>NC_071390.1:55082659-55742597 GCF_022682495.2 Desmodus rotundus | reverse complement strand
GGAAGATTAGGTGCCTGGTGTACCGCACACACACACATGCACATACACATGTAAAAGTCTCACAGTATGTTCTTTGGAACATTAGCTCTGAAAGATGTAAGTAGATGATAAAGGAGTTTGGTTTGAGAAAGTTTGAAAAACACTAAGTTAAAATATGAGCTTAAAAAAAGTATTAAAGTAGTTTCTTCTTGCAAAACTTTTAGGGCCTTTAATATACTAATATGGGAAATAGCTAAAGGGAGTGCAGTATTTAATGATTCCCAAACTTAGTTGACCATGGCACACTTGTGTTATAGAGGAGCTTACTGAGCTTATGTTCCTTGGAACCTACTTTGGGACTCACTAGTCTAGATTAGTGGTTCTCAGCTGGTGGTGATGTTGTCCCCTAGGGGACATTGGCAGTGTCTGGTGACATTTTTTTGTCTAAACTGGGGACAACTGGGAAGGGGGGCAGTGCTACTGGAATCCAGTGGATAGAGGCGGGGAATGCTGCTAAACATCCTACAATACTGGGCAGATACCCATGACAAAGGTTTATCTGGCCAGAATGTCAGTAGTGCCAGGGTTGAAAAACCCTGGACTGTGTGGTCCCTAAAGTCCCTACCCTCTTTCAGCTCTAACACTTGGGGGATAGGTAAACACCAATTTACCCTGAGGGATCTCTGGCCCTTAAATGTCATTACTCTCTGGAAAGCAGGACAGGTGAGGCCATCCATTCTGCCTCCTCCTTGTAGATGCTTGCATACTCCTGGCTTAAGGTTCTATATGCCCACATATCCATATATTCAGTAAGCATGGTCTGGCATTAATGGCAGCTCATGGACTGGTGTCTAGGTGAGAAGAGCACGAAGTCTCGCTTTCCTGGGTATTGTTTCCAGCCTCAGTGGCCAAGCTTGGGCAGCTCACTTTGCTCTGTTGCATGAGAAATTTGGATTTCAAAGCCTACTTCCTGCCAGACACCGTTCCTGCAGACGGAGCCAAAGGTCCAAGAAGAATCTCCAGCTCACAGAGATTCATCATCCTTTTGAAGTTTTAAAATCACATGTTGTTTTTATGGATACTCAAGGTATTCCAGCTTTTCATGCTTCCCTTTAACCCACTTCTCCCAATACACATTTTTCTCCAGTAACCAAAACACAAATTCCATCATGGGCTGACCCAGAAGCTCAAATGGGACTGGCGCAATAATAGCTGAAGCAAGGCACTGTCATGACTAATTAGGTTCTCACAAAGATACATTTTCCTGCGGACAGCTTCAGAGAAATCAGCCAGCTGTGTCTCGGGGTACACTTAGGGAGCTTCCCTTCCTTCTCCAGGCTTCAGAAGTATGCTTTGTCTAAGGATGCTCTGCCACCACTGGGCCATGTGAAGTGTCAGACCCAAGGTGGAAATGCACTTCCTGCCTGCCCTCCACCCCATCAATCATGTGATTATTCTCATCACAGAGGCCTTGTTGTCCTTGAGCCATGAGCCATGAGCCATGTACTGACAAGCTTGCTTCTCCCTCAGAAGGCAGCATAGGCAATGATGAGCAGGCCCGTAGTCCAGCCGTTACAGACAGAAACTTTAGGAGGGCCCTAGAGAAACCTTGCTGGGAGTTGTCACCTCCATCTTCCCCATGTAGAAGAAGCAGCATCCTCTGTCCAGAGATATCAGATGAGATCGAATTAGTGAAATTTGTGTAACAAAGTTTATTGGCCAGGGGCCAATAAACATTGATACTCAGTGATGGATGACTTAATGGGCGAAGCCGTGGGTGCTTGCTTAGTTGGTTCAGCCACTTGAGTGTTGACCATGTGCTAGGGAGTACTGCTATTTCTTCTGAATGTTGCAAGATCTGTAAATATGGAGACACAGAGAAGGGTGGGAAGTGCCTTGTAAGGTATTGGTCAGACTTAAGAGGGGTTACAAAGACCTCCTATCACCACTAATCAGCACCAATTCAGTATTACAAGCCCTGGCATTTTTCTGGGTGCTTTCTGCATCTCAGCTAATCCACACAGCCACCCTCAAGGGTGGATATGAACAACCTCATTTCCAGGTGAGGGAACTGAAGTTCAAGGGAGGTTAAGAACCCACCCAAGTTAGTAACTTAGCAGAGCCAGGATTTGAAATCATTTCCAGCAGACTCTGAAGCCATGCACTTAATTCTGTGCTGGCTTGAATCCAGTCCTTATCTCCCAGTTTATATCCAGTCTCCATGGCCTCAGGACTCCAGCCAGGTGCAGCAGGGCTTGGGCAGGGGTGGGGAAGGCTGTGGCAGCACCGTGGTGCCCTCACACAGTAGGCAGCGCTGTCTAACTCTTCCTTTGGGAAGAATTGCTGTGCACTGTGCTAAGAAATTGCATGTGCCTCAAGTTAGAAATGAACTCCCCTAAGAAGAATTTTTCAAGTCATGGCCACAGCCCATAAGTGGATTATAAAACCAATTTAGGGGGTTGCAACCAATGCTAAAAAAAAAAAGATATGAAAGTACAGGTCTTGTAATTAGGTTAGGTATTGCTTCATGGGTCCTTTGCTGGCAATTACTCATATACTAGATGTGTATGGATCCCGACATAAAACCTATTTCTTACTTTGGGTAGAGGTCACAATTTGAAAGCACTGGGCTGCAGCAAATGCTCCAGTGAGAGGCTGCAGGATTTCCTTTTTGTTTCTCGGCTAGGGAATGGATGGAAGGAGACAAGGGGCACAGCAGGTCTTGGTAGCTCGGTTGGCAAGGGTTGGCTATGTACCTGCTGTGAACTGGGCTCTGTTAGATACTTTGGGGGCTTCAGAGATGTTAGAGAGGAGGCTCTGATTGGTCCTCAAGGTTCTTCCTTTTCAGTCAGAGAACCCAGGCCTGCCCAACAGGACAAGAGGATATAATAACATCTGTAGAATAATAATGGAAGCAGAGCAATGTAGCCATGATTAAGAGTGTGGATCCCAGAGCAGCCTGACTGGGTTTAAATCTCAACTCCATTCTCCTTCTTAAACCTTTGCGACCTTGGGGAGATCACCTAACCTCTCCACACCTCAGTTTCTTCATCTGTATAATGGGCACAATAATGGTAAACACAGCATGAAGTTGTTACGGGGATTGAGTTAGTGTTTACAGAATGGTGAGAACAATGCCTGACACAGAGCCACTATAGACAGTTGTTTGCTCTATAAAAATGAGTCATTTCAGTTTAATTTGAATGCCTAACAGAAAGCTTTACCAAGGCAAGACTAGAAGCAGACCTTGAAAATTATTTAATATTCTTCTTCTCATCTTGATTGTTAACAACTACTATTTTCTTACTATAAATATATTCCAGCCACTATGCAGTCTTCTGTGTATGTCCTCCAATCCAGTGAAGTGGGAAACATGCCCATTTTACAGATGGGGAAGTAAATATGAAAGGAGGAGTCCAGCCAGGCTCCAGGCCCAGGCTGATCTGGCTGAAGCCTATGCTCTTGAACCAGAGGACACATTTTGTCCTTCGCCTGCTGACACTGGTTACGTTGAAGATACGGTTACATAGGTCCTTTCCTGGTCCTGAGAAAGGGACTGTTCTCCCCACTGGGCAGAGGGAGGGTTTCAAAGCATACTGACTCTGTGGAGCACCCCAGGCTCCAGGGCGTGACTCAGATGTCCACTGTGAGGACCTGGTTTCCTAATGGCTCCTGCAGGCCTGGACGGTTGAGCTGAGGTCTGAGATGTGTCAGCAGCCTGCTCTGCCCCATCCCTGGCTCATCTTCTCTCAGGCTCAGAAGCCAAGGCCCTGCCTGGGCAGAGAGCCCATGATAAATGCAGGCCCCTCTTTGAAATGCTGTGTTAAAGAGGCTCCTGAGAGGGCTTCATGGCCCAGCAGAGACCCATGCATTTTTAAATGCTCTTCTGCCTTTGGAGGAGGGTTCTTGAAAATGGTAGGAATCATTAGGGCTAGTCATCCAGCTCTACTCAGGGAAAGTAAGGATTTCAGCTTTGTTCACCACAGGAGAAGTCCTCGGTGTGGGCAAGCCTTGGGGGCAGCCCACACTGCTGTGCCAGGGGACCCACTCTAGACCCATGCTTCTGAGGAGGGGGGGTTGCGGGATGACTAGCAGTTGTCCAAGGGGAACAAATGAGGGCAGTGAGAAGGCAGGCCTCTCTGTAGACTTGCACTCAGTATCCCCTTGATGCCCACATCTCCAGCAAGCACTGTGGACAAACATGATGGAGAAGCCTGGCTGGGGAGATGCCCATATACAGGAGCCTGAACACGAGTAACACGAGTAACGAGGGGGAAGTGTTAGAGGGAGTGAAGTGGTCATAAAAGGCTTCCCACAGGGGAGAAAACTCAGGTGAGGGTACCAAGGATTTGGAATTACTATAGTGGTAGACCTGGGCATTATCTCTACATGTAACAGTTACTTCTTCTGGAAGCAACCCGCCAACCCTCCAACATTGCCTGCCTGCCTTCCTTCTTCCTTCCTTCCATACATACTTCCCATGTACATACTTGGACTCAGGCCCAGTTCGAGGCCCTAGGTGTATACACTAGTGTGAACACAGCAGCACACTGCCTCTCCTCCTGTGCTCATGGGCTAGTGAGGAACACCAGAATTAAACAAATAAATCCCCCAATATCTGTGAGATTTAAACTGCGTGAGTCTGATAAAGGAGACAAGTGGGTTACAGTGAGAAAGAACAAAGGGGCCCTAATTTAGACTGAGCCGTGCTGTGTGCATCTGTCAAAACTGTGCCCATCCTTCAGCGCTCGGCAGAAATCCCACCTCCTCTATGAGATCAGCTTGTTCCACGATGACTGTCTCCTGCTTTTTAATAGCCTCCACCATGCTCTGCCTTCCTGTACCATGTCTCATCCTACCTTTATTTAGTTTTGTGCACTTGTCTTATTTGCCCTGATAGATTTTCAACTCCTGGAAGGAGAGGTTATATTTTATTGTCTGAGAACCTACTGTGAGCACTCCCTTTCTGAGAAGCACCGAGGGACATTGTTGAATGAATGCATGCATGCATGAATGAATGTGGGCCCTCATTCCTAGTCCCAGAGACCCCCTGTGGGGATACAGCCAACCTCTTTGAGAGCACAGGCTCCTCAGCCATCTGCCTAGGCTCAGCTTGTTAGTTTTCAAGGTCTGTGACCAGGGGCAAGTGCCTTGACTTCTCAGTGCCTCTGAGTCCTCACTGCAGAACAGGAGATGTTAGGTAATAGCTATTACAAGGATGAAAAGGATTATGCATTACTAATTAGTGCATTAGTGCATGTGCATTACTTAGATTTGTACTTGGCCATAATAGGTGATTTATGAGTTAGTAGTGTGTCAGACATCTCTAATATCTCACAACATCCTCACAAAACCATGGAAAGGGTTTACTAACATGCCACAGTTTGCATGGCAAATTCGATTTCAATACAAAATAAAACAAATATAAAATGAGACAAATCTGCAAACCCAGGATTGTCTGTACCCCATGACATTCCCCTGGCCAGATTAATTCTCAACTTCCTAGTCAAGGCTGAAATGTTCATTCTGGAAGTCTACTCCCCTGGCCAAAGGCTAACGTTCTATTCATGGATCAAACGGACATTTGAAGTTAGATGCTGGCCTGGAAGGGATGAAGGAGGCAATTCTTAACTTCTGGGGGGTTGGTGTGGCTTTTCTCTGTCCACCTCAAAGAATGAGACACCCCCCCCACCCTTATTTTTGAGGACCTTGGAGTGGGAGACAGCATCCTGAAAATCTCATGATCTGCTGTAGGAGAAAACATGGCCTTGGCCCACCTATAAATCATCTGAAGGGTTCCAAGTTCACACCAACTTTGTGTGAGCAGCCAGCCCTGGGTCGGCAAAGACTGGAGAGGCAAGGAAGGTGTTGGTTGGTTCTGATTTTTCATTCTATGGCTTCTGAGCTTGGGAATACAGAATCCCCACTTCCTGGTGTCTCCTTTCCCTCTCTGAACAATGACAAGCTGTGTCCACACTCCCTTCTTGGCTCCTCCTTAAGGTATCGGGCATGTAACTATGCCTGTCTATTTTGAGAGTAAAAATTATATCCCTTATATTTACAAAAGGAGAGGGGTATAATTTTTGTGACTAAAACCAGGGTACTCAGACTGTGAAAATATTTACTGCTAAGCTATTTTCATATTGATGAGAGAAGGCATTTCTTGCTCAGACCAGAGAAGTAGAAACTCTTCACATGTGACTGAGAAACCCCTTGCAAGTGTCCCCTTGTGAGAAATGGGACTGGTGGAGCCAGGATGGGGGAAAACAAAGTCTCCTTAGTTTATTCATTGACTCTTTTTTTAGAATAAAAAGTAATCACATGCTTTTCGCCAAAACCAACCCCAGGGCAGGATTCCAACAAAGCATCATCCTAGTTAGGTAATCTAATTTCCAAAGGGAGACCCCAGCTCAGACGCCCACCAGCTGGCTGTGATGCAGAGATGACACAAAGACCAGAGAGCCGAGACACCCACCAAAGTTAAGGCTTGCCCTGTGTGTGTGTGACTATCTGTGATGATGAAGGAAACCCCGTCTGGGGGAAAGTGTGCTACAAACTGGGTGGCTTAAAACACCAGAAATTTATTCTTCCACAGTTCTGGAGGCCAGAAGTAAAAAATCAAGAATTTGCAAGGCCCTGCTGTCTCTGCAGCCTGTGTGGGAGAATCCCTTTTGGCCTCTTCCTAGCTTCTGGTGGGGGCAGTCCATCCTTGGCATTCCTTGGCTTGCAGCTGCGTCATATCAGTCCCTCTCTCTGTCGTCACATGGCCCTCTTCCTGTGTCTCTGTCTCTACACGGTGTTCTCTTCCCTATGTTCCTCTCCTCCTCTTGTGAGGACATCAGTGATGTTGGATTAAAGACTCACTTGAGTATATCTGCAAAGATCCTATTTCCAATTAAAGGCACCTTCACAGATACTGGGGGTTAAAATTGAAATGTAATTTTGGGGGGGACACAGTGCATCCCATCACCTTGCCTTGCCCTAATGCTGGAGAGATGGGTCAGGGTTTCTTCTGCTGGTGTGAGGAAGCAGACAGTTGGGGTTCTCCTGGGAATCAAGTCCTTGGAAGGAAGAGGAATCCTCAGGTGGAGGGCTTATGCCTTGAAGGTCCTTTTCCCAGAACAATGTTTCTCAAAGTGGGGTCCCCAGACTATCAGCTGAGAACTTGTGAGAAATGTCATTTCTTAGGTCACACCCTGGGCCTACTGAATCAGAAACTGTGGGGTGGGGCCCAGCAATCTGTTCTAACAGGTCTTCCAGGTGATTCTGATGTGCACTAGAGTCTGAGAACTGTTCTAAGTTCTTGCCTTTTGTCCTCATAGCAACACATTCTAATGGGGCTGCCTGTGGGTACTGGTAGACATTTGGGGTTAAAGTAGAAGTTTTTTGATCAAATGAGTTTGAGAAGCACATGTTGGTCTAAGTCAAATGAGTCCCTGACTGAAGGATAGTTCTGAGCTTTCAATATGCTTTATGCACCGAATGTTGAAAATTCCAAGGAAGGAAAGAGTAGCATTTCCAAATTTCGTTGATGAAAGGGTTGTCCCATTTCTGTGGAGTATCCCATTGGACTGGTGTTCTGCAGAGGGCACACTGGGAAACACTGCTCCTGTCCACTTATTAAGGCATTCAGTAAATTTTTATGAATCACCTTCTGGTAGTAGGGGAATACATCAGTGAACAAGACATAGTTTCTTTCTCCGTGGAACTTAGAACCTCATGCAGGAGCCGGCAAACTACAGGCCATGGGCCAAGTCTGGCCTGCCATCTGTTTTTGTATAGCTTGTGAGCTAAAATTGGTTTTTACGTTTTTTAAATAATTGAAAACAATTTAAGGGAAAGATATTTCATGAAATGTGAAACTTATATGAAATTCAAATTTCAGCATCCATAAATAAAATTTTATTGGAACACAACCACTCTCATTTGTTTACATATTGTCTACGGCCACTTTTGCTCTACGACTAAATTGAGTTGTTGCTATAGAGACCATCTGGTCTGTAGGCCACAGAGCCTGTAATATTTTCTCTCTGACCCTTTACAGAAACAGTTTGCCAATCTCAGGGGTAGTGAAGTGAAGAGGGGCCAAACAAATATTTGCAGGTACCTTGAGTGTTATGGAGGAGGAGTGCAAGGACCCCAGGACTGAGGCCTTTACTCACCAATGGTGGTGGTGGTGGCAGAGGGGGAGGGGCGGGGGCATTAGGGCTTTCTGGAGAAGGATCTCCAGGATGACTAAAGAGTCTGGAATATAACTGGATAGAGAAGGTTGTTACTGGCAAAGGAGATAGTACATGAAAATCCTTGAGTCAGGAAGAAGACCACTCATTGAAGGGATAGAACAAAGTCCAGTATGGCTGGAGCGTAAAGAAGGTGAGGTCTGGGGTTGTCTCACATGTGGCCAGATGCCAGGCAAAGGCCAGATATGCCGGAGCACCTTGGAAGGCCATGAGGAGGATTTTGAACTTTACCCTAAGAGCAATGGGCAGTATCGAAGAATTTAGGGACAGGAATGATATGAGTGGTCTGAACTTTGTGAGACTCTGTTGTCAGGGGAGAATGGGTTGGGGCTGGAGCCAGAGTGGATATCATACAAAAAATTGGGAAACTTAGCAGTCAACTAGGGGAGAGAAGGAGACGAGGGAGAGATGGGTGTGGCTTTGAGATGTAAAGGCTCTCTGTGATGTTCATCCTCTCTCCATCCAGGCCCTCTGTGGTCCTTGGCAACCCAGGTGCTGGGCCTGCATCCTACTGGACTCTGATTTATTAATAAACATTGATTGCTTATTGCACACCTACTGCATATCCACTGAGCAAAGTGCTAGATATAGATATTAGAATATATAGAGATATATACATATTCTAATATATATTAGAATATATATACACGAGGTCTCTCCAGAAGGTATCCAGCCACATAATATGAAAAATAGAGACATTTATTGAAGAAGATAAAAGATACAGGAAACATTATACATAGGACAATGACACCTCAGTTTCCTTCAAAGTAAGCGTCTTGGGACCTCATACAGTTCTCCCAATCGCCATCAGCTGTCCTGTCATGTTTTCCTGAATCTCATCGATGGTCTGAAATTTCTTCTCTTTCAAAGGTGATTTTAGTTTTGGGAAAAGCCAGAAGTCACAGGCACCAAAACTGGGCTGTAGAGGGGCTGAGTCACCTGGGTGATTTGATGTTTTGCCAAAAAACTGCACAACACATGATGCATGAGTGGGTACGTTGTCATGATGAAGCTGCCAATCACCAGTTGCGCATAGCTGCAACCTTCTGAATCATCTGAATAGTTTTGTGAAGGAATATTCAAGCTTAAGGCAAAATTTGATGCAGATTCGCTGCTCTAGTAGCTCAGTCATTTTGAATGTGACAGCCACACAGTACACATGCTCACTCAATGGTGTCTACCGCCCCCACTGACTAGTACAGTGAAGTTGTCATTGTTCACACAAGCACATTCCAGTCCTCTCTCCTTGGCTGCCAAGTTACATTGGTGTTGTGCAAACCATTGTTGTTATTTTAACAATGGTTGGACTTTTTCCAGGCAGACCTCATATTCTTTAGATAAGAAAACTACTAAGATCCAGTTTTTGAGCTCAGGATTATTAACTGGGGAAGAGATGGATGTATCCACAGTGCTTTAAGGGTAATAAGGGCTGATAACTAGAGGAACAAATAATACTCTGAGGGGAGAGAGGAAGTGCTGAGTGAACACCACCGGGAGATATTCGTCCTCATTAAGAGATCTTTAGAGGCTTCTTGGCACAGGTGGCTTTTAAACCGCGTCTTGAAGAACGTGTCAGATTTGGAAAGGAGGGGAGAGGGAATTGATCCAATCTGAATAAAAGGATGGACTTGTGACAGTGTGAGGTGTGTGAAGGAGGGACTAGGGGAGCAGTGTGGTTGAAACGAATGATAAGTGGAGGTTTATGGAGGCTGAAGAGGTGGTCCAAGGCTCCTGAGCTGGTTTGGAAGCCTGACTCGGACTCCTGATAGCTTAATGTGCCTGACACCTTAACCCAGGCTGCGCTGAGATCACGAGTAGCTCTTCAGGAGTGGACCGACAGGGCAGTGGAAGAAGGCTCACTATTTCTCCGATGGCCAGAGCCCTGCCTACCTCACTTCATGATTGCTCAATGAACAAGTACTCTTTGGTTTTCTAGCCCATTGATCCTATGACTATTTCTAATTGCCTTTAAGTTCTGCTTTGACTTCTCTTTCTGGCTGGTGCCTGCTCCTGGTTATACCTGGAGACCAGTAACTTACAATGAGTTTTTTTCTGGTTCTTGGTCCTGTTGTTCAGGGCTGTGACATAGGGTTATTTCGTTAAGAAATGTGAGAGGAGATAATGAGTTCCTTAAGAACAGTTTGGCTGATTCATTTTTAAAAGTCTTTTTAAAAATAGTGAAATAAAACAAATATACTGAAAAGTATATACATATAAAAGTACAGAATAGTGAGTAATCATAAGGAAATTCATGCAACTACCCATTGGGTCAAGAAATAGAACATACCAGTATCCCCTGGAACTTTCCCATCTGTCCCTTCTCCATGGCTTGTTCCTAACACTGATGTTTGCTAAGAAATCTTAGTAAAGACTATCTCTGTCCAGCTTCTGGTCACTGGTCAGAAAAGCTCCTGCAGAAGATGAAATACAAAGAGCAGGGAATCAGGCAACAATCTGACCGTTCTTCTAGAGCTGCCCACACAAAGGAGATTCCATCTCCATGAGTGCTTGGGAGAGACTGACAGATGGTAGGAAACGTGGGGCGCACTGGTGGCTGGCTCAGGTGATGACCACAGTGTGCAGACAGGAGCCCTTGTCCTGTGGGGCTCGTCTGTCACTGCAGTTATTCGATGCTTGTAACCAGAGACTTCTGAGATTTAAAAGTTACCTTCCTCCTGGTCCCCACCTGGTGTGGCACCCCCACTCAGCCTGGGAGATGGAGCACTAGTGGAGGGAGAACATATTTCTTTTTTTTTTTTTTTTTTTTTGAAGTTTTTTTTTGAAGTTTTTTTTTTTTTAATTTTTTTTTTATTTTTTTTTATTGTTATGCAATTACAGTTGTATGCCTTTTCTCCCCATCCCTCTACTTTGGTCCAGGGGAGATTGTGTGTCCTCAGGCAAGGATGTGGCAGAACTAATAACAGATCAGTAATAATTCATTAGTAATCTTGAAATTCAGCTTATAGACATCTTTGGAAACTGCATTTTCTAACAATGATCTTTAGTTAGAAGTCTGTATTTGTGGAGGGAGGCTAGTCTGAACAGGCATAAGGGGAGAAATAATCTGCTTCAGAAGAGAAGGCTGAAAGGCTTTGCCTTCTCCTGCAGAGGGGTGTGTGCCTTCCAATATTTCCACTATTGCTCTTCAATTATTGGTGAATCGCAACTAGACTGGCAAATTCAGAAAACTGGGGTGGGGGGAGAGGGATGCTGTAGTGAGGGAAGCCCCTGTACATGCAAGTTGACTTCCTGTTGGCTTGTTTTTCTATATATGACCTCATCTTTGGGCTGGACCAGCCACTTTGTCAAGGAGGCCCTCCTGACCGAGGTCTGGAGACGGGGAAAGGGTGTGGGTGCCCCAGAGGTAGCGAGCCAACATGTCCAGACACTCAGTGTGCTCTGTCTGGGTGGAAAACCTCATTGGAAGCCAGACTGAATCACACCAGTTTCTAAGACATTCCTCAACCATGTTAGGCAAAAGCGTCCCCCGCTGACGAGCTGGGGTAGAAGGAAACCTGATATAATTTTGGAAAAACCTTCTTTGAGAAAGAAGTTTCTCACAGCTGTTTAGACTCTCCCCGATATCCAGCATTGGAGGGGTCCCAGGCCACACGGAGGAGATTGATGGGTTCAGGGTGCCAAGAAAAGGGTTGAGGCTTTGCAGTACTGGGGGGCTCGCCATTCCTAACTCCCCTCAGGGATCTAGAAGAAGAAGAAGCAGTCATCTGAACTGGATAGAAATAGAAGTCCCTCCCCCTCTCCCCAGGCTATTTGTTGAATTAGTTATTATTTCACATTAACAGCCAGCCCAGACCTCCTGTATTTGGCTGCTGTGTTGGAAACTGAAACACAGACCAGAGTGGTGGGAACCCAGGTGCATAGGAGGCTGCTGAGGTTTCGGAGCTGAGCCCAGCCTCTAAGGGGGCAGGTGCAGAATCTGAGCACAGGGAGTTAGGCAGTCCTGTGGAGCCCCTGAAATTGGAGCCTGGGCCCCAACATTGGACAGCCCAGCCATTGACACTGCTTCTTCTGAGTGCATCAGAATGCCTGGTAACCTGGCTGTCTTTCTACCTCCTGTGGTCTCTCTGACTTGCTAGGCATTGCTTTCCTGAATGGGGATCACTGGGAAAGGTGCGGGGGAGGAGACCCAATTTCAACAGCTCTTTTGACCTGAGCCAAACCCATCTAAGTTCAATCGGTGACGTTTATAGGCGCTCAATGGATTAGGTCCTAAATCATGGTGGAAATTTTCCTGGAACAGGACAAATCCTTTTGTAAATAAGAACATTCATTTTTTTTTTGACTAACGTGCCTGGTGAAGCCTGTGCCCCTGAGAAGCCCAGGACATCCGATCTTGTTTGGGTTTGGTGCTAGCATTTGAACATGTGCGCTGAGCAGCTGCGGTTTGGGAGCAGCACTCAGTTCAAGCTTCAAGTCATGGAAAGCTGCCGGGTTTAGCCAGGATGTCAGTGGCACTCAGGAAAGGGCTGTGTTTCCAGTGCCTAGTGAGCAGCAGTTCAATTTAATCAGTCAGGACATATCTATTAGTCACTTGCTGTATGCCAAACATTCTGGGTATTAAAAAATGGTCCATTGCCTGTAAGGGGCTTTTGGGCTAGCTGGGCAATATGACACACGTGGATAAAGACAATGAATGCTGCCTGCCGGTGCCTGTCCAGTGCTGAGTGAGCGGTACAGATTGGGTGCTGGAGTTAGGGCAGGGAGAGAACTTCAGTGGCCCCCTGGGATTTGATTAAGGAGCTAAAGATAGGTGGAGAGCAATGGAGAGGGCGTCCCAGGAATAGGAAAAGCTGGCACCAAGGTGTGGAGTACCAGGTCACATCACAGGACTCTGGTAGGAGAGCAGGCTCTGAGGGGAAGGGGCAGGGGAGACTGAAGGCCTGAAGACCAGGCCTGGAGGAATTTGAGTTCTGTGCTGTGGACAGTGGGGACTGGGAGCATTTTGATTCCAGCAAATATGTACTGAGTGAAAAGAAAGCAACCCCCCACCCCCAGAACCCAGCAATCATTCTTTAATACACTATGAAGTCCCCACTATGTGCTAGGCACTGTTCTAGGCTCTGAGGATATACAATGAATGAATGGGCCAAATGCCCCCCACTGGAGCTTACATTATGCTCCAGGGGATGGTGGAGAATGAGCACACCCATGTGTAAGGCCAGGGAGTGGTAAACATTATGAGGAAATTGCAACCATGAGAGATGAAAGAGACCTGTTTCATTTGGGGCATTGGGCTGTACCCTTGGATTATTCACAAGTCACCTTTTTACTCCATATTGCTTCTGTCTTTTGACTTGGAGGACAATATTCAACCACAAGCAATTCCTCCCATCTGTTGTTTGCCAGTAAATTCTCTCTCCTCACTTGCCCCTGAATGATGGTTTGGGGCTATGGCAACAATTTCACTGTTTCCAGGGAGACAGTTTAGTTTCTGTGCATTTCCTGCTGTCGTGGCAGTGAGGGCTTCAGGACCCAGAGTGAGGCTGAGTTAGACCCTTTGGAATGGGCATCAGGGTTTTGAGCTCTGAAAATTGATGCATTCATTCCCTTCCTCTTGGTCTCTGGGCCAGCGCTTGCTGAGCTGCTGGAGTCCTGAGGGACCTTGTCTCTGGTGCTCTATCTTTCCTGGCCCGGAGGCTGTCTGTGATTGATTTGACAGACGCACACTGGGGTCCATATAGAGGAATCTGGCCACTATGAGCATGACCTCTCTGGACCTTAATTTCCCTTCTGTGGAGAGAGAACTAGGTGAGTGGTTCCTAGACTTTCCATGAAATACTCACTTAAACTTTAAAAAACTTAGAGACTAACACGGGATTGCCAGCTTTTTATTTGACAAGCATGGACATAAAGAAGAAACTATCAAATGCCAGCTCTATCATCATTGTCATTTCATTAAAAGGGCATATTCTTACCCAACAAAGGAGTGATGACATAATGTCAAAGAAAAGGACAGTTTTTCCTTGGAGAGGTGTTCTGGCCGTCTTTCACTGACATACATACATTATGTTGTGCTGCTGCTTTTCTTTCCAAACTCCATTCTGGAGCGGTGCTGCTCCATGGCCCCAAACTCAGGGACTGCAGGACCAGAGGGCTGGTGAGCCATCCTCCTAGCATCCTTTGCTGTGGAGAGTGAGACCCCACCTGGACGGGATCCTCTTCCCAATTCTCCCAGGTGACAATGGGCTTTCTTCCTTCTTCTGCTTCTCCCCACTTGACCCTTCCACTGTCTTTCTCTCTTAGCAATTGCTCTCTGGAAGTGAAGACATTCCCAAATTATCCTGGGCTGCTTTTCAGGAGCTGGGAGAAGGGGGCAAAGAGGAAGAGTCCATCATCTTTGACCAGACAAGCTCCTCCCTCAAGCATCTAAACTCCTCATCTTTGGGTAGCATTCAGTTGTTCCTCAACCATATTCACATCCTTGTTTTGATTCAATTTGCCTTTTTCTCTACTAACTTGTGCCATAAAACTTAACTTGGCCATGGCTTTCTGTTTTCTCGGACGAAAATGAGTGTTTGGGATTTCCTGTAGGTTTTAATTATCCATGTCTAGTCTGTCTTGACCAGAAACCAGATTAGGCCTCTACCTTGGTGAAGTGAACAGAGATCAAGTTTGCTGTTTGGAAAATATGGATTCACCTCCCGATCAGTTCTGTATCAGCTGGGGACCTTGGGCAGGTCATTGTTTAAGGCCGTGTATAAGTGCATAGTCTGGCACTCGGCTAATAGTAACTGCTATTTACTGGGCCCTCACCAAAGGGCTTTGCATTCATCATCATGGTTGATTCTTACAAATACTCTTGGGGGAAGGTAATTGTAAGCCTACTTTTCCAATGAGAAAACTGAGTTTAGGATGAAATGGAGTGACTTTCTTCCCACTCTCCTCATGCCATCTCTTGGCCTCATGGGACTCTACAGTCCCTGGTATGAACAAGCTGTGTTTCTACCCTCCTGTGACCCTACACCCTTCCTTTCTGAAGGAAGGGAGTTCAACCTCACAAGTTCCAAGGTCACTTGCAGATCTTACCTCAACAGCTCTGTGACTCAGATTCATTTCTTTTTTTTTAAAAGACAACATTATTTGAAGGGGTTTGAGTGCTCTTCTTGAGACAAAAAGTGATGGCAAATTACCTTTCCATGAAATGTAATATTCCTTGTAGAGCAAAGGGGTTGCTTTTGAGCTCATGGGCCCTCAGTGAAATTTGTAAGGCCACGGTGCTAACCACAGATCTTCAGCCAGCTCAGTGCCTCAGTTGTTTATCTTCAAAATAGTGACAATAGTGCCTCACTGGCAGTATTGTTAACAGGATTAACCAAGCTAACATAAGGCATACAGAAAATTACATCCATTATTAATCTATCTGAACTTCTGGCCCTGCCTCAGACTTGCCTGGTGTGATTATGAGTGATTCCTTAACTGGGAAACAAATGTGAGTTTTTGTCTTCTGCCTGGTCCATTGTGCTGGTCTTCTCATGGGGCGGGTCCTGAGCTGTTCCCTGCCAGCAGGTTAGATAAGCAGCAAAGTCACTGGGTGAGCAGGCTGACAGGGACCCAGCCCAGGTCTCTCTGGCTGAGGGAGGAGAGCTGAGATCTCTGCTAATCCAATTTAAAGTCTCTAAGGCCGGGATAGTGGACTCAGGACTGGCAGTTTTAGGTTCCCATTTTATTAAGCTCATTGAGGGCAAAGGAAATGGTTATTTTGCAGATGTGATGTATTTGACGAGATGTGTGCATTAGTCCTGGAAGTGCGGGATTGACTTACTAATTTTAAACAGCGGATGTGGCCATTTGAGAACACATCTCACTGTACTCCCATGTATAGTACGCACCCATGTTTTTGGCCCAAACTTTCAGGAAAAAAATCTTTTGTTTTAACTTTTTAATTCAATTTTTATTTATATTTAGATACTTGTTTTCTGTCTTAGAAAGGAATTTTAGCATTTATTTTTGAACATATTATATCATTATTACTTTTTAGAGTTACATTTTTAACACATATGCATAAATAAAAGAATTAAAAATGTTCCTATAGATATGGAATTAGTACTACCCATGTATAATGTGCACCCTTATTTTTCCATCAAAAATTTGGGCAAAATAGTGCAGATTATACACGGCAAAATATGGTATGTGTGATGGGTCATTCAGTTCCTGGTTAGAACCCCCTGCATTTCTCCAACTCCCTATCCATTCCTGGTTAACCAGATTAGATGTCTATACTACAAAATTTTATTATTTAGGAGTCCACAGGGTGTCAGATGATTATTTCAGTGGTAGTAATAAGCAGCATTTCATAAGGAGATTCCATGTCTTCTTTGTACTTTTTGTCTATCCTGAGGCAGTAAGGGATAGAAGAAAAACATGGCCTTTAGTCTTAGAATAGATTGGATTTAAATTTCAGCTCTGCTGCTTACAAGACGAGTGATTTTGGAAATTGCCCACCTTCTGCGGGCCTCATAATATTGCTACCTTGCAGACTTGTGAGGATTAAGCAAGATGGTGTAAAACCACCAAGTAGAGGTCATGGCCCTTGGTGCACTGTCCTCCCCAAGCATTTCACACCACCAGACACTTGTTAGTGAGGGACTCACAGTCCGGACCTCAGGGTCAGGCCAGACAGAACCTAGGGGCGTGTTTGCACAGCCCCTTTGCATTCGAGACGAGGAAACCTGAGCCACCACGATGGTAGGAGACTTGTTAAAGGTTAGCTGGCCTGCTTCTGCTGTCACCATTTTCCTCCACAAAGACTGACGAAAAGCAATTGTTCCTTCACAGGCCAGGGAGCTCCTAGCAGTGGGAACCTTATGCAGCCTGTGGTGGTGATGTATCTTATGAGACCAAATAAAATCAGATGGTGTCCAGCATCCCAGAGTAAATAGCTTTGTCTGAGCTCCTTTTAAAGATCTTAAGGCCTGAATCTGTGCACATTGTGCCCCTTTCCTGGTGGTGAGGCCCGTGGTTAGCAAGCAGGGCAGCTGCTGGTTGAGTTCATCTGGTGCAGACGTGGTGGTGCGCCCTCCAAATGTGGGAGATGGATGGGGAGGCCTCGAGGTGTGGAGGAGGCTCTGCCCTTCCCCGGAGGGGCTGGATAACCAGAACTTCCCAAGGGCAGAGGACAACTGTGCCACCCCCTCCCACCAACTCTGTGTGGAGCCCACCTCGTCTGCTGCCCCTTTCCTTGCCCCCCCGTATACCACCTCCTCTCTCCTCTCTCTTCGCAGAACTCGCACATGAAAATCCCCACTAGTGGAGCCCACATTATGCTTTATTTGCTTGAGCCGCTTAAGGTAATCGGCCTAATCCCTAATACGCAGGATTATCAGTACCTGGGAGGATCCCATGACTGGGCCACCCATCCAGGGTGTGCAATGGGCTGCCAAGGGGATTTCCTCTTGGCCCATTTGGCAGGAGTGGGGGTGGCTGGAAGACCCTTCCCCAGCACTTAGGCCCAGGGCAGAGGGACCAGGACAGTGGCCCCGCATGAAAGCACTGGAAGCTCGATGGGTTTGTAGGTATTGAAATTCAGGCATTTCTAGGGCCCAGGCCAAACTGTGCCACAGAATGTCATAATCATTACCATGAAATAGAGCATCTTCTAAAAGCTGAAATGGGCCTATGGACTTTTACTCAGTGGATTTCAAACTATTTTTTTTCCACAGAAAACCCCTTCACACAGAAACAGTCTCGCATGAAACCTTTAATAGGTGGAGACTGTGCAATGTAGAGATGCTTTGATTTCATAGGGGCCAGGAACCTTGCCTCCTCTGCCCTCTCTTGGTAACCTCTAAGTACCTAACACAAGGAGAAAAAACCTGTGGGTTTAACCCACTGCGCCCTCTCATTTCCCAGATGAGGACTTAGCTCAGAGAGGTTCGGTGACTGGCCAAGGCCACACAGCGTATTCCTGGCAGAGTCAGGGCTAGAGTGCAGGCCCTGCCTTTCAGCCCAGAGTTCTTCCCCCTGCTACCATCCCTCTAATAGGAGGGAAAGGTTCCTTCTGCTCTGTAGTGAGCAGCCGCATGCAGGGCTGCTGGGTCAGTTTTGACAGACGCAAGGGGTCAGGGAGAGGAGGTGGAGGCTGTAGGGGGATGGAGTGAGGGTGGGGGTGGCAGGCAGATAGAAGGAATAACTCAGAAGCAGAATCTGTCAATGTAGGCTCAGGGGAAATGGCTTTCTGATGTGGACCAGGGAAATTTGAGGGGCCTGTGAGACACAAGGAGAGGACAGATAGAGACTTCCTGGGTCCTTTCTTCCCCCACAGCCTTCTGGATGTCAGGAAGTGTTCCATGGTGCCAAGGCCCTGGGCAGAGGGTCCAGGCATGGACTTCCAGAGATGAAAGTGTTCCTGGTCCCTGCTCTGTCCCAGAGGGAAGAGGGGAGGACATTCTTTTCAGACCCTCAAGATTGCTGGGCTGAGAGGGCAGGCATCACAGCCGCCTGAGAATGTGGACAGCACCCAGGGAGGCTGGATCTTCTTCACTGGCAACTGCATAGAGAGCCTCAGTGCTCCGCAGGAGAGCTTCACAGCCATGCTCATGTCCATTTCGATGCTCTGCTCCATGAAGGATGATTATGATTCTGCGTTTCTTCTTGGCCGAGAAAGGAACTGTGTTCCTCTCTCCTTCACTTAACTGCCCTCTCAAGGTGTGGTGACCTTGAAGAAGGGCCTCTGTGGTACATGCATTACCCAGATTGCGTGGGGTGAATGGAGTGCTTAAGATAATAAGGTAATAAACCTTTCACGGGCACTTTAGAACCGTGCATCATCCTTCCACACACATTATCCCATTTGGTCCTCAGGCTGTCCCTGAGAGAACGTCAGGTCAGGGACCCGTCTCTCTTTGGTGTCAGACAGCTGGGTTTAAATTCTGACTTGAGTTTTTCTGGGCCAGCTACTTAACCCCTCCTCTGCAGATGAGTGTGCTCGTATCTGCCTCGTAGAGTTACTATGATGATGCTCGAAACGGTAGCCAATGCTATTGTTATTATTTATTAATAATCATATCTAGGTGTTATGCATGCTAAGAATTGACTTCCCACTTGCTGCAGCTGCCCTTCTTCTCTCCCCTCCTCCCTCCTTTCCTACCTGCCTTTCACTAAGATGTCTCAAGTGCTTACTCTGTGCTCATAATGTGCCAATGTTGAGGATACAGCAGTGAGCAAGAGATGACAATTTTTCTCTCATGGAGCCTACAGGCATTAAATGATGGCTGAAGTATGCAGGCTTCCAAGTGGTGGTATAAATGCTCTGAGGAGCCATAGAGCATAGATGGGGAGTGATCAGGGTGGGGTGGCTGCCATTTCCAGTGAGGTGGGCAGGGAAGTGCTCACTAATAAGGCATCAATGGCCCGAGCAAGGCTAGGGAGCAGCCATGTGGCCATCTGGACAGGAGGAACAGCCAGTGCAATCAGCCCTGAGACGGAAGTGGGCCTGGAACGTTCTGGCAGCACAAGGAGACTGATGCGGCTGGAGTGAGTGAGAGAGTGGGAGACTCAGGATAATGGCAGGCGTGGGACAGATTGGGTGGGTTGCACTGTGTGAAGTCTCGAAGTCTATGACGTCCTGCGAGTGGGATGAGAAGCCACAGGAGGGTGAGGGCATGGTAGTCACATGATCTGATTTACATTTTTAACTGTAGTTTTCCTCCCAGATGCTCACTGTGTAAGCAACTTCCCAGATCTGGGATGAGGAGACAGTGTTCAGAGAACTGAGACATAATTAAACCTGAGACTGCCTTGTTATCTGAGGGCAGCCTCAACAGGGAGCAGCCAGGGAACTCTGCAGTCTTCCTGGTGGCTGACCCCCACCCTCTGCTGCAGTCACCCAACAGGTGTGCTGTTCTGGGGGGCCTTGGCTCCTGGCATGGCCTGACAGGTGTCGATGGGAGCCAGCCCAGGGTGAGGGAGCCTAGCTGGGCAGGAGCAGGTGTGGTGGCTGCTCACAAGGAGGGTGTGGTCTGCACGGCGGGCCACCTGGCAGGACTTGGCAATTTTAACATCTTGTTGGGGCACAGGGAGGTAACCGGAGCCCTGCTCTGCAAGGTATGGCAGGGTGAGGATCTGAGAGTTGAACCACATGGTCTGTGAGGCCTGCCTTTGGGGTTCTAGAACCCTTTCTCCAGAGCAGCACTACTTCTTGCTCACAACCAGAGGACAGCAATGCCATTGTTGCCCACCTTCACTAGGCAGTGGGTACTTTCAGCAAGTGCTGGGTTCCACCTTACCAGATTATAAGGTTGCACTCATCACTGTCTACAGAAGAGGCTTGGGGAAGTGAAGGGATTTGTCCAAGGACATTCAGAAAAGCTGGACCTGGATTTGGGTATCCTTCCATCCTCAGAGGTCTTCCTACCATACCACAAACTTGAAATTTCCCTTGTAATGGGTATGATTCAGGAAGGACAGAGACAGACATGCACATATCTGAAGGCTGGGGGCTGTGGGGTTCTGGGATTACAATGGGCTTGCTCTCCGGGGCTGGGTCAGGGCTGCTTGTACTGCTAGGGAAAGCTAGCCCTTTGAAGACAAGAAAGGCTGCTCCCACTGTGGCCCCCACACCCAACTCTGGGAGCAGGCCAGGTGGAGGCTTCTGCCAGTTTTGGGAATCCCTGGACTCCAGGCTGCAGCAGAGGGAATTGCTTTGGAGTCCTCTTGGCTAGGTTTGAAGGAATCATCCCACTGGGGAGGGAACAAGAGATGTGTCGAGCGAGCTGGCAGTTTATATCTTGGCTTGGGGGTTGCCTGGCTGGGCTGGGTGGCTCCCCCCAACCCCCTGCCCCAGGCCCTCACTCACTCTGGGCCAGTGTCCCTCTCAGGGCCAGCAGTCGATGCAGTGGTGCAGCTTTAACTTTAGAGGCAACCAGTCTCATCAATGCATGCTCTGTTGTGGCAGCTATAACTGCTGCATGCCAGGCACCATGACAAATGCTGGGCATTGCTTGTCTCATGTAAGCTTTGTCACCACCTTGATGGGTCCGCATGCCTGTCCCCATTCTACATGGAGGAGGTCGAGGCTCTGGAGCTAATGTGCCCACAGTAGTCAGCTTGTCAGGGGTGGGGGGTCCATGGAGCAGACCTATGCCTAGGTGGGCTCTCTGCCTCTATGCTGAGGTCTCAGGCTCTGTGCCTTCCCCTGAGATACCTGCTCTCAGTTGCCCTATATGTAAAATGGGGATAATTCCACCTGCCTGTTGGATTTATTATAAGTTCTAATCGAAATCATGCATAGAAAGCACCTAATTTGTAGTTGCTGACACCCAGTTCTGGCTTGATAAGTGGTGGCCAATCACTGTTACAGTGGGCCCTGCCCCTTACCACTCGTCCCCTGTGTGTCCCAGCAAGGCCACTTCACCTCTTTGGGCCTCTGCCCCTTTTCCTCCGGAGCATGGGGTTATGGTCCCCACTCCAGATGAAGGATGCTTCGACCAGAGTGAGGTCAGAAGTGGCAAGGGCCTTTCCCTCCAGGCAGGGAGTGCCCCCGCCCCCCCAGCCCGTGGCATCGTGCTTCATAGAGCTCCAGCCCCCTCATCCCTCTGCCACTCCCCCAGTCCCATCTCCCACACGTGTAATTAAGCTCAAAACATCCAGTGTAAGCAAATACTAACAAGGGCATTATCTCCCTTTTGTCTGTGTTTTTCTTTGCCTATCATAAAGTAATTAAAATAATGAATGCCTTGTAAAACAATAGGTAAGAGGGCTGGCAAGAGAGCATTATCTGCTCTATACTGCTTGTGCTGTGAATTATTAATGCATTGAAACCACTGTGACTGGAGAGGACTCCTGCCTCCAGCCCTTGTCATGCCCACTCCCTCCTCCCGGGTCTGCCAGGTGACTGCAACCCTGAACTCCAGGAGCTGAGGACCAGAGAGCTGGCCCTTCATGCACCCCTGGTCATGGCCCTGGACCAGTTCAGAATGTCCCAGGGACACACTGCTCAAGAGGAAACATAAAAGCCTCTGATTTGAGGGCCTTTTCCCTGCCCCATCTCTTCCCTGTCCACTCCCCGTCCTTTAGTTCTGGAAGAAGCAGGCAGTTCTGGGACTGGGCGAAGAGGGAGGGGCTGAGAAAGGGCTGGGTGTTAAGATCCATGTCCTATTTCAGATAATAGCCTGGATGATCAAGCCATGCCAGGATCATTAGGAGCAGTGGTTCTCAAAGTGGGGTTCCCAGACCAGCAGCTTCAGTATCACCAGGGAACTTGTTAGAAATACACGTGGTGGGGGCCGGCGGGGCAGCACCCTGAGTTAACAAGCTCTGCAGGTGGTTCTGATGGCCCCTCATGTTTGAGGACCACTGCTAGAGTGTCAGTGGCTGGAGAAGTGGGAGGCTGTGGGACTCATTAAATTGGACGTGTATTGAGTGTCCTGGGGTGCTTTTAATCCCCACCATGGCTGTGGACAAGTAATGCTGCTGCATCTGGCCGGGCAGGTCCCACAGAGGCAGGAGAGCTGGCTCTACACCTTTAGATATTAAGGCTGACCCTGGATCAGGGTCTTCTCTTCCAGGACATGCAACTATGAAGAGTCTTTACATTGCCAAGACTTGGGGTCCTACCAGGCCACTGAGACTGGCCTTAGGTGGCTCAGGCAGCTGGCCCCACAGATGTCATCAGGTGGCTCTCAAATATACCCACCCTGTGCCAACCCCTAACCCCACCTCTGCTCCCTGCTCCCTCTTGGACTGTGTTAGCTCTGTGGGGCCCAGCACTCTTGGAAATAAAACATGAGCACCTTGTGTTGCTGGTACTGCTTCTCTCTTCCCAGCTCCCGAGTCTGGGGTGGCTGGAGGGAGAGAACCAGGCATCAGGAGCAGCTTCCTGCCAGCCTTCAGGGTCCCCTAGAGCAGCAGTTCGCAACCTTTTTGGCACCAGGAACCAGTTTTGGGGAAGACAGTTTTCCAGGGACTGGGGTAGGGGGTGGTTTCGGGATGATTCGAGTGCATTATATTCAAGCTCACCTCCTGCTGTGCAGCCCAGTTCCTAACTGGTCCAGTCCTTGGCCCAGAGGCTGGGGACCCCTGTCCTAGAGGATGACTCACCTAGACTCGGAGCTCTCTTTTCCTCACTCTGCCCCTCCCCCTCACTCACTGGAAAGATTTTTACCTCTGCCTTTGGTTTTTCCCCCTTAATCCAAGTCACAATGATCCGCAGGGTCAATTTGCTTTGGAAATTAATTCTAGTGTTTTAAGTGATGAACATAATTGCACTAACATCTGTTAAGACATTTATAGATCTGCAAAAGAAACTCAGTGAGTATTTGAGTAAAGGGCTCAGTTAAATTTAAATTTTAGATAAATAATGGATACATTTTTAGTATAAGTATGTTCCATGCAGTATTTAGGGGCATACTTATGCTAAAAATTTATCTGTTGTTTATCTGAAGTTTAAATTTCCCTGGCTGTCTTGTATTTTATTTGGCAACCTTTAGCCCAGGTTCCATAGTCAGTGAGGGGCTGATACTCATAACTGTATTTGTTCATTCATTCATTCGTTCGTTCGTTCGTTCATTCATTCATTCATTCATTCACTCATGTTTATTGAGCCAGCTGTATTCCAGGTACTCATTTAGGCACTCAGGATATAGCAGTTGGGGTGGGGGGCAGAGAGTGAATGAAATAAGTGAATTTTAGAGTATATTAGAGATTTTAAATGCTTTGGAGAAAAATAAAGCAGAAAGGCTATTTTGTCAGAGGGCAGGGTTGCAATTTGAAAAGGGTGGCCAGAGAAGACTTCATTGAAATAGTAATATTTAAGCAAAGACTTGAGGGTAGTGAGGGAGCACGCAGTGACCCTTGTGGGAGAAGAGTATTTGCGGGAAGAAAGGGCACATTGTATGCAGATGAGTTAAGGTTAAGGCCCAGTGTGGGGCTCAGTTATCTGATGATGTCAGCCTTGTTTCCTCATGCACATTTGAGGCCACAATGGGTAATTTATTGTCTCCTGTAACTGAAAAGGGCTGGGGTGGACTTCAGGCATTGCTGGATTCAGATGTTCAAATGATGACATCAGCATTTCATCACTTCTCTTACTTTTCTCTGTGCCGCCTTCATTCTTATGGAAGGATTACCTTTCCTACGCTTTCCAGCAAAAGTCCCGAGCTTGAGTTGTATTGAGTTGTTCATGCATCATGTGACCATCGATGGCCCAGTCACTATTGCCAGGGGGATGGAATGACATGATTGAGCAGTCCCCATTCCTGGAGCCAGCGTGGGCCCATTAGTCCCTTTTGAACCACACAGAGGGATGAGGAGGTGGGGATTTCCTTAAGGAAAGGATCGGGCACTCCTGTGAGAAGGGCATGAAGGCTGGGTAGGGGAAGATCCCAGGCAAGATGCTTTCCCTCCTGAGCTTTGTGATTTTTTTCTTAAAAATGGGAAGAGGAGAATCTCATTCTTCCTTTCACAAAGATATTTTAAGAAGAAATAAAGGAAAGATTCTTTTTAAAAAAGATTTAAAAAAACTGATCAAAGCCATAATCCATTCCTTCTTTCTTAACCCTGTACCTTCAAGTCAGTTCCTACCTTAGCCGAGGACGCTTCGGTTTTGGGGGGTAGGTTGTGTTTTTAAAATGCACTTGGTCCCTATGTCTCAACCCTTGTTCTCTCTGTTGCCAGGAGGCCCAGAAGATTAACAATGGCTCAAGCCAGGCTGATGGCACTCTCAAGCCAGTGGACGAAAAAGAGGAGGCGGTGGCAGCCGAGGTCGGCTGGATGACCTCTGTGAAGGACTGGGCGGGGGTGATGATATCTGCCCAGACACTGACCGGCAGAGTCCTGGTGAGTCCTCAACTTCCTCCTCACATCAGGAGGCCTACTTTCTGGTCTAAGGTTGCTTTGTTTATAGGGATGTGATGTTTCACAGGGTCTTCTCCAGGCCACTGGCTGTTGGGAGGAGGGGCTAACAGGGAGCGCTTGTGTATGGTCGTGGAGGACAGGCTGGGTTCATGCACATCTAAGCCAATGTTTGCAGAGTGGGCTATTGTCCGGGGAACAGAGGGAGCAGGGACTTCTGAGTGTGTGTGTTTGTGTTTGCTGGCCTTCTGGGGATGCTACTGTTGTCCTCTGACTGCTAAGCAGAGAGTTCCTTTGGGGAAGTTTCCTAACCTCCTGCCCTGTGTGATCTGGATCCTACCCACAGTGGGCATCCTCAGTTATGTTGGGTGAAACTCATTGGCAGCCCACCTGAGGCTGTCTGACCCTTGCTTGGAGCATTTCTCCTGCAACCTTATTTCTGATTAGGCTGTTTCCTGCCCCATCTGCAGCTAGGGCTCATCCTGTCCCTTCTCTGGGGATTGCCTGCTTTCTCTCTGATCTTCTTGTATAGAGCTTGGCTTCACTGACTGGTCTCATGGTCTTCTGGTTCTTGGCAAGGATCATAGGTGAAGCAAGCCTGCAGTGACCAATCATGCCAGCTTGCCTGGTACTGAGGGGTACCTTGGACTTGGGTCTTTCAGTGTGAAGACAGGAGAAGTCCTTAGACAAACAAGCACAAGTTGGTCAAGAGCCAGGCCATACTCCTGACATATGTGGACCCTTTCTTTGGGGTAGCCCTGCCCAATGGCTTTCTTGGGTCTACTCTGGGTCAGGAATATTCCTGAGAAGGATTTGCATTTCAAATAATTTCTTCTTATAATTCTGGAAGCTGTTTTGTATGGGCTACCCTTCCTGGGCTTGAAGCTGGGGCTTGATCAAAAGTCATTTGGCTTATAGATAGTAGATGGGGATAGAGCTTGATGGCTGAGCGGATCAAAAATCAGGCAGGGATACTGGAAAGTAGATATTATCACTCTCGACATTACGTGGCAAAAACTCAGTGAGGTGGTGACTGCAGATAGAGGGAGGTGGTGAAAATTTCACCCATCACTATCCTTCTTAGGGAGAACTGTACCTCATGTTTGGGAAAAACATCTTATAAACAGCTTGAAAGAAGGAGTAAGACACTAAATGCCATGCTTGGGTTGTAAAGTTGGTGGCCAAAGAGCATTCAAGAGGGACAGGGTTCTATTTTCTGAGGGACTCATCATGAGCCGAGCCTTCTGAGAGTCTGGTTATGAAGCTGTGGCTGATGTTAATTGGTAGCAAAATAGAAAGGGGAGAGATTTTTGAGGAAGAATAGTTGTTGCGTGGAGGAAGATAGAGAGGAGGGGATGATCCAGGTTGGTGCGATCCAGGTTGCTGCCCAGGAAAAACTGGGCAGCACTGAGTGTCAGATGAGGTAGTGAAGGCAGCATTGCTGTGGGCTATGCTTTGTAACCATCATCCTTATCTCTCCCTCCTCCTGCCCACCCAAGTGTCCAGCAGAGTCTGCATTGCTCTTCCATGCTTGTTTCTGAGTGGATTCCATGTGTGAAACTTAAAGGGGTTGAATTCTGGGTCTGGGCATTCATGTGGGATGAATGGAGACAGTATCTTCTCTATGTATGGCGATGGTGAATGAGGAGCAGCAGATAGTTTGGTTACACAGATGTGCAGCCCCCACGGCTTCCATGTGACCCCTAGAGACAGTTCTGATTATCCTCAGCAGCATCAGACAAGAGTTACTGAGCACCAATTCTAGGCCAGGTGTTCTTTTCAGCCCCATGGAAAACAAGGATTGATCCTGATTCCATTGCACCATGGAAGTTATTGGAGGATTGTCTGGAGAAATGCTAAGAGTACAAGCATTGTGTGGGTTTGTGTTGGAGTGGGGGAGCTGAATGTGGAGAATTTTGGGGGATCAAGAAAGCCATCATAGGGACATAAGCCTTTGAGCTGAAACTTCCATTTCAAGATGGACTGAGCATATACTTGTGATATAAAAAATAAAAATGTACCTGAGCTTGAAAACAAGAAAGGGACCACTTAGTGGGCCAGAAGCCGAATACCTAATAAGAGAGACAACATTTGAACTGAGCTTTGAAATGTGAGTTAGGATCTTGAGCATCAAAGCAGAGGAAATTGTTTTAGAGTGAGGAGCAGCAGGAGCAGGGAAGGGCCACTGCATTGATGGACCGAGGCCTGGGCTGTGAACACAATGGCACCCAAGGGGAAGTGAGCCTGGGAAGGTGGGCTGGAGACAGCTTGTCCCCTCTTCAGATGCCAAGCAAAAGAACTTGGATGGAATTTTGTAGGAAAGGGGATTTTGAGAGAAGGGTATTATGATTGGTGGTTGTGCAAAGAGAGTTGGTGGACAAACGGAGACCAAATTGGTGAGGTGGGGAGCTCGGAGGTACTGGGATCAGTTAGGATAGTGAGCTCCTCGCACCTGTGACAGGATCTGAGGGGATTATGGCAGTGGACCTGGTGAGGCAAGGCCGGAACTAACACCAAGCGTGGAAGCAGGTAGGTGGATGTGGGTGGCATTATATAAGTGGAATCACAGGCCAAACACACCCAGCATCCACCTTGATACTATTACTGGCAATAATACTATCGAAAGCCTCTTGTGGGCCAGGCACTGTGCTAGACCCTGCATGTTATGATTAGATTGAAGGGTAAGGACCATGTCGAAGTTTTTTGTATCTTCCATTTTGCTGTGGTGTTATAGGGATTCATTACAAGGAAACAAGCAAGCCAGTTGTATCAATGAATCTATTTCCATTTTATAGTTGAAAAAACCAAAGCATAAGAAGGGCAATGACTTGCTTAAGACTATGCAGCCTCCAGGCTAGGCCCTGCAGGCTCTGGACTCCCTGTCTAGTGCTCTTTCTGTGTCATTACTTCCCAGTTGAAGATAATGCCTCTTCTTTTTTAAGCCACTACCAGCTGTCTCTTTGGCTGTGACATTTTGACTTTATTGTCTCTGAGCCAATTAGGTCCTAAGGCTACTTGGCTGGACTGTTTTAACATTTTCATGGATAAGCACAGTCTGCCCAGGCCTGCTTGCCCAGGAAGCCATCTGCTCTCTGAAGGTCCCCTTGGAGGAAATCCTGCCTGCACTGCTCTGGCACACTCAGAGCAGAGCAGGTCCCGCTGCACAGAGAGCAGGTGTCCCTGAGTTCCAGAGCAGACCCCTGCTCTAGGAGAAGGCACGTCCTTGCTCTGAGCAAGGAACAGGTTTCACAGTGAAGTCTCAGTGCCTGCTCAGAACCCAAAGCTGCATTTGTCTTGAACTGTCCCAATGTTTAGCCTTCCAAGAATGGGATTAAAAGCAATACTAGACACCCGGCTGTTCAGAGTTCCCCTTTTCAATTTTTAATTTGTTCTCCTTGATGCAAAGCTCAGGAGCTTAGCCTCCACATCTGGATGCCCCCTTCACCTGTCTCATTGTCACAGGTGAGAGAGTCTCAAAGCTGGGGCATTGTGGATGAGGTTCAGCTGGGGAAGGATGCACCAGCACAGCCTGGGCATAGCTGTAGACTCCCCTGCTGTTCGGGCTCTCTCAGAGGGGCACATCCTTCATTTGTCCTTGTTTCTCACCTGCACCAGATGTTATTCTAGGCACTGGGCATAAATAAAGCAGGGAGCAAGAGAGATCCAGGGTGTGAATTACTTAGAATGATAAACTAGATACAATGTTGTAGAGCTTAGTGTAAAACTGACAATGGTGGTGACTATTGACCAGTGCTTTTTATAGTGAACACCTGGAGCTTTCTCATCAAAGTGATGATTCCTTGATCAGGTGTCCAGATAGCTGGTCCTTGCCTTGTGTCTCACCTTGGCACTCATGCTTTAGCTTCACAAAAACAGCAAGGCTGGGCAGAGCCTTCTCTTGGAGCACATGGCTGAGGGAGTCCACCTCAAAGTGAACACCAGGCTGTCAAGAGCTACTGCTTCTTTTATCTTTTCTTTAATTAAAAAAAATATTTATTTAAAAATGTTTTCTGATTATAAAATTTTGGAACATACTGGAAGTATTGCTGATAAATTCCACTTTGGGATTTGGAGGTGGCCCATGCTGAGGACATTTCCACACAGCCGTGAATGTGTTCCTCTCAGCTGCTGTTTGGGCATTTTTGGGGACTTTGTTCACTGAATGTCACCCTATGTGCTCTGTGCACAGACTCGGGGGATAAGTGGTTCTTTGTGCCAGGGTTTGCAATGGTCCTCCTGACGAACCTCTAGTGAACACTATAAATGGGGAGAGGGAGCATGGTTCTCTTTGTGTTGTGGCTGCTTGGAGCCAAGCTGGTGGCCTATATAAAATACAGAGTCTCAGGATTTGCATTCTGTGTATTCACACACCCCTGGCTTCATCTCTGTGTCTTTCCTCTCTTTTTCTTTGTCCTCATTTCCTCACTCTTCTCTTGAACTTTCTGTGGTATGGGTTATGTGCTCCATACAGTTTTTTGAGCAAATTAAAATCCTTCTAAGA
The DNA here is from genome assembly GCF_022682495.2 of Desmodus rotundus. NCBI lineage: Eukaryota > Metazoa > Chordata > Mammalia > Chiroptera > Phyllostomidae > Desmodus > Desmodus rotundus. The sequence continues at coordinate 55,713,068 of NC_071390.1, read as the reverse complement.
GTAAGGCAATGCATATAGATAAAGAAGGCAAGATACACACTGAGTCAGCTTTTGTATTGTTTGGTTGTACTTTATGGAAACATAAGCCAAAGTCAATATTAGTGATAGTCTAGTTCAGGGGTGGTAACTTTTTTTGTAAAGGGCCAGGTAGTAAGTGTTTTAGGCTTTGCAGACCATAGGGACTCACACAGCTATCCAACTCTGCCTTTATAGTTTGAAAGCAGACACTAATAATACATGGGCATGACTGTGTTCCATTTAAAATGGAACACAGTCATTTTATTTACAAAAACAGGTGTTGGGCCAGAGTTATTTCATGTGTCATAGTTTACTGACTTTTGGTCTAGTACATCTCCTTATTTTATCAATAAAGAAATTGAAAGTCAAAAATTGAAAGCAATTACTTAGGGAAGAATTCTCTAAGATAATATAGCACAAGAGTGATGGTATTAGAGAACCCATTCATAATGGGGAGTGTTACAGACACAGAGATACACACACCATCTACATTAGCACCTTATTTCTGAGTATTCACATTAATTTCCACATTGATCTCAGAGTGACTGTCTCCCTAGGGAAATATGGCTTGTAGCCCAGCATGACTTCAGCTCCAAGTGTAAGCAGTGTCTACACTGCCTGGGCGGTACCTGAACCCTGTTTGCCACAGAGTCAGTGTTTTGTGCTTCCCCTCAAAGACTTGTCTTGTTAATACAGCTCTCAACTGCTTGAGCAAAGAGAGAGCCTTTAGAATTACTCTTCTGATTATTTTTCCCCATATTCCCATGATCTTATACTACATTTAAATATTGCTCCAGGATGCATCCATGTCTAACCCATGAACTGAAAATATATGCTATTTGCTTAAATGTATGGGGGATGATTAGTCAAAGTAAAGAGAAAGAAAAATGCTGGTCTTTTCCTTTATTGTCCTAAATATATCTTATGTGTGGCATTCTACTTTCTCATTATATACATAGTCTGGCCATTCTATCCTTATCTCCCAGGGCCCAAGAGAAAATATATATCAAATATACCTTTCAAATAGGAGTAATCCTGTTGGTTTCACAGAGTTAAATAGATGTGCTCACTGCTGGACTATTTGCCCATGAAATTGGAGCAGTTGAACAAGATGGAGGCGCACACGGGGATACGCTCCATCAAATGCGTGACATTCACTGCCGTCCTTTCTTCCTTTAGGTGGCTCATGGTGCTGGTGATGTTTCTCCTGGCGCCTGGTGGCAAATTCACATTCTGCTCACATTTTCATCTTTCTCTCTTTACCTCTCTGTGCTCCACTCATTATTTTTTTACATTTTAGGCAAATCTACGTGACATTTTTATGTCACCTACAAATGCCCTATGTAGAGGTTTCAAAGGCACGTACTTTTACTAAGAATGTCCCCATATCGAATAGGTAGATCCTGCGCTCTATGCAATTGGGAGTAAATTGAGATTTTATTTGAGATTTTTTTTAAACTCCCCTAAGTGAGACTTCTTTTAATGGGAACACAAATTCTCCTTTAGTACTTAATAATAGTTCTTCATTTTGTTCTGTGCATAATTAGAGTTTATATTTTGGGTATGAATTGGTAAGTCAAAGAAGGTATGCTTTCTTTATAAAATTATTAAATATGAGATTTTGTCTTCATTTGATGAATGACGCACTAAATTTATTACTTGTGAGCCAGCATCACTGGGTGAAAAAACATGAGTTGGAGAAGTCCCTGAATCCAGCAGACAATTAGATAGGTAATGAGCTGCCTGTCCCTGAAGATGGTCACAGAGAGGCATGATCACCCGGGTGGCACTGTTATTGACTGTTGGCCAGACTTCATCCTTATTGCTCCAATGAGGTTCTGCAGAAAACTAGACCTAGGAGATGTTCCAGGATAAACGTGGTTCCCTGGAACTTGGACAGACTCTTTCTCATCCCCTTTTTGAGATTGCCAGTGTGTATTAGCATGTATGTATCGAAGAAATCCTACAGTAAGAAAGCAAAAAGACTTTTTTCCCTAGCATTTCCCATGCCTATCACACCATGGAACCCTTTCTCATGAAGCACCGGGGGCATCACCAAGAACACGGTTCGGGAAACACCGAACTTAACCCAGGGATTGGCAAACTGTGGCCTATGGGCCAAATCTGGCTGACTGCCTGTTTTGTATGGCCTGCAAGCTAAGGATGGTTTTTACATTTTTAAATCGTTTCAAAAGAAGCAAAAGAATATTTTGTGACATGTGAAAATTATATGAAATTCAAATTTCAGTGTTCATAAACAGAGTTTTATTGGGATGCAGCCATGCTCACTCATTTACATATTTTTATGGCTGATTTTGCAACGCACCGCAACAGCAGAATTGAGTAGCATCCACGGAGTCTGAAATATCCACCAGCCTAAAACAGTTACTGTCTGGCCCTGGACGGAAGAAGCTTGCCAACCCCCAAACTAAGTTACCAAGTTCTCCTGCTATGTGACTGCCACCGTCCCTCTCTAAGTGGTCAATGGGACTGCTCTGCAGTTCCTCATGGCACAAGGTAATGGCTAAGATGCGCCATCTATCCCCTTTGTGTAGAGACATCCTTCATTTACCTCCATAAGATCAACTGAATGATGCAGAAGGATGGGGAGACAGAGTTCAGAGCTGGGGGCTTCCAAGTTCCATAGTAGATACTCTGCTGGCTCAGCATAAGAGTTCCCCTTCCCACGGTGAGTGGAACGTATGGAAATTCTGTAGCAGGGTCTCTCCCTAAGTCGCCTCCTCTACTGCCTTTGTGCTCTGCTGTCATTTCACCCCAAGCCCCACTGGGCAGCCAAGAGTCTGGTTCCTATGATGGAGAGTGCCCCTGGTTCTGGCCTGCAGGCTGGTACCTCAGCTGCACTGGCTGCTGGTCTGCATTGTTGGCCTGCAGGTCACGTGCTCTGTGTGCAGCATCTCCAGAGTGTTTTGTAAAGAGCAGCTGTTAACGTTACTAGCTGGTGTGTTGACTTCTCTGACCTCTCCTGTGAAAGTGAAGGAGAGCTCCAAAAATCAATCCTCAACAGCTCTGGAGAAAGGAAAAGCCTCTGTTGCCTTCCTTCTCTGGGGTTTTGGTGTGGGGGAGATGGGAGTGGGAAGTGATGCCTGCTTTGTCCTTCCACCTCATCCTTCTTTCTGTGCATCCATTTATATCCATTCATCCATCTAGCCAATCCTCATACTTTTGTTGATGTTCCCCACACAGAATTGAATGTAGCACTCAGTCAGTGGGTGCCTAATAAATAAGGCAGGGTACTTTGGTATCTGCAGCAAGCAGGCTGGGCCGGCCTTCCCTTGCCAGTCATCTTGCCTCTGTTCTCTCTATTTTAGCTTCTCTGTTGGGTCTGGGAGATAGAAGTCCTGCCCCTCTGCTGATCCAGCCCTATCTGAACTGGAGCTCCCACTCTCTTTTGACCTCCATCTGCTCCTTATGTTTCTTTCTCATTTGATTGGAACCCCAAAGAGGATAGAAAGAGTGCTTAGCATCCTCAAATCTCCAGCTTCTACCTTTCTTCTCTCCCTGGGACATGTTGTGGCCTTGAAATGTGGAGGGCTGCTATGTGTGGAGCAGTAGGGCAGTTTGAATCCAGCTGTACAGTCATCCTGCTCCATCACTGTTGGGCTTTTACCATGGGCTAGTTGCTTCCTATTTTGGTGTGTCAGTTTCCTTATCTGTTCAATGGACATAATGATAGTCCCTGCCTCTTAGTGTTGTTTTGAGGATTTGATGCATCAATGAATATAAAATGTTTAGAATAGTGCCTCTTTCATGGTTGGTGCTTAATAAGCATTAGCTATTATTATTTTTGTTATTGTGTGAGCTAAGTCACCATGTCATGGAGGAAATGGGTGGTCTGGAGATACAGAGTCAAGTGGAGAATAAATCCTTTCCTGTGACAGACATGGAGCAGCCCTCAGACCACACCAAACGCAGACGTCCTCTTGGAGTGCTGAGCTGGCTCTGGGCACAGCCATTTGAAAGGGGTCTGAGTATCCTAGGCACACCTTGGTTTGGGTCCAACCAGCTGATGATCTTTGTTCCACACACACAATTCTGGCCCTATCATTTCTGAAGATGGCTCGTAGCAGCCTGCCTCACCATTGTCAAGTCAGCTGGGAAATTCTCACTTCGTATAGACTCCTGAGCTGACAGGAGTGTGGTGTAGAGGGAGGGCTGGCTCTCCCTGGGAGCTATGCGTTGTAGGCGTATGTCACAGGAAACGCCTTGGCAGAATGACAGATGAGTGTTGTGGAAAGAGGGTCAAGTGCGCTTACAGGGGTCCCCATGTCCTGCCCTCCCTGGAAGGGGGGTGGGGCTGACAGACACAGGGCTGGTTTCAGAGGGCTTGTCATCCTAGTATGTGGGGAGGTGTCTTTAACATTCATTTTGGCTGGCAGCAACCTCAAATCCATTGGGTGGATACAGGAAAATGTGTCATGTAACCAAAAGATAAGGATACAGATTCTCCCGTATGTGCAAGGCATCTCCTCTGAGCTGTTCATCCATTCCTTCAGACATTCCTGAGCTACCTACTAGGTGTCAGACACTATTCATTGGACACATGTTGGTCCTTCCAGTGAGTCCACAAAGTGAAATCATTCAAAGAGTTGACAGTGAAAATGTTATGCCTGTATTTTGCTGCAATGCTTTTGGGTGGCAACGGTTTTGATAAATCAGAACCTGTGGCCTACCCCTCAGTCCTTGGATGGGGCTGGGAGCTGACTTTTCCAGTCCTGATCTCACATTCTGGACCCAAGGGATCTAGGCAAATATGTTCTTATGACTAATGTTAAACTCTGCCCTCCCTCTCTCCTTCCCTCCCTCCCTTCCCAACCGGAACAAGCTGGCGCCCCCTGGAGGCTTTGTAGGAAATGGAGCCTGCCATCTTGGGCCGGGAGAGATTTTTCTCACAGCCTTCCAAGGATGCCAGTGGTTTAGCAGCCCCTATTTGCCAGAATAATAGCCTAGGTGGACTGCAACTCTTCTCAGAGCCACCATTTCAGCTGCAAGAAAGTTTAGCAGGGAGACTCAAACATAGAGATGATGATGATGATGAAGAAGAAGAAGAAGAAGAAGAAGAAGAAGCAGCAGCAGCAGAAGCAGTGACGACAATGATGATGAAGTCACTAGCCATTGTCCTTACTGCGGAGTACATGTTTGGAAAGTTACACTTGGGACCACATTCAAGCTGATGCTTCCAAGTTTAGTTTAGTAGGCTATGTTTAGGAGCAGGCAGGCTGACATGCCTGTAGCCCCAAACATCCCAGTTTGGTGTACTAGAAGCCCCATTTTAAAAATCTGGGTCCAGAAAGAGGCTTCTTTTTTCCTTCTTCAGAAGAACAACTACTTCAGGGGAATGACAACAACAGAAATCCACCATTTGCCCTAAACATTTTATTGAAAATAAAAATGTTCTCTAGTGTTTGAGCAGTGAGGAAACTAGGACGGGACTGTTGCTTCTCTGCCTCTCTTAAGGAATTAGGGCACTTGAAAACTCAATTAAATGCACTCAGGCCTCTTAAGCACCAGGGCTATCTTTTCGTTCATCTAGTTAATTTTAGTGCAGAAAATTGGCCTGGTGCTAACATGGAAGCACGACAAAACTGGGAAGCCAGGGACCTAAGTGGAAGCTTGGTACCTAGTTGACAAGCCTGCAGGGACACAGATCTTTCTCTAGGGCACCGAAGGTTACCCTTACACTGCATGTGCCTTCTCCTTGGGCAAGCAGGCCTCTGGGCCTTCCCTGCTTACAGGAGGTGGGTTAACCCAGAAAGTACATGGACTGGGCATACTGGTTTCTTGCACCTGGGAAGAATCCAGGATCCAGCAGATTAATCTGAAGGGCTGAGAAACCATCACCCTCCTAGAACTGTTCCCAGGCTGCTTTAGCAGAGATGCTGAATTTTGACCTTTTCTCCATTTCTCTTTGCAATCTTTCCCTCCCCTTTTCTTTTTGTGGCTGTTGGTGAAGCGACTATGCTAAGGGAAACAGGGAATAATTCATTGAAAAGGAGAGAGGAAGAAAAGACCCTGTTTTTAAACCACCCTCCCTCAAATTCAAGCTTTGCTTACACTAAAAATAGCTTGAAACAGAGGCTGAATCACAAAAAGGCAGCGTTTCAGAGGGCACAGGCTGCTGGCTTCCTGGCTGCTACATGAGCCTGTTGGGCTGATTCGCCTCTGGGCCCCGATTCACACAGGAAGGCATGGGGTTTGGAACCCTGTCAGGAGGGGTCCAGACCATTTTGCTTGTGTGGCATGCTGGATCTTTCTGGAGTTAATTATATCAGCTGGGCACTCACAGAGCCGGCTGCCTGGGCTTATGCCCCAGGGATGAAAAATAACTTCCTGCAAAGGAAAGCTGTTGTTTTCAGGAGCCGCTTAATCCCACAGGCACCTGTGTGGGCTCCTGGGGCAGCTGCCATGAGGTGATTGTCTCCCTCTGAGCCACGAGGTAGGCAACTTGGTTTAGACTTCTCCAGGATGAAAGCTTAGATCACCAGAAAGAAGGTAAACAATTTACTCACCTAGGTCCACGTCATGTGTCTCTGTGGGCTTTGGGGATTGGTGACGGCATTCGAGACCAACTTGGGGTATGAGAATGGAGATGATAGTCACTGTCATCTGAGGAACGGTGGCCATCAGAAAACTGGTTCTGATCATGGTTCTGCCATAACCTCTCTGGTGACCTTGGGCAAGTCAATTTCCTTTCAAGGACTTTATGCCTCCATGGACAAAATGAGGAGCTAGCAGTAGTCTTCCAGTAGTTTGTTTCTTTGCAGCCCAAAATGTTTCCATGTTTTCTTATTCACTGTACTGACCTTCTGTCAGCAAAGGCAGCAAGGGGTTACCTTGGACCTACTGTGCACTTAGCACTGTGCTAGGCACTAAGAGAGCTGCAAAAGGAGAAAGAACAATAGTCTTTTTCAGCTGTGGGAGAAGCTGGAGATAAGCAGGACAGAGTCCAGGGGCGTCCATGCGTGGGCCTCCCATGGCTTAGCATTCTATTTGGAATACAATCTCAAACTTCCCTGTGTGATAGGGCCCCTGCCTCTCACTCACTTCCTATGATTCTTTTCCCTCCAGACTCATTTCCAGGTGGATCTGAGTCTGCAGAGAAGGGAGGCATCAGGTAATGGGAGCAGGGTCTGTGACTGTGGAGTTGGGAAGGAGGAAGGATGCCTTGGGAGGAGGGGTCACATCCTGAGGGGTCACATCCCAATGGGCCAGGTCCTCCCTGGAGGATATGGTTTCTTCTAAATCATGTCAGACTTGAGTTTCCCTCCTTGAGCCATCTTGAAACAGTTGGGACCTACTGAAGAGTCACCTTCCAGCTTGGCAACCACAGTGGCACCAATATTTATCTTAAGAGCCCCCTTTCTGGTCAAGCAGCCTCTACCTGGGGACACCCTGGGTGAGATATACCCCATCCTTTGCTATTTGCATTGCTTTGTCAGAACAGCTGCTGAAGCAAGTTGTCTTCTTCCTAAAAGCCCGTGTTCTTTTGGAGGCAGAGGCATCTTCTTCTCTTTGTACCTGTAAACATTTCATAAGAGGCACATTTATTTAAAATAATGACTGGCAGAAGCACCTAGGAGGGGCTGAGAAGGAAACGTTTCTGTGGTGAAAGCTATTTTTTATTTCTGGAGCAAGGTACCCAGGGTGGGTGGTGGGAGCTGCGAAAAGAACCCCCAAATTTACAGCAAAGGTGTGAACACTGTGGGTGATGAGTGGGTTTGGCACTGCAGAAGTTCCTCAAATTCTTGCTGGTGGAAATCGTGTACTTTTGTGGAGTCCCAAGGAAAGCATTCCAAGAGACCCAAGCATTGGAGGCTGTAGCGTGGTAAGATAGAAGGTTGTCCCCAGGTTTTCAACGTCCCATCTCCATTCATCCCACCATGAAAAAGTCCAATTTTGTCTTCATGAGGGTCAGAAATAGGGCCAATGTCCACAAATTCTGTGCCATATTAAAGCTCAGTCTTATAGAGCCTGTGCAGTTTGCTGCAGGGCCCAGGTGGCTGCTAGATCCACATGGCTGCTACAAAATGCATGAGCATGTAGGTGAGTACGAGTTACTAAGAAAGGGGGAAAGGGAGGGAGAGGCGGGAGAGAGAGACACAGAGAGAGAGAGAGAAGCTGTTTATTAGCTTGGGACAGACTGGGCAATTCTTCAAACTAACAAATCAACTTCCCAAACATTCATGGGCTCCTATGGGTCCTCCCTATAACTAATCTATTTCTTAGATCATCTGGGGTTGTGTCTGTTATCCAATCTGATCCTTCTCCCAGGCTAGACGGGCAGGTCTCTCTGGTAGCCATTTTGGCTCCCATTGTACATGTGTTCACCTCCCCCCTTAGTCTGGGCAGGTGGACCAGGGAGATTGAAAATCCAGTCCTTCCTCCTCCCTATATGGAGGAGGGAGGGGTGTTAATCTCCTTTGCAGCCCAATGCTGCGATCCCCAGGGGTTTGTGAAGCTGTAGCTTCCTGGTTAAGCAGGTTTATACTCCCTAGTTGATTATGCTTAATAATGTCTGATCTCCTTTGCTCCTTTCCTTTCTTTATTAATATTTAGCTATCTATGGTAACAAAACAACATTTCATTTTAGGTGAACTTCTTATATGAACTTTAAAAAACAGCCACAACAGACCCTCCATTGGCTATTTCAAGTATTTTCAATTTAATTAACATAATTTAAGGAAAGACTGTTTAAACCATTGAGAGTAAGGATTGATCCTTTTGCTTGATGCTAAATTGCAAAACATCACTGTTTCTCTGACCTGTGCTCACTTTGCAAACAAATGGAGTTATCTGTTAGTTTTTCCCAGAAAGTTTCAGCATTGAAGTATGTGTCCATATAGCACCCTGGCCCAGGGCAGTTGATGTGTTGGGGGCTCAGGTCACCTGCAGCGAACAGAACAGAAGTAATTCTGCAGGCCACCCTTCCAGTCTGTCCTGAAAGACAGCATTATGCTTCCCCTGTAGTGATGGACAGATCTAGATAGAGCAGAAATAAATAAGTAACCAGATTCTCTTTCATTTTACTCTCTTCCAGACACAGCCTCTGGTGCTAATTATTTCTGCTGTAGATTTTGTTAGACCTTGATTCCCAATCCTTTTGCTATAGGTATATTTTAGAAATTCAAAGTGACACGAGAAACCATCCGCCTTCCTGAAAGATAATTTTGTGTACATTAAACAGACACATTAAGCCATTTACAAGTGAGCTGTTTGTTCTCAGAGATCTGGATGAAATCTGAATTTCTAATTTTGGGCTCTTTAATAATTTTCAAAAGAACTGAGGGTAATAATTAAATGTCTTTGAACTTCCTCAGGCTGCCTTCTATTCCCTGGTCTTAAAACATTTGAAAAGGAATAGAATTCTCTACCTTGATGAATTCCTCAGGAGGTTAGAGAGGACATCCACCCCAGGAGGAACTTTTTAGCAGGATTGGGGAACCTAAGGGAAAGAGGCTCAGGGAAAGTGCACAAGATCACTCATAGAACTTTAGACTCAGAGTTGAATGAAGGGTCTTCAAGTTGTTTGTTTTTCCCCCTTCATAGCCCCAGCTGCTAAGACTTGGAAAAAAGGCCAAGGAGAAGAGAGGTAGAATGTTGTTAAGGGTATTTGTAAGGGGAATACATATCACACTAGCACTTCATAGCTTTTGGTGTTCAAGGATTAGCAGGGAGCTAGTCCAGGGATAGGGAACAAGTTTCATCTTCTGGGCCCATTCTGATGAATCAGTCAGTCGTGCTTACCCAGAATGCTTTGCTGAAGTTTCAAGGCCTAGCAACAGAGACTAACTGCAGCTCTGCTCTCCAGAATGCTCTGGGTGATTAGTGATTTCTGCCATGAGTGATGGATTGGAGGGTGGCAGGACTGGTATTATTTATGCCTTATTAGGCCTTAGTTATCTCTGTGCTAGATCATTTCCCCTAAAGTTTATGTGTGATTAAAATGAGGCTTGTCCAAGGTCACCCAGTCAGTCCCAAGCAACATATGGACAAGAACCCACGTTTCCTGACTGTGTCTAGTATTTGATACCCCGGCACCACAGGTTAGATCTCAGAGGAGTAGAAAATTGTCAGCTTCCTGTATGAACCTTTTTTTCACTTTTTCTTTTTTCATATTGTAGCCTGACTTCAGATTTCTCCATTTGGAGATTTTCTTCAGTGTTTGGAGAAGCAGACGGGGTGGATTTCAGATCTGCAGAGATTCTAGACAAACAGAAATACAAGCACCATTTTCCTATTTGTTACGTCTGCTCTCATATCTCTTGACACGGAGCACACACTGCTCACTGCCCCCCACTGGAAAGCTCTACCCTCAGTCCACTCCCGGGGTTCCATTCTCACAGTCTCTGCAGATGCCTCTCCCCGCGCCCTACTCCCCGCTACACGGTAAAAAGCTTTCACTGGGGATTGATGTGTCATCATTTTTTCTCTTGCTTCAGAAGCCTCACCTCCTGTTTCTTCCTGTTTTCTCCCTTAATGTTTTGTCTCTTCAGGTATTCATGCTCACATCTTAATGGTTGTGCTTACACAGATAAATACATTTTGCCTCTGACCAAAGCAGTTTCTTCCCTGACTTGAATTTAAAGGTCTACAAGGGTTGCAGGGTGGGAGCCTGGAAGAGTCCTCAGCTTTATCCTGGGAGCCATAAAAGTTGTGAAGATTTTATTGCCTCCATCAAGATGAAAGTGGAATTCTAAGACTTCAAATATTATAAATAAGAAAAACTTTAGCTTTTGTCAAAGTTTTTTTTTTTTCTTCAGTTTTATGTGTTTACTTACTGTGTCCACATCCTAGCATCTATTTCATTCTGATGCCAGACAGAACATTCTCAGGAATTTATGCAAAACGGGGGCTGGGTAGAGGATTTCAAACAATCAGTAGGGCTTGGAAGAAGGCCAACAAATCATGTTCTCAGGCCATACGTCACTCCCAAACTCCTCGTCCACTCCTCAATTCTTTCTCCTCCCCTTCTAGTATAATGGGAATTGGAATAGAAAGTAAGACCCAGGCTGGGTGTGGATTCTGGGGCTGTGGTTCATAGGGCTATAGAACTGACAGTACTGCAGTTTGCTGTATACCAGGCTATCTTTCACGTTGGAGGTGACCTGATTCGTTGTCTAGGTTGAACTTGCCATCTTGGCTTCACTAACCAGCTACCCATAACAGGGAAAGGCTCAGTCTGCATTCCCATGCACTGCTCAAGAGAGTCCCTTGTTTCACCTTCTTTGGAAACCAGTGCTGCAGGGAGCCTATGTGTCACACCGGGTGGCCAAGAAAGTACCCAGGGGGTACCTCTGGAAGTTGTTTCAGATTTGAATGATTTGGTGGGAAACTGATGCAGACATCTGATATCCTGGCAGTAGCCTGTGGATCCCAGTCCCGTTATGCTCCTGGCTCCATTGCACTGGTTTAGATCCTGTGACCTCTTCCTTCATCTGTTATAGCAGCTGCTATATCATTCCCCACATTTGTCCCATCTTCTTCCTTTAGTCCACTTTACATGCCACTGCCAGGTGGACTTTCCCCCAAATCAGCTTTGCTCAAGTTCTTCCATAGCTCAGGGCCCTTAAGTAGCTTCCCATGGCCTAAACCCAAACTCATGCAGATGGTCAGGGCACATCCTCACCTGACCCCACCCTCTCTCCAGGCAGCCTTTCCTCTCTTCTCTCCCATACACTCTGTGCATTCAAATTCTACTCAGCTTGGAGATGCAGTGTGGGGTCGGGCCCTCCTCTGTAAGTCCTTACTCTCGTACACTGTTCACATACACTTGTGCATGTGATGTATGTGCCCTATTGAAGGCAGTGGCTGAGTGGTTAAGAGCACTGGCTGTAGAGCCAGCCTGGCTAAGTTTAACATTTGCTCTGCCATGTACTAGTATGACCTTGGGATAGTGACAGCTGACAATAACAGTGCCTCCCTGGTAGGGTTATTGTGAGGATTAAATAAGATGATATTTATAAAGTGCTTAGAACAGTAGCTGTCACAGGCTAAATATTATATAAATCATTTCTAAAAAATAAACTGTTTGTTAAATGAATACAGTAAACTGTAAATATCTTGAAAAATAGGAATTATGTATTTTAATGTTATAATCCCTTTGTCTGATACTGGGCTAAAATAATCCTGAACCTGATTGCTCTGAGAATGAAATTTAAAAAGAGAAATAAGGAGAAAGAGCGGGAGAGGGAGGATGGGAATACATGTAAAAGTGCTTGGTCACTTCTTCATTCAGCTGTTATTATTCATTATCTGGAAGTATCAGGCTCTCTGCTCAGTAGTTGTGAATGATCAAAATGGAATGAGTTATGGTTTTGGTATTCAAAGAACTCATAGTCTAAGGGGAAAGACAGAAATGTATGTCAATGTTTAAACATGTTGAATATAACTGTACAGAAGACAAATATTACTCTGTTGTCAAGTCCATGTTACAGATGAGAAAACCAAGGCTCAAAGATTTTTTAATAGCTAAGGTAAGACCGTACATCCAATAAACAACAAGATGGGGTTGAAACCTGGCTTCTTGTGACTTGATGGCTCAGGCTCTTTCCACTGTACTGTGGTGCTTCTCATTCAAGATCGAGTGAAGGAACGAATGAATGTGTGAAAGAATGAATTGGAAGATCCCAAAGACACATGGCTCCAGGAAGAAAAGATCATACCACGGATGTGTTGTAGAGGAAATAACACTTCTAAGTCAGGTCCGGCAGGTAGTAAACCTCGGAAGCCATAATCATCTGTCCAGTCTCGACGGTCGGGGCAATTTCTTTCCTGTCCTTTTTGGGCCACCTCACCCCTGTTGTCATACCTTGATGCCCTCTAGCCATTTCTGTCTGAGGCAAGGGTGGCTTTATTTTCTTCTCATTTGGGTAATAGCAAGGACAAAAAGTAGATGTGAGGATGGATGGAAAAGGTATGTAACTATTTCCTCTTTGATCTACTTTTATCATAATAGGCCCATTTGGAAGGTTTCCATAGGCACAGGGACAATGCCTCTCTGCTGGGCTTCATCAGCCACCAAATGATCAAGGCAGCAGGGAAAAGTCTGGAGAGAGGTTGGTTAGTTTCCATGGCAACCGTTACTTGCCTCAACGCTGCACATACACTTCTCTCTTTCCATGTAGGCATGTGTTTATTTATTATTGTCTCAACCTGGGCATGGCTGAGTAGCTACGTAGGTACTGCCTCTGCCTCTACTGCTGAGGTCACTCTTTCATTTTGGAGATGGACCCACAGGAGGGTGGCCAGAAGCACAAGATTTGCCCCACCAGGAAAAGCTCTCTTTAGAGTCAGATACCGCGTGGGGTTCTGCAGTGAATCACAGACTGCCCGGGAGAGCTGATGGTGACGCACATACCATTCATGAACAGATTGCTTGTTGCTCTCTCCTGGGAATCCCCATGAGATAGGTGGGTATGCCTGGACCTGGGAAGCTCTAGACCTGGGCTGTCCAATGGGAGCCACTAACCCCAGGTGGCTATTGAGCATTGGAAATATGGCCTGTCCAAATTAAGATGTGCCGTAAGTATAAAATTTAGTACAAAGGCTCCAAAATATTATTAATACTCATGAACAACTTTTATATTTATTATATCTCAGAATGATAATATTCTGGACAACCTGTCCACAGCCTAATCTAGGTTTAATATAATTATCATATCAAAATTAATTTCACCTGCTTCTTTTTTTCTGTTTAAAATTGTGCCTCCTAGATGGATAGTGGTGATAGTTGTACAACAATGTGAATGTACTTAATGTAACAGAACTGTTACTTTAAAATGGTTAAATGATCAATCTTTTATTATGTATATATTACAACAGTTGAAAGAAAGTGACAAGAAAAGTAAGGTATGATGAGAAAGGAACCATCTCTTCTAGGCCTCTTTCTTAGTTAGGAGTCTAGACCATTTTCCCAGAAGCCCCCCAGGATACCTTTCTGGCTTAGACTACCAAGGTCTACCCAGGAGTGAGGCCAGGGACACTGAGTAAAACAGGGCTCTCTGAAGAAGGAAGGGGGTGGGGTGGCTGTTAGGGAGGTAGCCAACACTCAAACTTAAAGGAAAACGTTCAAGAAAGTCAATGTATGTGAGTTTCAGGTGCAAGCAATTTGAAAACTTTTTTCTCCCACTTGGAATATTACTTGTCTTTAAATCTTTCTGTAGAGTTATAAATAAAGCAGTTAAGCGTCCAAAAAATGTGTCTGCTAGAAAACTCAAAATTATGTGGCTTGTATTATATAGTTTACCCTTGAATAATATAGGCTTGAACTACATGGTCCCATATATGCAGATTTAAAAAAAATGATGGTATTGATATATATAATACAGTACTGTCAATGTATTTTCTCTTCCTTACAAGAATCAGTACATAATACATATAACATTAAAAAATATGTGTTAATCAATTGCTTATGTCATTGGTAAGGCTTCTGGTCAGTGGTATAGGCTATCAGTAGTTAAGTTTGGGGGAGTCAAAAGTTATATGTGGATTTTCAATTGTGCAGGGAGGTTGGTGCCCTAACTCCCGAGTTGTTCAAGGATCAATTATATTTCCTTTGACCTTGCTGCCTTCTAGCATTCATGGTTAAACACAGGGCTATTCTGGGCCATTCTTTCCCATTTACAAACTCTGTAACCTTGGACAGGCTGCTTTACTGTGTCTCGTTTGCCTCCTTTGTAAGATGGGAGTAATCCTAATACCTACTTTCCTCGGGTGGTGAGTTCATTCATGTAGAGCACTCAGTAGTGTGTTTGGCACGCCGAGTGAACATAACGAAGCCCAGCTCTCACCAGGGACTGCGTGGGGGCCAGTGGCTGTTCCCAGAGTCTCCAGGCCCTAATGCTGACTCCCAGATGCAGAGAATCACCCCAAGGGGGAGCTTTGAATGAGATGTGAGGATGAGTGCTTGATGGATGGTTTGCCTTCTCTAGATGGTCCCAAGATGACTACTCCTAGATGAAGGGCCTCCTTCTGAGCATTGTATCAGATTCCTGGGAAGTAAAGACGGAAAAAAAGATCCGCGGAGAAGAAACCCTTTGCTGGGTGCCACCTCATCAGGGCAGGTGTGAGTTAACTGAACTCCAGCCTGCCGTGCCTACTTGCTTGGCTCCAGGACAAGCGGGTGTTCGAAGCCTGGTTACCCAGTGTCCTTGCTTTTGGAGTCCCACTTTATGACCTTTTTAGGGGTTCTTGCCTATCAGGAGGGTTCGTTGAGGTGTCCGAGGGGAAAAAGGGCCTGCGTTTAAAGCTGTCTAAGTCAACAATTAAGAAAATAACAAGTGATTTTTTGAGATTGTTCACACAATTACTTGAGACCAGTGGCAGAGAGAGGATTTGTTGGGATCTCCATGGAATGTGGGAATGTTCTTTATGAACCTTAGACCACAGTTGTTAGATAGGGACAAGTTCTAGTCTCAACACAAATTGCTACCTGTTGCTTGGAGAAATAGAATTACAGTACAAGGAGGTACTGTAGAGAGTCCTGCAGGGAAGGAAACCAAGGCTTGGAGGGAGCATGGGGCATGCTCATGTTTACACAGCAAAGGAGTGTCAGGTGTCATATTTTTCTGAGTTTTCCTTATATTTTCTCTAACATTCAGTTACTTATATTTCCCATCCTTCATATCTTTCATTTTTCTTCATAACACTTATAATTTTACAATATAGTACATAATCAGCTCACTTATTTATCATCTATTGTCTCTTGCTCCCACGAATCCATACTGGCCTCTCATAAAAGTAGGGATTTTTGTCTGCTAGGGTCACTGCTGTATCATTAGCATCTAGTTCCTGGAATATATGAATGAATGAGTCTGCTGAATGAATGGAGGAGAGGTTAAGGGGTCTTGTAGATTTGTCTAATTCAGAGTCCCCTGGAAAGAAATAGGAAAGCCTTTTCCACCCTAAGGGGACTCTAAGGTCAGAAGACATACAGTTAGTTGCCCATGATTGAGCTATAAATATTGACCTTCTAAGGCAGGGGTGTCAAACTCATTTTCACTGCAGGGACACATCAGCCTTGCGGTTGCCTTCAAAGGGCCGAATGTAATTTTAGGACTGTATAAATGTAACTACTCCTTAACAATTAAGTGAGAGCTCAGCACTGCCACCGGGTAGAAACGAGGTGCCGGGCTGGATTCGGCCCACAGGCCTTGTGTTTGCCACCTGTATTCTAAGAGGTCATAAATTTTGGGACATTTTGCTTTCTCTTTGAAGTAGAAAAGTCATTTCACATCATGTGCCCACCATGCTGCTTGAAGTCAACAGCAGATAGTGTGGGCACTTGGGCATCATTTCTTCAAACAGACAGCATCTTTCCTATGAAGTACCAGCTGGGTTTGACTAAATTAAGGGGAGGGGAGCAGGTGTTCCAAAAGAAGGGACTTTCAGGAGCAAAGGGGTGAAGGCAGATATGAGCCTTTAGTGAGCATTCATTCATCTGAGCACCTACTGTGTGCTAGCTAGCCTCTGAGCTGGGTGTGGATCTGTGGTTTGTTTATAGGTGCATTTGAGGGAATTAGGGTTCATGGCTAGAACAGAGAGAGAAGGATTAACATAGAGGAGAGCCTACATTCCTGAAATGTGCCTTCATTCTCTAAGGCAGGCTGAGCAAGAAAGTAATGCAGGAAGAGAGTCTCTTCAAAGAGCTTTGCTAGGGACTCTAGATTAAAGGATTCATTTGTGAGGAAAATGAAGGAAGGAAACCAAAGTGCTTCAAGTGTGGTTGAACTACACTGAAGGAAGACCCGAAATAAAGGAAATGCTTCTCAAACTTCAAGTCCAGGCTGGGATTCTTAAAGAATGCTTGTGGGCAGGGGGACCTACCAAGCTGAGCTGGAGGGCTCAGTGCAGAAACCCAGAGGCAGTAAGGAGATGCAGTGTGTCTTTGGTAGAAACTGAAGAATGTTCTTTGTGCTGGGTGTGGGAGGAGGATGGTGCCTAGTATAATGCCTTCAGCCTAATAAAGCAAACACTTTCAGCTGATGATATAAGATTTCCAAAATATTTTTTGTTTAATGTGTGTACACACATTCATTCTTTTCCCCCTTTGAGATGAACTGTAACCCCAGCTAATAACAAAAGCCAATATTTATTAAGGATTTACTAAATGCCACAGGTGATGCCAGGTACTTTCTCTTTGTTATCTGTTTAATCTTCATATCCCTGTTATGAGGTGGGTACTGTATTCATCCTCATCCTGTGGTCCCTGTAGGTGAGAAAACTGTGGCATGGGGAGGCTAAGTAAGCACCTTGCCTTAGTTAGTGGCAGCCCTGAAGGAAATGCGGGCCCATGTAGACATTCAGTGTTTTATACTGAAAGACAATATAGCTTGGCGTTATGGGGTGGGGATGAGGAGCTGCTGGCCCATGATGTAGTCTTGATGTGATCTTATCTCATTATGGAAGCAGTAAAAGGTTACATACTCTCTAACTCCTGTAACTGTACATCTATAACATAGCTTTCAAAGCTTTTAGTGGCGATATTCCAAAATTAGAGGTTGCCTTGTGAAAGTTTCTCCTCTTATTTTATTGTTGTTGTTGGGTTGGCTGATTGTTTCCTTTTCTCTTACCTATGTCCAATTTCCTCCTTTGGTCTGCCTCCCCAAGGCCTTTCTCAATCACTTCTCTGTTTTCTATCACTCTTGTTTTCTCCTCCTAGATAATTATGCAACTGTTTTCTTTACTTTCCCTTTTTCTCTCTGTACCTCTTAGTATTCCTTAAATGTCCGTGAAAAAGAATTCAAATATGTTCTTATTGTTTGTTGAGTAGAAGAGAGTTTTATGCTTTAATTTAAAAAACTGTTGATGATTTAAATGCCTCTCTTTAAAATATAATAACATTCAGTTGCTTTTTATTCAATTAGTATCAGAAAAATATTTTGATTCCCTGTTGGACAGTGGTCTTTGATGGGGCTAATGCTTACAATTCTCTGTTAGTAAGTTATGTCCAGAAGTTTTTGTTTGGTCTATTGTTTTTTGTGGTTATTTATTGCTCAATTTAACATCGAAATCTTCTTTTTAAAGTTATTTTATTTTATTTTTAAAAAAATTTTAAAATATATTTATTGATTATGCTATTACAGTTGTCCCATTCCCCCCCCCTCACTCCACTCCATCCTGCCCACCCCCTCCCTCCCACATTCCCCCCCTATAGTTCATGTCCATGGGTCATACTTATACGTTCTTTGGCTTCTACATTTCCTACACTATTCTTACCCTCCCCCTGTCCATTTTCCACCTATCATTTATGCTACTTATTCTCTGAACCTTCCCCCCCTCCCCCTCCCAATCCCCTGTTGATAATCCTCCATGTGATCTCCATCTCTGTGTTTCTGTTCCTGTTCTAGTTGTTTGCTTAGTTTGCTTTTGTTTTTGTTTTAGGTGTGGTTGTTAATAACTATGAGTTTACTGTCATTTTTACTGTTCATATTTTTTATCTTCTTTTTCTTAGGTAACTCCCTTTAACATTTCATATAATAAGGGCTTGGTGATGATGAACTCCTTTAACTTGACCTTATCTGAGAAGCACTTTATCTTCCCTTCCATTTTAAATGATAGCTTTGCTGGATACAGCAATCTTGGATGTAGGTCCTTGCCTTTCATGACTTGGAATACTTCTTGCCAGCCCCTTCTTGCCTGTAAGGTCTCTTTGGAGAAATCAGCTGACAGTCTTATAGGAAGTCCTTTGTAGGTAACTGTGTCCTTTTCTCTTGCTGCTTCTAAGATTCTCTCCTTCTGTTTCATCTTGGCTAATGTAATTATGATGTGCCTTGGTGTGTTCCTCCTTGGGTCCAGCTTCTTTGGGACTCTCTGAGCTTCCTGGACTTCCTGGAAGTCTATTTCCTTTGCCAGACTGGGGAAGTTCTCCTTCATTATTTGTTCAAATAAGTTTTCAATTTTTTGTTCTTCCTCTTCTCCTTCTTGTACCCCTATAATTCAGATGTTGGAGTGTTTCAAGATGTCCTGGAGGTTCCTAAGCCTCTCCTCATTTTTCCGAGTTCTTGTTTCTTCGTTCTTCTCTGGTTGGATGTTTCTTTCTTCCTTCTGGTCCACACCATTGATTTGAGTCCCAGTCTCCTTCGCCTCACTATTGGTTCCCTGTACATTTTCCTTTGTTTCTCTTAGCATAGCCTTCATTTTTTCATCTAGTTTTCGACCAAATTCAACCAATTCTGTGAGCTTCTTGATTACCAGTGTTTTGAACTGTGCATCTGATAGGTTGGCTATCTGTTCGCTGCTTAGTTGAATTATTTCTGGAGCTTTGAAGTGTTCTGTCATTTGGGCCATTTTTTTTAGTCTTGGTGCATCTGTTACTTTAAGGGGCAGAGCCTTAGGTGTTCACCGGGAGGGGTAATGCTGGTTGCTGCGCTGTGATGCTGTACGTGGGGGAGGGGCCGAGAGGGAGTAATGCACCCTCTCCACTCTCTGCCGGATTTCAGTCACTCCCTCTGCTACCCACAATCAAACTGGGCCCTTCTGGTGCTGGTTCCTGAGTGGGTGGGCTTGTGCACGCCCTAGGCCCCTGTGGGCGTGCACAATGACCTCTCCTGTGAGGATGGGAGTTTCTCTTGCTGCTGCCCCAACCCCCGTGGGTGTTTTCACTCAGAGGTTTGAGGCTTTATTTCCCTGAGCTGGAGCCCTGGGTTGCGCGGTCTGCCTTGCTGCCCGCCCTTCGTCTGGTTTATCTATGACCAAGTGTGGGGCCGCTGGGTGCTACCCGCCACTCTGCCTGCCCCGCTCTCCGCCACTCTGAGTCCGGCCCTCTCAGTTTGTCTATGTGTGAATGTAGGATGTAGGGCCGCAGGGTCTGCTAGTGGTCAGACTGCCTGCCATGTTTGTCCCACACTCCACCAGTCTCGGTCCCTCCACGGCCATGCGAGTCCTCTCCGCCCCAGTGCCTGTCTCTGCCCCTCCTACCGGTCTGGGTGAATGTTTATTTTTTATCTCCTTGGTGTTGGACTTCCTTGCCGTTCGATTTTCTGTCAGTTCTGGTTGTGTGAGGAGGTGCAGTGTGTCTGCCTACGCCGCCATCTTGGTTTTCACATCGAAATCTTTAAACAGACACCATTTCCTACACTGTCAGGGGAATGCCTGGTTATTCCTGAAACACAAACGAAACAATGCTCGTGAACCAAGAACTTCTGAATAGAAACCAGATAATTACTAAGAATGTTATCAGCATCTCACCTTGGTGTCTATAATTGAACAATGAAAACCAGTGTACATGTAGGGGCCGTGGAACGAAGCTTTTAATTTGTGTCAGAGGATGGGGCAAAGAGCTGTCACTTACAGCGTTACACAAATAGTCCTACAATGAATAATTCTGTGTGGAAATTACTTCCTTACATTCTTCCTGCCAGGTGATCACCATAGATTAGTTAGCGTATGAAGATAATAGTGTTTTATATTTGCACACAGTGATTTTCACTTGCCAAGGAGCTGTCTCCTATGCTGTCTTATCTGACATTTGAACAACTCAAATGTCCTGAAAGTAATGAGACCTGGAACTAAGATCTCTCTTTACGAAGTGGAAGCTGGGGATCAAAGAACTTATATCACTTGTCTTATGATGTACATCAAGCCGGTAATGACAGTTGACCTGATCCAGGTTTCCAGACTCCAGAGCCAGGGCTTTTTCCTGAATGCATGTGGAGGGAGGGAGACATCATACTATCCATTGCACTGAAGCTGGAGAGAAAGGAGACTTTGGCAGAGGCAGTGCACCAGCTTAGCAAGACAGATTCTCCTTCCTCTCCCTGGCTGGGTAGCTCATCCCAATATACCAAGGTTGCCCCAGTTGGGACATATGCAGGGGTCAACTAGTGAATGGGTAGATGGGTGGAGCAATGGATCCCTCTCCTTCCCTTACTCTCTCACTTGTGAGATGGGGTGGGCGATAAGGAGGCGCAAACACATGATCCAAAGTAAAGTGGCATTCTCACTGCTTTGCTGGTTTCTATAAAACCCTTTCACCTGGAGGAGTAGGTCAACGGCTTTTATTTTCACAGCCCATCAACTCCAGGGGCACCCTGAGGCTGGGGCTGGGGCTGGGGCTTGTGATGACCAGCATTGCTGCAGGTGGATGAAGGCAGAGGATTTTCAGAACTGTGCCTTACTTTTTCAGGTTTTAAGCAATTTAAATGCTGGGGCCTTTTTTGAACTCAGTAAAAGAAATAAAGCCCTTCTGCCTAGAATTAGCAGCTCATTCTTGACTACGGGCACTGAAAAGGGCCAATGCTCACTTAAAGAAAATATCGTGCCTCCAGTGGCTTCTCACATTTATTGGGGACTCACTATGAGCCAGACACAGAATGGAGCACTTACTGGGACTTACCTCGTTTAATCATCACACCCAGAGCAGGATGTAGGCACTGTTATAGTCACTGTTACATAAGAGGGTCCTTGGTCTCAGAGTGCTTGAGGGACTTGCTGAGGGTTGCACTACCCCTAACTGGTCTGACATATGGCTGTTGCTCCCTAGGATCTCCTGGGAGCTCTTCTAAGGCAGTGGCTTTCACCCTCTTAAGAGGCCCAGAACGCTCAGTAAACTGACAACAATCTAGCTGCTTTGGTTATGGGGTTGGGGGGAGGGTGGAGCTCCAGCCATGCCCACCACAGGCCTTGCAGGAGCTCTGTGAAACCCTCAGGGTGTCCCATTGAGTAGTGTGCTCATGATCTGACCCATACCTACCTTTTCCGCAAGCCCTTTGAAGGGGAGGTCAGTTCCACCATGCCTGGGAGGGACCCGTCTCTTGAAGCTGCCTGTCAGGCCTCCACGTCCTCCTGTAAAATCTGAGTTCCTTTCCTGTAGGCAGGGAAGACCCAGCAGGTTTTTCTCCTTGGCCTGCCTCTTTCTTTTGTGAACCCACCAGCAGGAATCGCAAAGGGGCATCTTTTCCTTGGGAGTGAGAAAGGGAGCAGGCTCCCTTTGTGAGGATGTAGATGTGAGTGCTGGAGATGGGGTCCTTTTCAGCAAGCCCCTTGCTTCAGGAGAAAGCACAGGTGGGGAGGGCTGAGGTCAAATATGCTATGCTATTCACTCGTGGTGGCTGCAGATTGGTGACAGGTGAGCTGGGACTTGTAAGGCCAGCTGGTTCCAACACAAAATGAGCCTGGGAGGCTGCTCTGGTGTGTACTGGAGCCCAGCTCTCACTAGCGCCCCCTTCGTTTTCAGCAGCCCCATCTGTGCCAGGGGGCTCTGACCAGGCTCCTCTTTCTCACCTCACCATTGGTACTTTATATCTAAATGTTCCAATTTTTTCTTTTAAGAAGTGAAGCATTTCATATTTCTTTGAATTAAAAACTTACGTGGCAGTTGATAAAAACTATTTTGCAATTAACCATTTATGTTCTAGGGAAAAAATGTTTTTGGTTCTTCTGATGTTGCTTCTCCCTCAGGGTGACTTTTCCCACAGTGGCCTCAGATGACCATTATTCACATGTATGTTTCCCTGAGTCATCCTGGAACAAGGAAGTGGGCGCCGTCCCAATGCAGGGTTCTTTCGGTGTGTCCCATGCTTCATTTATCTCTCGCCTGGACTGGCGCTCCCAGCTATGTGGGGAAGTGGAACCTAGCGGCTTCTGTGGTTGAGAATGTCTGCAGAGCCCATATTCTACCTGAAACTTCTCAGCCCCTGTTGTAAGGCACCTGTGTGCCTGATTTTCCTGGATGGGGTGGTGAGGGAAGGATCGCCTGTGTGGAAGTGTGGCCCTCGTGGTTGTCACAGCACCACCACATGCCATTTTCCTTGCCCTGGACTCTTGGCAATGCCAGTGGCAAGAACACCTACGATCTGGAGGGGACAGGTGTAGGGCAGACCACAGTGTGGCTGGGCACGTGGGATCTGGATTTAGCAGGCAAGGTGTCTTGTTTCTGACACTCATTCAATCAACAAGTGCAGGGCTTGTTACAGACAGAGTCGAATACGCAGGATGTTTACCAGGGAGTGTCAATGGGACCAATGCCTGTGGGAGGAGGGGGAAGAGGACACAGGGCTGTGAGGTTAGGTGTGCTGTGGGCCTGCTATAGCTTCCGCCAACCCCATGGAGAGAGCTGGAGCCAAGATGACTGGCCAGCATTGTCCTGGGCCTCTATTCCCTCACCCCAGTAAGTCATAGGAGGGAGGCTGCCCTGACGGGTGTGACCTTGGGCCAGGTGGCTCCATGCAGCTGAGCAAGCCCCAAAGAGGCTGCCGACAGCCCTCCAGCACCTGGGCAGCAAGTCCTTCCTGGGAGGGGATCTGTGTCCATCACAGTTTTCTCATGGCTGAGGCAATGTGTTAAGGCACCGCAGTTCGAGTTGAAAGCGTTGGTCTGTGTTTAAAGTGCTGGGAGTCTAGTGGCTCAGACCCCAACATGGTTGATGCTAACACAGAGGGCTGGGCCAGGTGCTACTCAGTAACCCAGCCTGGCCCTCCCCTCCACAGCCCTGTAGATCCCAGTGCCCTGTTTTACTGATGAGGACAGTGAGGCTCTGAGGAATTAACTTGCAGGGGTCATCCAGCCAGTAGGAGAAGGCACCTGGACTTAAACTCAGGTCCAGCTCTGAAGGCTGTGTGTTTTCCTTTATTCAAAATTGCCTCTGAAATCAGAGGCAGGGCCAATAGGAAAGCTGTGACTGTGGGAGGTCAGCGGCCTCCCCTCTGCTGGCCCTGCCCAGCCCAGGCTCTCTGCGGTGCCTTTGTGCCAGTTGTTCCCCCGCCTGTGATGCCATTTCTCCACGCTTCCTCCACAAAGCCTTCCCACTTCTCCAGCCCACGTGGCTTCTTCCTCACATAGGCTTTTCTCAGCAGGTCACAGTTATGTTCTCTAGCAGCTGCACTGGAAAAGCCCCCCTAGTCCTAGGAGACGGTGCACTTCCAAAGGGCAGGAGTGTTGTGTGTGTGCTGATTTGGGCTTTGTGTGAGCATCATGTGTCACAGTCTAGGAAGTTTGGTGTGGCAGCTTCCTTCCTAATAGAGATACTTCTTTAACCCACTTCTCTGGGAATCAGGGTACTGTGAAGTGCTGGCACCCACTCAGCCCTAGGGGTCATGAGGAAACCCACTGGCTTGTCCCTGAGAGGCTCAGCTGATGAAATGTCCTCATGTCTGTGCCTTCCTAAGAGGTCTACACTTCCCTCCCTCATGTACCTATGGCAAGAGGTGTAAGGCAGATCAAGGCACCAGCACATCAGTGACCCTGTGTTTATTGAAGGTGAGGCTGGCATGGATGCCATTAGAAAGCAGGTTTGGACAAAACCCAAAGGTTCCAAGGCCTTGATGTCCATCCCTTGTGACCTACCACTTAATCAAGTGGCCAAGGACATGTTAGGAGGGAGGAATATGCAAATGTTTAGGGATAGTGAGCTGTGAGCTGTAAATGGCATTGGCATGTTCATAAGAAACGTGCAGAACAGAACAGAAACCCCGATAGCTTTTCTTCTTTTCTTGGATAGAATTACCAAACTGATGGATGGAGGGAGTGTCCTGGTTGTTAAATATTTGGGCCTCCGGAGTCTTTTGATGTAGTGCCTTCTGACAACTGCTTGCAAAGTGAGCTCAGACTAGCTTAAATTAGCTCAGGGCCATGTGTTGGGAAAGGGAGGCTAGATGTTGGAGTAGATTCCTTCCACGATTGTTGTTACTCTACTGTTTAAGAGTTCAGGACACTGGTAGTTGAGTGCCCAGCTTTAGCCTGATCACGGCCCAGGAAAGGGTTTGCGTCTGCTAATTTACCAACACACATGGTACTCAAGGTCAGGGAGAGTATGGAGAAGCATCAGATCAAGGAAACTGATCATGATTCTCAGTGAGGTATTGACGTGCATAAAGAACAGTCAGTCTCTCCCCATCTCCATCGGCCTCCATCCGCCCTTCACACACCCTTCTCAGTGGCCTACCACAACTGCTCCCTGGTCATTGCGCATGTCCCCTTCTCCTGCCTCCAGTCCTTTCTGCCACCTACAGCCGTCAGCTGAGGATGCTTATGTAACCTCTCTCTAAACCTGTTTGAACCTTTAGGGGCAAGCAAATGGAGTCTCTTCCTGGACCCACCAGCTAGAAGCAGTCCCTACCTCTTTTAAATCCCATTTCAGTCAATTTGATTGATCCAAAGGGAAAGTGACAACCATCTCTGTTTTGTATTAGCTGAATGGATGGATGGAAAGATAGATGAGTAGACAAGGGAAGAAATAAATGGAAAACAAAACATGGATGGAAGGATAAATGTAGTTTCTCCTGGTTGAAAAACACTGTTTGAGCTTTTGTAACCTCATCTGAAAATGGGACTAGTAACAGTAGTATCTACCTCATTAGGTGAGAATTAAATGGGATAGAGCTTGATACCTGGGGCTGGATAAGTGTTCTTGTTGTTGTTATTTTGGAAATAATTCCATAAGATGTTCAACTCTATGAAAAAATTATTCTTTTTAAGATTCTATATTAAAATCAACAATTCCTGAAACTCTTAATACCCCATATAGACCCGTTCTCTCATGTTATGCTGAGGAAACTGAGTCCAAAAGAGGGACGGGTTGGTGCTAGACACTCTCAGAGTTGGTAGCAGGTTTGGTGTCAAAGTACAATTTTCAAAAAGCTAAAAACATGATTCATAAAAACATAGAAAGTGCACATGTGAAAAATTGCTTTCAGCTCCTTAATAAGAGATCAACAGGATAGCAAAATGGAGTTACATCAGTGCCAGAAAAAGAACATTGGAATAAGACTGCTAGACTTGATACAAAACTAGTTAATGTCTTACAAGGCAGTAAAATGATAAACTTTGGGATTATCTTTTCCACGGAACAGAAATCACATGTATTTCTACTGGGTAAAGCCCCACACATGAACATGTAAGTTCACAGACTCAGCCTTTAATTGATAGTAAGCAGCAACTCAAACATAGGTGCCTTTCCCTAGGTTATGAAATATTCCTTGGCTGGGCAGTTATAGCTACTCTTCCTGTGCCTTACTCCCGATAGTGGAACCAAGTCTTCTCACCGATCCCTCTCCCTCTCCTTCCTCTTTCTGCTCTCCCCATTCATGCATGGAGCCTGGATTCTTGCTTCCATTTCCTTACTGGGAAAATGAGGATTATAGTACCTCCCTTGTGGGCTGATTATGGTCATTTATGGCTCAGCACTGAACAGGAACATGGAAGGAGTGTACACAGCCCTGGCACTGGAGGAACTTGACATCCATGGAAGAGGCAGGGTTGAGCAAATAATTGTACCACCATTTGGTGATGGCTATGACAGGTAACAGCAAAGTACACAGGAGCCTAAAGTGAGGGGCACTTGGCATAGTAAGGGAATAGAAAAGGACCAAGACAGGAACATTAGATACTAGATTTCTAAGCCTCACAGATTTGGGTGGTTGGTGAAAAGGAAGGACATGCTTGGCCAGGTAAATAGCATATGCAAATGTGTAGGGAATAAAAAGTGAGGTGTTTTTTATTTCAAGTGTATTTGTTGAGCTTCTGTCATGTCATGTGCCAAGTTCTGTGTTTGTCCTTGAGGTGTGGGAAGGGAGAGGCGGAGGGAGGGACACTCACTGGTGAAAGAGAAAACAAGTCCGAGTCCTTTTGGAGTGTTTTCAGGAGACTGGGGTTATAGGCACATCTGGGAGGAGGAAACAGAGATGGAGTGGAGGGGAGACGCACAAGGCTGGAGCAGGGTGGAGAGCCTGGCCTGCATCTGAGCAATGATATGGATGATAACACTTGACTGAACAATTCATCTTGAGGAGACCCAAGATGGCAGAGGGGTAGGTGGAAGTACACTCACCTCCTCCTAGGACCAAACTGGAATTAAAACCAAATTATAGAAAAATCATCCTGCACAACCAACTGAATACTAGCTGGAGAGAAGCCTCATAAGCAAGGACTTGCAGAAGAAACCACATTACCTCGTGGAGACTGTGTACAATTCAGTGGGTTTTAGTACATTTACAGAGTTGTGTAGCATCACCACAATCTAATTTTAGATCATTTTCATCATCCCCCAAAGAAACTTGTACTGCTGTTTTAATAACAAGCCTTGTAGAACTATTTCACTTGTTAAACCATAATAAAATAAAGTAAAGTAAAATAAAATAAATTTATGTTTGTCCAGAACCTTCTTATACAAAGCTTGTAGCTGCCCCCTGGCCTGGTGAACTGCTCAGGAAGTTTTCAGTTTAGCCAGGGGAACAGGACACACTCATAGGAGGAGCTGACGGTGTGTCATGGTGGGTAAGGTAACTGCTCAAGGTTTTGGAGGAAGGAGAGCTCTTTGTGGCTTGGGCAGTTGGGAAGAATTTCTGGAGAGGAGATAGTCTTGATTGGGTTGAGTAAACAATAGAACAGAGGGCATTCCACGCAGGTGGATAGCTCCCAGTGGAGGCCTGGAAGCAGGGAGATTTTCCAGGGGTCCTGGGAGAAGAGTTTGAATAGGTGTGGTGTGCCAGGTGGTGAAGCTGAGTGTCCAGCTGAGGAACTGGAAGTCCATATTGTGTCAGGTATTAGAAACTCAGGTGCTGACCTCAGAAGGTCATGTATCTAGGGAAGAGGGCCTGGTGGGGGCCTTGATCAGTAGAGCGAGAGTCTTCCCAGCTGAGGGGGCAGCTGCCTCAGAGCCCTGGCCAACTGTGGCCATTTGGCCAGTTTGTGATATTTCAAGGGAAGTCAGAAATCTACGTTTTTATGAAGTCTGCTTTTTTTGTTTTACATTTTTTCAACAAAGTAAAAAAAATTAAAATTACTTCATGGGTCAAGAAATAGATATATGACCTGTGGGGCCCTGGTCTGTGACTTCTCTGTAGACAGTGTGGTTGTTGAAGGTCCTTCCAGGCTTAGGTGCCAAGGTGCCAAGGTGCAGAGATGGGGATGCTCACCTGGAGAACTGATCTAGGAGATGGCCAGGGGTCACAATTAATACTGAGCAGGACTCACCCTACCCAAGAACCACAGACTCAGAATAGAAAGGTAAGTAAAGGAAAGGGAGCGAGGTGTCTGGTTCAGGGCAGGGTGGACAGTACAAATCCAGTTTCTTTTCCTTGTTGTTTTAAGGAAGCCTGGTTACTGCTGGCTTGTACTTGTGAGGGTGGCAGGGGCTTTAACCCTTAACCCAAGCAGGCTTTTTGGAAGGGCTCATAGTCTTCATATGTGGGACTGTGGAAAGATCACTAGACTTCGAGTTGGAAGTTCAGGGTCGTAGAAGTTACTGCTGTTCAGTAAGTAGCCACTGTGTGTCAGGCCCTTCATGCATATTCTCACTCGAATTCTAATTTTCTAAGGTACAGTGTGCAGTAGAGAACACTATAATTCTACTTGTTTGAGGTCAAGGTCACAGAGCTGATCAATGGCAAGTCTGGTATTGGAACCCAGGTTTGTAAGACTCCAAAGGCCATATCCTTTCTCATGGACCCCACTACTGTTTGGTTCATACTGAATCCCTCCTTGTGCTGTATATCTAACCCACTGTGTGACCTTGGATAGGTCACTTCTACCTTCTTACAGAACAGTGAGGGAGGACACCTCAAGGCTTGCTTGGTGCAAAGTCAGCATGCCATGGTTCTGCAATTGAGGCATTTATTTGTATGTTGGGATTTTATGACTCTAAAGGTCTTTGAATGTTTAGCTTTGAACAAAGAACTAGAAATCAGAGATATGTCATCCTCAGGCAGTGGCAGCAGTGTTGAGAATGAACTTGGCAGCCCTGCAGGAAAGGATGTGTTCTCCTCATTCTTGGAAGGGCTTTTAATAGGAAATAGGTACATGGATGTCTAAAAAATAGGCATGCCAGCTTGGCTGTCACTGAGGCCCCAATCTGGAGGCCTAGAATTCAGCTTTTGCTGTTTTCATATCTTTCTGTCCTTCTGTCCTCTATGAGTGTTTACAAACCCCCCAAAGGACCTGCAGCTTCAAAAAGAAATATTATTGATGTGTTGGTCTATTTTTGGCTGGCTGGGGTTGGTGCACTTCCAAAAGGAAGCATTAAGTTTTATATCCATTTTTATCTGCATCAGCTCCTCTCTCTTCCAAATTCATTAAAGGATAACAGAAGCAAAGCTCACTTCAGACAACATTCAATAGGTTTATATTTTGGGGGGCAGTATATCATGTTCTCCATCTTGCCGCAGCTGAGGTGTGCATTTAACATTTCCAAGAAGCCACAGAAAAAACACAAGAAAACTTCCCTTTGCTCTTAGAGATTAGAGAAGGGTTTTTCTCTTAAATATGGAGCTGTTTCTCTGACTCAGCATAGGAAGGAGGTGGGTTTGAAAGCAAAAGATGTTCCCTTGCTATGAAGCAAGTATTTTAGGTCCCAGATCTTATTGATTAGACTTATGCAATTGGACTCTTCTCTTGCACATGCACACTTTCTCTCTCTCTTCTGTCTCCTGTGGCCTCATTAACTTCCAGAGAGACATCTGAAGAGAGGAGGCAGCCAGAAGATGGGATTCTGGAATGTTGCTCCAGTTCCTGGGTTAGGCGGGGAAAGGCAATCCTCAGGTATAGGAGATGTGTTGGACCAACAGAGGGAGTTTGTCAGTCTACTGATCGTAATTCTTCCTTGAAAATTCTCAATGAATTAACATCCCTGTCCTCAGGTGATCATGGCAATTGAATTGAGAGAAAATGAATTGATGGCGTTAATCAGACTGGTTCTCATTAGCCCTTGTCTGAGTCTTGAGTAGGAGTTCACACCTGGCTGCTGCTTGGAATCACCAGGAGAACGTAGGGAAGTTCCAGTGCCTAAGCCCACTTTCAGAGATTCCTTTTCAGTTGGTCTGGGTGGGACGCAGGGATCCATATGTTGTCTCTCTTCCCAGATGACTTCTTTGTGATCCAACTCTAGAGCAGTGTGCTTCTTAAACTCTAGTGTGCAGAGGAGTTACCTGGGGACCTTGTTAGAATGAAGATTCTGAATCCCTAAATAAAGGACAAGATTTATCATGTTCATGGACCAGAAGCCTCATCGGTAAAGATGTCAGTTCTTCCCTAAATTCTATAGAGATTTAATATGATTGCAATAAAAATCTAAGCAAGAATTTTAGTAGATATAAATAAGTCAATTCCAATTTTTTTATACTCACCTAAGAACATACTTACTGATTTTAGAGAGAGGAGATGGGAGAGAGGGAGGCAGGGAGGGAGAAAGAAAGAGAGAGAGAGAAACAGACAGACAGAAACATCAAATTGAGAGAAAAATATTGATTGGTTGCCTCTCATATGTGCCCGACCAGGGACCGAACCTGCAATCTAGGCATATGCCCCTACTGGGAATCGAACCTACAACCTTTCTTCGGTTTCTGGGACAATGCTCCAACCAATTGAGTCACACTGGCCAGGGCAAATTTCTAAAATTTATGTGGAAAGGCAAAATAACTAGAATAGCTAAATGATTTTGAAAAAGAATGTATTTAGAGGAATCACACATGAAATCCTACTTGATTTTAAGATTGATTATAAAGCTATAGTAATCAAGACAATGTGGTGTTGGCAAAGGGAAAGACACATAGGTCAGTGGAACAGAATAGAGAGTCCAGAAATAGATACACAACAAATATGGCCAAACTGTTTTTTGATAGAGGTGGACATGCAATCTAATGGAAAGCCTTTTCTACAAATGGAATTGAAACAGTTGGACATCCAAAGGTGAAAAAACAAAATTTGACCTAAGCTCTATACTCATACAAAATTTACTCAAATGTATAACAGATATAAGTATAAAACAGAACTTTTAGAAGAAAACATAGGAGAAAATCTTTGTGATTTGTGGTTGGGTAAAGAGTTCTTAGAAATGACACCAAAAAGATGGTCAATCAAAGAAAAATGAATTAATTGGACTTCATTAGAATTAAAACCTTTTGTTCTGTGAAAGACACTGTTTTGAGAATGAAAAAGACAAGCTACATAGTGGGAGATCACACAGCTCATAAAGGACTTTGTATAGCCTGGATATATAAAGAACACTCAAAATTTAACAGCAAGAAGGCAATCCCATTGAAAAATGGGCAAAAGACTTGATGGAACACTTCATCAATTGTCACTGACAATTTGCGAACTGTTTCCTTGAAACTAATCCCTAACAAATTAGGAAGTCCTAAGGAAGATACATTGACTTCTTTGCTTCAGCACATTTTGTCAGAGTTTTATTCTTTTCCCAAAGCACTTACATATTATTTCCTATAGATATTCTATATTTTTGTGAGATCTTAGGTAGGGATTCTTCTCTCCATCTTGCAGGTGAGATCACTGAGACCCAAAGGGTTAAGGTTATAGAGTTTGCTAGTGAAAAAGCAAGGAGGAAGCTGGCTTCTTACCCACCAGAGTGCCTGAGATCTCTGTGAGAGGTGTGTTGAGTGGCCTGAGCTGTCACGGAGCCCAAAGCTCAGGAAGATGCTCAGGCTACTTCTGGGGAGTTGATTGCAAGTTCACACACTGGGGTGAAGATAGCACTCTGAAAGGCAGGATGGAGGTAAAGAGCAAGGAGAGGGGGAGGAAGAGAGGAAAAAAATGTGGCTGTCAAGTGTAGGTTCAAATACATTGTGAAGGACTGAAGGGTGCACCCTTGGGGAGTGGTGAGTCTGCGGGAAGCCATATTATCACCTACTCCTATTTACCTTTCCTCTGCCCCCAACCAGAGGAGGTTGTAGGGAAGTTCTACTGCTGAATGACAGGCTCTTTAGAGTCAGAACATCTGGGCTTCAGCCCTGCTTCAGCTGACAGCTACCTTGTTGAGGAATCTTGAACGAGTCAGTTAAAGCCTCATCTCTGGAAGGTCCCTGGAAAGGGTATCTGGGTTGCTCAAGGATTGGGAATGGAAAATATCCATGAATTTCTGTTGCCTGCCCTGGGTGGATTGTGGTGCCTTTGAGGGAGGCAGTGAGAAGGGCCAGGAGATATCTAGGACAAGGTGCATCTATTGCCTACGTTGGGTGTGAAGTTGTGATGCCTCTGTCATTTGCTCCAAGTGCCCCTGCCCTCAGTTTGCTTTGGTTAATAACCTTAGTTGATTCTTCCATGCTGATGCCTCTCCCACCTCAATTTTCTTAGCACAGTACCTTCTGGAAGGTACCCTTCGTGCAGTATACAACCTCAGTTAATCCTTAGTTAAAATGCCTCAGAGGCAGAAAGCCTTTTTTCCTTTGTTCCCTTTTTTCTCTGGAGCAGATTGGATTTTGTGCAGCTTCATTGGAAAAGGAGTCAGCTTTGAAAGCAGGTTCAGATTCTAGCCCAGTTCCTGTTTATTTATAGTGCAAGTTATTTCAGCAACTGCTGTCAAGTAAAAACTCTATTTAATCAGAGACAGGTAAATATGCAGATTCCATTTTGTTGCTGCCCCAGCAGCCTCTCTGCTGTGATGCAGGATGATGCCCCTCTAGGTCTCCTGCTACTGGTGGGGTGGGGACCAACACAGTAAGACTTGCTTGCCATTCAGGCTTGGGCACTCACATTATTGTCACTTCTGTCATTGGGTGGAAAAAGCAAGACGTTATAAGCCAGAGCTTCCAATTCTGGTTTGGCCACTTGCTGGCTCCATGACTTACAAAGGTTACTTAGTTTCTGGAGTCAGGATTTACTCATTTAAAAATGGCAGCATTACTAACTGCAAGTATAAATGAGCTAATGTCAGCTTCCAGTACACATACTCAGTAGACAGTGGTTTCTTAATTCATGGTTTATAGACACTCTTTGAATGAGTGAAGTCAGACTTTGCAGAAGTGAGTGAATAAATCTTCAGCAAAGATTTGTTGAGACTCTGCTAGGTATTAGGCATTCTGCAAACAGGCAGTGAAATTCAGATATTATTCCTGGTTTCATAGCGCTTATGACGTGTTGGGGAAGGAGAAGATAATTAACACAGAATTATGTAATCATGCCTATCGATAGGTCTGTGTTTAAAAGGCCTGAAGGAAAGAGGAAATTGGTAGTAAGTTGCTTTGAGGAGTAGTCAGGGAAGTTGTCTCTGAGGAGGCAGCATTTGAACTGAGACCAGGGAGGGGGACAGGAATTAGCTGGACAGAGGAGGAAGAAAAAACATCTAGTCCTGAGATAAGAAATGGCTGCATACCGAGGGGGGATCCCCCCCAAAACCCAGAATTATCTTCTGGAGGGCAGACCCCTTGTAATACAGGCTTCCCCTGCTAGGTGCTAAGAACCCATCTGTATCTGTACCAGCTGGCGTTGTGGTCAGAGGCTGCATTTGACTTAAGTGAATTTTGTTTGAAGACTCAACACGTCTGCCCATTTCATGACGGGTGATTTACAAGCACACCTGCCCACACTATGCTGACTCTTCAGCAGTTTTTGACGACAAACAGCATGATCCCCATACCACACCCTCCCTATTTACCCCATCTTGCCCTGAGTTACTGTTTTTCCTCCCCAGATGAAAAAAGTTCTCAAAGGGAAATGTTTTGCCAATGTGGAAGAGGTGAAACAAAAAACAGTAGAAGCACTTAAAAGGCATTAAAATCAATGAGTTCAAAACTATTTTGAGTAGTGGAAAAAACATCTCGATAAGTGTATTGTATCAAATGGAGAGCACTTTGAAGGTGACTGAAGTTTAAACATGTAAGAATAAATGAACAATTTTAAAAAAGATTTTATTTATTTATTTTTAGAGAGAGGGGAGAGGAGGGAGAAAGAGAGGGAAAGAAACATCAATGTGTGGTTGCCTCTCATGCTCCCCACACTAGGGACCTGGCCCACTGCCCAGGCATGTGCCCTGATCAGGAATTGAACCAGCAACCTTTCGGTTCCCAGACTGGTGCTCAGTCCATTGAGCCACACCAACCAGGGCTTTCCTTTCTTTCTTTTTTTAAAAAAAGATTTCATTTATTTATTTTTAGAGAGGGGGGAAGGGAGGGAGAAAGAGAGGGAGAGAATAAATACACAATTTTTTTACAAATTCCTTTTGGGGGGGGTCCTCCCTCGTGTATTTGAGGAAGGAGGAATAAAGCTAGGGAGACTGAGTATGGTGAACAAGGAGGAGCTTGGCTGAAAGGGGGCTGGAGAGAAGGAGAAGAGCACTCATTGACCTTAAAGGCCATAGGAAGTGTTTTGCATTTATCCTCAGCACCACTGGAAGCTGTAGAAATGTTTTAAGCAAGGAAGTAATTAATTCTATTTAGTAGGACCAGATAAAGTTGAATTGAACAAAAGGCTACTAAGAATACAGATGCCGTTTTTATGGGACGAGCTTGTGCACTCAATCTTGCAGATTGGCATAAGGTAAGGGTGGCCTTGCTGACCCTCTTGGTTCTTCCTGACTCTGGCCCCTACTAGGGAGCTGGGGACAGGTTCATAGATGCTGCAGCCTAGGGTCCGTGGGGTCCTGCTGTTGCGAAGCCATTGACTTTCCCATGACCCAGGCCCATCATGCCTTTGGGTGTGAGAAACCCTAGGAGTGGGAATTGGAAAAGTATCGGCTGCGGGGCCTGAACTGGAATCCCAAATTGATGATTTGATTCCACTATTGACTGGAAGAGGAACAGTGAAGCTGTGCTGTCAACTGGAATAAA
Organism: Desmodus rotundus; assembly: GCF_022682495.2. NCBI lineage: Eukaryota > Metazoa > Chordata > Mammalia > Chiroptera > Phyllostomidae > Desmodus > Desmodus rotundus. The sequence goes on along the minus strand of NC_071390.1, from coordinate 55,678,542 downwards.
CTAGACTGAAGAAGCCTCACCGTGTATTGTTTAGGAAAAAAATCTTAAGAAACTCCTGTGACTCTCAATATCGTGAGTCACCTTGACAGCGTAAGGATTAGAACTGTCTGCCTTTCAGCCTCATGATCCTGATGCTTTCTGGTCCCATCCATACGGAGAGATCCTTCATGCTAAGCCAGCACTGCATCTCTCTCACCTGCAGGAGGAACCTAAACAGTTTGAAAGGGGACATCTGTCTCCCATCCCCACTCCAGCCTCAACTGTAAAATGGCTTAGCCTAGAGAGCAACAGGGCTCTTTTCAGTGCTCCTTGTCTTTACATAACGAGTAGCCCTGCAGATATTTGTCAGATGCCCATTTGACCAGTGCAAGTCTTCTTATAAGCTAACCATCCAGGAGAAGAAGAGGGGCGGGTAGCAGAGAAAGATGGGGGAAGCTTAGGGAGTCCTGTGTCCGGCAAGGCGGAGGCTGCCCTGTGAGTTGGGTGGCCAGGTCTGAGGCAGCATGTCAGGCAAGGTCCATCCAAAGACTGTCTTGCATTTACTGAGAGTCTGCTGTCTTTGGGGCTCTGCTCTTTCCTCATGCTGCCCCCATTTATCCTTCACAGTGATGCTCCATGGTAAAGAGGAGCAACTGAGGCTCCGAGTAGTTACATGAAGTGCCAAAAGGCACATCGGCAATAAGGGATTGGTAGAGACCACATGTTTATGTCCCTCCTGAATTCGTATGTTGCAACCTAATGCCTGAGTTGATGGTATTAGTATTAGGAGATTATGCCTTTGGGAGGTGATTGGGTCATGAGGGCAGAGTCCTCATGGGATTAGTGACCTCAGAAAAGAGGCCCCAGAAAGCCTCCTTGTCCTTCCCACCATGTGAGGACACAAAGAGAAGATGGCCATCTGTGAACTAGGCATGAAATGTACTTGTGCCTTGACCTTGATCTTGGATTTCCCAGCCTCCGGAAATGTGAGAAATAAGTGTGCATTGTTTAAGCCACCCAGTCTGCGGTGTTTTGTTATTGCCCCCTGAATGAACTAAGATACAGGTAGGACTGGATTTGAACACAAAGCTTTCTGGATCTTTCCATGTTATCTCACAGCCTGTCCCAAATTCCTGTGCATGTGGGGTAGAGGGCTGGCCATGCCCTCCTCCCAAGCAAATGTCCCAAAGGTACCCAAAGGTGCTAAGTCATTGTCCTGGGGGGCATCGGGAGGGTCCCACTGCTGCCTTTAGCCTGTCAGCAGGCCATCATTTTCTCCTCTGTGATGCAGGGTCAGTGTGCCCTCCTCTCCTGCCTGCCCTCTGCTAGCCTGCCGGGAGCTGGTGTGATATAATGGATGTAAAAGGTCTCTGGGCAGGAAAGAGCACAGGAGAGAAGGCTGAGGTGCTAATGGGCAGCCAAGATTACCAGCAGCCTGCTGACAGAGACCCAGGGCCTGGCTCAGTATGAGTGGGCTCAGCTCCAGGGGAGTGGAGAATTAGGCCGGTCTGGCCTGGGCCAGAAACAGCATTTCCTGAGCCTGTGTCACCAGCTAATATTTGCACAGTGGAGAAAGTGCCTGGGAGTCCTGCCTGGCTGTACGTGCAGGCTCTCTCATCCCTGCTGTAGAGAGCCCAGCATTAGCCAGTGGCAGCTCTCGGCCCACAGGATGGACTATGTGGGCTAGCCATGGGTGGTGGTCACCCTGTCCTGCCTGGGTACAGAAAGTCCCTTTGGCCATGCCTAGCTGGCCAGTGCTCCTGTTGACTGCCAGTGACTGACCACCAGCCCCTCCCACTCTCCTCTGCCTGCTCTCACCTCCTCCCTGCAATTCCTGTGCAGTTGCAGTGTGAGGTGGTGGAGCAGTTAGGTGGAAACACCCCTTCTGGTGCCTCTCATCACTGAGGTCTCAGAATCTCATCCATCCTCGTGCTCTCTTGTTACCCTTCCTGGCCTGTGCTGAAGGTAAACCTGGGGGCTGGCAAGTCACCCTGCTTCTGGGGGGCTATGGACCCCAGACAGGTGGTGCAGGGCTTTCCTGGGAGGTAGGTCTCATGTTTGGGAGGGCACACTGGGACTCCTCTAGGTCTGTTCTACCTTCTCACTCTTGTTCTTCAGACCAAAGGACTCTGGATTCGGAGTCAGGAAGCCTGGGGTTTGGCCTGATGATGGTGATGAGCATGAAGATAATGATATGATGGTAGTAGTACTAAGAACAGTTAAAATAGCTGTCATTTACCAATTACATTTAATCTTAATGACACCCCTGCAACACAGGCATTATCATCACTTTATAGATGAGAGATTTAATGCTCAGAGAGGATGAGTGACTTACCCAGAGTTAAACAGCTGGAAGGTTACAGAGCTGAGGTTTGTACCCACATCTCTGTGACTCTGACCCCAGCTGTGTTCACCAGGATGCCCCAACACATGACTTCAGAGAGCTCCAGAGCCACTCAGAGACCCCCCAAGCCAGTGGGGCCCAAGATCATTCCAGCTCCCTCGCCCTGGCAGTAAGGAGGCTTAGGCCCTTAACTGCACTGGTGCCCTGGCTCCCTAGTCCCTCCTCCCAGCCTCTTTGTGCCTTCAGAGAGGGGACTCTTTGAGACTGCCCTAGCTGGGCTGGGTGTTCTGCAAAAGGGAAGACTAAAGACCTCAGGTGTACAGAGTGTGCCCATCTCCCCAGGTGCTCAGGGAAATATCTATCTTCAGAGTGGCCTGAAGGGAGAGTGCCCACCCTGGCACTGCACAAGCCAAGGTGGAGTGAGACCCTGCTAGCCTTAACTCTGTACTTCCCTGAGACAAGCAGAGACCAGAACGAGGGGGGTTTCCACAGCATGATATATCCTCATGCTCCACAGGGGCTGGGCTTCCCTCTCCCTGGTGGGGGGGGGGCGCCCACAGAGGACAGTTCTTGGAAGCCTTCTTCTCTGTCTGCATGGCCTATCCTGCTTCTCCTCAGTCTCCCGCCCTGCTTCTGAGGCCCACTCACTGTCACCTCCTCTGGGAAGCCTTCCATGGCTGCCCCAGAATCATGGCTCCAGACCTCATTCTAGAATATCTACCACATTATACTTTCCTTACTATTTTATATGTTTCTTCCTTTTCTCTAAGACAAGACCTGAATTATTTTTAAGACTGGCATGGTCTCTTCTGTATATAGTCGGTTCCAAGACATATTTAAAATACCACTGGCATAATTTAGCATTCACCATGAGTTTATGTTCTTGTGTATTTTAGAGCATTTTCCCTTTCTTTGTGGTTGACATTATTAATTGTTCTTATTTTCACATTGCTCTGCCTCATTGTTTCTGTTTTACAGCTTTGCTTCCCACTGCCTTTCCCTGTTTATTTGTTTATTCAACAAACAGCTGTTGAGCACCTACTGTGTGTCAGAGACTGTTCTCAGTGCTGAAGGTGCAGAAGTGAACAAAAGATTTTTTGGCTTATGTAACTGAAAAGCACAGAATTAGGGTTGACTTAGCGTGAGGCTCTAGCCGTTGGCCCAACACTATTCCTGCTGGAGCTGATATCCCCATGGGAGCTCACTTTGTGGGTTGAGTATTTAGGGGATTTCCTGAATACCCCTGAAGTCTTTCTTGAATGAGTAGCTTATCTGGTAATGAATGAGGCTACCCAGGCTCACACACACTTATTCCTGGAGTTGGAGCTACCTTCTAAGTTTTCATAATGAGAGCACACTTTTTTTTTTTTTTTACGGGAGCAGGTATGTGGTAGAGCTGGACTCCTACGCAGCTGTCTTCTGATTATTCCTGGAGAACTGTACCTCTTCGATCTGGTTTGGCTGAGCCTGTTTCTGTCACCCCCACGGGGCGGTGTTGTTTGTTCCTGGAGCAGAGAGACATCTATCTTCCTCGCTGAGCCTTGACAGATGCCACATTCAAATAAGCAGCACCCATTTAAACACACACAGCAGCAGCAGCTCTGTCACTGCCACCCCGGCTCAACACTGCACCCTCATTTTCTGGTCCTGTGACTTGCCCTTCCTCCCGCTGGGTGCTCCTTCCCGCACCTCCCTTCCAGCCCACTCTCCCACACTGCAGGTACAGGGCCAACAGTACCTGTGTGTGCTCTGATACCCAGCAGACCTGAGCAAGATGGTTGGAGAGGAGGGTCTCACTGCAGAGTTGTAGGTTGTAAGCACCTGCTGGGCTGGAACGGGATTTGGATGGTTGATCGTGAACACAATGGAAAAGCAGATAGGATACCACCTTCTCTGGGTTATGAACAAGAATTCCTGTAGGAAGTGCCTCACTTAGCCCCATTATCTTCAGCAGTGACAGCTTAGGGAAATGGTGTGGGCACAAACAAAAAATTGGGCTGACCTTTAGTATTCAGGGGAAACAGAATGCTCCACCCATATTCTAAGAGAGTGAAGGCTTGACTGAGGATGGCTCCTAAAACAAGACTTAGAGAGATGAAGAGAAGGCTGGGGTTGGGGAATGAAAAGAGAAAGAAGAGCCAGGCACAGCCCACATCTAGTTATATGAAGACCTTGCAACTAACTGCTTTACTCGGATGTAGAACATTTCCTCTTGCTTTATACAGTCATGCTAGTTTTTGATACATTATCATTCCTTCCCTGTGGGTCCTGCTGTCACAATCCTGCAATTGTTTGTGGCCTTGTTTTGGAGAAGGCTGGGTTGAGTGTAGGGGTCTTTGGGAATACCCTCCTCTTTGGTGGGCTCCTGGCAGGAGAGTGTGGCCTGGGGAAGGTGCTGGAAGCCCAGGTCCCTGGGGCCTCTGGGAGAGAAAGGAAATGGTGAGTTCAGCAGTGTCCTGAGGGCTGGGAGGACAGTCAGTCGTTAGGTCCTAGGCAGTGTCATAGGTGCTGTGTTCCAGAGAGGAGGGTGGGGAGATACTGGCTTGCAGATAACATCCCGCTCTGGTGGTTGGACACAGAGAGAGGGGAAGGAGACTGGTAAATATGTTCAACCAGATCTACTGCGGACAGGCCAATAGGATAGGTCCTACTTTTTACCCTGTGCACTCATAAAGGACCACTAGTTGAAAAAGACTGGTCTAATACTGAAAGCTTTCTGGAAGGATTTCCGATTAGTGTAGCCACAGCTAAGCTAGTTGTGCAGCTCTGGGTGATGGAGAACAGCACGGAGGGAGGACCAGTTCTGTTGCTCTTAGCTGGGCTGCAGAGAGTCTTGGGGTGGGGGGTTCTCAGTGATCCTCAAGGCTCCTCCTTAAATGACCCCTTCTTTGAAAGAGCCCTTCTGTTTATATAATTTTTTCTATGTTGTGCTTGTGCTTAAATATTTCATTTGGAAAAAGGCATCAGGAACTAAAACATCTCTTAGTATTCTAAATCTAATTGACTGCAAGCTCCCTCTGACTCTGTGCTGATTGTGTGGCTTGGTGTTCCAGACCCCCAGCCTACCTTACCTCATCATGCTTTTAACTTTTAAGCTAGTCTTTCTTAACCTGACATTTTAATTCCTTGGCTGCTCTTTCTGCATTTCCCCAGACCATTTTTGTGACTAATCCTTCTCATGTTGTTTTAAGTAACAAAGAGAATATGAACCTAAAACTGAGTACCTTCTTCCCAGCTGTCCCTGGAATCTATAAAATATCAGTCTGTATACAGGAAGCTGAAGTTTAAGAAATACTAGCTTATTCTTTAATTTTAATGATTGCATCTCATGGGAAATTTAATTTTTAAAATAAATCACATGTTCCAATAAAGAAGAAGCCTTGCTAGTTAAACAATGAAGATATTTGCTCAAAAAAATGCATCTTTATTCAGCTAGAGAGGAACCAAGGGAATAGAGTACTGGATGGAATGTATGAGACCAGATTTTGAAACCAAGCCGAAGTTTATCATCTCTTCTTTTCAGTGGGCTCTGCATGAGCAGAGCTAAGCAGAACCCCTCCTGAGGACACCTGTTCTGGTTCTAGCATCACCAGAGGATGCTTCCAGAACAACTGTCCCCAAGTCCAGGGTGTCAGGGGGTAGAGCCACGATCTGTTAAAAGCCTCACCAGGGTGACTGCATGTATCATCTGGGATTATTTGTATGCAAATGAGAGAAATCAAGTTCAAGTGCTTACGCAAAAATAAAATGTGCGTGTGTGTGTGTGTGTGTGTGTGTGTGTGTGAGAGAGAGAGAGAGAGAGAGAGAGAGGGAGGGAGAGAAAAAGAGAGTAAGAGAGAGAGAGAGTGTGTGTGTGTGTGTGTGTGTGTGTGATTCCAGTAACTGGAAAGCCCAGGGGTTAGGTTTGGCTTCAGAGTTAGCTGATTCCAGACACTTAAGTGATGTCCTTAGGTCTCTTGCTCTCACTCTTTCACTCCATTTCTCCTTCATCTTACACCTCTGCTTTCTTCTCTGTCAGCTTTATACTAAGGCAGGCTTCTTCCTCCATGTGGGGTTGTGCCACAGAATCCAATGCATGTAATATTCATTTCTTACCTTTAGCTCTCAGTGGAAAGACAACTTCTCTTTTCCATACAGAAGTTCCAGCAAAAGTCCCAGAACTGACTCTCATTGGAACAGGTTGGTTCACATGCTCATTTTTGAATCAATCACCATGTCCAGGAAAGTCTGTCAGCTGCTCTTCCTGGGCCAACCTGGTGAATACCCACTCCTGGACCTGGAGGGTGGAGGTGGGGCCCTTCCTGGACCCCAAGGACTGAGTAAAGGAGAATGTCATTAGCAGAAAGGGCAATGGGTGAGGGGCAGGTGAATACAACAACTGGTCACTATGATATGGTTTGGTGAGGCGGATTTGAGGGGCCCGTCCTGGGGTATCCTATGTTTGTAAGCTGATCTTCTCAGGTGATTTCTTCTGGTTTGTTTCCTGTGAAGTACCTTAGCTATTGACATGGCCCTCCTGCCATCTTGCTCCTCAACATTGGGAGAGCATGCGGAGCCTAATTTACTGACTTGGACCTGATCTGGGAGGCAGGACAAGCTCGGTGCCCACACTTCTCCTGCAGCTCAGTCATTTCCACTCTCTCGCCTTAATCTTTACTATCAGCCAGCAATTGAGAGCCAATAGCTATGGAAGATTTTAAAAGTTATCCATCATCTACCTATCTTATTTTACTATCTGAACTATTTACTTTATTAATTGAACAAGTTTTTATGAAATACCACATACCAAGCAGTTACATCTTTATAAATATTAATTCATATGTTGATAACCCTGTGAGATATATGATTAGCCTTATTTTACATGGGAGGAAACAGGGTCAGAGTGTTATGTGACTTGTCAGAGGTCAGACAACCTACAGCTTCCAGCATGTTACATGCTTAGGCTGAGTTTTATGCATATAGGAATGCAGAAGTCAAGTTCTCTGCCTTTGAGCAGTATGTAATTGATGTGTGCTTATAGTTACATAAAAGAATGAGCAATGTGCTTCTATGGGAATAAAAAATAAAACAGAAGGAAGTGATTAATTTTGTCTGAGTGTAGTCTAGGAGGCAGGAAGGGGCATTTGAGCTAGGCCTTGATGAGTGAGTAGGAGTTTCCCATGTGGGTATGGTATAGAGGGAATTTGTTCTTTTAACTGAGTAATAACATGAGATTTGTATGAGATGGAGCTGCCAGTTTCAGGGGATCTGATATCACCTTGGAATCTGCCTTCTCACATTACAGGATGGCCAAAGTCATACATTTGTATTGGTTTGGATGCTTTCATTGTGAAGAACAGATACCACAATACAAACTGGCTTTAACAATAAAGGGGATTTATTGTTTCATCTAATTGAAAAGCACAGAATTAGGGCTGATTTAGGGTGAGGCTTAATCCATTGGCTCAATAATATCATCAAGGTTCTGGTTTCTTTCCATCTCTTTTTGCTCTGTCTTATGCAGTTGTGTTTACAGCAAAAGCTGGCTCCTGGTAGGGTCCGATGATGTCTGACAAAGCTCCCAGACCTGTATGCTTTCTTTATTATGCCCATTCGGAAGCAAAGGTGGCTGTATTTGAACATTCCCAGCCAAAGACCTGAGAGTCACTCTGATTAGATCACATGGACAACCCTGAGCTGGTCATTGTTGCCAAGGGACCAAGTACATGGATGGAGTCAATTCTCCTGGAAACACCTGGATCCCCAACCACCTGGACAATGGATGCTGGGAAGGCATCAAAGAAATGTTCACTACAGCATTTAAGCTTGTGTACCCTCTCTCTTTTGAGCTGTAAAGGTGGCATATACCTGTTGGACCACAAATAATCTCTGATGCTCAATCTGTGGCACCTAAATCTCTAGGCTTGATCTTGGGCACCCTGCCATTGAACTACCTTTTTTGTCTGTGTTGTCTCTTCCTAGCTTATCCTCTGGACAACTTACTTTGACTTTGCCCGAGGACACCCACTCTCCATTAGTATGTGGCGAGTTTTGTGGACAGACCAGGGTGCTCTGGGCATGATGGCATAAGCACCACACAAGATGGTCTAGACAGGGATGTCCAACCTTTTGACATCTCTGGGCCACACTGGAAGAAGAAGAGTTGTCTTGGGCCTCACATTAAGTACACAAACACTAATGAAAACTGATGAGCAAAAAAAGTTTTAAATACATTTATGATTTTGTGTTGGGCCGCATTCCTAGTCATCCTCGGATGCATGTGGCCCATGGGCCATGGGTTGGACTCCCTGAACTTTATAACAATGACTCTCTTAGGTCTTTTACAGAGCTGCTTTTTTCAAAGAGAGTAAAAATCTGACAGCATTTAAAAAAACTCTTCCTGAACTCTAAGGCCACCACTTCCTCCTTCCTACTGAAATAGCTGAGTTTCTTCACAGTCATGGAATGGCAAAACAAAAAATAGGTGGCTTTCATTTCTTTTTATTTTCTTTTTCTCTTTAACACGGATGAGAGGAAGAAGTATGCAAGGCCATTAGCCAGAGCTGGCAAACTGTGTGTGGATATCCCAGAGGTAGGTTGGCTGTAGGAAGGAGTAGTTGGAGGTGGGTAGGGGTTCAAGTCCTGTTGCTGTCACTTTATAAGAGGCAGTGTGCCATGTGGAAGAAAAACACAGGCTGTAGTCAGGCTGCCTATGTCTAAATCCTGGCTCTACTGTTTATAAGCTGTGCCTGGGTTCACAACCCAGATCTATCATTTACTAGCTACAGATGAGAAAATAACCACCACATTCTAACCTTCCACTCAGGGGGCTGTTTTCTGACATTTTCTTCTGTCATTGACCTTCCCATTTGTTGGGAGGATGATGACTATTACTCACCTTCTTTGGCCGTCTTTGTTTCATCTGTGAAATACGAGTAGGAATAATGTCCACATTATAGGGTTGTTGTGAGGATTAAGAGAGTTAATGTTATAGCAGACACTTGACACAGCCTCTGGTAAGCCCTAACAGTATGAATGACTAGATATATCTTGTAGGGTTGCTGTCACTTTAACACATTGCATATATATATTTTCTAGTGTGTAGCAGGCACTTGATAAATGTTGGCCATTATTAATAATAATTATGCTGATTGAACTACTTAATAATAATGCGAGTCATTTGAGTAGAGCTCTATCATTTCTGGGATGCCGGCTGCCAGTAGTGTCTCCCTTGGACCTCATAGCTACTCAGTGATGGGGTTCTTCCCCTGTTCAGATTATCTCAGAGGAGGGTTGAATGCCTTCCCAGGGGGTCTTGGCCAGGTGGTCACTATCTGGACCAGGACAGGACTCATGGTAGGAGCTTCCCAGTCAGGGGCTCGTTCCACACTTGATCACCTTCCCATCCTGGAGGCTTCTCAGTCATTCGTCACAGCCTTGCTTGAAATGCACGTGTTTCTCATCCGTAATATCCTGATTGTCTCATTAATCTCCTTTAAGCTTCATGAAAAATACAAAGGGCCGGATCAGAAAATAGTTAACAAGTTCTAATTTTGCATTCAGGGGATTGTTTTCCATGGATGTGAAAAGACTGATGTTTCCCATTTGGCATTTGGCTTCCCAGCTAAGTCGGGGAGAGCTGTTGCCTTCTGAATTACCAATCAGTTTGTTTACAAGGTTGCACCTATATTTTGCCTCTAATGTTTCTGTACCTTTTGTTGCTGCTCTGTCTGCATGTGCTTTTCTTCCTAGTGGATGTTGAACTGCCCAAAGGGAGTATGAAGAAATTTCTTTTGACAAGACCTTAGAGCAACAAGAACTCTAGAGCTTCTAGTAATCCCCTTGTGCATACTCCTTAGCCCCTGACCACAGACCAGTACTCATTACGGAGAGAGCAGTGTCTGTTTTTTCTCTACCTCTCTGTAATATGGTAGCCACCAGCCATGTGTGGCTATTTGAATTTACTTGAAATTACAAATTCAGCTCCTTAGTCATTCTAGCTACCTTTCAAGTGCTCAGTAGCCACATGTAGCTAGTGACTCCCATATTGGACAGCACAGATCGAGAATATTTCTGTCAGTGTAGAAGGTTGTGCTCGATAGCATTTAGCATGTAGGAATAGAGGGAATGGGACATGAGTATTAGCATTAGCTACATAGTGCCACAAACAAATAATAAATATTCTTGTTTCTTAACTCTCTGCATATATTTTTCATGCAATTTCCAAGTACCTGTACACCAGGGGAAATGAGAGACCATTGTTCCCTGATCCAACATGAGTATTCAATGAAAATTTTTTAGCCTTATAAAGAAATATGAATGCATATTTCATTATCTAATATAAACAATGAACTTGGACAGCATGCTATATGTGGTTCATTCCATTGGTGACTGGCATGGGTGTGGCCAGGAAGCCAGGATAGAACTTTGTTTATCTTAGAGAGAGAGGGGTTCAGGAAGACCGTCCACAGACATTGCCTGGCAGGCCAAACACTGGTCAAACACATTTAAATATTCTTGTCCAATCTGAGCTTTAGCATTTCTGGCTGTGGACCACTCTGGTGGGCAAATCTACTTCTGAACAACTCAGTCTACTAATTTATGTCCCCAAGCAGGCATCAGAAATGTTGGAGAAACAGACTTGCTTTCAATAATATGGGGATGGTGTTTGCAGTTTGTTTTATTGCTAAATATCAATAAATTACTCAATGGTACCAGATCCAAAGAGATGAACATCATTGCACAGATTTTGCCAAAATATCTGTGGACCTTCTGGAGACCCTCCAGAACTAGTTTTGAGAAGGCCTAATTTTAATTAGTTTGCAGAGTTTAATTCACATGGTTGAACAAGGGTTCTGAGTCCTTCTGCCCTTGGGAGGAAGGAAAAGCTGAGGGTGGCATTGGCCATCCAGGCTAACAGGAAAGAGCAGAGGGAGGGTCTATAGCTGCCCCAGAGTTCTGAGATCTGAGTGATAGAGCCGGTGCAGGGAGGAGCTTATGTGCCTTGTGAGATGGGCTTATTCAGCAGTGCCCAGAGCCTCTGGTGAGTATCGGGGTCTTTGTGTTCCAAATTGTCTGTGGCCGGCTTACTAAATAGGATAGAGTCTGGTGGAGAATATCTGTAGGATTTTCCGGAGACCAGAAGTCTCAAGACAAGAGGATAATCTTCTTCAAATGTCCTTGTAGTTTTCAGTAAACTGTGATTTACTAGGAATTTCAACTCATGTTAGGGGTCATCTTTTTGGTGCCCCTTGACCTTTAGTTCCCTTAGAGATGACTGGTGACATTAAGATGAACATTTTTCGACTCTTGTCAGTGACAAAATTCTTGAAAAACTTGCAATACTTTAAATACATCACATTAATAAATATAATATCTCTGTACATTTCCAGCCCTTTGAATAAAGCCCCTAAAGCATTATCCTAGTGGGTTTCAAACTCTTCTTTTTATCCTGCAAAATCTTTGTTCAAGTGAAACCTTGAATAGGACCCAAAATATAGTAGAGATAAAAGTGGAGTTGTGACTGAAGAGAACAGGTAGAGTCCAGATCACTGGACCTCTGCCCTGCCAAACCCTCCCCTAACCTTTGAGTCAGCCCCTGAGTCTCTGCTTAGTGACTCAGAACATCACCCACTGTGCCTCGCAGGTGCCAGGGAGGGTATTGTGTGCTCTGGTCATCATGGTGACTCAGTACTGCCCCTGGAATTAAGGAGGCAAGTTAAATAGAGAGCGTGGCCCTCACATAGCTTGACTCCATTCAAGGATTCAAGGAAGGTTTGTAGTGACAGGAACGCAGGGGAAGGGACTTGTCCAGGGTCCCAGGTGGATTCTTCATAGGCTCTCTTCTAGAGTAGAGCATGTCCTTTCTTTTTTTTTTTTAATTTTTTATTGTTATTCAATTACAGTTGTGTGCCTTTTCTCCCCATCCCTCCACCCCACCCAAACCCCCCTCCCTCCCCCACCTCCACCCTCTCCCTTGATTTTGTCCATGTGTCCTTTATAGTAGTTCCTGTAATCCCCTGTCCTCACTGTCCCCTCCCCACTCCCCCCGTCCATTGTTAGATTGTTCTTAACTTCAATGTCTCTGGTTATATTTTATTTCCTTTTTTTTTCTTCTATTTATTATGTTCCAGTTAAAGGCGAGATCATATGGTATTCGTCCCTCACCGCCTGGCTTATTTCACTTAACATAATGCTCTCCAGTTCCATCCATGCTGTTGCAAAGGGTATAAGCTCCTTCTTTCTCTCTGCTGCGTAGAATTCCATTGTGTAAATATACCATCGTTTTGGATCCACTCATTTGCTGATGGGCACTTCGGTTGCTTCCAGTACTTGGCTATTATAAATTGTGCTGCTATGAACATTGGGGTGCACACGTTCTTTTGGATTGGTGTTTCAGGGTTCTTAGGATATAATCCCAGCAGCGGAATTGCTGGGTCAAAGGGCAGTTCCATTTTTAGTTTTCTGAGGAAATTCCATACTGCTTTCCACAGTGGCCTCACCAGTCTGCATTCCCACCAACAGTGCACTAGGGTTCCCTTTTCTCCGCATCCTCTCCAACATTTGTTTGTGGATTTGTTTATGTTGGGCACTCTGACTGGTGTGAGATGGTACCTCATTGTGGTTTTAATTTGCATGTATAAGTCGTAACACCATAAAAATCCTAGAGGAAAACATTGGCAGGAACATCTCAGACATTCCACGCAGCAATATCCTCACAGACATGTCCCCTAAAGCAAGGGACATAAAGGAAAGAATAAACAAATGGGACCTCATCAAAATAAAAAGCTTATGCATGGCTAAAGAAAACAGCGCCAAATTACAAAGAGAACCAACAGTATGGGAAAACATATTCGCTAATGATACCTCAGACAAGGGCCTGATCTCCAAAATATATAAAGAACTCACACGACTCCACTCCAGGAAGACAAACAACCCAATTAAAAAATGGGCAAAGGACTTGAAGAGACACTTCTCCAAGGAAGACATACAGAGGGCCCAGAGACGTATGAAAAGATGCTCAGCATGTCCTAATAGAATTGGTCTCACAGATTTTGAGGCAAAGTTAGAGTTTTTGAGCATTGGCCTCCATGTTACCTGTCCTCAAAGTGGCTGTGTGCTCCACTCAGGATTCTGCTGTGAAGACCCTTAGGAGACCTTGAACTTAAAGTTGCCACAGTTTCTCTTGCTTTGCAAACTCAGGTATGAGCAGCTGGAAGCTCCTCCTGTGTTCTCCACTTAAGGTTCATGAGACCTTTCATGCTCATTTGACCTCTCACGCTGTCACCTGAAATAAAACATTGCATGTACAGTGTCAGCGGCTACATTTGGTTCTTGCACAAGGATGAATTAACAGCTGTCCTTCTAGAACTCCTGACTCTGTAGCGTGTCATCTGCCCAGTGCCTCAGTATCCTTGCCTGTGAAATGGGCATGTAAATAAATCTATGTAAGACTCATTGGAAGATTAAAGCTCTTTAAAATTTTTGGTTAACAGCAAATTTTTCCGAATAAATGTTGGTTTTAGGCCCAGAGAGTTGAAATGGCTAACCTCGATCTCAGAAACAGTTACCACCACGCGCAATAAAATGTCATTGCCGTTCTTGTTCTCAACCTGAAACCAAAGAACCCAAAGCTGTGGCTTCATGTCTAACCTTTGATAATGATTTTTCAGATTGACTCTATTTGCAAGAGAACTGCTGATCTATTTCTTATAGGGGAATGCAGATGATGGGGAGGAAAGGAACTGAGCTAATTTTCTAGCTAATTTTCTACTGAGTAGAGGAACTTGGTTCCTCTACTGACTCACCTAGTGGGTTGGGAGCAACTTTCTGAGTATCCATACCCACCCCAGACATGGGGGTGATGGAACCCACGGAGAGGGTAGGGGAGAATTCCAAGGACTGCATTAAGAAAGTGAGTTGCAGAGCAAAGGAACTCCTCCTTAAAGGCCAATGCAATCTTAGTAATCTTATGAAAAGCCTTCCTGGTTTTAAAATTAGCTCCAAGGAATTTGGCACCAGATTTTATATTTGTACAGAGAGCAAGCGAGAGGGAGGGAGATGCTGCTTTTGTCTGAGATTTCAGTACGTTCCTTTGCAGGGCTAGCAGTGCAGAGATACACACTCTGAAGAACAGTGGCAGCGTATCCTTGGAACAAAAGCACTTAATTTGGCTTAATTGTGACAATTTCTAGGAGTCACTGGGAAATCCAGCCCTAATGAATGAGCTCTTGTTCTGTCCAATCCCTATAGGAATAATCAATATTCTCTTTTTGTACTTATAAGCTATGTGGAAATATATTTCCAGAGCCCGCTGGGGATAAGAGCAGGGATATAAAAACCTCCTTCCATCCCACCAGATGGGTCCCAACAGCCCAGGTGAATGTCACACCTGTGTTAGAAAGGCCATTGATTCTGCGTAGGCTCTGACAACAGCCTCTGCTTCCCAGGTCTGTGCCAGGCTGACCTCCTTTCCCAGTCCCACCCTTTGCTGGGGCCTCTGTGGGCCTTTTATTCATTCAGACTGTGGCTTCTGGGTATCCAGGTCTGCAGGCAGACACACTTCTGCAGATCTAGACCAGAGGACAGGACAGGATGAAGGACATTGGGCTGTTCACTCTTCCCTTCTCTGTCCTTTCTCCTGTACCTAGTTTTCCAACAGCCAAAGGGAGGCTGTTCTATGTAGAGGAAATGACTCAGATGTGGTATTTCTGGAAAGATATTTCAGGACATACGGGTGCTCCTCAGGGTTTGGGGAAGGCTGCATACTATCTCCCTTTTGATGTTTCCATGCACGTTTACATATTAGAGACCACGGAAGTCCTGTAGTCAAGTGACCTGACAAGCTTGCCTCTGTTTATCCCCGTGGTCCCCAGTGAGACCAGGACTCTGGTGATGTGTAGGGCACAGTGTAGACTCACCTGGGCCAACTCATCCTTTGAATAAGTTCAGATGCAGCCAGGTGAATAGCAAGCCTGTAAGTTTTTAGCATCTGGTTTCGTGCCCTTGAACAAATTACCTGTTATATGCCTCAGTTTCCTCATCTGTAAAAAGGGATAATAAAAAGTACCTACTTCATAGCTCTGGAGATATAATATGCCCTATATGTGTTAGCTATGATTATTATTAATATCATTAATTATTATTTACTGAAAGGTTTTGCCACGGTGCTAAGTGTTGTTAATGCCTTCTCTTGGTGTCGTAGAACATGGGTATAAGAATCCTACCTTGGGCAAAGCCCCCTTGTTTTATTTAAGCCTCACAGCAGACTTACAAGGAAATTGCAGTTGTTTTTTCCTGTTTTATGGTAAAGGAAGGTAAGCATACCTACGTGATAAAGAGACTGGTTCCAAGTCACACAACCCAAAGAGAACTCAAAGCCAGGCCTGCTGTCGCCAAGCCCAGGATCTCCATAGAGCTGCCTGTCAACCAGCTCCTGATGGGGACCTGGAGACATGGGCCTGCTGTCAGCTCTGGTAGGAGCCACCTTCCACTTGGATGCTGGGTTCAAATCCTAATTCTACCCATCCCTAGCTGCTTGTCTTCGTGCAGGTTGCTTGACTTCTCTGGTCTTCATTCTTCTCTGGTATAAGTAGAAATGGCAATACCCATGTCTCATGGGTGCAGTGAGGCTAATAGCAATGTATGTGAGGGTCGAGCACAAGTGCTCAGTAAGTCTTAGCTCACAATGATACTCTGTATCAGGCTTTGTGCTAGGCTGCTTTACATGTGTGATCTCATGTAATCCTTACAATGAGACCTATACTCTTCATTTTTTAGATGGGGAAACTGAAGTTCTGTGCAATTCAGGGACTTGCCCAAGACATAAAGCCACAGACTTTAAGGTTGAGGATTAAACACTGGCAGCCTTACTCCATGGAAATACCTTTCCCATTCCTCTTCTACAGAGCCATGTGCTAGGGTGCAGGCAAGGTTTGTGCTTGACTGTGTTATTTGCTCAACAGGGCAGTTCAGCTGTGGACATTTTCATCATTTTTGCATGGGACGGTAGTCATTTGGGCTTGAGGACACTGTTTACGAGCCAGGAGATTAAGGCAGAAATTTAGTGCTGTTTTGCCAGGAGGGATGCACCAACACCATTCTTGGGTCCAGCAGTTCTGTCAGAGATGACAGCCCATTTACACATGCTTATGTGTCTGGAGTGAGAGTTTGTGCCAAGGACAGGACCCAGATGCCAATGAGGCTGTCTACCTATTGAACAGTCCAGGTGCCCAGAAGAGGCACATTCCTGCAAGATGAAGAGAAGTGCTGGGCCAGTCTTCCAGCTGACTGGGGCAAGCAACCCCATACACTGCAGGATGAGGGAGAGTTGGAATGCGTTCCTAATCTGAATTCTCCAGATAGAGTCTAGTTAACAATTTCAAAACTGTAGACACCCTTCAGCCTGAGGGACAAGTGCAAAACAAGTGACCAGAGGCACCAGATGCGAAGATATGGATAGTGGGGAGGGAAGGAACACCAGGGAGAGCCAAGTTTACTGCCAGGCTTCTCCTACTCCGCTGGCTTTCAGAGTCAGAGTCAGAAACAAGGTAGGTTATTAGAGGAGCATTGATTTGGGTGTGCTGAGCAGTTAGAATGTGTTTGCTTCCCAGACATGAAAGCTCACTTAGTTTGCTTGATTGGGTTTTGAATTGTGCAACAGCACCTCCCTTGGTGCTGTCCTGAGTCTATGAAGTCCCCAATTCTGGGAGTAGCTGCAGCATTTTTGCATTTCAGGGTGGGTCATGGGGAATAGCAAGTTTTACTGCTTAATTAAAGCACACTTTCCCATGATAGCCCTATTTTATCTTCCTTGGCTCAGGGTCCTGCAAACATCCCTGTTGGGGAGGGGTGTACATAGCCAAGGTTGCTCAATACATGACTATGTCCAAGACTTGGGTTCAAGGGATGAAGCAGAGTTGCTGCTGGGCAGTAGTGGGGGTGGGGGATGAGGCAGGGCCAAGGCAGGGTGGGAGTGGATCCTTCATTCATTCATCCAGTCAGCATTTACTGAGCACCCACTGTGCGCCAGGAGTTATTCAGGGCATGGGCATACCGCACGAAGTCCTGCAGAGCCACGCAGTCACATCACAGACAGAGAGGGCCACAGGAGCAGCATAGGACAAGGGGGCCATGCTTGGTGGAGTGTCAGAGATCCATGCTATAGGATGATGCTTCCTTAATAACCCATTTGGTTCTTCTCCCCTCTCAGAGACAACCTAGTGGAAAAAGCAGTTCACTTTCGACCCACCCTCCCTTCCGTCTTAGCATCTAGTAATTGGCAGTCCAGGCTGTTTGTTATGTATTTGTTCCTTTGGTTGGAAGGTCGGCTACAGGCATGAAACCTGTAGGTTCTCTCTGGGACTCTGTTTCTGCACAGAGGGAGGAGGTCTTCTGGATCTGCGAGGTCATCCACTTGCTTCTCAGGGGATGTGCCTCCCCTTGAATCTTTTTTTTTTCCTGAAGGAACTGAGTCCATGATTTCAGGTCCAGCTAGTGCCACCTGGCAAAGAGGAGCTGGGAGACCCAAGCTGGACAGTGGCGTGCAGTTCTGAGTACCAGACGTGGGCGGAACCAGGGAGAGCAGGCTAGATGGAGGTTTTGACTGAATAATGTGTGTAGAGAACTTGTGACCATGCCTGACACATAGGGGGGCCAGCAAAAGCTGAAAACAAATAACTGTGGGAAGGCAGCTATTCATTCAATGCTCATTCATTCAATCTACAAATATTTCTGAAATACCTAAGTAAAAATAGAATAGATTCTGGAGCAGACTGCCTAGGTTCAATTCCTGGCTATTTTACTTAACTATCTTTGTAAATTCGGGCAACTTAATTATTCTTTGTGCCTTCATTTCTTTATTTGTAAATGGGAATAATTGGTAACAATAAATGGATGTTCTTATGAGAACTAGAAAAGACTAAGAGCTCCGTGTGTTCATAAGTATCTTTGGTTAATTTATTCAATGACAATTCATTGGTCAGGTGTTAGGATCTAGCCAGTGCATACAGGCAAAGGTCCCTGTTTTACCCAACTTACATTTCAGTGGAAGAACCAGATTATCAGGAAAAAAGCCAATAAACCGATAAATAATACATTTTAAGACAGTGATAAGTGCTACGAAGGAAACAAGAGAGAATCCTGGGAAGTGAGTGATTAGGTGAGGATCAGTCATACATAGAGGAACAAGGGAGGGGGAAAACAGGCATTCCACACAAAGATGGTTCTGAAATAAGCAAGTCTTTGGAATTTATCAAAAAAAAAGGGGGGTGGGGGAGAGAAAGCAATCTGAGTTTCTAAGAGAGGCAAGCAGGATGAACAGCCAAAAATAAATAGTTGAATAAAAATTGACTCTGGGGCCAAACAAGTTTCAAGATAATTATTTTTCCTGGTAGTGAATTATTATGGCTTACAAATGAATTCATCTTTTGATGTTTTCAGTACCAAAGGTCTTTGATAGATGGATTAATCCTCCTTTTCACCTGACTTCTTTCACCTGATCCCCTCACATTGTTGAATTGAAATTAAAGAGCCATTCATTTGGAAAAACTTATTAACTCCCTGTTCCTAGAGGCTCATTTTCCACTCAGCCTGGCTGGGCTCTATCTCGCCAAGACTTGAGCCTTCTTGCACCCTTGCTGTCTCCACCAGTGTCCCCAGGCTGGGGTAGTAAGGCTCACCAAATATTCCAGTTGCACCTGTTGCATTCCAGTTGCATTTCCTGGCTCCTATGTTTAGGTAGGATATGGAACCTAGGAGATAGGCATCACTTCTGGGCTGAGGCAGGTGATCTCCATGTAGGGTGCTTCAGTCGCTGCCTTTCCCTAGGATGGCACTCAAGGAGGTTGGGTGCTTCTGAGGGAGCCGTGCAGGATAGCAGAGCTTCCCTCAGTCTGAGCATGGAGTGGGTGGGTGGAGCCACATCCCTCTCCCTTTGTCTTCCTGAGTCTCTACCTTCTGGTTTCTCAAGGACCTTGAGGACTGCTTACTCCCTGTATTCTCTAGGCATTTGAAAGCCTCTGCCAACTGAATTCTTCAGTCGTGGCTAGGCCTTCTTCTATTAAAGTTAACATTCCCGCTCTCTGGAATAACTTCTATACCTCCTCCTACCCTAGTCACTTTGGCGTTCCTGTTTTGTTTTCTTTATTATATTTGCCATTCTATGACAGTATTTATTATCTCTGTCCTCTTACGGGACTATACTCTCCCATCTGTTTATACTCCACCGTATCCTCAGTGCCTAGAACAGTATCTGGTACAAAGAAGGTGCCTGATGACAATGTGAGTGAATGACTGAAAGCCAGCTGCCAGGGAGGCACCTCCCCTCTGACCCAGTCACTTCTCCCATACCCTCTCCCCTGCTTCAAGGGCTTGGCTGAGAGTCTATTTGTTGAGGCACTAGGATGCATGGAGACTACATGAGCTTAAAGACAACATACTACCTGTGAGAACTTGGACAAGGCTATCTGTGCTTTAGTTTTCTCATGTGTAAAATCCAGATGGTAGCAGTTCTAGTACATTGGATTGTTCAGATTAAATGAGCTGTTAGACATAAAACACTCACAGAAGTGCCTGGCTCATGGTAAGGGACATGTAAGACTTACTATTGGTATCGATTGTAAGGGGAGGAGAGGGACCTGTGCCCTATCTGGCCCCTAGGCACCCTTTTCAGTAACCTGGAAGCCTCGCCTCACTGCTCACCTGGAGTCCCTCTGAAGTCCACTCAGCAAGTAGGTACAGCCACATCAAACTTCAGTCCTTATGGCCGGGAGACATAAACCTACCCAGCCTAGAGGAGGGGTCCCTGAGAAAAAGAGCCCATCTGGATGAGGACAGATGGTCCTTTCCTCAAAGTTGAAGCTCGCCGAGGCTTAGGAAGGCCCCTCCCCTCAAGGCTCTGTCCTCTCCTCAGCTCTTCAGCACATTTCCATAATGTTATTAACACCCGGTGTTTGCTGGCCCAATGAGTGACACTTCACTGTGATGGGGCTTTGCTTTGCTTCTCTGGGCACGGAGAACTTGTTCAATTATGTGCCACCCCTGTGATGGGCCCAATCACAGCCATGCACAGTAGCTTTTGATTACACCCTTGTTGAGTTTCTCTTGACAGGAAGAAAATGAATTTACCTCATGTCACCTCTGTAGTTTGCAAGCAGCCTTGACTTCTGTGATAATAGCACCTTTCAAATTCTGTGAGACTGAGGAGGAAACGTTCTTTGGGTGGACAGTCCTTAGCGGTCTGTATGTTCAAGCCTGGAGAGGCTGGAGCTGATTCCTCAGGGGGATGTTTTCTCTGGGGCTTATCCCACCAAGGCTTGTAGGGAGGTGGTATTGTAGGCAGCAGAGCCCTGAATTCACAGTCTTCAGATCTGGGACCACTCTAGATCTGAATCAAATCACCACTGATGAAATCACCGGCTCTCCCTGGGCCTCCACTTCCATTTGTAAAACGGGGGTAGTAATAACAGAAGTTATCTTATGCCTTTGATGTAAGATGAAATGACCTAATCTATGTAAAGCACTTACTGTAGTGCTTGGCATATAGTAAATATTACATAGGGTTTTTTTTTTCAATCAAAAATTTATTTTCAATATATGTTTGCTATTGTTTTTATTGATGTTGTTATGAAAGAGGCAGACCCCAGGTTTCAAACACATCTCAGCCATTTAGTAGCTGTGTGACCTTGGGCATATCACTTATCCCCTGGACCTTCATCTCCCTGTTTGTAAAGTGAAAAAAGAGGAGTGGTCTGTCAGTGTTGCTGGGAGGATTTCAGTGGTTAGTACATGAGAAACATTCAGAACAAGCAGTGCATGCTTAGTGAATGCTAGCCATTGTTCATTGTTATTGGTGAGTTGCCTCCTTCACCAAAGGGAGAATTTGGTGTGCTATGGAAGCCTAGAGAGGGGAGGGGGGAGAGGAGTCCCTGCATGGGCGGGGGGGGCGTGTATTATGTACACAGATATTGCTTTCCGTTTGGGCAGTAGGGTTCTTGAAAGAGGGAATTGTCCCCAGCCATGCTGTTTGGAGTTCTGCTAAGGAGCTGGGACAGTCATAAACAGAGATGGGAATGGAGTCTGTGGGTCCTGTGATTCCTTCCAAAGCCCTCTGGCTGATAAATGTAGCTTTGGAGGCAAAGTGATTCCTGTGAGGGGCAGCATTTCCCTTTCTCTCTGACCCATCCCCTCTCCACTAGAACCCCTGACTCACCAGCAACCTGTCCCTGCAGGAAGCCACCCCTCCCACCAGTCTTCCTCATAGTCACTAAGGAACATCATGTCACAGGAGCTATGACTGAGAGCCTGGAAAGGGCTTTCCTTTGACTTGAGAGAGGACAGGATTCCATGAGCATGTCTTCTGAAAAATCAACAAACCCACCATTCCTGGACCATTTCTTTGGTGATGTTTGCTGCTTGATTTTTAAAGTCTATGCATTTTCTGTCCCCCATGTGTCCGCAGTGACAGTGGCAGCTTGCTTGGGAGAGCCCCTGTGTGGATGGGCTGTGCTATCCCAGAAGGCACTGGCATTTTGATCTGGTTGGAGGTTCAGAGGCTGAGCAGGGCCCATTCTCGATCTTCAGGGCTGCCCTTTATTGGGCCTCTCAGGACATGAGGCACATCTGGGAAGCTCCATTCTCAAGGGAGGCCATGTAGAGGTTTGGGGCTCAAGGTTCATGGGTTTCCCCAGTCCCCTGAGCCCATGGCCTTAGCAGACCCAGTAGCTGCAATAAGAACCCCTGTTTTCAGAGGAGCCTGAGCCTGTTGTGTGTGGCCCCTGGTGCTGGGCCTGCAAGGGAGCTCTTCAGAAACTTGGGAAAACTAGGCAAATTTCTATGTCCCTCCATAGTGAATAAGAGTGGGAATGGGGGAGAGGGAGAAAAACCTGCAGAGAGATGAGAGAATGAGAGTGAGACCAGAAACGAGAAAACTCATAGGAAAAAAAAAGTTGGGAAATGAGACAGAAACTGACAATAATGCAACTCACAAAGGGAGGAGAGAAGATCATCCTGATAGCTATCAAGTGCAGACAAATAGTATGTACCAGGCACTGCGATGGCACTGTGCATATTATATTTCATTTAATCTTTGAAACGATATATGTAAGGAATACTTATGATGTAAGTATTAGTCTCAGCCTCACTTTATAGTAAAAACAATGGACATTCAGGAAGGTCATGTGTCTGATCTTGGGTCACCCAGCTTTTGGTGGGGAGTCAGGACTAGAACCCAGGTCCACTTGACTACAGAAACCCTGTGAACTCAGGACTGTGGATCAGTGTGGCAGAGTCTCCCTGACCCCTCCTACATGGCCAAGACATTGAGAGGCATAGACATTCTCTTGTGTAGTAGAGATGTGTTTGTAAGGAGGGAAGGCAGGTTGGTGAGTATTATGCATTTTACCCTTGACCCCTGTGTTACTTAGGATGCTTTTAGGTAACAACAGAGAAAAGCATTTTTCTGCACAAAAGAAATTCTAGACATGGATAGCTGTTGGTATTGGTGCAGCTGCTGTGTCATGTCAACCTCTCCAGGATGTTAAGATTCTTTTGGCTTTGCCCTCAAGGTTGCAAGACAAATGGGCAGCTTTAGAATTTGTGTTTTAAGCTAGGAAGAAAAGGGGAAGAGTACATCAGGTTAAGCTGTTCCCACCTCCTTTTTATGAGACAGACTTCCACCCATGCAGAGTATTTGAGATGGCCGTCCATAGCTGCAAGAGAGGTGAGAAGGTGATTATTTAGCTGTCTAGCCTCTCAGACAGACAGGTTTGGGTATCCACCTTGGGAAAGCCAAATGACAGTGTCTGCTATGTTCCAACAAACCAGCTGAAGCCCAAACCCACCAGTAACCCTTCCCCACCCCATGGAGGAGAGCCCATTTAGTTCCCATGAAAGTTGTAGGCAGGCCTTGACTTGCACCATTCTGAGTGGGGCTGGGTGGTGGGGATGAAGAGTGGGTGGGAAGGGTTGGGGCATGGGGTGGGGGCTGGGCACTCCGCTCAGCTCCTTCCTGCCTTGCTGCTGCTGGAGGTGGCTATGGGCACAATCACGTCTGTTGTGTCTGGAAAACCAAGCTGGAGTCTCTCAGCTCTCCAGTGCTTGCTTTCTCTGCAGCCAGCTGCACGACTCACATCCCAGGAGAGGCAGCAGATTAGATCAGTGAAGTTGCGGAGAGTCCAGGAAAGGAGTTTAGGAGGAATGAATGTGGATTTGACAGAATTTTAAAAAATATCATATTATTGATTTGGAAGAGACATGAGAGAGGAAATGTAAGGGACAGGTGATAAGAGGCTCAGCTGAGATGGGCATCAGAGAGGCTGCCTGTTTTCTGATAGGCAGTAACATCAGACCAGTGTTTCTCAACTAATTTATTACTGCCTGTTTGCGGAGACTTATAAACCTCCCCCCCCACCGTAGTCCCCCAATTAAATTTAAATATTGTGAATGTACTGTATTACCTGTTTAGGTACTCTATGTGTACCTGTGCTTGCTTATACATAAAAGGAGTAAGATTTCTTGCCCCTCCCCAAATACTAATTTTTGCCCCCTTGGAGGAGATGCGGCCCTCATTGAGAATATATGCATTAGACATGTCTCTGGGGGCTTCCCTGGGGAGAGGAAGAGCTGGCCCCACCCTCTAAGCTCAGACCTTCTTGTAGTGAAGGGGAGCTGGTGGGAGTCTCACAATTCTCGAGCACCTGTCGTACCCCAGGCACCAAGACAGGTGCTTTAGATACATCGTCTTACCCGATGGGTGGTCAGACCTGTGACTGCATTTCACAAATGAAGGCATCAAGGTTTAGAAGTTCACTCCTCCTTTGAAGAGACCAAACTTGCCCAGATGGATAAGGTAACATTATCCCTATGACAGGGTATAGGTATATAGCTCTGTCAAATGGGTTTGGAGCTGATAGAGTGAGGAGAACAGAATGGACTGGAGTCTGTGGTGGCACTTTCTGGAGGAGATGGGTGGGAACAGGCTTCAAAGCTCCAGAAGTGAGGGGGCAGCAGTTCGGGTAGTGGGGACAGTGGGAGCTTAGGAGGCTGAGAGTCTGTGTGCGACCCTGACTGAAGCTCTGGGGAGCTGAGGGAGACTAAGGGGGAGCCATCCAGGAGACAAGAAGCCACAGGAAGATTCGCTTCTCCTACAGGCTCTGGTCAGGATGGTATTGAGCCAGGGATCCATCCCCAGTACTTAGTGCAAATGCCATTAGGTCCAAAGGCATATTTTTCACAGGGTAGGGCAGGAGATGGAGGCGTAGAAGGCAGAAATCTAGGGTTCCTAGCTCAGGGGCTTTTGGAAATTGAGTGGTCTTTTCAGAATGTCTTGGTGCAGGAAATTTCTGAAAGAAAGGAGCTGCGTATGTGACCAAAGAGAGACTAGAGTCTCGTTTCCTTTTCACTCCAAAGACCATACCAGCTCATCCACCTGCCCGTTCCAGGTCCTTTTCCAGAGCTCTTATGGCCTTGACTGTATCAGTGAAGATAGGCTTCAGGAACAAAGTACCCCCAGGTCTCCGTAGGGCAGTGTGACGAAGGGCTGTTTCCCACTCATGCTTCATGCTTTGCATGAGTTATACTGGAGCCCAGGCTCTGGAGCCTATGTTCCCTGCCCCCCCGCCCCCGAACCTTCCACTGTCACAGTGGTGGAGGCAGAGAAATTGTGCCCAACTCCTAAAGGTTCTTCCCGGATGTGATTTGTGCCACCTCTGTGGTCATTTCATTGGCCACTGTAGGTTACAAGTAGCTTAACTTCAAAGGGAGCAGGGAAATGTCATTCTGCCATGTGCTCCAGATGTGAAGAGCAGGAGAGATTTGTGAAAAGCACTAAAGTTGATCACAATGATAGTAATGAAATCTGAAGATATTAAATTGATTTTCAAGGTCAAGTAGAAGAGTTTAATTTTTCCCTCTGTTTTCTCTGTGTAGCGCTCTATCTCTTCATTAGTACTCACATTGTACTGTTTGGTAAATATGTATTTGTTGCTCCAACTAAAGTCAAAACTCCTAAGGGCAAGGAGTATGCTGAATGAGAGACTTACAAATACTTGAGGACTCACACACTATATATTAGGTACAGTGCTTGTCCACAGGATAAAATCCCAGCCTCTCAGCGTGGTAGGTCTACTGAAGGTGACAGGTGGGCTGCCTCTGACTTCCATAACACCCTGGGCATGCCTCTGTCCTAGCACTGACTAGTTCAATGGCTTATTGATTGACTAAGTTAGAAATAGGAAGTGTGGTGGAGGAAACTTCCAGAAGGACATGACTTCTGAACCAGTGACCTAGTACAGGTCCCACACAAGGCATTCTTGGTCCTCATAGTACTTTGCTTTTGACAGTGGTTCTTTCATCCCCTTTCCACTTGATCCTTTTGGTAGGACAGTACTAATCCCATTTGAAAGATGGGTAAACAGTCTCGGAGGTGGCTCATCAGCCCAGTCAGCTTGTGCCGTGAGGATGAGAGCTCCTCTCCTCTCTGGCTGTGTCATTGGGACTGGGCCTGCCAATTTCAGGCTTCCCATCACTCAGCTCCCAACACCATCAATCAAATGTTCTCAAATTGGTGGAGCTTAAAAATGACAGCCATTTGAAATTGAGTAGAATTCAGTATTATTAAAATAGCATTCTAAATTTTAATCTTGTGCATTGACTTTTTAATAGCTTCTACTTTCACTGAAAATTATGAACCATGCTCACAGACATTCAATTTAAATACTGTCAGGCAAGACTGATTTCTCTTCCATTATTACCAGGTCCTCTCTCTGTGTCTCTCACTTTCTCTCTCTCTGTCTCTTACTTTCTGCCTCCCCCCATTTTAAGTACTGAATTAATTTTTTACTACTTGGTCATTTTATAGGGTAAGAGCTCTAAGAAAGAGAGCATATCTTTGTTTACCTTCCTTTTATTTTTTTCTCCTATTCTTTGGCCTTCTTTCTAGTCTATCCATTGATGAAGGAGGACAGGCTTCCCTGTGGAAGCTAGATAGTGGTTATTTTTTCTGGGACATCTTTTCTCATCACCACCTCATTCTTATCACTCCCAAACAAGTTTTGTGATCAATATTGGCACCTTTCCCCATGTGCTGTTACAATGCTTATTCTTTTCAGTGCTTTCAAAAGTCTCCTAGCAAATGCTGGCCCTGTATGAAGCTTCTCCCTTCCTGATGCATCCACTACTATTTTTCTTTTCCAATCTCCCCTGAGCCCCTACCTGCCTGGTTATCACCTTCTTCTCATTCCCATTCCAGTTTCTCACTTGGAACCAAGATTGGGGTGGGCAAGCTGGGCGGCAGGATTGATAATGAAGAGGGACAAGGGCTGATAAGGAGGAATGAGTATAGGTTTTGGAGTCAGACCTGGTTTGAATTTCTTTCTTTGCCAGTTGCTAACTGTGCGACCCTGAAAAAGTCACTTCGTCTCAAGAGCCTCAGTTTTGTCGCCTGTAAAATGGGGTTGGTGACAGCTCTCTCACAGGGTTATAGTAAAAAAATGGAAGTGAAAAAATGTACATACAGCACAATGCTTGGCGCTGTGGATAATGGCATCTATAGCTGACAGACTGATCTTTCCCCTCCTCCACCTGGCAGCTTCCACATCCCAGCCCAGCAGTTCTTAATTCTAGACACACATTAGCATCACCTGGGTGCCTTTAAAAGGTGCCAGATTCCCTAGGCTGTATTCCAGTCTAATGAAATCAGAATCTGGAGGTGTATGCTGGTGGCATCTTTCCTTTACAAACTCTTTCCAGGTAAGTCTGATGCAAGCAAGGGTTGAGAACAACTCTAAGTCTCTAGTGTTGCCTAAGGCCTGAATATACTTTTCTTCTGAGATCAGAGGAGTCTTATTTTAGTGCTCTGGGCAAGGACCCAGATCTCTCATTAGCACTGGAATGGGATTTTACCTCATCTGACTGCGCCTTAGAAAGTAAGGAGAAGAGAGGGGTGGAGCAGGAGGTCTCAGGCAGGGAGAAGAGGCGCCCCTTTGTTTTATTCTGGGGATAGCTATGCTTCTCTGCAACCATCACCCTTGTTTCTAAGGGGTAGGCAGAGGGGGAAGGGAGGGAAGGAAAGAGGAGGAGGTAAGGGCAGAGGAGTAGTGACTTTCATGGGGCCTTTTCCAGACTCCCCTGCCCACCAACATACTCCTCTCCTCTACACTCTGAAAACCCATTGGTTTGACCTTGAGTTATCCAGGATGGTGGCCACTAGCCACAGATGGTTATTAGACACTTGAAATGTGGCTACTCTGAATTAAGATTTGCTGTGTCATGTACATAGACAAAGATTAAGTATAAAAAATACATGTAAAATATTTCATTGGCAAATTTTTAAAAATGTGTACATGTTAAATGATAATATTTTGGATATATTAGGTTGTGTAAAATATTACTAAAATTAATTTCACCTGTTTCTTTTTACTTTCTACTGTGTCTAGGAGAAATATTTCAATTACCTATGTAGCTTGCATTATTATATTTCTGTTAGCACTGATTTAACTTTGCATTGGACACTCAGTCTATGTTTCTTATGTAAGTATATCTTAATGTTTCCATCAAACAGGCATTTTGAGGACAGGTACCTCAGCATCCTATTCATTTTTTATCCCCCAAACACCTATTATCAAAACACATTGTATTCCACAGGCAGTGGTAAATGTTTTCTATAATTGTTGTTGATGGTAGTGATGGAGAAAATGATGAAGATGTAATGAAGCTCAAATGGTATATTGGAGACAAATTGCAAAGATTTTTGAAAAACCATGGAAGATAAAATGGTAACAATCTTAGAATAAGAGTCCTCCAACACATCTTAATTGCTTGAGTAATTTACCCTATAAACATCCTTGGTACATGGAACAGAAATAGCTTCAGTCACTTGTATTTAGAGATACGGCATTTTTTAAAAGTCTTATGATTAAGACTCGCCTAAAATGTTTAGTGAACTTTAACTAAGGGCCAGTACTAGGTAATGGGGATACAGTAGTGAAAGAGCTAAATATCCCTATAATTGGAATCTTACACAGTGAGTGGAAATAAGCACATTTTCAAGTAAAATGTTTACAGGTCAGATGGTAAATAAGCAGTCTGAGAAAGAGAAAGCAAGGGAAAGGAAAAGGGGTGTGGGGGGGTCTGGGAGTGATAGGCGGTTAGGGGCCTCGAGTAAATAACAATTGACCACATATCTGCAGGTGAGCCAATTTCTTGGGGCTCACTTTATCTTATTGTTTCTGGAACTCACCTACTATTATGTTTCTTTCATTCATTTATTCCTTCTACAAACACATGTATTGAAATCCTTTTATGTGTTTCTGACTGTGGTGAGATGAGGAAGTGTGCTTTACCTCCCAAAGGAGCTCACAGCTTAGTCTCAGAAGCATGAAAAATGCACCAATTATACAGCACACTCGCATCCTCTGTAAAGTAGATCCTCAATTAGGCAACACTTCAGCAGCTGCAGTCACTTATTCTCCGGTAACACAAGTGCATCTCACTGGGAATATCCTCCAATGCAAGTGTACTGGAGTGGTTGCCTGGAGGGAGAACTCTCAAGGAGCTTGGGTCCTGCAAGCAAAACCATGAGACTCTCATTATGGTTTTGAGCCCAAAATAAGTTGAGGGCTAAAAATGCTGCACTTTTGTATCAGTGTGGTAGTTTGAATTTAGGCACAAATGTTATCTTAAATTATAAGAATGGGACTGATTTGTAGTGATGTGGTTTGACAGGACTGTGAGTTATTTTCCAGGCTGTGCTTGATATAAGCTCTGTCTCTCATTTAGTCCATCAAGACAGGAAACAACAGGCCCTCTGTCCAGGGCAGTCTAGACTCACATCCTGTTTTATACTGTCTATGCCATTGCAACTTTATCTTCTGGAATTGGCTGGCAGAATCAGGATCCACCTTGAACATCTGAGGCCATCCTGGAGCTAGCTCCCAGGCAGGAAGCTGAATGAGAACGTGTGTTTTTACTCATAGCTAATGTGTCTGCGTTCTCTGTGTAAGGACCCACTTGGCTAAAGATGGAAGAATCTCTTTTTTTTTGTTAATTTCAACTTTGAAACTAGGAAAGTTGCCTTTAAATAGGCTCTTTGCTAAGTGAGTGTAGCATCTTTCTGAGTTTGTCTGAAATTCGGAAGTGGGGATGGGGCTGATCAAATGACTTTCTTCTGAGAGCCTTGTGCTTCTGTGGTTTCCATTTCTCTTTCAATCCCTAACCTGTCTTCTCCTGCCTTCCTTGCCGCTATCCCTCAGATGTGTTCAGTTTGCTATTGTTCAAAAACTCTCCTGGCTCTCCCTGGCAACCCCACAAATCCCCAGTGTCCCATATCTGGTGCTTTGGAGAGGCAAGCAGATGGCAGGGCTGGCCATTCTGCCACCCAGGGAGGCAGGTGGAGGGGCAGTTAGGGTTACAGTAGCAGGTGGGGAGGTGGGGTTCAGGGCTGAGCCTGAAGGAGATGCCCAATCACCTATAACTCCTGGGAAGAACAGCTCATCTGGAACCCACACTTTGGGCAGAAAGTGGCAGCAGCTGGGGACTGTTTCAGGTCTTGAGCAAGCAAATGTTGGGTGGGTGATTGGGAGTTGCCACCTTTGTGGGTTACCACTTGCTGCTCACCACCTCACATCTTTGTAATGACTGCCCCGAGGTCCCCAAATTCTGTGACAAAATGGTTTTTGCCCAAGTATTTACTTGACGTAGGGCAACTTCCTCTCATTTATCCCATCTCCTCCCTGGCCAACTCCTCTGTACCTTTTAGGTCTCAGCTGTGAGCTAAATGTCCAGAGTTCAGGGAGAGTACACCTCTTCTGTGCTCCCCAGCCCCGAGCACTTGGACCTCCACACTGCTTTGTAATTGCCTCTCTAACCCATCTCCCAATCTGGGTGGTGACTTTCTTGGTGGCCGGGGCTATGTCATGTCTCTCATTGTAGTTTTAGGGCCCTGAAAAGTATACCTGTTGCTGTGAATATTTTTAGTCTATACTGGATCCCACCTATGTACATGGTATCATTGGATTAATTATAGATATCTCCTGATTATCCACTAAATGAAAGGAAGCAGCAGCCCAGAAAACCCAGAAGAACAGATAATCCAAAATTTCATTTTTTAAGGCTCTGCAATGCTCCATAGGGTAGTTTTGTGGAAGGGGGCAGATTATCTTCTTGATCATTGCTATATTTATTAAATAAAAATGAGGGTTTTGGTGGTATTTGAATATCTACAATTATAAATGCCTTTCACTGCCTACCTCTTCAGCATTGTTTCATCTTTACTGGTTTTTCCTAGTCCAAACAGGAAGGAATGTTTATGGAAATGGATTGTTTCATTGATCCATTGTTGCCACAATGACATATATTATAAGGTGCTATTGTATAAATTGAACATAAGGATGAACAGTTTTCTACGACATTAGCTCTTACATTCCTCATGCTCAGAGTCAGAGTCAGGAGCCTGGGAGTATGCCAACTGGGTTGAGCCAAGCCAGTACAGGATTTAAAAGTTTCCCAGATAAACCACATTGGATAACTGAGCTCTCTGTAGATCCGGCATATGACTGACAGGTATTTCAGAGTGGGTGGAGGGAAGGAGATAGTAGGACACTGACATTTGTTTGAAGACAGTGTGTGCTGTTGCCTCCCTTAGTATAGATTCCGTGTGGCTTCACACATTGGAGAGAGGGCTGGGCTGTAGTGACAATGACGATGATGACAACAGTGTCTTCTTCTGTAATCCCACCTCTGCGCCAGACAATAGGCTCAGTTCTCTGCCCACATTATGTTCACTCTCCAACATCTTGAATGGAAGATACTGTTTCCACTTTATAGATGAGAAACTGAGTCCTCATAGGTTAAGTCACTTTCCCAAAGTCATGCAGCCAGTAACAGTAACTGTCAGAACTGGGCTTCAGACAGAGTTCTCCCTGGCTGCTATTCCATGCTTTTTTCATTAAATCTTGCTGCCTGATGAGCCAGCCTGGGCTTTCCTGAATTTGGCATTCACTGGTAGCTTTGTAACTTTAGCAAGTCACATCAATCTCTGGGCTTCAGCTACCTTTTCTGTATGGTGGGAGTGGCACTAACTGCCTGCCTTGGAGGGATGCTAAGAAGATTGAGGGACTATGATGCATGGCAGTGTTTAGGAAAGAGCTGTGGGCTCCAGATCAGATTGGGGTTGTTATCATTGCTTGTTTTCCATCCTGACTGCTGGTGTTTCTGGGTCATGGGCCAGAAACATTGAGCTACATTGGAGTTTTCTTCAAAGGAGCCAATCACTTGGAGCCTTGGCTTTGGTGACCTCCACAGCCTGCATTGGCCTTGTGAGCCTGCTGGGCTCTGCTGGAGGCTGACAGAATGATGGGGAAGCAAGTGGGGGTGGCCTCAGGCATGGCTGAGCAGAGTAAAGAATGGCTCTGTTGTGATGTGGCCTGAGGCCACTTAGGTTCTTCACGGCTTCTAGGGGAACTGTGGCTTTTGAGTTTTTACTCTCTCCCATGGGAAGAAATTTCTGCATTTCTTTTCTGTTCAGTTCATTGAGTGGGTGAGTAAATAAACCTTTCTCATTTCTTACTAGACCTGTATCCACATTAGGCTCAGGAGGGGGATAGAAGGGAGCATATAATAAAAGCAGAGAGAAGGAATGCATCTGCAAACCAAGATGTAGGAGGGGAAAAAAAGAAGGTTTCTTTGTTAAGTTTGAGTTGGAATAATAATAACAGCAAAGATAATTATAATATTAATAAGGATATATTTATACTCACTGTGTTCTTACTAGGATGCATGCACTTTCTAAGTGATGTAGGCTCATTATCTTATTTAATTTTTAAAATAACATGAGCTGAGTATGGTTTTATGATCACTTTTATAGATGAATGAACTGAGAGATGAAGGAACTGAGAGATGAAGGGACTTGACCAAAGACTTCTCCTGATAAGCGAGGAGTTAGTATTGAATCCAGGCTGTTTGACTCCAGAGCCTCACTCTTTATAAATATTCTCTGCCACTTCTTTGCAGTAGGTCAATTACAGAATAGAAGAATTAACTTATTTCAGGATAGGGGATTCATGTTTTTCAATTTCTTATTATCCAGGCCAACAGAGGGGAGCCAATGCTTCTTGAAGTAAATTATGTTAGCTCTGGTATGCATTATGAGGTTTTATTTTTGGTGACAAGTTTAGAATCAGGAGCACAATAGGAGGGGATGCCCATTTATTAAGCCAAACACATTTATTCTCAATAATTGTGTTTATTTGAACATGATTTTAAAGAGTGTCTCTCTTTTGTATTTGGCATTCTCTCAGGCATTGTGACTTCCCATCAGCCTTTGTCCACATCTCTTTCAGGACCATGGACAGGGGCCTGGCCCTAGCGTGGTTGAACATTTTATTTAGACTATGCCTGAGTTCTTACCTCAGTTTATCTTCCATAAGATTTTTTTCTAAGCCTTGCAGACAGTCATACTAGCATTGACTGAGCACACACATGGTGATAGCAGAGTGTATAATGCTTCAAACATTTTCCAAGAATAAGCTGCAGAGTTGGCAAATGACCCTTTTCTACCTTCTCTGGACTTACTGGGACTTAACAGGTTTGACCCTTTGCCTTACAGTATAACTTGCTTCCCTGAGATTTTGGTCCCTCAGCGTGGTTGTTGTCAAAATAAAAAAAGGGATACGCATTTATCTTTTACTCAGTATCATTGTATGATGTTGATGACAATATATATTGAGGGTGTATTGTGAGCCAGACACTGCTCTGACTGCTTTGCATGTATTATTTTATTTAATCACCACAACCCCAACAGTACTAGGGGATGTGGATAATTATTGCAGTTTTATAGATGCAGAAAATGAGACAGAGAGATAAAGTAAATTGTGCAAGGTAACCCAGTTTGGTCAAAGTAGTAGAAGGGAGCTCACACTGTGAACCTCAAGGTCATCTTGTGTCTACTCCCACAGGGTTCTCAGGGTGGAAAGGGGGAGATAATCTTTTTTAACCAGAGGTGTCAGAGATGTAGATGGTGTTTGATAGGATTTTACATTCAGCACCATGTTCTGTTTGTGATCCAGTCTTGTCCAGACAAGAGGGCAGTGATACTCTAGAAGCCAAGGATGGCAGGTGAAGTGGCCTCAAGAATCACACAACATGGGTCCAGAAGCAGAAATGGGTGTGCTAGGCAGAAGGTTGAATAGAACCTCCAGTGTGGATTATTTTACTCAACATTTACTTTGTACCCACTGTTGCAAGAGGTAATGTTAACCATGATGCTGCTGTACGGAGTAATCTTTAAAACGGGAAACACTTGCAGTGAGAATTGACGTCCTGGGCTGACATAAATCTCAGTTTCTGCCACTTCCCCACTGGCATGCTTGCATTTGTGTGCCCAGGCTTTTTGAGTAGGGATGACCTGTACGGATGGAGGGTAGGCTCACTTTGGTGTGAGACTCACTTTAGTCTCATTAATAACCACAGAACTGCAAGGTCATCACTAGATGGAATCTCAGATCCTTCTAGAAAACTCATTTATTTGCAGCACAGGAACCTAAGGCCCACAATGGGAAAGTCAGTATTTGACCCCCCACTTCCATTCTCTTCATGACTTTAAGCTGTCCAACCTGCAAACATCATTAATATCTATGACAAAATATTATCAATATTATTAATATTATCAATAATGCTTCTACCAGGAGTAAAGCATTGTGCTATATGCTTTGAAGCTTGCCAAGACAAAGTAAGCAGTGGTCCTTTTTCCCTCAAAAAGGGAATTGGTAATTTGGGGTTTGAAATATAAAATAAAGGGATATCACTGTCATCATATCATCACCATCTTTATCATCATTATTGAAGATCACTATATTGAGCACTTACTATGTGCCAGGCACTGTGCTATGTATTTTATTTATATTGTGTCTCAATTTAAAACTTATGGCAAATGTACTGTGCTATGTACTTTATTTTATCATGTCTTTATTTAAAACTTATGACAAACTTATTATTAACCATGCTTACAGATTAGGTTCAGAGGCATTAAGTAACTACTACAAAGCCTACCATTATGAAACTCCACATGGGGGATGCAAGTTAATCAGGTGCAATAGCAGCTTAGAAGAAAACAGAACAGTGTAGAGGATTCGTGGAGAAGGTGAGACTTGCAGGGGACCTTGAGCTAAACTGTGACAATGAAAACAAACAGGATGGGGAGGACACTCTAGAAGAGTGATTACCTGCATGGTTTTTGGAATGAAGAGGACAGAAGGTTAGACCAGGGAACAATGTGGACAGTGGTCTGAGATATGAATGAATTACCTTCCAACTGCTACTGAGTACATTCCCTGTTCCAGTCCCTGTGCAAGGTGGCCCTGGGCATGCAGAGGTCAGAGATACAGACCCTGCACTAAGGAATGAGGGAAAAGACTCTGAAATGGAGAAAAAGCAACCTGGGTGATAAAAGCTGGGCAATGGTCAAACTCAAGGGACCATGTAAGTTCAGAGGAATAGGATTCAACCTCATTTCTCAATGGCTGGCTAAGAGTTGGATTTTGTATTGAAAGCTAGCAGGAGTGACCTGGGCAGGTCATGCATTTTGCTGATATGGTGGCCAGGATGACCTGAAGACAGGGAGATGTATCAGTGCAGTGCAGGTGAGCACAAGGTCCCAGTTGGTAACTGGCCGTGAAGGTTGGTAGTCCCCTCTACTTGCCTGCCTCTCCCCTGCCTGTGAACAGTCCGGGGAGAACTTCTGTTAGTACAGCTCTGGCTCGGTCAGCTGCCCGAGCTCGGGGCTGTCAAGGGACATCACCCCACACAAAGGCTGTTCCCTCCAAGGCTGGACTGGGTGTGTTCATGATTCCTGTGCCAGCCACTCTTCCTCTCCTCAATTCCCAGGGCTCAGCTAGGCAGCTGCCCAAGGACAGATTTCCGGGAGGCCAGGCTCACCATGGGGGAAGGCGGGGAGGGACACAGCTGGTGCCAAGAGAAATATTAACTTGACATTTAGCAAAAGGGTGAATTCATTTATTGCACTGCAAAAATGAGGTGTTTGCATCCTGAGTTACCTCCTGTTTTTCTATTGTCTTTCCTCACCAGTGGTCTGGCCAGGCTGCAGTCTTGGCAGTTTCAATCAGCATGGTAATGAAGGGAAGGCTCTGATTCAGTTCACAGTCAATCTCTCTGTCTTTCTGTCTCTGTCTTTCTCTTTCAACTCTCTCTCTGTGTCTCTTTCTCTTACACATACACATGCACAGAGTCCCCTGAGGTGTACTCACTGTCAGAAGCCTGCTTCTCCCTGGTTCCTTCCTTGATAACCCTATAGTTTCAGCTTCAGCCCAGATAATCTGGATGCTCTGAAATGCTTCCATCTTGGCCTAGCTTTCCAGCTACTAACAAACACCCTTTCCAGGCAGGATGGAACATGGATTGGACTTCTTCAATATACATCAGGACTGCGGAGAACACGACGGAAATCACTCACATTGTCACACAAGGACTTCTCAGGGCTTTTGCCTTTTATCATATCCCAGTGGCTCAGTGAGATGGGCAGGGCAGGTGCTGTTCTAGGTGAGAAAGCTAAGACCTGGGGCTCTTGGATTCTTATGATATGCCAGGGTCGGTACTGGGTATTGGGTTCATTCATTGCATTGCATTATACCATTTAGTTCTCACCAGGACCTGGTGGGGTTGGTATAGTTGTCCCATTTTATAGATGAGAAAACTGGAAGAGTTTGAGAATTTTCTCAGCTGAGAAGTGGCAGAGACAAGAAAGATGCCATACCTAGCCGACCCTGAAGCCGCTGCAGTGCTGGAGAGTGGTCAGTGTCTAGAGGGTGCAATACTGTCTTCATCTACTCCAGTAGTCTTCTGTGGCCCACGGTGGAGCTGTGGCTGTTCTCCCTCCTGGAGAAGGAGGGAATGTTTCTTTTGCTTCAGCGTCTACTCTGTCATCAGAATCCTCAGAAAAGACATTGCTTCTTACCCTGTTGCCTTGCCAAGACTGGATCTCGTAACTCAACATCTGAATGTCAACCTCAGTACAACTCAAAAGCTCATAGAATTTTCTCCCCAGAAAATGGTTCCAGACCTCACCCATGACAGTCCTAGGCCAGTGGATGGATCTACAGCTTTGAGCCCAGTCTCAACTCTGAAAAACACCTACCTTGAATCCCCCCTGACACAGGCCTCTTAATCTACAGCAAGAGGGAGCCCTATAGGTCTGACATGATACTTGACCTCTAGTTTAACAGTGATATACGAGGCAGGAGAGAGAAGTGGAAGACATATAAATATATGTACTATATATTATGCAACTTTTCTTCAATCACTAAATAGTACTCTCAGCTCTCCCAAGCTATCTACATATTCATGTTATCTCTCTCACAGCTCAGTAGGTATGGTAAATCTCTTGCCACAAAATTATGCTCATGTAAAATGATAGGCCTGATCGCAATTGGGGAGGGCAAACCCACAAATTCAGACCAAAGTCTTACTTTTCTAGACCCATCTATGTACCTGTGTCCTGGTGGGTTCCTGAACTGGCATGAGATGCAAAGGCCAGTGAATTATAATTGTTTATTATAATTCATCCCCCCTTCAAACCCATTCTTGCAAGCCTAAAAACATCTTTCTAGAGAGTTCCACACGTCACTAAAAAGAAAAACCCAACTCTGGGAGCTTGATTTTCAATTTTGGGGGCCAGTAATTTCGTTGATGTGCCCCAATCTGTTCTCAATATGAAGACCTGCCTGAGCCCCTTTGACCTTCATCAGATGTTGGTGGGATCCCAGTAATCTGCTGCTTTTGGTTTGGTCCACATTAATTACTTGGTCTTGGCTATCATTTTAAGACTGAGTCAATCCTAGTACTAGTGGGGACCTTGTATTTTCCTCCAGTGCAATGGCTGCCCAATATAGTTGTTTATCAGGATTACCTGGGTTGTTTATTAATATGCAGATTTATGGGCATCATACTAGATAGACTGAATTAGAATTCCTAGAGTCTGTATATGTTAACAATCAGTCCTCCTTCCAATGTTTGGGGACACTGATCTTATTTATCTTCCAGCTCCCAGGCAGAGGAAAATTTGCAATGAAATCTTCCCAGTGTGGGTGATCTCGGCCAATCCTTACTCCTTCCCCTACCCTAACAACTTCTATTCTGCCTTTGAGGAGCAGGGCTCTCCTCAAAAGCTCAAGGTGACCCTCCTTGGGTCCATTATTCTCTTCTCAAAGCACAGGAAGTAGTTCCATCTGGCACTCCCAAGAATTTAGAAGACAAAGAGAAGAAACCTTTGGGTTATAATAAACACACCTGTTCCACATTGCTAGTAAGCTATGTGCAGTGTTCTGGATTCGCTTGTTACCTTGTGATGATTTATGATGAACTTGGAGCGTAAACTTCAAGGGCTGGAATTCAAGAGTTGC
This sequence comes from Desmodus rotundus, assembly GCF_022682495.2. NCBI lineage: Eukaryota > Metazoa > Chordata > Mammalia > Chiroptera > Phyllostomidae > Desmodus > Desmodus rotundus. The sequence goes on along the minus strand of NC_071390.1, from coordinate 55,640,832 downwards.
ATACTGAAAGATTCTTCTGTGAGCCCTGGCTGTTATGGCTCAGTATTGAGCGCTGGCCTGCGAACCAAAGGGTTGCTGGTTCGATTCCCAGTCAGGGCACATGCCTGGGTTGTGGGTCATGGTCCCCAGTATGGGGCACGCAAGAGGTAACCACACATTGCTGTTTCTCTCCCTCTCTTTCTCCCTCTCTTCCCCTCTCTCTAAAAATAAATAAATAAAATCTTTTAAAAAATTCCTCTGTGAGTAACACATGACTTTGTGCTCCCAGAAGTGGTTTCATGAAATATAAATACCTTCCTGGGGAGGGAAAAATAGTAAGTCATTAACAGCATAAATTTGAAATTTCCTTAGGAAATCTGTAAAGGAATGTGGCATAAGTCAGATGTGAAATGAGGAGATGGGCCACTCAAGACAGAGTGTAGCAGGGTGAGTGTGAGTAGGATGCTGTAGTGGAGGACCCGGGCGGCCTGAGAGCACTGACCCTTGGTGTGGACAACCGAGTGGGTTTGGGTGCTGAAAGGTCCAGATTTGTTCAGGGTAGGCTGTGAGAAGCCTGCCTTGGTGTGTCATAAAGATCCTGTGGGGTTGACTTCTTTCACGTTGAACACAGACTTCCTGAACATTTCCAAACTCTGTTCAGGTTTTTCCTGTAACTCTTGGCTGGGAGTCATGTCATATCATGTGTAGATCAAGTCATCTGTCTGCTGTTCTCAGATGTGGTGGGGTTGGCAGGTAAGAAGTAGAGAGAAGTGAGTCAGGGTCGAAGTCAGGAAGTACCTACCTTTGTGTTTCCTGGCCTGGTAGTGGGCTGGGAGGCGGGCTGGCATGGTGGCAGGCCTGGCAAGGCTTTGACACTCGTATGGCAAAAAGGGTTTGGCCCAGTGATGCAGAGTGCTGAAAGCCACTCCATTGGAGCCACTTCATCCTTCTTCATGTTTGCCTTGTGGTCCCAACCTCAGCTTCAGAATTCAGATTTTCAGAGCCACAGTCAAATTTTATTCTTAGGGAGTGGTTTCCTTCCTTTCTTGCAGAAAAGCCTTCATGAGGGTTTGGGGGATATCACCTCCCTCTTGAAGGCATCTCATGCCCAAATTAATTCTACTATTTCTTGTGTCTGCATGTGCTGACAGTCACCTTTCTCATGACACTTACCAGAGCATATTTCCTTTGTGTCAGAAGTTTCTTCTCCAGAATTTCTCTTAAAGTCTCTAAAATTTTGTTTAGAAAAAAAATATGTTGATGAGTCTCTTGAGGCTAAGAGGTGAGACTTAAAGGAGAATATTCAACTATCAAAATATGCCATCAACTGGCTTTTGCAGAATGTGGATTCTATAATCTAGAGGATTTTTGTTTGTTTGGTGAGTGCCAGAATTAGTTGAGTGTGGCAGTTTGCCTGTAGATCAGGGCAGAGCTGAGTTGTTCTGCATCAGAGAGGCTGTATCTGTCAGGGTAGGCAATGCTCTGCTACAGTAACAAATAGCCTCAACAGTGGTATAACATAAGGTTTATTTTATGCTCCATACAAGTGTAATATCAGCCATAGAAGGCAGGAGGAGGGAAGGGGGAGGCTCTTCAGTGAAGTCATTCAATGAACCAAACTGATGGAAGCTCTATTTTGACATTTGCTTCCAACATCATCCTGGCCTGAGACAGTGGTGTTCCACTTGTCTGAAAGCTTCCATCCAGAAATGGCACAGGTCAATTTGCTTAGGATTCACTGGCCAGAGTAAACCACTGGAAAGGACCTTACCAATTGCTCAGAAAGATGAAAGAATTGGAATATTTTGAATATCCCTAATGACATCCATAGGAGTGAAGCCTGCTCTAGTGGGAGGGTGAGAGTCAAGGGGCTTTGGAGGGGGGTAAGGGACTTAAGCTTCTCAGGGCCATGCTTCTACCTGGAAGGGTGGGTTTCCATCTGTGTGCAGAAGGGTCATGGAAGGAATCCTTGGTTCTACTATGACCTAGAAGGAGCTGGAGTGAACACATAATCTCCTGTGAAATTCTCAGCTTTAGGTGGTGTTCCTGATGGCCTGTCTGGGAGCATAGGGTGGAGGTGGGAGGCAGGAGGGAGGGTCTCAAAGAAGTGCCACATTCAGGTTGGAAGTGATTCAGGGCAAAACCAGAGGCTGTACACATGGGCGCAGGCACTGGATAACCCAGAGACAGTTGACTTCAGAATTATGTGCCTGTTATTTATTTATTTATATATAACAATTTTGTTTTAGTCCTATTCTGAGGCTATTTTTACTGATTTTAGAGAGAGAGGAAGGGGTGGAAGAGTTATGAGAAACAGTGATTGGTTGCCTCCTATACGTCTGTATGTGCCCTAACTAGGGATTGAACCTGCAACCTAGGCATCTGCCCTGATTAGGAATTGGGCCTGCAACCTTTTGGTATACAGGACGATGTTTCAATCAACAGAACCACCTGGCCAGGGTGGTACCTATTTATTATTTTGTACCCTGAGTCATAAGTTCCTCAAGGTCAAGGATGGTTTCTTATTTATCCATATGTTCCCCACAAAGCACAGAACTGCTGCAGACACAATAGGTGCTCAGTTGCTGGAAGCACATCTGTGGATGAGTGACTGCACTTCTGCCTTTTCCCCTTGGGCTGTGGACTGGCAGCCAGGGAAGGACCAGAGCTCTCCTGGCTCAGAAAAGTAACTCTCAGTTTGCGTCCAGCCTTGACTTCTAAACCTGTGAAGAAACAAAGCCTCTCTCTCTTCTTGAAGTGGGATATACAAAGCTTCCTTGAAGGTCTTGCTGGGCTCCAGAGAGCTGCTCTACTGATGTGCTGAGAGGTGGCCGGCAGCATTTGAGCCCTGTACCAGGACATAGTACGGGAGCAAAGCGACTGTGAAGAGTGGGTATTGTGGGTAATGAACAGGAGCATTTATTTATGACTGCATTCATTCCCTCTATCATCCACAGTGATAAAACTGGATAGTGCATACAGAGCTCTGGTACGATGCCTAGCACAGTGTGTGCCAGGGAAATGTGTTTGCTTGTTCACTCATCAGCAATGTATTTTGAGTGCCTGTTTTGTACTAGGCTCTTCACCTGACCCTGGGACGAGGCAGAGAACAAACAGGTAGACAAAGGTCTCTGCTGTCTTGGAACTTAAATTCACGTGCACAGGTGGGAGTTGTTATTGCTTTGAAGTATTTACTATGTTCTGGGAATCCATAGAAATTGACAATATGGTTTCACTCCTCAGGGAGATTAAAAACTAGTAAGAGACAAGACCGCACATGTGGAACATCAAACACAATGAGGCAGCCTATGTGGGGCCCATGGGCAGACCCAGAGTGAGGGAATGCTCACACTGGGCTTCCTGCTATGACAGGACAGAGAGGTCGGGGAAGGCTGCGGGGGGGAGGGGGAGCGATGGGTGGATGGGGATGGGTTATGACTATAGACTGCTGTACCCCTTACCAGCTTTGTGACTGTGGGCAAGTTCCCTAACCTTTCTGTGCTCCTTTTCCTCCTCTGTAAAACCTCATAAGGCTGGCATGAGTTAATATTTTGTGAAGCTCTTGGAGCATTACCACAACCAGATAACCACTATACACGAGTCTGTTGTGTCAGTACATGATACACGAATCAAAGAGAGGGCCTGGGGGATCCCTATTGGAAGGTGTGGTTGGCCATATACAGGAGAGCCCTGAATTGCTCCAAAAGATCATGGGCAGATAGGAGCATGCTCAGTGCCCTGCCCCAAGGAGACATTTAGTTTTTTCCATTCATTCCTGTCCTTCTTCCTCTTCCCTCTGCCCTCTTTTTTACTTTCTCCCCGGCTCTGTGCAGTATCTGATTCACCTCCACACTCCTAGATCCTAGCACAGCACCAGGGAGACAGATGGTATGTAAACACTGTTCAACAAACCAATGAATATTCTTTCCTCAGCGTCGCTGGGCTTAATGCAGTTCTATTCTGGAATGGACCTCTGACTTCTGGGTCCCATGTGGGGACGTAAGGAGGCCAACAGCCTAGAAATCCTTGTGTTTCCCTAGGTTTCCCCTTGACTACATGTCATCTCAACACTGACCAGACACAGGGGAGGCACGTCTGTCCTCAGCAGGACACCCTTGGACTCATTGCAGACGGTGGCAGGGGCTGAGCCGCTGGGAGAGGAGGAACATTTCCTTCACTGTCCTGGGTAGTTCCAGCCTCCCTTTTCTCCCTCCTGAGGCCAGTAGTAATAACAGTGATCATTGTCATCATTGTTGTGACAGCAAGTAGTACTTCAGATGGGCTGTTTCCAGTTACCAGGCACTGTTCCAACCAAGCACTTTACCTATACTGAAGCAGTGTTGTTATGGCCCCACCCATATCTCCATTCCTAATCCCAGCGATCTCTTTAAGGTGAACTTGAAGATGGACCTCCTCCACACATGGCTTCCTGCATCTCCTGCCCAAGGGTGTCCTCTCTTTCTCTGTGAGGGGCATGTCTGAAGGGCCAGGGTGTTAACACCTTAGCAGTGACCCTGTAGCAACGATGGGTAGGTTGGTGGAATAGATAACCCACTTCTTCCGCTTCAGTGGGTCACCCTTCTCAGTGGGACACCCCTCTCAGTGGGACACCCCTCTCAGTGAGACACCTTCTTGGAGAGCCCATTGGGGTTGCCCACTGCAAGAACACCCCCTTGCCAGTGTGTTTGGTATTGTTTCCTCCTTTCAATATTTCACTTCCTCACCCCTCATGGTATTTCCCTGGTCCATCTTCCAAACAAATGACTGGCACCAGGTGTTGGGCTTCAGGGATGCTTTTAGGAGGAACTCAGCTGAAGACCCATATCATCATCCCCCCCGTCATATGTGCAGTGGAGAAAGTAACTGGCCAAGGTGACAAAGTTGATAAGTAGTGCTGCCAGGACTGAATCTGGTCTGGGCCTGGAGCCCTTTTCTAATGACTGTCCCTCTGACTGTGACTTCCCAGTCAGGTGCTGCAGGCTCTTTGCTCCAAGTTTGGGGTCCTGAAAGCAGCCCTGCATTGTCCCCATGTCAGCTGCATATCCTTGAGAACAGTTTGGGTAGTAATACTGTGCCTGGTCCAGGCAGAAGCTTCGCTTCCTCCTTTTTTGTCAAGGAGCTGCCAGACCCTCTCCCCCCTCAGTGTTTATTGGTAAGACACAGTAAAAGTGTTCCTGAATTACAGGCACGGTGAAATGACACTTGAAATCTCAGGGGAACAATTCTTCAATGATGGATAAACATGTTAATTACTGAGAATTTAACCTCCAGCTGCTGCTTTGCGCAGCTTTCTCCTCTCAGCCTGAGTTTGAGACCTGATATCATGGACTCTCAAGGTACTCTGACCCTGGAGAGCCTCTGGTCCTTGTGCACAACCAACACCTGGGAGGCAGTGAGTGGAGAGACCAGTGCTAGATGGCTTGGGTTTGGATACGGCTCTACCACCCATAACTCACAGTCCTCATTGTTGTGCCTCATTTTTTTACCTGTGAAATGGGTTGCTGTGAAGATTAAATGTGTTAACATTTGTGAAAGACTTAAGGACTTAGACCTGTCCCTGCTGTGTAAGGAAGTATTTGCTGTTACTATCATTACAAGTCACGTGCTCGGGGCCGCTTGAGAGCCCAGCTCTCCCCTTTGCAGAATTTACTTTTTTTTTTTTTTTCTTTAGTGACCCCACTGCCTTGCTCCAAACTCTTAGGGAACTTTGAACTCACTTTTTGATGTGCCAATTTTAGCTCTCCCAAAGGAGCATGGAGTGAGATATATTTGTAAAGTCTTCCAGGACGTGAGTAGGGCCTGCCTGTCACTTCATTTATGTATCAAGCATTTAAAGAGCTCTACACTGAAAGCTGGGGCTGCTACCTCCAGTGAGACGTGGCCCATGACTAAATGCACACCACTTTCTTACGGGGAGGTAGAACCATAGGTGAACCCTTTGCTGCAGCATAGAGAGGGGCCCCTCTGGTACTATCCCCTACAACACTCTGGGAGTGAGGGCAGCACATGGCAGCAGGGACTTCGGAACCCAACAGACATGGATTTTAACACCAGCTAAGCATCATTGCTGTGTAACCTCCAGCAACACATTTAACCCCTCTAAGCCTCAAGTTCCAACCCCAAATGGGGATGGTATTAGTATTTAACTGAAGGAATTGTTGTGAAAATACAGGCAAAATCCTAAGCTCCATCACTTAGTAAGTGATAGCTGATGTGATGATGCCATTATTGCTGATGGATAACCTTTCCAACGTGGAGTATCCTCGCCTAAAAGTAATGCCTCCCTCCCTGAGCTTGTAATGATTAAATGAGGTGATTGGTACATAACACTTAGCACTTTCTGGGTATAAAACAGTGATGGGTGATTTACTCAGGGCTCCTTTTGTCAGTGCCCCTTCTCCCTCAGCCCCTGCCTCATCAGGGACCTGAGGAAGCTCCCCCACTGTTGGAGCCTCAGTTGGAATCAAGATTCCCCAAGGAGATTCCAGCCTTAGGTCGCCTTCCACAGAATCGTCAACTCTGGGCTCTGCTGGCTGGAAATGGCCTGCTGCTGATGGGATCACTGAGTGCCAGCCAGATCTGATCTCTGCGTTTGCAGGTTTATTAATATCACCTCAAATTTATCCTCCTTGATGGGGAAATTTTGCCAACATCTGATAAAAGCAAAACACACAGCAGCCTTCTGCCAACAAGAGCCCTTTCCCTGTCATCAGCTGTTAGCAGAAAGCTATGTAGGGGACTGCAGTGGAGCCAATGAATATATGGGGGAGGCAATGAGTTTTGTGTTTTTAGTGCAGAATTTTGACTTCAGACCTCTTCCAAAGGCCCTCCTCCCCCAAACTGGGCTGTGAGAGTGTGTATCCCAGTACCCATCCAACACAACACTCCAAATGAAACCATACCTGTCCCTCCAAACACTTCCATGAATTCTGCTTATCTTCCAGTCTAGAGTGTGACCACAGAAGAATATAAATGAGTGTCATGAGTGGAGCTGGTTGCAAATGAGATTAAAAAACATTGTGGCAGCATGCATAGGGCTTCGGCAAGAAGGATCTTGTTTGACCTGCTGAGGAATTGCACCCTGCAGCCTATGTTAGCTAAATCAGGTGGGAACAACCAAAGCAGGGGACTCTCTGGGTCAAAGGAATCAGGCCACAATTTCAAGGCAGTCTTGAGTTGTTTTGCTGTAGACCAGGCACTGGGAAGTCTGAGGTGATAGGGAGTGTTTGGGGAAGCTGAACTGATGTATGGTGCTGAATGGTAGGTGAAGGAGCAAAGGGCTTCGGAAGCTTCTGATTCAAACTCACCCTCAGCCCATTATAAAATATCCAATGCCCTTATTTTACTAATGAGGACATGAAGCATAGAGAAGGCTTGCCCAGGATCACACAGCAGTGGTGGCAGGGCTAGAACTAGAATGGGTGTGTGGCTTTCCTGTCCAGTAAGTAGTCTTTCTACCAGGGCATATTCCTACCTTTCTTCCTTATGTGGTTAACTTTAAGTCCTTTCTACCTGACAAGCACCTTGCTAAGCAATGGATGTTCTCTGTTGACCTTCACAACAACCTTGGGAGAAATTTGCCTTGGTGCCTTCTTTCAACACTTGGCATCATGGGGCTGGGAGAGTTCAAATGACTTGCCTAAAATTACAGACTAGTAAGTGGTGGATTTAGGACTCCAACCTAGACAGCTGGATTTAGAGTCTTGCTTGTAATCAGCAGTCTCAACTAGTGCTTCTCAAAGTGGGGTGCCTGGGGGAGCAGCATCAACCTGGGAACTTGTTAGAGATGCAAATTCCTGAGTCAGAAGCTCTGGGGGTGGGGCTAGCCATGCCATCTTTGTTTGGATAAATGTGAGTTGGTCTAAACATTTAAGCCATATATCTGCCAGTTTTATAATGTCTTCCTTCCCATGCTTTGTAAACCAAATGGCTGACTTCTCATGTCTCAGGAAATTTACAAGGTCATTGCTGCCTCTCAGCAGCCCAGCTTCCAGTGGCTTCTTTTTAACAGTGGCATTCTTCAGGAAGCCTGAGATTGGCACAGGTCACCTGCCACTCAGAGGGATTAAGTGTGCCTGTGAGCTTGAAGACAGCAAAATTAGCATTGCTGAACCTTCTGTTGGCCAGTGGGGATTTTGAGAGTCCTGTCTGCTTTCAGACAAACTTGGACAATTTGGTTCAGTCAAGTGGAAAATGAACAAACAGGAAAAGAAGGGGGCACGACTCGAGACCAAATGTTCATCGCAAGCAGGGTGCTGCCAGACGTGCTCTCATGAAGCCCTTAAGAATCCCATACTGGAGATGTTTTCCTCTGGATTCCATGGACTTTTATTTTATGCCCACCAAGTACTAGGTATTTTGCTTAGGACTGGAAAGAAAAATGTAGAGTGTGGTCCCTGTCCACAGGGGGCCTGCAGTCTTGTGTGATTACATAGTGATGGGATTCTCCATTGGGGAAAATACAAAGGCTTTTAGTAGATGCAATTGATGATGTCTAGTTAATGGAGTGTCATAAAAATAAATCCCCTGATAACTGCAGTGGTACCCGATGGCACCGCATGCTAATGAAGGCAGCACTTCGATGGTGCAGGCTAAAAGAGTTGTAGCCCAGTGAAGGAGAGTGATGCAGACTTCATTATTTAATGAACCATGTCGTTGTGAACAGCTGTGGTGTAAACCAGCCAGGACAATTATGCAAGTTGGATTATTTCTCTAGTAAATTGATTCTACTTTATTTGATTAGGTTGGCTCTCCAAAGACATCTTCCATGTTGGGTTGGGGATAAAAAAAAATCACCATTCAACATTGCTTCCCACTTTTAATCTTCAACGTGCTTTTGCTTTCAAACCTTAAGAGGAAACACATGATGGCCACTATGTTCTCAGCAAGAGAACCAAGAGTAATCCTGTGTTTGCAGTAGCTATTAGTGTGCTCTGTGCAAGACCCCCAGTTTTCTCTCAGTGAGCTTGCCCAGGGTGGCAGTACAGACAGGCAGGAGACTGTGACCACTCCTTTTTGAGCCTGAATCCAGCTCAGCAGGTGGTTGTCTCCCTTTGCACACAGCCAAATGTAGACATGCAGCTGAACATAATGAAAAGAAATGGATTGCTGTGAAATTCTTCCCAGAACCTCCCCCTGCCATTTTTAGAGTATTAGATACCATCTAGTCCAGTGCATTAGAAGCTTGTGAAATCTATTTCGTAGGTCATCACCACATCCTTAAAAATGAAATAGAATAATATACTATAATGTATGTCCTTATACATAGTAAGTATTGCTTCAGGAAGCCATATTTTGGTTTGTGTGTGTGTATGTGTATGTGTGTGTCTGTGTGATATGGTGTGTTCTGAACCATGTAATGCCCATAGTCCGTAAGTGAAGCAGATTGCTTCTGAATGAAAATTAATTTTCTATAACAAGAGGAGCCCAGAAAAAGCTGGAAAATCACTGTTCCGGATGTGGACTCTAGAGTAGTGAAATCAGTGGCTTTTGGAGTTATTAAGATAGGGTACACCTAGTACACACACCCAGAACCCCACAAATACAAGTCTGGCTTATTTATACTTATTATTACTACATGTGATACATTCTGATCCCCTCCCCTCCCATTCCCTCTCCATTTCATTTTCATTTCATTCATAAAATAATGGTCAGGAGTCATTAGATAGATCAGTGTCATGGTGTATTAATAGGTTGCAATAAAAAAATAGGTTAATTCAAATGCCCTATGTACCCCCAAACTTTATGAATCCAATGTAAATCACCACTGCAGTATTACGGTGCAAAACTCTATGTGCAGCTGGCTCCCAGATAAAGTTTGTTGGCTGACCAAAAACCATGTTATTAATCACTCATTGATTCACTAGCCTGTTTGTTCCATTCATTACTTACCATGTACTAGGTACTGCGCTAGGCTGTGGTTATGTAATATATATATATACTAAATAAAACACAACCCCTATCCCCATAGTTAGAAGGACATGGATTAGATTTCCTTGGGTTGTGAGGATCCCAGCAGCTGCTTGCTCTCAGTTCCCCTTGGAAGGAGGACCCTGGAACTTTGTCTCCAGCACATTCTCCGTGATGTTGTTGGGCTATTTGGCCCTAAAGTCTTGGTCCAATAGAAGAGAGTTTAATGTGTTAATAAAAACCAAACTCAAAATGCACATGTGATAGAACACAAAGGCTGTCAGAACTGTGGAGGCCCTGGCCCATCTTGGGCCCTCACACAGGTATCAGAAGCCCAAATTAGTTTCCTACATAGAGCACTCATCCTGTGGGCTGACTTACAGGGACTAATAAAATGAGATTGCTTAGTGTTGAGAGCTAATCAGATTTCTTATGTTTAGACCAGCTTTTTGCTAGGGTTTAAGGAAGCTCCTGACTTAAGGCCCAAAAGTGCCGTTTAACCATTTTCCAGATGTGTTAGGGGTGTCCTGGGCCCAGGGGCCTGGAGTGGGGCTGGTCATTCCTTAAGGCTCCCCTACAGTGAGAATCCTTTCCTCATATGTCCCATTCCTTGTTGACCCTTTCAGAGCTTCTGGACTCCTGAGAGCAGTTGGGAGGGCAGCCACAAATCAGTTCAGAATCATGTGCTAATTTTTTCATGATTCTTTATTTTATTGCCCAGCGAGATTATGTACTCCTGGAAAGAAGCAACTGGCTGACTAGGTACAGTCACTCTTTGGCCCTGAGTTACTCCTTCTTCATGTATAAAATGGGAGCAGTATGCTCTCAGTAGCTCATGGGGAGGACTAAGTGACTACCTGCTCTCAGTAACGGCCATGACCCTCTCCCTCCAGTGCTGATACCATTTCCTGGAAAGCCAACACTGGGAACATGTCTTGTGCTTCCAATTCACAAACTCCCTTTCTACTCTCAAAGCAGCCCTGAAAATACCATCATGTCTGTAAACCTCTTGATATTCTTGAATCACATTTCTGTCCTTCCTCTCTACCCTCATCTCATGCTGCATCTCTCATTCCACTTTAGACCAATCAGCCACAATGACAAATACTTCCCCAAGCCTGAGGGACTGTTAGCGTCCACAGCTCCTGCTTTTGCTCAGGATTTACCCTTTGCCTGGGGAGCGTCTCTAACAATCCTCATAGCTGTCTCAGCCCAGCACTCTCCATACCAAGTAGAATAACTTCTTTTGGTGTTCCTTTCTCTTGGTTTTTTTCAGTTGAGCAGTCACAATAAGGACCAGTTCCTAGAAGGCTGTGCACACTGGAATTTGAGTGTTGAACCCAAATGACTTCAGTGAGGTAGAATTCACACTGCTGTGGGGTAGCATGGCATTCCAGCTCACCTGTCATACTGTAGCTTAGCTTGAGAGAACCCCAGGAGACCTGGGCACCCAAGGAATGTGTGTGATTGGCCCACTGAGATGATCTCCTCAAGAACAGACCATTGTAAGGCTTGGGGAATGAATCAGGCTCAGGCCTCTGAGTGAGGCCAATAGATTCCAGTGCTGTGGAATTCCATGCTTATTGACGTCTTTTACACTGAGGGCTGCGGGACAAGGCAAGGCCATTCCTAGTGACTGGTCTGGTTAGACAAGCTGTGGGATCCTGGGGCTTTGGAGCTGGAAAGGTTTTGCTGGACCAAATCTAGTCCAGCTCTCTCCTTTTACACACGAACAAGCTGAGGTCCAGAGCTGGGGCCTGACTTGCCGAAGGTCAGTGAATGCTGTCACTGCCAACATGTGTGAGGCAGCTGTCTGGGCTGCAAGGGGAGGGAGCCTTTTGCTACTTTTCCTCCCATCATTGCCACTGTCTTCTCTTGGGTGTCCTTGTTTTCTCCTGGAGCCACGAGACAGGGAAGAAGGAGCTCTATTGCCATGGAAACCAGAGACCTGGCTCCTTTCCCCACCCACTGTCTCCTCCAGTGGGGTGCTGCTGGTTCTGAGGCTGGGCCCTGATGGGGGCACTGGGACCAGTCACCACATTGCCAGGAGGCAAAGCTGAAGGGGTAACAGACTTCTAGCAGAAATTGCACAGACTCAGCAGAGTGGTCCTGAGTGTGCAAAGTGGCCGTTCTTTTTGTTTTCTTACACCAGTTTCTCCTCTGGCAGGGACCCCAGCAGGATTTAAGAATCATTTTTAGAAAGATATCAGCCTTGAGGTGACTCTGGTTTTTAAATGCCAGCACTAAGCTTTTGAACTGACAGTGGCTCTGGCTGAAAAGATTCTGTTTGTCAGACCTGCCAGAAGGAAATCTGAAATGAAGAGCTGGAGTTGGGGGAATGAGGAAATTTATTTTGCCTTCAGACATATTTAAATCTCTTAAGTCTTTCAGGAGTTAAATTTGGCCTTAGAAATCAACAGGCTTGCCCTGACTGGTGTGGTTCAGTGGATTGGACATCATCCCATAAACCGAAAGGTCGCCAGTTGGGTTCCCTGGTGAGGGCACATGCCTGGGCTGCAGGCTAGATCCCTGATTGGGGTGTGCAAGAGGCAACCACACATTGATGGTTTTCTCCCTCTCTTTCTCCCTCTCTTTTTCCCTCTCTTCCCCTCTCTCTAAAATAAATAAATAAATAAAATCTTAAAAAAAACCTCAATAGGCTTTCTGTTCATGTGGGACCAAAGAGTTTAGGGGTTTGGAAGGGTCTTATTAGGCCATCTCATCTATACCTCTGCCTCAGGGCCCATTCTAATTTCTCTTGTTTATAAAACTCTCTGGTGAAGGTGATTTCATAAGCTCCCACAATAATTTGTTCCACTGTCTCACAAGTCTTGATCTTAAAACCATCTTCCTTGTAGCAGGGCCAAAATCCTCCTGCTGCCTCCAAACCTTGTCTGTTTATGGGCCAGAACTGCTTAGAGGCAGCTAGAATTTTATGAAAAGAGCATGGACTTGAGCCATAATCAGGGTTCAAGTCTTGCTATTTCCACTCATAAGCAAAATCACTTTGGACGAGTCACTTAATGATTCCAAAATCCAGTCTCTTAATCTGAAGAGGTTAGTGTGAAGTTTATAGGAAGTAATGCATGTATATATGTCTAACAGGGCACTTGACATTTGGTGATGTTCCACAAATGGTCCATGTTGTGCTCTGGGTTGGCCTGGGGGCACCATGGTATGGGCAGCTTTGGATCTAGACCTCAGGGATTAACCTTTTGGTTGTTGGGTCTTGGGGTTGATGGGGCAGGTGGGGGATTGGAGCAGCAGGGGCAGGTGAGGGAGCATTCATGGGGCCTGGCCATCGGCTGTTTGACAAACAGAAGAAAAAGTTTCACTATTTTGGGGGTTTGTTTGGCTGTAGCAGTGCATACTGTCTAAAGTATCAGCCCCAGTAGTTCCTTCAGAAGTGCCAAGCACATCCCTACCTCCACATCTTTGCTTGTGCCACCCATGCTTCCATGCCCTTAGTGACTCTTTGAATCTACCCGTTATTGAAGAACCAGCTCAAATCCAGTGTCATACATGACTGTGACTCAGCTCCAAACACATAAACCTCATGTCCTGTGTTCTTTCTCCAGGAAGGAAGAAAGAGGGGGAAAGGTTGTTTCTGTATGGCCAGTTGAACCTTTGTTTGAATTGACCCATCAGAGAACATTCAGCCAAGAATTGTAGGTGCAGAAACCGAAGCTAAAGAGGGACAGGGTCGTGCCCAGGCCATCCCAGTGATCAACAGTGGGTCAAGAACCTCAGTCTCTTAACTCAATGCCTGGGATTCTTGTCTGGTACCCATGACTAAGGCTGTTCCTTAAGCCTGGAATTATAGCAGCTCTGACCCTGCAGAGCACCCCTCCCAACCTCCCTGCACATGTTGGCTGAGTCACTTAGAGGAGAGGGGGAAAACACACCTGTTTTTGGAGGTTGCATGCACTAGGTGGGAAAACTGAAGCCGGGCAGTTAGTGCAGTGAGGTCTGCCATCCAGGTACCTACCCCAGCCTCACACCAGGGCTGTGTACTGGGGAAATGGAAAGCATTGGTGTATTTCTTTCCCACCTGGGAAGTGGGGCTGACTTTAAGCCTCATGCCAGGAGGCTGGCAGTTTTACTGTTGATTGGATACCTTGCTTGGCTCAGCTTTTGTAGAACTTGCCTTTAAATGCAAAGTCCTTAGACAGATGTGTTGGGGAGGTACTGCCAGCCGCTGAAGCACCTGGGTTACAGGAACATCTGGAGGGTGTTTTTCAGGCCAAGAGGCTATAAAGATAGAAGTTTGTGAGTGCATGTGTGTCTGTGATCCCCTTTGTTGGCTGCACATTTTGTCATTGCATCATGGTAAAATCCTTCCTTAGGAAAGTAGCAGGTGTAAAGATGCTGATGTTGGAGCTATTGCGGAAACACAATTTTGGACATAAAAAAGATATTTATGCACTGGGTTGGCATGTGGTTGGCTCAGATGGGGAAATACTGTTGAGATGGTCAGGCTCCTTGGCGTAAGGGATAGAGAGTGGCTGCTAGAGCAGTAAGGACACTGCAGGATGGGGAAACATGGTGCTTTGGAGCTCACAGGACCAGAGTTCAAATCCTGCTGCCTTCTAGCTGAGAGACCTTAAGCAGCACTCCAACATGTGCTCCGACATGTGAGGCTGCTCACTGTAAATTCTTGGTTCCTTCCCATGGGCTTTTAAGGATAAACACAGCTGAGTATCTTAAGGGGAAATGGCCCATGGTTTTGAGCCCTCCAGGCTTAAACACCTCCACCTCCAGGAGAGTGGACTCAGGGCAGAAAAAAGGTATGTATGGTGGTGGAGAGCTTGAAGTGATCATGCATGAAGTGACCCTTTGGGCTGCCATTTTAGCTCAGGTCAACATTTGGACCCTGCCAACTGGCTCACTTTATCTTTGAATTCTGCCCAGGGAGCAGCTGCAGTTGTCTTCCTTGCTGGTGTCTGGAACAGCTGCTGGATTTAATAGTGCACTTAGAGGAATTACCTGGAATCACAGCAGGCACTAAGAAATGAGAATGCATTTCTAGAAGCCAAACTAATGTCTAAGAGTAAGAGAGCAGGGTCTTTTATTCCATAGTGGGTGAGACACAGAAAGGACTGGCTGGTGATTGTGCTGTAAATACAAGTGGTAATGTCATCTGGGTTGCACTCAGCATGGGACTCAAGTTGCATAGTGTGCGGAAATGAATGGCAGGGTCTGACTGGGGGACTTCTTTTTAGGTCAAATGCTCAAAAGAAGCCACCATCCCTAGGTTCTTGGGGAGGAGCAACCATTTTGGCTAGTACATGAGGACAGCTGTGGACAGCACAGTGCCCTGAGTCCATCCCCCCACTCACTTTTCCCTGTTTATCTGGAAGAACCATAGTCCCATTGGTATCTCCCTGTCTTCCAAATTCAGATGTTCTCTCAAGTCAGCCAACTGCATTTCCTGATATTTAATTTGCACTCCCCTGTGGCACCACACTGCTAAGTATGCTGTGCTGTGCTTCTAGTGAGTTAAAGTCTTCTTGGGAAATGTGATTAATGAACGTGCAATTCTTAGACAACAATAAAGATAGTACAGATTATGGTTACAAATTGGATCTAAGCAGGATAGGACAGATATAAAAATGTCCTAGGAGCTTAAAAGGAAAAACTTCTGAAGGTTGGCAGAGATTAGCTTTGAATGAGCCATATGAAAGTAGAGCCCTACACAGTCTTTTGGGAAATGCACTAGTTGCAAGGGCCATGCCTCCTCTGCTGACCCCGCATTAGATGAACTTGGAGCCTGAAGGAATAGCAGGGCCTGGGTTAAATAGAAGGAAAGAGGTTCTTCCTCCTGTGTCCTTTGCAAGCTGAGAGTTCATCTGGCTTGGGGACTGTGTGGGGTTGCCATACATGTTCCATGGTGGCCTGCTAGGTGGTCACTTGACTTAGTATCAACACTGGCTGCTTCATGGCTTCCAGCTGTGAACCTGGCTAATGAGGTTGGATTCAGTGCTAAGTCAGTGAATCATCACCTTTTAGCTCTTGTACCCCTCAGTGCCCTGCTCTGAGTTGTGCTGAGTACCAACAAAACCCATAGGTGTCACTGTGGTCCATTCATTTCTCACCTAGTTCAGGCCACTATCATTTCTTGACTGGGCAGCTGAAATTGTGGCCTAAAAATCTGTTCACGTTCCCTCCTAGGTGCCCCTATCCCTATCAAATCCATTGTTCCAACAGTGGCCAGGGAGACTTTTTAAAAATGGTTTTCTGGTTATGTTAATTCTCTTTTAAAAACTCTTGTCTCCATTGTACTTAGAAGATAATCCAATCTCCTTGTCATGGGTTGTCTGCTCCTGAACTTTTCTTATTCTCTATGTGCTTCTCATAAAGTAACTTAAAAACAAAAAACAACTGGTTTTTACCCATGTGGATCGCTCTGCTGGAAATGTGCTTCTGCCCCTCTCCATTCATATCCCCCACTTTTTGCCTTGATCCCTCCTCTTCTTTCTTCCTGGGATCATCATCTCTTAGCAGATCAGGATGGCTTCTCCCATTCCATACCTCAGCTGGCTCTGCTTTTCCTTATGAATTACCACATGTTATCTGTGCAGGTTTTGTTGTTGTTGCTTGATGCTTAATGTCTAGCTTTCATTTTCCCTCCTCCTTCCAACCACTCACCATGTCCATAGGAGGAACCATCCCGAACCTGTGGGCTACTGCTGAAGACCTAGCATCGAGCCTACAGCTCAGTGGCAATCAGAACATGTTGGTAGAGGAAGCCCTTGGTTTTCCAGAGCTTCCTCACAGATTTCTGCTGCATCCCACTGACTGCTGGGGAAGAAATGAGCTGCAGGCAACTCAGCCAGATGTTTTCATCTTTAGGTAGGCTTTATGCCCAGGTGCATAGCAGAAGAAGAAAGTATTTTGACTCATAAACTGAGCAAATTTATAGTGGAAATCAGTGGGAGAGAATAAATATTAATCCCCATGATGTCATTTTATAGGCTATAGTCATTTTATAGCCTATAGATTTAGCCTATAGCCTATAGTTTTATAGATTATAATCATCCATTTAGGGTTTGCAGGCTATTAATTTGGTTTTCAGAGGGCCAAGACTCTTCAGGGCAGAATTTACAGGGCTGTGGTATTCCACACGTGGATCTTGGCTTTCACACAAGGTTTGCAAACTTGTGTGCAAACAATATCACCTCTGTTTTTTAATCTTCTAATCAACTGAACTCTGACCACAGATTCTCATCTACATGTTTATTGGGGATATTTCCCCTGCTCAGGGCTGTGCATAGCTGTTGGAAGAAAGCCCCCAGTCACAGGTTTCTGGCCACTAATGATGTGGGTACCTGGTCCCTGCCAAGGTGCTGGTTATGGCTTCTGAGGCCATTTGGGTTTGGGGCTCTCGTGTATCTATGCTGCACACAGAGCTTGGGAGCCCCTGGGCAGGCAGGAAACATGGACTAGTGGTGTGTTCTCCCCACGGCACTGTGCAGCCACCCACTCTGAGGTCTTGCCCTCTCACTGCCCCCCGGAGGATGTGAATCTCTTGCTCCCCCCACAGTCTGCCTACTTCTCTTCAGTCTGGAGAAAGTCTCTCTCTCTCTCCTCTGCTTGGCCCCAGAGGCCCTCCCTAGCACCCGTCTTTTCCACGAACCCCTTTGTATGAACCAGAAGAAGAGCACTTGTCATCAAGCCACCTGTTTCCCAGCTGCAAAAATCTGCTCAGTAAGACCACCTGCTGCTTTTGAACAGCCTACCGGGAGGACAAATGTCAATTGGTATTTCTGGAAATTATCTTGCCATACATTTTGGAGACAGAAGAGCAGGAGTAGTATCTTTAAGTAGCAAAAGTCAAGCCTACCCTTTGGGCAAATACTGTCTGGTTGCTGGGGGCTGCACTGGATTCAAGTACTGAGTTACTCAGGAGCCAGGTTACATAGAAAGGACCAAGATCAGGCAGTTGACAACCATGAACCACCTCTGTGTGGCTTAAGACACAAATAAATATTTCTTTGACAATTTACCCCAAAACACTCTCCCCAAGTCATTTTACCATCTCAGACCATGTTGGCCCTGCCTGGAAGACCCATTCTCCAGAACCAAGCAAACAAGAAGCAGGTCATCCTCTAGTTGGCTGTCAGAGTTCCCTACTGCTGGCCTGAAGGACCAGGGCAGAGGGCATGGAGACCTGGTACCCAGGGCCCCTCCTCTGTGGAGGTGAATGTAGGAAGTGTCACTGATAGAGGATGGGGGACTTGAGTGGGATCATCTCTGGAACCCTCAGAGTGATGCTGCTTGGCTATTGCTAAGCAATCACAGATGGCAATATAGTATTATTTTTCTAATCCCATATTAGTAAACACTCCATCTTTCTTAAAGACTTCCCTAGTTGAGGAAGATGCCTGCATGGTGAAGACTGTGGCATCAATCTTTTTACCAAGTTCCCTTCTCACCTTTTTCTTTGCATATTTCTGGAGGGTGAGGTAGTCCAGCTCCATGAGCAGGAAAATTGGGCAGTGGAGGTGTGATATGAGGGGCTTGTATGGTCCCGTGGCCCATCAGCATGTCCCATTGATTCCTTAGCATTGGTCTGAAATGTCCATGGTTGTTACTCCTTTGGGTCAAGGCATGAAGACATCTGTCACACTGCCAGTCTTCTCTGATATCAGGATGATAAACTAATTTAATATGAAAAGCTGACAATGTTTTTAAGGCAATAGATGGGTAGATTGCAATGAATGTAACCCTCAATTTTATTGCCGTTAAGAGAAACAATATAGTAATGGTTAGAAGTACAAACCTGGAGCACAAGACTTTATGGGCTCAACATGTAGAATTTACTAGATTGGACAAGTTGCTTAGCCTCTTTTTCTCTAGTGTTTTTAGATATAAAACGTGACCAATAATATTACTTATATCTTAGGGTTGTTAATAGATTAAACCCGTAGGATAACATGTACTTAGAGCACTTCCTGGGATATGGTAGGTACTACATAAGTGTTTGCTAAAATTCTTACCACCTGAGGTTACACTGCTTGTCTCTGAAGACCGAAAACTGGAACTGTGCTTTTCCCCTGGACCAAATGGATTTTGAGAAGGCAGTCACTTAGATGTAGGGGAATGTGACCAAGACTTTTTGATGGGGTGCTAAGGACCAACGAGAGTTGGTGAGAAAGGTCTTTATCAGTGCATATTAGAACACTCGGAACTTAAAAAAATCCCTATGTGTAGGTTACCCTCCATGCTGTATCCATTAAATCAGAATCTTTAGGAATGGGGTCTGTTTCTTAGCATTTTTAAAATCTCCCTGAGATGATTCTAATGTGCAGTTAGGATGTTGAACTAGTAGTCTACAGCCTTGCAGGTCTTATAAAAATTACCTTGTAATCTTGTTAAAGTAGCTTCTGCACCTCAGCCCCAGCTATTGTGATGCCCTAGGTCGGGGCCCAAGATTGACTTTCCTAGCCAGCTCCCATGGGGTGATGATGCCGCTGGTCTGCAGGCCATGCTGAGGGGCAGGGTTAGAGCATGGCATGGAGGAAATGTGCTACCTTTGGGCCATACTACAAGGGTGGGAGGCCCAGGAGCAACATGGGATTTAGCCTTACGTAACATAGGGATTTTTCTAGAATGGAGGTTACAGTGGGGGAAGGAGATGTGAAGGTTAAGTAGTAGAAGTTTGTCAGAAGTCCCTTCAGTTTAGGAAAATGCCTTCAGTAGTCTTCAGAATCCATTATGATACTGTGATCATTAAGCACCTGCCGTGGGCTAGGCCTTAAGCAGATAAAAGGAGGACGAGATTTTCCCTGAAGGGCTTTATAAGAGACACACCCTTGAAACTGAAACTGGAGAGAATATTAGTAATGGTGAGAAGGAAAAGTCAACTCTTGTTCACTCTTCTGTACACAATCATAAATGAACTCACCTAATGTTCATGGCATAGAGGGTATTATTCCATCGCAAATGTGAAAAAACTGAGGCCAGATAGAGTAGGTAACCTGCCCAAGGCTACATAGCTCACAGGTGGTGGAATGGGGATTTGAACCCAGGATTGGTCCCAGCACAGTATTAGCGAAGTGCTTAAGGAGCAGTGGAGAGGGGGAGCAACACAAGGATGCCAGAAATGAGAATTCTTGACCAAGACCATGTGGAATTCAGAGAAGCATCTCATTCCCCAGGCCTGGATCTGTGGGTTGGGAGCAAGTTGTTCTGCCTTTTGGTGTGGATAGGCTCAGAAGTCAGGGGGACCCAGGTCTGCTGTTTATTTTCTTTGTGATCTTGTGAAAGCTTGAATACAATCCTGCCTCCTGGTGACTGTGAGAAGGAATGAGAGGGCACATGTAGAGGGCCTGGCCCAACTCCTGGCACACGGGGTGCCCTCAGTATTTGGTAGCTCCTCTCTACTTGGCTCATTGCCACTATGCCCCCACCCTGGAGTCTGGGACCAGAGGTCACAGGGTAGGGGGGCTTTAATTGGCTTAGATTTGCCACCATGCTCCCTAGGCTCACAGGGACTCTGTGTTCAGATGGCTTAAACACATTAACCCCTTATAAGATGTTCCCCTTATTATGACTTAATAGCAATTGCTCTTGGATGCCTAGTGTAGCTTTTGCCAATTTCTTGGAGAAGTAAACATTTAGTGCCCAATCAGGTGGTTTCCATTGCTAAATACATGTGGAAATGTATGTGCATCCCCTCTAGGGGGTCAATTAAAGTGCAGTTGAAGCCAGCTCACACTAATTCTCCAATGCAGGGTAGTGTCTTTGTGGTTGATGAAATGAGTAATGTTTATAATGTGCTGGAGTGTAGCTCTGAAAGGAGAAGGTGGAGGGGAAGCAAGGTCTGCAATAAAGAGGAAAGCTTGGCATGGATGCAAGAGGAAAAAGAAAGGGGATGAAATTCCTCAAAAGTACCTAAAAGCAGATTTATCTACCATGGTAGAAGAAATTTGCTTCTGATGATTCCCTTTACCGTTCACTATGTCTTATGGAATCAAGCCAGCATAAAAGTTATCTCACATTCTCAGCATGTTGGTTCAGAGAATTAGATCGTTTGTAAGTCAAAAGATTTCTGTAAAATTCTAAATAGGTTACTATCCAGGTATCTGAGTTTAGCTGGCTGGGAAGAAGGGATCATTTTTAAGGTAGGTTTCTTCATCTTCCAGCTTAAAATTGCCTTTGAGATCTTATCCCCATCTCAAAACAACAAAGGCCCTGCCTGAGGAAGAACCTCTCTTTTTTTTATGTGTTCTGTGACCTAAGTTACTGAAGGCTGCATATTTCCTGGAATTCAAGAGGAGACTGGCAGCCGCTTGTTAGCTGTGGGTCTTGGGGGGAACTCAGACATGAGAAGGAGATGAGACTGACTGGAGCCATAGTTCTCAATCCTGGGGGCATGCTACAGTCCTCTGGAGAGCTTTTAAAAATGCCACCCAGGCACTGCTCCTACTAATTAAACAGAACCTGGGATGGCCCAGCTGCCGAGGATCTCAGGGAGTAGTCACGGCTGTGAACCACTGGACTACATGCTCCCTCAGGATCCCAGCAAGGATCCTCAGAGCCTGGGTTTTAGAGCACCAGGAGGGGTCTAAAAGTGCTGGGGAGAGAAGGAGATGCTGGCTTGGATGGCACCTACACACCCTTCCCCGCCAGGGGTATTAGTAGAAGCCACGCTGCAAAATTCCCAAGAAGAAGGGAGTCTCTAGCACTGCATCTGTTGGTGAAATAGTAATTAAAAGTAATATGCATGAAATAGTAATTAAAAGATTTTATTTCCTTGATTCTAAAATCCGTCAGTTAGTAAGACGCACTGTTGAATTTAATAACTGCCTTTTTGGAAGGTAGGGATAGGAGAAAACTATATTCAGTATGTATTAAAATGTGCATTGATATTATACGCTATATCTTAGCCTCACAATCATTATATGTTAGAGAATGTGACTTTCGGAATTGATTTAATAACATCATGACATAGCGCTTCGCAAAAATGTGCTCATTTAATCCTTACAACAACCTTACCAAACAAGTGCTGTTATCATCCCTGTTTTATGGGGTAGGGAATTAAGGCATGGAGAGGTTAAATAATTTACCCAAAGTCACAGGGCTGGTCAGTGATGGAAATGGTATTTGGTATAAAAAGTTTGGTTTTCAGAGGTAGCCCAGAAAATGTAATGAGAGCTAAGGCTACATTTCCTCAGCTTCTTCCCTCCCTCAGAGCCCGTGGAGATGGCTTTCCCCTAACCTGGGCCCTGAGTCCCACCAAGGCCAGGGCATCCCATACAATTTCTCCTCTTGTGCCCTGTACACGGGTGCCTGGCCGAGGAAATGAGTAGTGGAGTTGGAATCCTACTTGAGGTCCCTCACCCGGTCCTGCAGTCAAGCGAGAGGAGTCAACATGACTGGGCCAGAGAGCACGGGTGCACTGAGCAGTGGGCAGGCCTTCCCACCACCTTCTGGTGCTTCTTTCACATGTTGTCCACAGGGTCATGAAGAATCATTGTCACAGACTTGTTTGATAGCAGAGAAGTAGGGAGAAGAAATCTGACGTCCTTCTAGCTCTGGGACCTTTGATGCTGTGCTTTCAGAAGTCTCTGCTTTCCATGACACATTGCCCCAACAGCCTGGCGGGAATGGAAGAGGGGCTGACAGGCAGGCTGACCAGGAACTGCAGAAACGCACAGCACAGAGTTCCTGCCCCCTGTCCTTCTTGTGCAGGTTTCACTTCCTTTGTTTCCCCTTTTCTCAAGCTCCTTGATGGGAAGGGGAAGGTGAGCTGCACCTCTTAGGAGCTGCATTCCAGAGCAACCTGGGTAATGGAAAGTACAAAAACAACTTAACCTTGCTTCCAAAGCTTGATGGCTTACACTGACTTCTCAGAAAGAGCCCATTTGGACCCAGAATTTGAAATAACATTTCACAGGTCGTTAGAGCTCCAGGCATGGGCCAGATGGGAAATCCAGATCACTGGCCTGGTTGGTGAGGTCCTTTTTGCTTCTCTTTTGGACTGGCGAAGCAACAGCCTCCGTAGGACCCTTACCACATGCTTAAGGTGTTTCATAGGGAAATTTTTAGGTTGGAGGGAACATTTAATCAATACGTGCAGTGTTTAGCTGGAATTAGACTGATGGTTGTTTAAAAGAGGAACATGGGGTGGCAGCAGTAAGTCAGGGGTGGGGTGGGGCAGGTCCATTTCAGCATTCTCAATTGAAATGTCTGCTGGCCCTGCAAATACATGTTAAGAAAGTCCCCGAGCTCCCTTGTGCAGTAAGACTTCATGACTATGGAGCCAGCACTGAGAACATTAATACATACAGAAACAAAGTGAGTTGTTCCAGAATTTGACTTACAATTCCTTAAATAGGGAGGCCCTTCTGATAGTCTGGATGCAGATTCCTTGGGTGCCTGCAGTGGGGGTATCCAGGATCAGCCCTGCCTGGGCCGGCCCTGCTCCAGCTGTCCACTGTGAAGACTCCTTGCAGACTCTTCTGCCCTGCTCGCTGTGGGAGCCCAGTCTGGCGGTGCATTTGCTCCATTGGGCACTGCCAGGACCAGTGCATACTGAGGGCCATTCCTCTCTAGCCTTGCTGGCTATCAGGCAGGAGTGGCAGGGAGCCTTAAATGAGGAGACCTTTGGAAGGTCACCTGACATGGTAGGGCCCAAACTCACCTGAGTATTAGAATCAGCTGGGGATTTTTTTTTTATTCAGTAGACTAATATCTCTTTCCTCAGTCCCTTAGAGCAGAGGTGTCAAACTCATTTTCACCGGGGGCCACATTAGCCTCATGATTGCTTTTAAAGGGCTGAAATAATTTTAGGATTGTATAAATGTAACTACTCCTTAACTGTTAAGGAGTTTAAATTACATTTGGCCCTTTGAAAGCAACCGCAAGGCTGATGTGGCCCCCAGTGAAAATGAGTTTGACACCCCTGTCTTAAAGGGACATTTGTGGCCACTCAGTTGTCTTTGGCAAGCTTTCTCTGGTTTAGCAAGGCATACTAGGTTATAATTATTGTTGAATTTTTTATATAATTCATGAAGCTGGTTTGGATATACAACTGGAAGTTGCTTGTTTCTTGACAAGTTCAAGGGTCTGCCTTGGGAGCAGATGGTGAGCTGAAGGCCTTTTACCACTGACGAATACCACTTGCTTCCCTGAGCGTTAGGCAGCACTGTTTGGCGTCACTACTGGGACTCCTTTGAGCACCCATTTGGCGGCCAGTTAATGCACAGCTCTCTTCATGTGAGTTTCCCTCTTGGAATCCAGGCAGGTGAAATTAACCAGCAGAGGAAGAGCATCTTCCCTTCTTCATGTCTGTGATGTTCAGATCTTGGGAATGAAAAGGCTGAGATTTGGGAGAGCAGATAAACCTGGCTGAAGGAGGAAGTGTGTTTTATTTCTCCCCCAATCCTCTCATAGGTAAAGACTGCCTATTATGTACCATCTGTCTTAGAGCACAGCCAAATTAATTATGTGTGTATTCAGAGCTTCACTAGCCTTGCCACCAGACACGTGCCTTATAGTTTAGAAAGTGGGTACACATACAGATCTCCTATGGCTTAATGAAATGATGATTCAACGGGTTAAAAATCACCAAAGCAGCACCATGCACCATGCATGACACCCAGGAGCTTGGGTGAAGCTGTCACTTGAATGAAAGAAAATGATAACGGCTGTGTTCCCAAGCCAAAAAAGAATATAGCTGTAAAGTTTCCACTGAGGTTCTTGCTATTATATTTTTAGCTCTTTAATAATCTCATGTTTAAGAAACCTAAGATTTTTGGCAACAACATGCTGTAGGTGAAATGTGGGATGCGACAACTGATTGGGCTTCACTTTGTTGATGTTGGGTGGGATAGGGCCACCTGGTTTGGCTCTATTCTTGGGACAAGAGACAATGGGACTCTGTCTTGGTCATGTAGTCCTCTGGAAGCCAGAGGAAGACTATGATTACCAACCTCGCCTCTCACAGTTTCCTCAGTATCTCAGCAAAGTCCTCTTCACAGAAACTAGCCCTCAGTCTTCATAGTGGGGGGTGGTCTTAACTTCTGGAGCAATGAGGCTTGTCTGTGTCCTCATTAGATATCTTGTGTATAATTAGGTACATGACTCAAAGACAGAGGGATGTTCAGGGTCATGATGGGCTTTTCTAAATCACCAGAAAGAGCTTTATTTCTCTCCACATTAGCCCCCTAGACATTCCTCTTACATTTCATAACCCCCATTAAGCATGTTGGCAGATAGGACCTCTCATCTGTTACCTTCCTATTGCCATGTCACCTGCCTGACAAATGGGACCAACACATGTAAGGATAGAGGCCCCATTCTGTAGAGAGACTAGCAATTAGGCCAGATGGATGCTGAGTTCCCCTCAGTGTGGGTTTGGGGATGGCAGCTGCATCATACTGACTAAGGGAGAGGTTTGTCATTCACCAGACTTTGTTGTAGCTGGTGGCATTGTGGATAACCTGTTGTGTGTCCAGCAGAAGGATCTATCAGTGCTGATGAGCCAGTGGTTTGGGGCAAGCCTGTCTGTTTACCCCCCTTCTGATGCATGAATTAGACTGTTTAAAGGTATTCCTATATTAGTTTTCCAATTGCTGCTATAACAAATTACCACACATTTAGTTTCTTAAAACAATACAAATTTATTGTCTTACTGTTCTGGAAGTCTCACTGGGTTAAAGTCAAGGCATCAGCAGGATTAGGAGCTCTAGGGGAGGATCTGTTACCTGGACTTTTCCAGCTTCTAGAGGCTGCCTGCATTTCTGGACTCAGGCCCCTGCCTCATATGCTCCAACCTCTGCTTCCCCTGCCACATCCTCTCTGACTCTGACCTTCTTGCCTCCCTTTTAAAAGGACTGTGGGATTACATTTATCACCCACCTGGATAATCCAGGATAATCTCCCCATCACGAGATCCTTAACCTAATCACACCAGCAAAGTCCCTTTTGCCAGGTAAGGTAACATTCACAGGTTCTGGGGATTAAGATGTGGACATCTTTAGGGGACTATTATTCTGTCTACCACAACCTTCAGTCCGTGATTTCTCTGTTTTATCCACCAGAGCCTTAGGGAACACTGTATTTGCTCTTTTAAAAGATGAAATATGTACTTGCAAAAGAAAAAGGAAGGAAGGAGAGGAAGGAAGGAAAGGAAGGAAAGAAGGAAGGGAGGAAGGAAGGAAGGAAAAGAAATCACACAAAAACAGATATACTTAAAAATGTCTTTCTTCATCTCTGGTTTCTACTGCTCCATTTCTGCTTCTCAGAGGTGAGAGCTGGGTTCATTAACAATTTCTGGTGTATCCTTCCAGTAAGAATGCATGCATATACAAGCATTTATACTCACATCCATGTGTGTATATGTGTAACTGTCCCATGTTTTAAAAACATTGATAGCTCATTTTCACACTACTATATTTCTTCGAGATGAGGATTTATATACCTGCCCTTTTTAACAGCTACATAGTTTTCCATTACATCTGTGTATCAGAATGTATGTAACCAGCCCTTTGTTCAGAGACCTCATGGTTGTTTCTAATTTTTGTTATAAAAAACAATGTAACACCAAATGCCTTCTTTTATTTGTCTTTGCACATGTGTGCCAGTGTACCTGTGGGCTAAACTCCTATGAGTGGCATTGTTGGGTGCCAGGTTACATGCATCTTCAACTTTGATAGTTACTGCTTCATTGCCTCCCAAGAGAACCTGGTGCCTAGTGTGGACAAATACCATGCTCAGCAGGGCCCTGATGTGTCACTCACTGATCACCCTGGAGCACTTCATCATAGCTCTTTTCTGACAATGTTTTCCCTCACTACATGGGGGTTAAGTCCAGGATTTATAAGGCCCTACACTGGCAAACCACTGCAGACCTGGATCCAGAGTTGCAACCAGGACAGACATGTGTATTCAAAAGGGTATTCAGGAAGCATCACATTCCATGATATAATGTCAAATGCTGGGCGCACAACCCTGTGTCTCCTTGAAAACCAATTCCTTTTGTCTCTCCAATTGCTGGAGCCAAACAGTGTGGAGACTCTGACTTGAGTAGGCTGCTTCGGGAGGAACAGATCTGAAAGCGCACTGCATTTGCCCATGATTGCAGCTGTGCTGGCTGGAGCCAGAGTGCTTGGTTGTGAAACAGCTATTGTTTGTTAAAGAGATTTGATGCTTCATTAGAGAAAAACTGTGTACAGAAACACGGTAGAGACTTCTTAATGGCATTCTGATGAAAGGAGCAAACAACCTAAATGCCAGATTAGTAGCATTTCAGGGAAAAAATGGACAGTGGGGCTGCAGTTCTGTTTTCCCCTTTTGCACGGCTTTGCTTGGCAGCCGACATTTGTCAGTTTGAGAAAATGAGAGAGAATCTGGCTGATGTAACAGAGAAGGAACTGGAAGCGAAGCAAAGCATGGAAACTTGGAGCTGTCTGGTAGCCCACGGAGGCAGGTGAGAGATTCTGAGCTCAGGCGTCCTGAAGTAGAAGCCTGGACAGCCCACTGGACCACCTCACAATGCAAAGCCATGCTGGTGTGCACCAGGGACCTTCCAGAATGGTGGTGGAAGGGACCACTAGTGCCTTTGAGTCTGTCATGGACACAAGTAGTTACCACTCTTCTCCTTTGGCCTCAGAGTATGATGGAGCCCCCCAAACTGTGCTTCAAGAGCTGTGCTTGTCCCTTTTGTCCCTCTTTGTGCAAGTTGATTAGGGGGATGGTTAGTTGTCTCTTAGATGGGGTAATATACCTGGATAGGCAAATAGTTTGGGGGAGGGGGGGTTAAGAATATCTTTTTCTTTCTTTTTCTCTCAAATCAGTAAATGTATCCTTGGGTGAGGATTAAAAAAGAACCTTTCTGTATCTATGAACATCAAGGAAAGTCCCCTGTACCTTGGCCAAAGTGACTCTGATGCTTTCAGCACACCAGGCTGGTTTCTGCCCCTCGACTGTTGTCCTGCAGTTTTCTGCCTGTGTGCTCTTCGGCCTTTCATAGGTGGGGGAGCTGTCCCCTTGCCACCTGATGCAGCCTGTGTCCCTGGCTCCTGCCACCCTGCTCCTAATTTCCTTCATAATCCTTAATGCAACCAAGAGCTATCAGTTTGTGGTTTATTTGTTTGTTTTTTTTCTCTTTTGATTTCTCCCCACTAGAGTGTAAATTCTAAGGGGGCAGGGATCTGGTTGGTCATCTTTAACTCCTGTAGGAGTCAGAGTCCACTCAGGAAAACAGGGTGGTTCAAGAGAGGGAATATAGTGTGGGGAACTGGGGTCAAGCAGAGGTTAGGAGGAGAGGGGACCCTGGGCCTGAAGGACAATGGGAGGGAATGGTGATATGCAGGAAGACCCAGCACTGCTGGAGGTGTTTCCTGAGGGAGACAGAGAGGGAGAAGGAGATGGAGGAGTAGGTCCACTCTAGCTTCTCCCTTCCTTCCACCCTCCAGGCTCCCCAGTGCTCCACTGGCTGAACCCAGCATTGACCCTGTTGGCAAGCGTGCCCCCAGGGAATCGTGGTCTATGGGGGTAGAGGTTAGCCTCTGCAACCCAGACGGAGAAAGTCGGGGAGTTGGTATGAGAATAGCAAATGACTGGTGGCTTGCTCTACTTCCAGTATCCTGGCGGTCCTTGACACAATAAGGGCCTCAATAAGTCATTGTAGAGCCCATGAACAAATGGAATTCACCATTCCACACTAATCAGTTCTAATGGGGCCCACCCCTGTTAAAGTGCCAGAGCCTAAGAGGGAGGAGCTCTGAGGCTTGGCCATGACAGTTACTCCCTGTGGCCCTGACACGTCCTGAGCCTGGTGTGTCTTCTCTCATCTGCTCTAGCCTGGGGAAGGGAGAAGGATTATTTCCAGAAATAATACTCTTTCATGAGCCCTTTAATCTGAGTCTGCCGACGATGCTTTTGTACCTGCAGTGTTATCTTGGGGAATTCCCTTGAAGACCATTTAAAATGTTCATTCCTTTGTTCAATTTTAAAATTTGTAACATTTGGGACCCTTCCAGAGCCCTGGCTTTATTCATGGCCTCAGGGTGTTAAGGGGCTATAGCTGAATTCCACCTCTGTCTGGTGACTCTGGGGAATTGATTCTCGTATTGGAACCTCTATTTGTCCACATTGGAGCCTCTATTTGTCCATAAGGTGGAATTTAGAACACCTTGGAGGGAACGTGAACTAGTGAAAGAAACAACCTAAGTACAGGACTGGCAAATATGAAGCACTTCATACCTTGATTCCTTCCCCATTCCTTTTCACAAACATTGGGAGGTGGCTCAGGAGTGTGTGCCCTCCTCCAGGTCTCACCCATGGCTCATCCCAGCCTCTGCATTGGGTTCAGGTTTCCTCCTGCAGATTATCCTCCATGGAAGAATTTGGTTGGAGCAAGGGTGGTGGCCACTGATTAATACACCTCCTTGTGACATTTTTGCTCTGCTAAAAGAGTAATTGTGGGTTTCCCATGAATTTTTGTTTAAGGGTTTTCTGCATTACAAAGGAAACCTGTAGTCTGCCTAAATTGATTTATGTGGGTAATTTATAGAGTGCCTGCTCTTTTTTCCTCCTTTTCTCTTTCTTTGTGCTGATGGTGCCTTTGCTGCCTGATCCCTGGAGTTTTGCATGAGGGTTGAATTTTGAGCTGCAACAGTTTTTCCCGTTCAAACGTGAAGGTTGAGTGGTGCTTTATCAAAGCTCTGTAAGTACTTTTTAGTAGGGAAATTGTAGCAGGTTTGAATGCAGGGGCTTTTATTTAAACCTCTAATGTAACAAGGACACTGACCCGTCATTAAGGCATTTCTGGAAGTTACTTTAATTGAGTTGCAGCAGGGAAGGTCATAGCCCATGAGGGCTGGTGCTGAATTCATGGGAAAGAAAGGGATAGGGGCTGTGGTGCAGGAGGGCTGTGGTGTGGCGTGTTTGTGCCTGCGACTTTCCCAGGTTTCTGTGCACGGTTAACGTGACGGTAGGTGAACGGCCCTCTTTAAAGAGCATCGTGTGCTGGTGAGTATCCTGCACACTGAGCCTCCCAGCCTCCTCTCCACTGCCACTCATAGTCAGCCTCCCGGGACCCTGAGGAAAAGTAGGCTGTTGCTTTCCAAACAGTTAACCTTTCCCCCGTCCTTCCACAGAACTGGGTTTAGTCAAGCTTGTGATGACACAGAATTTTACTCACTTTGAAAAGTACTGGTTAAGTCTTTTTGTCCCCTGCTCTGTAAAAGCGGGCACTGGGTTTTTCCTTTTCAGAGGCATCGTCAGGGCTGTCAGAAAGTGGAATTTCCCACAAGACCAGAATTTCATCAGCCTTCCTTCATGACCTTAGTACTTTCAGTTTTGAAGGACAAACTTGCCCTATTTTTTGAGTGTTGAAGGAAAACATCTAGCTCCCAGTGACAGGTATGTGCACTTAAGTAATTGTGTAATAGAATTTAAGTGCATGAAGGAACAGTCACCCTCAGGTGCCCCCTTTTCCCACACAAGGAAAGTGAAGTCCTAAGGGGCAGTGGCCATGGGCAGGAAGGGTAGGGAGACTCAGGCCCTCAGACCCTCAGCTAATGGGATGTTGTAAGGCCTAATCTGACTTCTTTCTCCAAGCACTATCACTCTATGATGTATTCATGTCCTTTTAGTTTTAAAAGCAATTTAATATGTTATTTCACTTAATTTGCATTGCCAACTGTATCCATTAAAAGTTCTTATTAGATAATCAATAGTATTTTAAATATGATCCAATTTTTTTAAATAGGAAGAAAACTTATCTTCTGGAGAAAAACCTATTCATGGGTCCTTTAAGCATTTTTATTTCATTAATTATCAAATAGCAAAATGGATATTTTTACTGTGTATAGTTCTGTAATGTTTAGCAGATACATCAGCTGTCATCATAACCAGGATACAGACCGTCCCTTTACTCTGCAAAGCTCCTGTCCACCACCCATAACCCTTGGCAACCACTGGTCTGCTTCCCATCGCTGTCATTTTGTCCTTCTGAGAACATCAGATCAGGAGGATCCACAGCAGCTGATCTTTGAGACTGCCTTCTCTTCTGGGCCTCTTTTGATTGAAACAGATACTGTTTGGGTCAACTGTAGAATTTCATTATTTACTCCTTTTGTACAAGCTTGGGAGAGTTTGAATAGTTACTTAAAAGAGAATTTAGTGGGGAAATTGGTGACAGGGACGGAAGGGCAGCTTTGAGACCTTTATTTCCATCCCAGACACTGACACCTAGTGGAGCCTTGGGAACTTCTGGCTGCTGTGCGTTTCTCTTACATAAGTACAGGTATAGGTTGTGTGTCTGGAGGGAGCTGGCTAGAATTCCAGATGCCTGCTGGTGATTAGAGTATTATCCATTTAGCCAAATGTGCTGGCGCCATGAGGCCTGCTCAAATGCGGACTGCACACGGTTGTGGTGGTGGCAGGCATTACATTAACACCCTAGGGAGCCCCGTGCCTCTGGGGGGTAGGCTCTGCCAGGAAAATGGGGACGTCTGCATGGGGGCAGGAGGCTGCTGGGTTGGAGGTGGAAAAGGAGCTGCTCTAGTGTGGTTGCTTGCCAAGGAGGTAATTGGGAGAATTGGTTTGGTGATTTTGGTCTGACAGCCAGTAAGAGGCTTCCCTGGAAGCTGGAGGAGATAAGCCTGTCAGGATCCTCCCTGCTGGTTTAGTCTCAGGGTTGTCACAGCTGAAAGGCAGGACTTTGGGCTTCTCAAAAAGGGAGTGAGCAAGTCGCACGCAGCTCAAGGCACCAAGGCATCACGGACCCCCATGGCTAAGCTGGAGGCAGTTCACCATGTCATCTGGTCAGCAGATAGATACCTGTCAGCCTCTCTTCTGGTCTAGCCAATGGGTTCACTTTTGAGATACAAGCCTCAGGTCATGCTATGTAATTCCATCTTTCTGTCTCTTTCAAAAAGAAAAAAAAAACATGTTGAAATGGGGGTCAGAATAGCCTTTTATTTTGAGCCTCGGATCTCCTATAACTGACGGTCTGTCAATCAACTGGCTGTAATTGATGGCTGCTCTTAACCTTTATTGAGAGAGATCATAATGGAGTAATTAAGAGCAGTGCTCTGGAGACAGATCACATGGGTTTCCAAGTCCCATCTTGGCCTTGCTGGCTGGGTGACCCTTGGGCAAATTGTCAACCTTTGTGAACCTTGATTTCCTCATCTGTAAAATGGGGATAAGAAGATTCACACAGGATTGGTATGAAGATTGCATTAATCAATACATCCTCATATAAAGCAACTACCAAATAACAGCCTTTCATTGTAAGTCAATTTTGAGGACTCCTTATCTGGACTCCTCCACTAGCGTGTTTCCAGATTCAAGTTGAGAACTGCCGGTCAGTCTAATAGTCTCACTTCACAGAGGAGAAAGCTGAGGTTTACGAAGGCTTAGTGACGTGCCCAGTGGCAGAAGCAGGATTGGATGTGTTCCTTGGCTCTTAATCATTTTTGTTGCACTACAAAGCAGAAACCTGATGCTCTGAATATACTTTCACTAATGGCCATGTTATTAACTGGAAATCTCTAATAACTTGGACTCTCATGCCTTGTCAAGACAGTAGTGAGTAACTTTTAGATCAACAAGCCCAAGTTACTGGAGAAAGATGTTACTAACTTCTGCAGAGGTTTAGTGTTAAGCATATTTTTGTGGTGCTTATTCATCTGCGTAATTATCACTGTATATGGTCCATGGAGTAGTTCATAGTGAACTGGAATGTTTGCTTAGCAAGAACTTTTCATTTGCTGAGTAGCAGAGATAACAGAGTTTATTGCCACTTGATGCCCTCAGCCAGCCCATCTGGGTCAGCTTGTTTGTCTCTGGTGTTCTCTCTTTCCATCAAATTGTTCCAGTGACTAACAACCGGGTTTAGTGATGACAAGTTTGTTAATAGTAGAGCTCAAGATAAGGCAGTATTAACTCCCTTTGCCCTGAGAGTGTGCTGCCTGCCTGTTGAGTGATCCAGGGACTTGTCAGCCCTTTGAGTTGCTGCGGGAGGTGCTGGGAGTGGGGAAGAGCACTGGGTGTGCTTTCAGCTTGCGCAGTCTCTGGCTCAGCTCTCAGCCTGCCAGCTCTCCACCCCCTTCCAGGAAACCTCGCTCTTCCCTTGCAGACCATACTCATGCCAACTCCCATCTAAAAAATAAGTGCCTTTGACTTAGAAATACATTTTCTTAGACACACAGGTGTTTAGAGTTTTGGCTTTTGCTCAGTCAGTCCACAAATTGGATAACTTCCCTGTCCACATGAATGATCTGTAGTGAAATTTAGGACCCCAGATTGGGATTTCCTGTCACTGATCAAGTTTCCAGAGCAGACACACCATCTAACATTGCTAAAGCAAATGTGACAGGCAGGAGAGGAGGAGCTAACATCCATTCAGAGCCTCTCTGTGCAGGTGTGTAGTCTGCTTTCCTAAGGCAGGCTTCCTGAATGCGAGGACTGTTTGGGGGTGCTGCTGGATGATCTGTGTAATATGTTCCCCCCTTTGAGTGTGGAGAAGCAGAAGTTGATTGTACACACAGGGAAGGACCTCCCTCCACATGCATGTCTTTGCCTTTCCGTTCATCTTATTAGAGTGGTGCAAACCCAAAGTGTGAATTAACCAGGTCCGTAGCTGAATGAGTTCGGATTTGCTGAGTAGGCTGATTCAGGACACCATCCTCGATTCCCCTGCTGTTTATGCTGTGCAGACACCCTTTCTAAGTGAACGTGGCATTTGTATTGGATGAAGGCCGTAGCTCAGTATGAAACGTGATTACATGTCGACTCTAATCCTCAACAGGCAATGCTTTCCACTTAGGGCCTTTTAAAGGACATGTGTATGGTAGACTCACATGATATTTGGGTCATAGTCATTTATAGACAGAGATGAAAGGTATGAACCATAAGCTTAGAAACCTAACCTCTGGAGAGATGAAGGTCTGCCTGAGGATGCATAAAGTTTAAGTAGCCCCCCTTATATATAGACACACACAGCACCCCCAGTCTGATTTATAAAAATTTACTGATAAGCCAGTAACATCACTGCTTTCCAGGGGAGTGTACAGCTAGCTGTACATTTTATGAATTCTAATGACTCACTCTGCAATTTTAGAAATGAATGGGCTAGAATTAATTGGGATCCTTCCTTCCAAGAGGATATTGGAACTATTCCTTGCTGTCATGGAGCACTGTTTGTTTATCCACAAACCCCCACACACTGCAATGGAAGTCACACTAGAAGACATTGTGAGAGATGGATGTTACCAGGATTTTAGATGATGTGCTGACTCAGAATCAGATGATACAGACTCACGTGTTCCATTTACCATAGGTTTTTGCATTCTGTTGACTGCAGAGAGAAGGCCTCTACTTGGCCCTATTGTGTCTTTCAGGCCTCTATACACAGTGGTAATCCACCTCAGGCCTCAGGCTCTGAGTCTTCATTGGGGTAGTAGTATCATGGTACAATCTAAATTATCTGGGGTCTCT
The DNA here is from genome assembly GCF_022682495.2 of Desmodus rotundus. NCBI lineage: Eukaryota > Metazoa > Chordata > Mammalia > Chiroptera > Phyllostomidae > Desmodus > Desmodus rotundus. Next base: position 55,606,482 of record NC_071390.1, on the reverse strand, counting down.
TTTTTGCTGTATATTTAAGGCTCCTTTTTAGTTATGGCAAGTGAGATGGGCTTTCCATTTCTGGTAGTCCCATAAAGTTCAATTTAAGAAGTAAATTTAGAAGGATGCAGTTTAAAGAAAAACCTTCAGAATTAATTGTGCAGGTGGAACCCAGTTGTGACATGCTGTCTGTCGGGGTAGGATGTGAGTGACCGAGGTTAAGAGACCCTGGCATTAGGGATGATGAGCGCTCTGTTTGCAAGGGAGGTGGTGGGAATGGGCTCCCTCTCCTCGTAAGCACTACCATCATTTCCAGCAGAGGAACGGTGGTGGCTAACCTTTACAGAGGTTACGCAGGGACCTTTCATACATTTCACTCAATCATCCAAACAACTCTCTGAGACATATTTTGGGGACTCTGTATTATTACAGTCCCTTTGTTGTAAAAACGTGGAAGCTGGGGCTTAGAGGTGGTGAGTGACATTTATAAGGACACATGACCAGTTAGGGGCAGAGCCAGCATTTGAACACAGGCAATTTCACCTTGAAACCTGGCCTTCACTCTTCTGCTACATCTCATTTCTCACCTAATAACACTCCTAGGCAAAGGATCAGGGAAGGAGAAGAAGCAAAAACTCTAGTCATTCCAGTTTACTACCTGTTGGCAAATTTAATTTGTAGCGAACAAAAAGAAATCCCATTGAAAAAGAGAGAGAGAAGACACAAACCTAAATTTAGACAGTTGAGATCCATCTGTAATCCCCATGTGACGTCTTCATTTTCACGTCTGTTTTACTGTCTGTCCCTTGTTTTATGCCAGTGGATGTTCAAAGATCCATGGATGTTCTTCAGTTCTCTACTTTTCTTGTTAACAATTAGATTTCATTATTTTTTCTCTCAAAGTCTGGATGACCAATGCCTTTGGATTTGGAATACTTGGTGTGTCTATACACCAGTAGGTATACATTGATATGAAGGTTTTGTTAAACTTTAAAGGAGGGATCCTTTTGTAACTAGATGTGATTTAGAGTCCATCAGCAGAAGTTTTACATATTCAGTATGACCATCGCAGAAGAATATATGCTGTCTATAAATACAGATGATGTCTGGCTCAGCCGAAAGCATTTACTCCTTCAGTTTTCTGGATAAATTTTAAGACCATCAGGATATTACTTAAATTGGTAGATGTTATTAAACCTCCAAGAAAATAATTAACTAATTTTACTAATTGTTAATGCTTATAGGAACTCATGATAAATAAGACCACTTAAAACCATTTTATGAGAAAACACAAAAAAGCAGTTTGTTAATGCTGGTCCCATTCTCTGATATTGTGAGGAATAATGAATGTTTATCATTAGCTATTACATCCTTAATTTGAGAGTCTTTAAAAGGCAATTACATACATTTACAGAGAAATAATGCTGCCATTAAGTTCAGTGTTTTCAGCTTAATAGAGTCTTCCTTGAAATTACAAAGCACAGCCATGTTAGAGTTGGTTCTGCTCTAATTCTAACATTTTACTCTGCCTGTGTCATAACCATTTTAAGAAATAAATCCCCCCCCCCCATCAATGATCAGTCTCAACCTCTGTCCGATTGCATTGTACTCTGCTCTCCAAGAGGCTTGGGGGATTTTGTTCCAGGTATTTTAGTTCTAGATGCTTATTGTGGGGGCTGTATTTCCAGCAAAAGGTCTTACTGAGTCCTCCCTTCTTCTGATCATGCCCTGTAACCCAGGCACCTGTCCCAAACCATTGGGAATCACCCTCCTCTTCCCAGGCCACGTTTTTCCCTCTTTTCCTCAGTGTTTGGGTTCTGCTTGTGCTAGCTTTGCCCAATTGTCCAATGCATTCATACTCGTTCTCATCACAGGACTTTGCACACACTGTGCCTCCATTTGGAGAATTTCCCTTCTCCTCATCTCCCTTCCCCAGCATCACACATCTTTTGCCTAGAGAGAACCTGCTTCTTCAAATGTCAACTCAAGTGCTACTTTTGAGGGAAACTTCCCTTCCCCCTGCTCCTTGGTTAGTAGCTCTCCCAGAGTTGTGTTCCTGTTTCATGCTCATATCTCAGTTTGAGTTCACTGGTTCACTGTGGGTGATTATTTGATGAGTGTCTACCTCCCTCAATAAGTTAAGTGCCCTGAAAGCAACCACTGTTTTATTTTGCTCCAGTTATATCCCTGGCACCTGACTGTGTGTCCAGAGCATAGGAAGCACTGAGCTAGGTGTCTGTAGAGTGCCGATGTGGATAGAAGTGTGCACCAGCCTCATGTTCTCCCCTCCCTGCCCACGGATCCAGCTCTCTGCCATCCTCCTTGAATTTTCACCAACATGGCCTCTGATTTTGACCTAACAGGACAAGTATATGAAGGGCTGAGAGAATTCCTGGCATTTGCTGGAATTCATGAAGACCCTGATAGGAAGAGTGGTCATCCCTGTCAAGCTGTCAGTCTGTGCACTGTGTATCACTATCCTGATAAGCACCACACTGACTAGCTATGAGGCCACCGGAGGTCTGTCCCGGGCAGCAGGACCACCAGGCTGCAGTGGATTGGCTGTCCTGGAAATGCAGCCCTGTCTCTTTTATCCTCTTCCTTGAGGCAGAGGGAGGTGGTTTTAAGTTCTATCTAGATAGCCCTGAGATTGGAAGAAGAGGGAATATAAAGTCTGATTGAAATTATTGATAAAGAAAGAAGTTGCAGGGGAAGAATGAAAAGTGGATGTCTTCTGACTACTCATTGTGTTGCAGCCATTGTGCAAGTCTGTACACCGTTATCTCCTTTCATTCACCCATTATCACAGATTAGGGAACTGGACCTCCAACAAATAGGCAAAGGGCTGGTGTTTAATCCTAAATCTGTTTGGTTCCAAAGCCTATGTGTTTTCCACTATAACATGCTTCCTACGGGAACTTCGACCCTCCCTGTTCTGACTCCAAAAGTAGGGAAGCTCATCCTGCCAGAGGTGGGAGTCTATTTGGTCCCAGGGGCATGTACCCTGTGGCCACTGGTGTTTCTTACCAGGCCACCTAGCTTGTGGTTGCAGATGGAGGCTGGGAGGCAGGGAGATAGTCTTGACAGCTGGAAGGGCAGAATGGATGGAAAACTATTTCAGAGAAGAAGTCTGTTCTCTGATTACTCGGGCATCATCTAGTCAACAAAGTTTTACCATATGTGTGTTTAATTTATGGGATTCAGATACATTTGCCCCATGTGGAGCACACACGAGAAGCACTGCTATGAGAGCCAGTTGATTACAAATCAGGAAAACTTTCTAGAGCAACATTTGGCTCGAGCTCTGAAGGGTGAATCAGAGTCATCTGATGAGAGAGGTTTGGAGGAAGGAGGGTCAGAGAGAATGTTCCAAACAGAGCAAATTGCATTTGCAAAAGCCAAGTGGAAGGATGGAGGAAGGCACACCTGAGTTGCAGAGGAAAGACCAGTGTGGCAGGGCTTGGAGAGGAGGAGCAGCCTGGTGACAGGTGTCAGGGCAGTGCGCAGACTTTGTTCTCTTGCTGTTGTGTCAGAAAAAGAATAAAGGGGTCAGGGGTAAGGGCTAAGCGACCGAATGAAAGTGGGGAAAAGTTGGGAAGAAAGGCTGTGCTCGTACCTGACCATGAGGTTTCTAAGAGCATATTTACACTTAGTGGCAGAACTAGCCAGTAATAGGGGTGGGGAGAAACAAGTATAACAATGAGGCCAACCTTCCTGTTAACCTGCATTGAGGTCTCCCTTCCCTGAACTCCTGGTCCTTTTGTTGTCATCAGTACCATAACATCCAGGTGTCTTGGGGAAACTCCTTTAAACCTCCGCATTTGCCTATTCTGAGCATTTAATACACATTGAATCATATGGTAAGTGCTCTTTTGTGTCTGGCTTCTTTCACTTAGCATACCGATTTCAAGGTGTCTCCATGTTGTAGCATGTATCAGTACTTCATTTCTTTTTATTGCTGCTCACTTCTCGACCCCTTGAGGCCAAGCACTGAGTCACGGGCCACTCACTAGATGCCCTGCGTGGTTGGGGCAGGGTGCCAGAGAGTTAGTGATTGCCTTCAATGCTGTTGGATTCCAGTGGTCTCGATCAGGCCAGCCTGGACACAGGCCTGTCAGGTTCTCTTTCACCCTGCTTAGTAGCAGCCACCCTCTAGCTGTGCATTCCCGTTATGGTTCTGGGTCTTGGGCTGTGAGTGTCGTTTATCCAGGGCCACCATGTGTGGTTGTGCAGGTTGAGCACTGCCCAAGGGTGCTAGACTGAAGGCGCAAGAAACCACTCAGGCGCAATCTGCATCCCACTCGCCAAGACATAAGTCCCAGAATGGGGCCATGTCTGTCCAGAGGAGGAGGCTGCCTTTTTTGAATCCCACAAAGTTTTGTCAGGGCTCTTGGCACTTCTTTGGGTGGCATGCTGCCCTGTCTTTGGCACTTGTCAGAACTGGGGCTTAGTTAGCATGTTTTATATTCGAGTTAACAAATTTAGGTTGTGACAAGAGAGAGGATAAAATTATAGATATTTCCTAATTTATGGGTTTGTTCCCATAAGAAAACATGCCCCTACTTTGCATTCAGAGATTTATAGCTCTGCCATGAGCCATGAGGGGAATTTTCAACCTCTAGCTTCTCCACCAGTTTTCTTCTGAGTTCTAACATCTCTTGCTGTTCCCATCTGTGTTTCTAACTTTCGGGTAGAGCATTTATTTCTAAAGTTGAATTGGTGTTAAACAATAATTTTCACAAAAAAAGGGGTGAAATCATGACTGCCAGACATCAAAATAAGTCTGTGCTAAAAATTTTATTTTACTTCTTAATGAGGGAACCAGGCAGATATTATAACCAGTTGAAAAGAACAGACGCACTTCCAGATCAGAAATATTAGATGAATGTGCCAGTGGAGGCAAAGCTGTTTTTTCCACAGGGGAAGAGAGAAGTCATATGAGCCTCTCTTGGAAAGGACAAAATTTACATGTCTATAGACAAGACTTATTTGCATTGCTATCATTTATCTACAATTTACAGAATTGTAAAATAGCTTCCATATAACCAGACAGTGAAAACCCAAAGGGGTATGTATTCTCTTGTCTGACAATGCATCTTTTTCCATGAAACCACACATTTTCCCCTGCACTGGTAATATGTGGTATATCTAGCACATCAACTGAATTTAGATAAGCTTTTGTTGTTCCAGTTGAGATTGGAAGATGAGGACAAGACTTCCTACAGTTTCCAAATGGTCTTTGGTATTCGATGTTCTGTGTTGGAGGAACAAGGATCTGGACGTTTGCAAAGATACCCCTGTAGGTGGTTGAAGGAGCCAGAGTGTGATACACTGGGGAGCTTGGAGGGAGGAGCCCATTGGACCAGAGACTGGGGAACGAGGTTTGATTTTATTCTTAAAATCATTACACACTTCCTCTGTGACCTTTGGGCTTGCCATTTATCTCCCTGCCTCTTTGTGACAGGAAAATAAGTATTATTTGTAAAGTGCATTGAGGTTCCTTGATGAAAGGTACCAGTTAACTGCAAAGTGGTATTATTAATTTGTTCATCCTTGCCCTTTGTATTCCTGCTCTGGGTAGATTTGTCTTCCATCTCCTGTCTCTTCCCACCATTAATTTCCATTGCAGCAGGTGGGGACCTGACCACGGGATAAAGTATTTTCAATAGCTGCTTTGGAATTTGCTCTTGAAAAATTCATTATAAAAAAAGTCTAAAACAGCCACCCCAGTTTCTTTCCTTTCCTTTAAAATGTTTAAGTAAATAGTCAATGGAATAATTATTCTAAATGTAGTAGAGTATCACGTTGTCTTAAAACTTTCTATAAATTCAAAATTAGTCTTGTCAGAACTTAATGGATTCTTCTGTTCTGCCAGGCACAGCTCTGTTGGCTCAGTGCTGAAGGTGGTGTAAAGAAAATGCTGGAACTCCAAAGAAAAAAAGTGTAGGAATGTTCTCGAGATCTGTGTCTAGAAATAATCACAAGGGGTCTTCAGGTGTATTTTCTTCTGTGCGAAAAGGCCATTTATATAGGAATGTCTGTAACATTTGCAATGTAATAAGTTATGTGGCAACTTGATTAGCTTCACTTCCCAACACTGACTAGCAGAGGGATGGCAAATAGTGGCGGGAAGGTGTATTTTTTTTAAGCTGTGACACTTTAATGACTTTACTCTCCCTCAGTTTTTGCCCTGGGCCGAGATACTGTTCTTTTATAAATAAAGTCATGTGATTCTTAACTTTTGCCCTACCAAATCCTGTATACCTCACTTCAATTGTTAAGTCACTCTGAGTGACCCAGTATGGTGGAGAAAACTATTTTTGTCTTCACTGTCATGGCCAGTTTCCATCATGCGTGGATGAGTCTGTATTTTGGGGACTGCTTTCTTATTTCCAGACAAATGCTGGAGTGAGGGGCAGCTGCAGCACTGCAGTCCAGTGCACTAAATAAATATCGTTGCCTTTGGGGAAGCTGTGCTAGGACTCAGCTACTTCACACATGTATCACTTTACCTACTTTTGATAGATTATTTCCAAGTCAATTTAGCCACATTGATTATCTGCTTCTCAATTTCTAAGATTTTTTTATTCTCTCTCCTACTCATGGTTCCATGTAACCACACACAGTCTGATGTAATTGTCAGTGTATTTGTTGGGTAGTCATTTTGTCTCTCCATGGGACATGTATATTTGATAAGAGAATAATATTTCATATTTCTCTTTTGTCCTGTAAAGCACTCAGAGGTAGCTAGAGTCACTGTAGTTGTTGAGCACAATATTTCCAGTTTCCTAAATGCAAGTGTCATTAACTAGACTTGCACAAAGTTGCAGAGCTTGCCACAAAGGTCTACAACAGAGCACACCGTTTATATACTTGTGACCAGCAGGACTGACTTGAGAAATAAGCCTGGCTCATTTTTGAATGGGTGTGGGCCCATTATGATTTAGCTGAATGGGCAGCTCCTGGCATTGATTAATGGAAGGATATAACCCTTTAATTGTTTGGATGGAAAGGAAATATCTCTATATCATTTTTTCCCCGTGGATGAAGTATTAGAAACTGAAAGATTTCAATAACCCATATCCATGGATATAACCGTAAATGTCTCAGACAACTTTGCAAATTGGCACCCTCCCATTGATCTCTGGTGCTTGGGGTCAAATGTAGAAGCAGGGGGACCAGTTAGGAGAATAGTGTAAGAATCTGGTAAAAGATGATGGTGCCTTGGAGTTGGTTTGGTTCACTGGGACTGGTGAGACCTGTGATCGGCTAAACTGTTCAGAAGGTAGAGCCCGTTAAATGGATAAATTACCAGGGCCCTTTGAATGATTCCAGGGAATCAAGTCCTGGAAATGAGGCCCAGGAGGGATGCCACTCTCAGTCTGGAGACACTCCCTGCCCCTGGAGTGAGTCATCAGGGGCTGATCTTGGGTGCTGGTGTCTGTACTATGGGCAGTCCCAGCTTCTCTGATGGGTTGGCGTGTGGATCATGCAATCCTCTCAGCCAATTCCTCTCCCTCGGGAGGCAACATCAATCATTCAGAAGCTTTCAAAAATGCATCAGCTCACTGGATAGTTCCCATATCCTGGGCCCAGCCACATCATGGAAAAGCTCTCAGGGTACAGCCTCTGCATTTTGCATTACTTGACCTCCTTATTGAGAGGCCTGGAATCTGAGCTTGGAGAAGTGGTGGTTCAGAGGATGTTCCTTCTTGTTAAGATCTGGCCTGCAGCACGCTGAGCCAACACTGCCAGTGGGTGGGATGGGCCAAATTAGCAGCGACTCAACTCCTCCTCTTCTCCCCAGAGGGAAGAGGGCTTTTCCCAGAGAAAGGCAAAGCTCTCTGTAAGGCAAGGACAACTTGTGGAGTATAACTCAGCAGCTCCCAGGGCAGACTACAAAGAGAAGGGATGAAACTACAGCTGGCAGACACCTCAGGAGGGAGTGGTGGTTATAAGAATCCCAGCTCTGCACCATTTACTGCTGCAGGATGTTGGGCAAATGACCCTATGGCCCCAGGCCTCAGTTTACCTAGCTATAAATGAGGATGATGATAATAATAGTACCTATCTCCTAGAATGTTTTGTGGGGGTTAAATGACTAATTTAGGTAAAACATTTAGAATACTGCCTGGCACAAAATATGTACCACATAATTTGCTGCTGTTAATATGGTATTATTAATTTATTATATGTGATACACTTATTGTTATTATGTTACTAGTATACTCCCGAGCCAGGCCCAGTCACTTGCCTTTTGATACCTAGTCTCTGTGGATTTGATTCAGGTTAGTTATTGGATCAACCTGTGTGAATCCAGCATAGACTTGTTTTAAAAAAATTATTGATGAGAGAGAGAGATATCAGTTTGTTATTCTACTTATTTATGGATTCATTGGTTGATGCTAATATGTGCCCTGACTGGAGATTGAACCTGCAACGTTGGCTTACTGGGATAACATTCTAACCAACTGAACCACCCAATCAGGGCCAGATCCCACTCTTAATACAAACACTTCAAATTGAGTACCTACTAAGCCTGGATCTGCATGGGAAACTTCACACCGGTGAGCCACAAACCTGCACTGTCTGTTTGTTAACCAAAGCCCGAAGGTTAAGGAATTTCCACAGGGCCACACAGATAGGGTTAATATCAGGTCCCCTGACTCCACACCCAGTCCCCTTTCCACGAACAGTGTTTACAGTGCCTGGTCAACAAGTGTCCCTCCATGCCCACTGTCTGCCCAGCTCTGTGCAGTTATTCATGACCTGGATCAAGATTCTGAGGTTGCAAGTCTGGGGTTAGGCCTAGTTCTCTGCATGTTCACAGGGACCTCTGGGAGCTTCCAGTGCAGGTAGCCTCAGGAATACTCCAGGGACATTGGTGGAAGGTACACAAAGGATGGCCTCAGCTCCTGAGGGGTCTTATTATGGTGGTGATCGTCAAATTAAACAAAAGTGCCTGTCAGGCACGGATGCTGTGCATGTCTCCTGTGCCTGTTCTGAGAAGCAGCCAGTTCGCTGGTGAGGTCCATGATACATGCACAGCTCCATGCTCAGAGAAGGACGGTGTGGTGGGGGGCAGGAGTGGCGGCAGAAACTTCATGGACAGAGCTTCATAGACTGGTAGGATCTGTGGATGTGGAGAAGAAGGGTTGAGGGTAGAGCACATGGGGCGCCATTGGCAGACAGGCTCAGAGGTGAAAGGAATATGGCATGTGACAGGGATAGCAAAGACTCCCTCTGATAGCACAGGCACAGTTCCTCACTTTCTCTAGAGAACTGAAGACCTTTCTGCAAAATCAGTGGCTTTTTCACATTGCCTCCTCTCTTTACACCAAGGGGACCCTTGGAGGAGAGAAGGAAAGTGGCATAAGCTCACCATTTGGCAAGACAAATGGAAGAAAGGGGATTGCATAGATGGTTGGACTCGGTGAGTGCTGGGCACCCTTTGCCATTCTCTTTTTCCGGCCGTAGGGTTGCATGCTCCTTGCATCCTTCTGCTGAATGTTGAGCTAGACCAGGGTAGCCTGCTGAGGACTTCCTGCAAAGGCGAACAATGTCCATCTGTGTTGTGGGTTGTGTTGTGCTTTTGTAAGTCTGGTATTTGTGAGTAGCTGGCCAAGTGTGCCTTCTCTGGGGGAACAAAACACTAGGACTACGGCAAATTGAAGGCAGACCTACTGGGCTTTTCCTTTTTCATCCACCTAATTTTGCTTTTGCCTCTGACTCACAGTGGGCCTTGGACAAGTCGATTCCTCACTGGGTCCCAGTTTTCTTCGTTAAAATGCTGGCCCAGGGCAGGATGACCTTGACAATTCCTTTTTAGAGTAACATTTAATGACTCTTTTGAATCCTCAGAACCATTCTTGGTGTTCAGGTCTCTTTGGCAAAACTTCCTCCTTTACTATTTGGTAGCTGAGCAAGGACCCAGACGTCCTGACTTCATTCCCCTTGAACCTCCTGCAAGACTGGATGGAGCTAGTCAAGAAGTCAAGAAGGGAATCCCAACAACCCTCAAACCTTTGCTTATGAACTTTCCATTGGTGAAAGCTCTCTGAGGTCAAAGCCATCCAAATAGGAAGAATCTGCTGTCCATGTAGGTGACTATCCATGACCTCCAGTGACCATCCATGAAAGAGATTCTTAGGCGATAAGCCCTTCCATACACAAAATAATCATTGCCAAGGTTTTTCATTGAATCACAAATCTGAACGGGCACATACGTATTCATTGGATGTGAACTGCAAGGGAAGCAACAAGCATCACTCTTCCATTAGAGGGAGAAAATATCCTGGGATGGCAGACACCATGGGAAGCTGAGCCCTGCCCCATCTCCATCTTCATCAGTTCCTGTCTTAGCTTCCCTCCCTCCAAAACCCACCAGGAGATCATCTGCGGCAGTGAGGTTTACCATCCAATAGAAAGGAAACCCAAGGGCAGTTGGTTCACAGACCAAACTTACTCCATTTCCTCTATCCAGAATTACTAATCCTTTGCATTCTCCCAAAAGCTGTACACCTGCCTCCCTTCTGTGTCCCTGGGACAGCAAATGGAGCCAGGACTAGCCAGCCAAGGTTGTGCCGCCCAGTGTGCTCGTGTTTGTGTTTTTTGGCTCAGGCTGCCTTTGCTAGGATGGAATAGTGGGCCTTCCACTAGGCATGGCTGAGCGGCTCTGCTCCTGTCTGTGCTTTATTGGGCAATAAATTAATACAGCACACTGCCAAGGAAAGAGATAAATGGAGAGGATGGCAAATACATTTTTAACAAGGAAAATGGCTTTGTTTCTCAGTAGCATCATTTAAATGATTCGCTCAGTAATTGTGTAGGTTTCTTGATTGGGGTGGGGGAGGGGATCCTGATTAAACACATCTCTGGGAGGAACTGTGTGGGCATACTGTCTGCCTCTGCAGATTTAGGGCAGAAGAACTTTGTTTAGGATCCTGGGTCTTGGGAGAAGCTTACATTTTTGTCATGGATGATACAAATTCTGACTGGGTTTGAAGCCTATAAACAGCATGAGGTTCACAGCTGGCTGTACCTGTAGGCTACAAGGAAGATAGTCACACTTGAAGGAGTTAGGAGGAGTCTTTGATGATGTGTCATGGTCATTAACTGCATCCCATGGTTAATCATGGTGAAAGAAGAGAAAGGAAACGGTAGACTCTGTAAGAGGAAGCCCTTGTTTGCAACACAAATGCCGCAAAGCCCAAAGAAATTCTAGATATCATCATAAAGGAACACCTTCAAAACTCAGGAGAAAGGTGACAGAAAAAAAAATCAGCCCCTCTCTTTCCTGTATGTACATGTGACCCTCAGGTTGTGCATGTCTTGTCACGACTAATTTCTAGGAAGGGTCCTCTCCCCACCAGAATGTTAGCTACATAAGGGGCCTTCGTCCTTTGTTCTCCGCGATATTCCTTGTGCTGGGAATGTTGCCCAGCGTATAGTAGGAGATGATGTGTGAGTCACTGAAATTATAAGCAGACTCTGTTCACCCTTCACATTCTACCCACTATTTCTTCACAGCCTAATCACACTTCCTCCAGTCCCTTCCCTGACTGCTCCCACCTGAATGACCGTTCTCTCTCTGCTCACCTGATCATCTCTTCTTTTTTTTTAAATTAAAAATGAGTTCTTGCTTTGGATCATCTTCTCTATTATCTCCATTTGACATTTAAATCTTAGAATATTGATCTTTATTTTTATATTCCTTCCACAAACCGTTTCAGGTTGTTATAAAATTTTTATCTGCATTTCCTTAGGAATAGATGAGTTGCATAAATGTGAATTCATCTTGCAAGTACAGCAGCTTTTCATCCTAGACCCTTCATGTAACAAGTACATCGGAAAATAATTTAGCCTTTATGTATTGTACTCCTCACCCCTCCCCACCCTACACATCCTGCTTCAAATGGTTGGTCTGTATGCTTAATCACTCAAGAACTCAGATTCTATAGAAATCGAATTTATTTTTGCATGTGACCAAACTCCTGATTTTTGTTTTAGGAAGACAGAGAGAAAAGAAGAAGGGGTGGGCAGAAGGAAGAGAAGAAAAGAGAATAAGAAAATATGGATGTATATTCATGTCCATTGCTTACTTTATCATAAACTTTGAGGACTTATTTACAGTTCTCTTTTAGAAAATATTTACAAAAAGTTACTGTCGTAGGATTTGAAACCAGAGAACAGGGTAGACAAATTGATACTTCTGCCTTAAGGAATGTTTCTTGGTGACTTTTGCTAACGGGGACTTTTCAAGCTTTCTCTTCTCTGGTGCTCATGTCTCCGTGTATTTCTTCTTGGTAAGGGGTTTAGAAGAAATGGCAGGTCTTAGCCAAGGAATAGCTTTATTGTAACAAATAATTTGCAATAGAAATATGTTTGCTGAGATGAGTGCCATTTTAAATGTAGTGTCCTGTACCCCTGGCAGAGAATCTTAAAGATGACTCAAAGCTTTTTTTAAAACACTTGCTATAATTAAGAAAACCAATGTAAGGATCTAACATTAACATTATTCTTCACAGTTTTACTCTTGCCTGGAAAATTGTCTCAAAAATGGCTTCATTCAATTAGAATGAGAAATATAACATATTTATATATATGTTTAAGATATGTAACATGTATTTCATTTTTAAATTATTATTTGTGGAAAGAGTTTACTATGTGTGGCCAAGAAAATTAATGTAGGGAGTCTGCTTCATACTTCCCATTTATTCACCAACAAGTATTTGTTGAAGATATACCTTGTGCTGGGCATTAAGAGGGCCACAAAAGGAATGAATGTAACATTCAGGACACAACCTCAAGGGACTTGTGGTCTTGTTGGGGAGATAAGACATATGAGTATACACAAAAGTAGTTAACCATGTACATCAAGTAGTGTGGAATGGGATGTCCTCAAAATGTGGAAAATGAGATGTGCTTTGGAGTATCAAGCAAGGAGAAGCTGAGGATCTATATAGCAAAGAGAGGATTTATTCATTCATACATCATTCATTCATTTACTCATTCCATAATTCTGTATAAAGCACCTATTCTGTTGCTATTCTACTCCCCTCTGACAGGTATGGGAACCAAGGCACAGAGAGTCACCTACTCCAGGTCTCGTGGCTGGTTAGTGTCTGGGTGCTTCCTTTCCAGGAGTGAGCACCCATGTCACTCAGGACATTTGTGAGTGTCCTCATCTTGGACTGGTGGAAAGAGAATAGGGATGTTTTTAACTGGTTAAGGGGTCTAGGGCCGTGTTCCCCAAAAGAACTTTGTGCAAGGATAGAAACGTTCTCTCTCTGTGTGTACGTTAAAATGTCTGATAAAAGTGCACTAATGTGTCTGTTGAGCACTTGAAGTGTGGCTAGTGGGACTGAGGAAGTGAGTTTTCAAATTGTATTTAATTTTAATTTCAATGTAACTTCAAAACTGAAGCAATAGTTTTTCTGTTAAACACAACTGTGTTGTTTCACAGGACTGGTTTTACTCAATGCAACAGTTGCAGCAGTTACTGCTGTATCACACTGCTGTGTTGTAGTGGATGTGTTGGGTGTGCAGACTGTTTCTAGTATCATTAATAATTTTCAATATTAATTCCATGTTGAAGTAAAAACATGTTGTATATATTGGGTTGAATATAAACTCTTTTCAACATGAATATTGCTTTTAAACTTTTACTGCCTACCAGAAAATTTAAAATGAGAAGTGTGGCTTGAATTCTATCACTGTTGGACAGTGCTGGCCTCAAGGTCACGCTCGCCCACTGGAAAGGGAGCTTGAACAAACAGGAAATGCCTGTTGGGTTTTGGTGGACATCGTGCCATCATCCTGATGACCAGTGCTCCATGGTCCTCACCATTCTCATTCCAGTGCCCGGTGCCCAGGGGCCAACATGTGCTGTTGTTACTTAGGTTTTGCAGATGGAACGCCACGAGATAGAGGTTTGTGGGAACTCACGCATTGCATGTGCCCCACCCCCGACTTTTGCTTGAAAAGTGTGGATTTGATTGGAGTTGGGGGATCTTGAGCCAGATCCTGCTTAGTCCTCTGTCCTTACTTGTTTCTTGGCAAGGACTGAGGCCTGCATTGCCACTGGCAGGAGGCAGCTGTCCACTCACCCCCTGCTTGAGGGCCAAACCCTGCACCTGGACCCAGAGGTGCCGAGGAGCAGGGGGGTGAGATGCCTGAGCTTGCTGAAGGGACCTCACAGAGCCAGGGAACACCCTGCCAAACAACACAGCCTACTGAAATTCATGCAGCAGCAAACAGCCCAGTCAGTTCCAAGCTCTGGCTCAGTCCTTAACCTTCACATGTCCTCTGTGTGCCCCCCAGAGCTCCAGCATGCCGCAGTCTCCCTATGGACCTTGGTTTCAAAGAGTGGTGTGGGTGCATGTGGAGAGGCAAGGCTCCTCCATGACTGAGTGAACTGGGGACCACTCTTCCAGGGCCACCCCAGCAGAGACATGGGAGAACCAAGTAGTCCCTGCTTTGCCAGCGCAGAGCCCTGACTCTGTATCGGGCTATCTTTTCACAAGCCTGTGACTGTCACTGCAAATTCCACTTCCCTCTGCCTTAAGATTCCTACCAATCACTGCTCAGGTGGCCATGGTTTTCAGAGCCATGTAATTTGTAATTCTTAGCCCAGGTTGCACTTTGGAATTACGTGGGAGCTTTAATTCTAATACATCAGAAGAATACCAGTGCCTGCTCTTCCCCCCAGAGGTGCTGTCACTGATCTGGGGTGCGACTTAGTGATCTGGGTTTTAAAAACTCTCAAGGTCTCCTTCCCACAGAGGAACAGATACGTTAAATAGTCCTTTCTCAGATCTGTGTCAGAATTTCAGGGAATGGGGGTATGGCGTGCTTGTTGGACATGCAGATTTCTGAGTCCTTTCTCAGAAACCTGACACCTTTGGAATTATAATATTTGGAAGTGCATTTTTAACAAACAGCCTCAGAAGATCATAGGTGCACTATGATTTCAGCATTACTGTAGTGAATCATTTAGAACTTATCTGGATTCGTTTGTTATCCCTTGTGCCCATGAAGAATGTCAAGAAAGACAGTTAATGTAAAACTCAAAGTAAGTAATCTCGAATAGTAAAATTTCAGATTCTTAAATAGAGAAGTATTTTGGGGATGAGCGGGAGGGGTCTTTCAGAAGACCCTGAAGTGATGATGTGGGGGTGACTGCCATTGTTCGAGGGAGAACTCGGGCAGGTTTCAGCAAGTCATTCAGGGTGAGGACCCTGCCTTTGCACAGTGGTAAAGCAGTTATGTCGCTGAGTGACCAAGCCTCCTTAGGTCATTCTCTTCTTCCCAGGCTGAGGACTGCTGGGAGCTTCAGCCACGAAATGCTTGGGTTGTGTTTTTCTGCATTGGCGCAGTGTCTCCCGGGGATCGCTGTATGTTATTACTGCGGCTTGTGTTCAGTGAATCACTGTGTGTACGTGGCGGCAGACCAGAGCCACTCTCTCTGCCCAAACTGAGTCAGCCATGTGTCGCCTTGTGTTCTAGCCCATGCTATGCAGTCTAATGTGTTCCTTAGAAATAGTACCCGCAGGTTAATCTGCTTTGCTGGTATTTTGTTGAGGATTTCTGCATCTGTGTTCATTAGGGAGACTGCCCTGTAGTTTTCTTTTCTTGAAGTGTCTTTTAAAAAAAATTATTTATTTATTTATTTTTAGAGATAGGGGAAGGGAGGGAGAAAGAGAGGGACAGAAACATCGATTGGTTGCTTCTCGTACGTGTCCCAATCGGGGACTTAACCTGCAATCCAGGCATGTGTCCTAACCGAGAATTGAACTGGTGACCTTTCACGTTGTGGGACAATACCCAGCCAATTGAGCCACACCAGTCAGGGCCTCTTGTAGTGTCCTTATCTGGCTTTGCTATAAGGACAATGCTGGCCTCATAAAATGAATTTGGAAGTATTCCCTCCTTTTCAAGTTTTTGGAAGGGTTTTAGAAGATGGGTGTTAACTGTTCTTTAAATATTTGCTAGAATTCACCCATGAAGCCATCTGGTCCTGGACTTTTCTTTTGGGGGAGATTTTTGATTTTTACTGAGTCTCCTTACTTGTTTGTGATTGGTCTTTTGAGATTTTCTCTCTCTTCATGATTCAGTCTTGGGAGGTTATATGTTTCTAGGAATTTATCCATTTCTTCTAGGTTATCCACTTTGTTGGTGTATAATTGTTCATAGTAGTCTCTTCTGATCCTATGTATTTTTGCATTATTTGTAATGTTTCCTATTTTATTTATAAATTTATTTATTTGAGTCTTCCCTTTTTTTCACTGAGTTAGTCTAGCTATGGTTTGTCAATTTTGTTTGTTTATTTAAAAAGGAACTCAGTTTCTTTTTTTACAATGGAAAATTTTAAAATTATCATTAACATACAATTTTATATTAGTTTCAGGGGTACACCATAGTGATTAGACATTCATATAGCTACAAAGTGGTCTCCCCTATAAGTCTAGTTCCCATCTGACACCATACATTGTTATTACAATATTGTTGACTATATTCTCTATGCTGTACTTTACATCCCCATGACGTTTTTATAATTGGCCATTTGTACATCTTAATCCATCTCTTTTTTTACCCATCCCCCATGTCCCTCACATCTGGTAACCTTCAAAATGTTCTCTGTATTTATGAGTTTGTTTCTGTTTTGCTTGTTTCTTTATTTTGATTTTTAGATTCCACATATAAGAGAAATCATATGGTATTTGTCCTTCTCTGTTTGACATATTTCACTGAGTATAATACCCTCTAGGTCCTTCCATGTTGCTGCAAATGGCAAGACTTCATTCTTTTTTATGGCTCAATAACATCCCATTGTATATATACACCACGTCTTCTTTATCCATTCGTCTGTCGATGGACACTTAATTGCTTTCATACCTTGGCAATTGTAAATAATGTTGTGATCAACACAGGGGTGCATATGTTCTCTCAAATTAGTGTTTTGGAGTTTTTTGAGTAAATACTCAAGTGGAATTGCTGGGCCATATGTTAGTTCTAGTTTTAATATTTTTGAGAAACCTCTGTACTGTTTTTCATGTGGCTACACCAATTTACAATCACACCAACAGGGCCTGAGGGTCCCCTTTGCTCCATATCCTCGCCAACACTTGCTGTTTGCTGATTTATTGATGACAGCCATTCTGACAAGTGTGAGGTGATATGTCACTGTGGAGTTAATTTGCATTTTCCTGATGATTAGTGGTGTTAAGCATCATTTTGTATGTCTATTAGTGATCTGTATGTTCTCTTTGGAGAAATGTTTATTGAGGTCATCTGCCCATTTTTAAATTGGATTTTTTTGGTGTTGTATGAGTGCCTTATGTATTTTGGGTATTATCCCTTGATCAGGTGGATTATGTGAGAACATTTTCTCTCATTCATTGGGTTTTCTTTTTGTTTTCTTGATGGTTTTCTTTGCTGTGCAAAACTTTTTAGTTTGATGTAGTTTCATTTGTTTATATTTTCTTTTGCTTCTCTTGCCCAAGAAGACATATCTAAAAAAAATATTGCTAAGAGCAATGTCAAAGACTTTGCTGCCTATGTTTTCCTCAATGAGTTTATGGTTTTAGGTCTTACATATAAGTCTTTAATCCATTTCAAGTTTATTCTTGTATATGGTGTAAGAAAGTGATCCAATTTTATTCTTTTGAGTGAGTCTCTCCAGTTTTCCCAACATCATGTATTGATGAGCCTGTCTTTATTCCATTGTATATTCTTGCCTCCTTTGTCATAGATTAATTGATTGTATGGACATGGGTTTATTTTTGGATTCTTTATGTATCTGTGTGATCTGTGTGTCTGTTTTTATGTCAATACCATTCTGTTTTAATAGTTTTATATCAGGTACCGTGATACCTCCAACTTTGTTCTTCTTTCTCAAGATTGTTTTGGCTATTCTGGGTCTTTTGTGGTTCTATATAAGTTTCAGGTTTATTTGTTTTAGTTCTGTGAGAAATGTCACTGGTATTTTGATAGGGATTGCATTGAATTTACAGATTGCTTTGAGTAGTATGCACATGTAACAATGTTAATTCTTTCTATCTATGAGCACAATATATTTGTATCTTTTATAATTTATTTCTTCAGTGTCTTATAGTTTTTCAAGTAGAGGTGTTTTACCTCTTTGGTTAAATTTATTTCCGGGTATTTATTTTTTTCTGAGGCCATTGTGAGATTGTTCTCTTAATTTTGCTTTCTGATAGCTCGTTATTGGTGTATAATAATGCAACCAATTTCTGAATATTAATTTTGTATCCTGCTACTTTACTGAGTTTATTTGTCAGTTCTTACATTTTTTTGATGGAGTCTTTAGGGTTCTCTCTATATAAGTGTGTCAGAAATGACAGTTTCACTTTTTTCTTTCCAATTTGAATGCCTTTTATTTCTTTTTCTTGTCTGATTGCTGTGGCTAGGACTTTCAAAACTCTATTGAATGAAAGTGGTGAAAGTGACATCCTTGTCATGTTCTTGGTCTTAAGGAGAATGCTTTTAGATTTTCATCATTAAGTATGATGGACATATATCATTATGTTGATATATGTCCTCTCTATTCCCTCTTTGTTCAGAATTTTTATCATAAATCAATGCTAGATTTTGTGAAATGCTGGTTATATATCTGTTGATATGGTCTTATAATTTTCGTCCTTCAATTTGTTTATATGGTGTGTCATGTTAATTGATTTGTGGATATTGAACAAACTTTGCATGCCAGGAATAGATTTCACCTGATCATGGTATATGATCGTTTAATATATTGCTGGATTTGGTTTGCTATTATTTTGTTGACATGTTTGCATCTATGTTCATCAGGGTTATTGGCCTATAATTTTTTTGTAATATTTTTGTTTGGTTTGGAATAAGTGTAATGTTGGCTTCATAAAATGAGCTTGGGAGCCTTCCCTTCTCCAGTTTTTTGGAATAATTTGAGAAGGATAGGTGATAATTCTTTGAATGTGTGGTAATGTGCAAAGCCATCTGGTACAGGATTTTTGTTTGTTGAGAGTTTAAAAATATATATATAACTGATTTGATTTCATTAGTAGTTATTGGTCTCTTCAAATTTTTGGTTTCTTTTTGATTCAGCCTTGGAAGATTGTATGTTTCCAGAAATTTATCCATTTATTCCAGATTGTCCAATTTGTTGACATATGGTTGTTAATAGTATTTTCTTATAATCTATTGTATTTCTGTGGTGTCAGTTGTCAATTCTCATGTTTCATTTCTGATTTTACTTATTTGGATTCTCTTTTTTTCTTGATGAGTCTGGTTAAAGGTTTATCAATTTCGTTTACCTTTTCAGAGAACCAGCTCTTAATGTTACTGATTTTTAAGGATCATTTTGTGTTTATTTTTTCTCTGATATTTATTTCCCTCCTTCTACTCACTTTGGGTTTTGTTTGTTATTTTTCTCTAGTTCCTTTAGATGTAAAGATAAATTGTTTTATTTGAGATTTTTCTTATTTCTTGTTGTAGGCCTGAATTGCTATAAATTTCCCTCTCATAACTTATCTGGCTGTGTCCAATAATTTTTGACTCGTGTTTTCATTTTATTTGTCTCCAGATATCTTTTAATTTCTTTCTTATTCTCATTTATAACCCATTCATTGTTTATTATCATGTTACATAGCTTCTATCTGCATCTGTGCTTTTCATTTTTTTCTTGTAGTTGTCTAGTTTCATACCATTATGATCAGAGAAGATGCTTAATATGATTTTAATCATCGTAAATTTGTTGAGACTTGTTTTGTGACCTAACATGTGGTCTATACTGGAAACTATTTTATGTGTGCTTGAAAAGAATGTACATTCTACTTTTTGGGGGTAAAATGCTCTAAAAACATCAATTAAATCCAACTGGACTAATGTGCCATTTCAGGCCACTGTCTCCTGTTCAATTTCTGCCTGGATCCTCTACTGATTGATGTCAATGGGGTGTTAAAGTGCACCACTATGACTCTGTTACTGCCCGTCTCTCCCTTTATGTCTGTCAGTATTTTACTTTTATATTTAGGTGCTCCTATCTTGGATGCATAAATGTTCACAAGCATTATATCCTCTGATTAGATTGATCTCTTTATTATTTAGAAATGTTCTCCTTTATCTTTTGTTATAGCCTGTTTTAAAGTCAATTTTGCCTGATATAAGTATTACTACCTTATCTCTTTTTTGTTTCCATTTGAATGGATCCTTTTGTGATCCATTTGCTTTCAGTCTGTGTGTCTTTAGATCTTAAGCTGGTTTCTTGTACACAGCATATGTGCAGCTCATGTTTTCTTATCCATTCAGTCACCCTATGTCTTTTGAGTGGAGCATTTAATCCATTTACATTTAAAGTAATTATTGATAGGTATGTAGTTATTGGCATTTTATTATTCATATTTTTATTTTTTCCTTCTTAAAGAAGTCCCTTTAACATTTTTTATAACACTGGTTTTGTGGTTATGAACTCCTTTAGCTTTTTCTTGTGCTGGAAGCTCTTTGCCTCTTTTTCAATTCTAAATGATAGCCTTGCTGGGTAGAGTAATCTTGGTTGTAGGTCCTTGCTTTTTATCACTTTGAATATTTCATGCTAATTCCTTTTGGCCTGCTAAGTTGCAGTTGAGAAATCAGTTGACATTCTTATGTGGACTCCCTTGTAGGTAACTAACTGTTTTTCTCTTGCTCCTTTTAAGATTGTCTCTTTAACCTTTGGCATTTTAGTTGTGATATGTCTTGCTGTGGGCCTCTTTGGGTTTATCTTGTTTGGGTCTCTTTGCACATCCTGGATTTGTATGTCTATTTCCGGTGCCAGGTTAGGAAAGTTTTTTATCGTTATGAAACACAATTTATTCAGATAGCTTTTCAATCTTTTGCTCTCTCTCTTCTCTTTCTGGTCCTGCTGTGATACAAATGTTGGTATGCTTGATGTTATCTTAAAGGTCCCTTAAACTGTCCTCTTTTTTAAAAAATACTTTTTTGTCTTCTGATTGGGTGTTTCCATTACCTTGTCCTTCTAATCACTGATTTGATTCTCTGCTTCAGCTAATCTGTTGATTCCCTCTAATGTATTCTTCATTTCAGTTATTGTATTCTGCATATGTGACTGGTTCTTTTTTATGAATTCTGTTCCCATTTTTGTGTTTTTTAATTTCTTTGTTAGAGTTCTTACTGAGTTCATCTACTCTTCCTCTAAGTTCATTGGGCATCCATATAACCAGTGTTTTAAACTCTACATATGACAGATTGCTCATCTTCATTTTGTTCAGCTTTTTCTGGAGTTTTCCCCTATGCTTTCATCTGGGACATGTTCCTTTGTCTCCTCATTTTGGCTGACTCCTTCTGTTTGTTTCTGTGTATTACATAGATCTCCTATGTTTCCCAGTCTTGGCAGAGTGGCCTTATGTAGTATGTATCCGATGGGGCCGAGTGGAACAATCTCTGGTCACCTGAGCTGGATGCTCCATGGATGTCCCTGTGTGGTTGACGTATGCTTTGCTGTTGGCACATCAGTGCAGAGGGATTGACCCTCAGGTTGACTCTCTGGGAGGAATGGCCGTGACTGCAGTGGATGAAGTGTTGTACTAGAGTAGACTTTACAAAGTGGGATTTGCTTTCAGGGCTCTGGTTCCTGCTGAGTCTGTCCTTTGGGTATGTTGCTTGTAGACCTTGTTGCCTGGTCTTCTGCTGTCTTGTGAAGCCAGCCACTAGGTGTATCGGTTCTGGGCCTCTTGGGAGAGGCATTGGTGCAGGCTGAGGTCAGCCACTCTCTGTGCTCGGCCTAGAGCCACTTGGTAGGAGTACAAAACAATCTGCAGATGATTGCTGCCTGTGTTGGACTTGAAGGTGACTGGGAGAGGCTGTGAACTAAGGTTGGTTGCCAGTAGTGCTGGGTTTGGGGCTGTTTAGCAAGAGGTATGGGGCACATCAGGGCCAGATGCTGCTTGTTTGGGGTTTGTGAACCATCGAGAGATTTTAAGAAAGTTTGTTCCATGAGACAAGATGGTGTGTGTGAGGAACAGACACTGGAAGACATTCAGGCTGGATACTCAACTTGGGTGAGGTGGGGTATCAGAGAATCACCAGGACAGTGATAGTCAAATTAATGGAGACTCAGATTAATGGAGATCCAGCCTGTCAGCTGAATTTGGGGAGGGCTCAGCCAAGGAACACTGGTGTCTGGGAGCACTTCTGTCCCAGGAGTGAACCACTCTAAATCCTGCCCCTCCAGCTTTTGCTCTGAAGCTAGTCAGTTCAGCTTCTTCTCCTATGTCCCTGCTGCCCCAGCTCTGGAGCTTAGAATGAGTCTATCAGTGAGTGAGTTCATGCCTGAGCTGTTTTAAGAGGAATGCCTTGATTCCAGAAGCCCCCCACCTTACTGAGCCCTAATCCCTGCTGGTTTTCACAGCCAGAAGTCATGGCAACTTCTCTTTATGACCCTGGGAGCCCGGGCTGGGTATCCTCGTGTGGGGCTGGGACCCTTTGCTTCTCATGGGGGGCCTTGACAGATGACAATTCCCTCTCATTTCTTAACCACTGCACCATGGGTGTGGAGCCTGCCCATTCTGCAACTCTGTCCCTCCCACCAGTCTTGATGTGGCTTCTTTTTACATATTCTTAGTTGTACGAGTTCTGTCCAGCTGGTCTTCAGGGTGGTTCTCTAGGGTGGTTGTTCTGCAATTTAGTTGTAATTTTGATGTGATAGTGGGAGGAGGTGAGCATAGCATTTCCCTTCTCCATTATTTTGAGCAGAAGTCCTCAAAGAAACTCAGTTTCATTCATTTGCTGTATTTTCCTTATAGTCTCTATTTCATTTATTTCCACTCTAACCTTTATTGTTTTTCTTCCTTCTGCTAACTTGGGTCTTAGTTTGTTTTTCTTTTTCCAGTTTCACTTTGTAGGATGATGCCCAACGAACTGAGCCACTCTGATCAGGGCTGTCTCAAGATATTTTTTCATTTCCTTTTTGATTTCTTTTTGACCCATTAGTTGTTCATGAGGTGTTGTTTAATTTACATACATTTATGAGCTTTTTAGTTGTTTCTTATGGATTTTTAGTAGGAAAAGATACTTTGATATGATTTCAGTCTTCTTAAATTTGATAAGACTTCTTTGTGTCTCAATGTATGAAACCCTAGTGTACTGTTGGTGAGATTATAAATTGGTATAGCCACAATAGAAAACAATATGAAGATTTCTCAAAAATTAAAAACAGTACTACTATATGATCTAGAAATACCACTTCTGGGTATATATCCAAAGGAAATGAAATCAGTATTTCAAAGACATATCTGCCCTTCAATATTCTTTGCAGAAGTGTTCACTACCAAAGCATGGAAACAACCTAAGTGTCCATGTATGGATAAATGGATAAAGAAAACGTAGTATGCATGTGGTTCAACCATAAAAACAAGGGAGTTTTCTCATTTATGACAACTTGATGAACTTGGAAAACATGATAAATGAAATAAGCCAGACATATAAAGCCATACTGTTTATCTCACTGATATGTGGAACCTAAAAATGTTAAGCTAAGAAAAACAAAGAATAAAACAGTGGTTGCCAGAGGCTGGGCGGAGGAAGTGGAAAACTCTTGGTCAAAGGGCACTAACTTTCAGTTATATAATGAATGGGTTCTGGAGACCTAATGTACAGCATGGTGACTATAGTTAATAATACTGTATTGTAGTCCTGTCCAGGTGGCTCAGTTGGTTGGAGCATCATTACGTACACTGAAAATGTTGCAGGTTTGATCCCTGGTTAGGGCACATACCTAGGCTGTGGTTTTGATCCCTGGTCGGAGCATGTGCAGGAAGCAACCATTCAATGTTTCTCTTTCATCAGTTGCATTTTATGTCTCTCTAAAACCAATAAAAACATATTCTTGGGTGAGGATTAAAAAAATACTATATTTTGTACTTGAAATTTGCTGAGAGTAGGTCCTGTGTTCTCACCCTACATGGAAAAATGTTAAGTATGTGAGGTGATGATTGTGTTACTTAGTTTATGATTCAGGTAATCATTTGACAGCATGTGTGTGTATATATATATAGAGAGAGAGAGAAAGAGAGGGGGGTATGTATATACACACACACAAACACACGAGGTGGGCAAAACTAAGTTTACAGTTGTTTGTGTGGAAAAGACATGCTGGTTATGATTATTACAATAGCTTTATTAACTCAAAAGAATGTCACAGTGACACAGTGCACTTAGGTACAGTCTCCTCAGTGCTCCCTTTGCCAGTCTTCATTATTTACACATTATTGTAGTCTATTTGCTATATACAAGCACACTTGGGCATAGAGTTTTTTGTTGTCATCAACTTCTTGACATGCTTCTCTTATTCAGCGAATCATACTGGTCTGGAGGTACATGGTTTTCATGAAAAGACTTTATCTTTGACAACACCCCAAAAGAAGAAGTCCATTGGGGTGAGGTCTGGTGATCATGGTGGCTATTCCACTGGCCCTTGTTGACCTACCTCTCCACCTGTTGAGTAATTATCATCAAGAAACTCTCACACTGTTACCGCACAGTGTGGAGGAGCTCCATCTTGCTGAAAGAAGTCACCATTATCATGCTGTCTCCATAACTGTGGTAAAACGGTGTCCATCAGCATGTTAAGATACAGGTCATGTATAACAGTTGTATGGAAAAAATAGGTCCAAGTACCCCATTGTACGAAAGACCCACCCATACTCTAATCCCTGGCTGATTCAACTGCTCTTCCTTTGTTACATGGGGATTTTCTCTTGAATAGTAGACACAGTTGTGCCAATTCACAACACCTGAAAGTTTAAAATGAGCTTTGTCGGACCATGTAATTTCATCAATGATGCCATTGCCTTGTTTTTCTTCATTCAGAACCACTTAACAGAATTGTACATGGGGATCCAGGTTATCTTCTAGTAACCCAGGAAGCAGTCTTGACCGATAGATATTCAAACCTAAACATTATATTAGGCGACTCAAAGGTCTACAGGAAATGCCTAACTCTGTGGAAGCCCTTTGTTTTGATTTTGGGGGGGCTCTTCGTAAGTGTCTGACTGACTAATGTTTCATTTTCCTGCTTGGCAATATTGACTGGCCAACCACTTTATGGAACACTACCGATAGACCCAATTTCATCAAGTTTATCATGTGTTCTGTAAATTGTTTGCTTGCTGACGGTGTATCGAGTTCTTCAGCGCATTGCTGCCGAGCCTTTTTGGCAGTCTCTGTCTTCTAGTATTGTTTAAGTATCCACTTTTTTGGTTGTTTTTGGTTAAATTACCAGCCATCATTACCTAAAAGATAAATCATAAGTAAGGTTATGAAATAATAACAATAATAAGACAAATAATATAAATAATACAATAATGAATAAGTAATAATATAAGAATAAACCCTGTGTTTCACATACTCACAACTGTAGATTTACTTTTGCCAAACCCTGTATATATGAAATCATCATATTGTACACCTTAAACATGTACAATGTTTATTTGTCAAGTAGGCCTTAGCAAAGCTTAAGAAAGAAACAAAATAGTAGCCAAGAGGAATTCATTTCCACCATTCCCTACTTCATTATTTTAGGTACAAAAAGTATATGACACAGCTCAAACCTCCCATGATAGGAGTTCTGTGTGGGATCAGAAGCTGGATTGCTCTTTTCACTAAGAACCAATCTTGAGAGCATGTTGTATTGGATGCCACTGCCCACAGCCTCAAGAACTGGCTTTAATGGGCTGCTTTGGATCTGAAATCTCAAGATTCATCTCCCCCCTTCTCAGGATCTAATGATTCAATTGGATGAGTCCCCATCATCTTCATCAGTTTATTAGTCATGTTCATTGTCGACCAAGACCTTAAGACAACAACACTCATTCATCAAGGTACCACCAGGGTCATGGAAAAGCTAACCAGCTCCTGTCAGAGAATCTCCTAATCTATGTAAACTGTGTGTGTGTGTGTGGGAGAATATTTGTAAGAAATTCTAGCATTTTAAGTATTGTCATGCACATCCTGGTACGTTAGGTACACAGGTTATTAAGCAGAGAACAGGAAGTTCTCCTGAAGTGGCTTTAGGAACACTATACATTTTAAACCATCCTTTGTTATCATCTTCCAGATTTTTAGCAGCGTGTGGGTCAGGGTGTATCAGGCCTCTCCAAGGGTCCAAGTATGTCTTATATTGGATGGCCAAATTCTTCGTCCTCTACACAGAACATCTTTGAGGGTGAAAAGGTGTGCTTTTAATAATTATTCCAGGACATTGGGAAAACTGGGAAATATAGTCACCATAACCATATAGGCATAGCACAGTCCACTGTCAAGAAGCTTCCAATTTTGGCTTATTAAGTTGGCATCAGAAGCTGATATAATAAATGAATTCATTCTATGGCATTCCTGGTTGGTGACATCCTGAATCTACTTGAATATCCCCAGGGACAGAAAGCTCAGTACCACCTGTAGCAGCCCATTCCATTGTTGGATGGTTCTCCCTGGTAGATTGGGATTTTGTAGAAGAATTTTTCAATATAGGGTACAAGATTAAAAAGTACAGGTGTGCAATAAAGCAGTAGGCATAATTACCTTGCATATGGGAGAGAGGGTTGCTTGTAGTCTGGGGGGGAAATGGGGTCCAGTGCCTACCCTTTGTATCTTCATTTGGGTCAAGCCATCATTACCATCTGAGAAAACCTTCCAGCCTGGATGCTTCTTCACTAGGGGACTCAGAGAAAGCTGGTGGAAGGCCACAGAGTTTTAAAAGGGGAACGTGATGGGGATGGTTTCCTGGGACACTGGAGGCCTCATAACCCCAAATTTAGGAAGTAGCTTTAAAGTCACAAGTTAAAAGAACAAAGAGAGTCAAACCTGGATTTGAGGCCCAACTCTGCCTATTGCACAAGACATTTAAGCTCCCTCCGCCTCAGTTTCTTCACTGTCAGAATGGGGATATCTCTTCCTTCTTGAGCACAGTGAGTGCTCTTTCAATTCAATTTTGTCAGTTTCACCCTGCCCTCGCCCCGCCCTGTTGTGGTGAGAGCACGGCGCCAGCTTGGTCCCTTTGTTCACTCAGCACATACGAATGGGACATATGTGGTAAGAAGCTTTGGATGTGCTGTGCTGTTTTCTGTGTGAAATGCTTGACTTACTCTAGTTAACTCCTCATCCTCTTCCTCAAGGAAGTCTCCTTGGACTCCAAAGTCCACTAAACTCTCCTCTCCTCCCATTCAGAGTCCTCCTACCATGTGCGATTTTTACTCACGAGTGTGACCTTTGGTTGAGTGTCTGTCTTTCCTCCATGACTATAAGGTTAATGAGGGCAGGGGCCCTCTTTGGTTCTCTACTGTACATGTAGGCCTAGCACAAAGCTTGGCGTGCAGTAGTCACTTGATAAATGTTTGCAGAAAGAATAGCGAACAGACATGAATGACATACTTTCTACCTCCAAGGAAATCACAGGCAAGAGACTAAGAAGAAAACTGGTGACTACAGGAGAGAAGGTACCAAGTACTTTGATTAAAGTTGGCTCTGGGTCTTCTGGAGGCCCCTCAGCAGAGCCGTACATGAGTGGTAATTAGGGAAGGCAAAGAGTTGTCACCTCATCTGTGTCTGAGTGGCTTGATTTTTTTAAAAGAAGCAGCAAACAAAAAAGAAAAGAAAAAGATAAGATTTAAATCCAGCTACCCTATGTAGTTGAAATAGCATTTAAAACAAAATTTAGAATGGCAACTTGACATGACAGACGTGGCTGCTACTGGAGAGAATGTGCCAAGCAGACCCACACTCCTTCTGAAGATCTGTGAGCACAGAGCTCACAGGCATTTGGAAGCCAAGTGACCGCTAGTGGTTCTTGCAGGGGTGGAGCCTGAACCCAGGGCCTCAGTCTGTCTTCCCTCTGTCCTAGACGCATGTGGGAAAACCCACTGAGACTTTACTTTTGGTTCTTTGTTTTTGGAAACCACGTGGGCAACTATTCTTTTTTAACACTCTTTCTTTCCCAAAATAAAGGAAATAGTTTATTGAAGAGCTCCCATTCTCTGTTTCTGATACTTCCTGATTACTTTCTTTGGAAACCTGTGCTACACACCTTTATATGTCTTATAATCCTGGGTGGAAGTACGGCTTCAGAACTCTAAGCCTATTGGAAGTAGTGGTTCAAGTAGTTTTATTAGTAACAGTGACATCATATTTACATTTACAATTTGGAAGCTTTCTATGGAGAAAATCTGTCAACTTAGTTAAAAACAAAAACAAAAACTTTCTGGGATTGTCTAGCCCAATTATTTTCGGTGTGCCACAGAATTTTAGTTATTAGTTTATGCATGCCATGAGATAGAAAAGGTTGAAAATCACTAGTCTAGCCCATCGAACTAGAGTATGAAAATATTTTGGAATAATATTTCTTTATTTTTTTTAATTTTTAAAAAATTTTTATTCAGTTATAATTGTCAGTTTATTTCAATATAAAGAATTTTAGCCAATTTTTCCCTATCAGATGCCTTTGAAGTATCTTCTTATAGAATTTTGTCCGAATAGTACATACCTAAAATAACCATTTTAAGCTGATTTTACATCCATATTCAAAAAAAGAATATCTTGATAGAATAAATTTTCATTTTTTGATGGTTTAAAGCATTGGTCCCTGAACCTGCAGTATCACCATCACCTGAGATACAAATTCTCAGGCTCCCCCCGATTTCTGAAATCAGAATCTCTGGGATGGGCTCAGCATCTGTGTTTTAACAGACCCCAGGGGTAATTCTGCTGCACACTAAAACCACTGTTAGACCAGGGCATAAACGTCTTGAAAGCTTTTTGATGCTAGGTACCTCATTTTGGACTCTGTCATCCTAATTGACACAAGAATGAAAACAAGAGTTTAAGTTCAATAAAGCAGGGGCATTCTTCTACGATTTGTTTTCCTTTCCAGCTAACCCTGAGTCCATAGTGGACACTTAGCAGTGGTGTGGAATGAATGAATGACTGCGGAATGATGTGGGGAGTTCATAGGAATGAATTGTGTGTAAAGGTCTTTTAATGGAGTGGATGAGTAGGTGAGTGGCTGGCCAAGCTGGGGCTGTGATGAAATGCATGGATGGATTATGGCAATAGAGTCCCTAAACATTGAAAAGGTGATGGTTGTCCCCCACTGAGAAATTAAAAATAGGAAACTCCATACAAAAGGTTTAAGTACATCCTCCCTATTTCTGATTTCTCCTTGACTACTATGTTGGAGCTCTTAAAAATAATAAATATGAAGTTCTTCCTACATTTTCTGGCCCCTACTCTGCTGAAGTGCTAACCATGTTGCCCGGTCTGCCTGTCAGAGATGCTAAAGTATGAAGCTGACCTGAACATCAGACATGCACTCTTCATCTTTGTGAATGACCTTGAAAGGACAAGTGGTATTCCACAGACAGTCCTCTTTGCTCCTCTTATGTTTCGAAAGTAAGTGTGAAGCTTACAGAGGCAGGAAACTTGTGTGCCCTGATCATGCTCACCCCCTTCCCCCACCATGTGCCCATGAAAGTGGAGCTATGGTTTTCTGACTGTTGGTCTCCACTAAGCCACAACTCCTGTTACACTGTCTGGCATCATCAGCATCTGATCCTCACTGGGCCACAGGGAAATCTGTGAGACGTCTCAGGAGTGGGCGACAGCTGGGGCTGTGGTCCAGCCTTTCCAAATTAGCAGTGATGCATTACTTGGTGGGCTCTTGCTTAGGGCAGTGTGTTGAGGTTTGTGCTGCTGATCAGCCCTGCCTTCTGCTTTTCCAGGCTGTGGGAGCTGGAATTTGTGAACATGAGGAATGGTTAGAGCTTTCTCCTTCCTTCAGGAAGGGCAGCTTATCTGTAAGGATTCAAAAGTAAATACTAATAAACAAAAAGACCCATCATTTCCTGGGATGAGGGAAGTGGGAGAGATGTTACCTAGTTCCTTCTACTTGGAGACCTGGATTTCAACCCACTGTAAATCTTAACAAAAAGGGCCTGCTAGTTTTATTTTTTCCCAGCTGGTGTTTGCCAAGACCAACCCCTTTGTTGTGGTCCATGATTGGTTCTACAAAGGAGGAAATGGAGTGTGATGCTTTGGGAACAGAGCATGTGAGCATGCACATCCACCATCGAGCCCCACGTGGGACAGATGACCGGGTCTGAAAGCCTGGTCAATGTTGGTGTCAATGTTGTGTTGTCAGTTGAGTGGCTTTATCATCTTTGCCAATTTCTTTGCTGCTCAGGGGCGCTGGTGGCACTGCTTTCTTGGGTTCATTGATGATCCTTTCTAAAAGCAACATCTTTGGTAGCAAAATCATTACTGTAGAAGATAGAAATTTTAGGTTGTTTCTAGGGGTGACTTTAAGGTCCCACCAACCCACTGAGGGGCTGTAGCAAAGTCATTACTGCAGCTTGGCCTTGATGTTTAGACTTGGAGGCCAAATGCCCTGTGTCTCTTCCATTACCTTCTGGAGGAAATTGTTTTGTGTTTTTACAGTGGTTATAAGCCAATGACATACTCTTTTTTTAAATTAAATTTTTTACTTTTTTAAAAAATTGTGGTAAAGAGTACACTCTTGTAAAACTCCCAATTATATCTGGGACTTTAGCCACAGTTGCCAAAAGACAAAGTAGTTTCTGGCTGCAGTTAGAATCCCTGATCCCTAAGAAATACATAGCTCACTTTGTGCATTGGTAATAGATGAGGATGGGAATGGGAGGGAAAGGTGGGGATGCATGTAAAGTCTCTGGCTAAATGGAGATAGAGTCTGGAAACTAAAAAAAAGAAATTCTAGCTAAGTAAGGGATGAGATCCAATATCTGAGGGGCGAGAGGCACTTACATGTGATACAACTTTCGGGGAGGTACCCACCGCCTTTGAAAGGAGAGATACCAGTATCCCTCTGAGAAGGTAATTGTGTTTGAGTTTTGAAATGTAAATATCCTGCTGGATTCTACTTGCAGGTTCTCAATTTTTTTTTCCATTTTTTATTGTGATAAAATACACATAAGATTTACTGTTTCAGCATTTTTAATTGTACAGTTCAGTGGCTTAAGTACATTCACAGTGTTGTGCACCCATCACCACTATGCCTCTCCAGACCTTTTTCATGAACTGCAACAGAAAGTCTGCACATTAAACAACAACCCCTCTCCCCCAGCAGCCACCATTCTGCTTTCTACGTTTATGAATTTAACTCATCTTGGTGCCTCATATAAGTGGAATTATATAATATCTGTCCTTTCATCTGGCTTATTTCACTTCGCATAATATCTTCAAGGTTCATCCATGTTGGAGCAAGTGTAAGAATTCCCTTTCTTTTTAAGGCTGAATGATATTCCTTTGGATATATATGCACCACATTTTGTTTAGTCTTCTGTGAATGGACCTTTGTGCTGCTTCCACTTTTTGCCCGTTGTGAATAAAACTATTATGAATTTGGGTGTACAAGTATCTGTTTGAGTCTCTGCTTTCATTTCCATCTTTTGCCTTTAATATACTATAAAAACTGTCAGAGTTTGAGAAGCAGGACGAAGACAGCCGGCCATAAATTTAGTCCTTGGTGACAGTAAGTGGCAGCTGGCAGCCTGACAGTGCTGTAGAAGTTTCTCATCCCACAAACCTAATTAAATTAAACATCCAGTTGGCCCACCCTATTGCATTTCAGCCAGACAATTTTTCCAAAAGCTCATTAGTTGCAAACTTGGGAGCTTTACCAGCAGATGGAACTTTTTCCCCTAGATTTTCAGTAATTAGATAAGAAAAGCCTTTCAAACTTTAGACCTCAAATGGAAGATTTTATCTTACTTGCCAATGCATCAGTTTTAGTGCCCTTGGTGAAAATGCACAGAAATCAACCTTTTCAGTGTTAGGATGCAATGATGTAAGATTTCAGTGTCATTAAACCGTGACTCTCAGGAGGGACACCGGGTTTAGGGAAACTTTTCTGATTTAATGTTACAATTGCTTTCCATTTTTTCCGTTTTTTCCATTTCTTATTTCAGATATAATAAGTTGAGGCCTTGGAGGAGCACATTTGATTCCCCTGCATTTTCAGGTTATGCAAAAGGAGACAAGCGTGGTCAGTAACATCCAGGATGTAAGATAGGTGACACTCCTGTGACAAGTAGGAAACACTGTCCTGCAGAAGTTCACACAGCCCGTGCCCTAGAGTTATGTCAGCATGGGCCATTGGAAGAGCCTGTGACTTATGCCACAGATTCTTCTATGGGGAACACATTACAAGTAAGACTTCAGACCCTCTATAGCTGTCTTTTTTAGTCACAGTCTCCTCTTCCCTTTCCAAAAAGGCCATTATTGCACTTAATTTTATCTGTATTCCAGCAAATGTGTGATTTATAATAGTCTTGTTCTTTGTAGCTTACACTCAAAAGGAGCCCTATTATTTTCCAGGGCTTCCTTATCTATAGTAATTTTGAAATTACCCAATTTGATAATGGACAGAGATACATTGCTGGGAATATTGTTGGTTAATAAATATGAATAGAGAGCCCAATTTGTGATTGATAAGTGGAGTATTATTTTATTATCTCTGTGTGCAGCCTGTGTGTGACTGTGTGTATGTATATATGTATATATGTATGTATTATGCATACATACATGTTCATGTGTTATTTATACATTTTTTCATCTCCTTTGCTCTGTTTCCACAGATTCCTGGTCCAGATCCCAGTTTAAATTCTCCACTTCTCCACCTAACACTCCTGATGTCTATCACCTTTACTGAACCCATTTTCCTGAGAGAGGAAGTTTCCCTCACTTTTCTCAGTGGAGGCTACTTGTTTCTTCATAGTCCAGGGACCATTGGTCACTCTGGCCTCCATTGCCCCTGCCATCTCAGTGTGAGACCTTTATTCTTGAGGCTCCTGCCATCTACTGAATCCTCACTCTGCCTACTCTCCCGATGCTACCATTTTATCTACCTCCCTCCACCCCACTCTTCAGGATGGCTTCCATCCTTGACTCTTTCTGCTCTCAGCCTCAGTTCCAGCCATTGCCTTGAGTCTGAGCCCTTGACCGTCCCAGATCCTTGACCTTCTCAACTGCAATGCTGTGCAGCTGGGAGTCTCTTAGATTCCGCCTTCACATGGAACTTCTCCTCACCTCTGTCAGGTTTTACACTCCGAAGTCTCCTTCCCTGAGGGTCCATATCCTTCCAGCTCTCTTCTGCTTTCACTGCATCCAGTCTCCAAACTCACTCTTCCGCCTTTTCTCCAAATACTCATTTGACAAATATAGAGACACTGCTAACTCTGGGAATTTAGTGATGAGTGAAAAAGGGCATATACTCTGTATTCACAGAACTTTCAGTCCAGCAGAGGATAGAGGAATTAATCAAATGACTGCACAATGAAATACTATAAAATTTCTGCTATGCTAAGTGCTACAAAAGTACAGACTATGCTCACGGGGGACCTTTCTGAATTAGGTGGGTGAGGAAGTGACAGTAGAGCTGGAATCTGAAGAGTGAATAGTCCATGAGGGGAGGTAAGTCTTGCAGGAGGAGGGACGTGCTTATGCAAAGGCCCTGAGGTAGGATTTTTTTTTGAGGGGGGGGTGCAGGGCATATGGTGAATAAGAACTGAAAGATCCATTGACTGGAGTCTAGATAGGGAGAGTGTAAGATAAAGCCCGAAGGGAAGAAAAGAGCCAGCTTTTCAGGGTTTTGTAAGCCATGTCAAGGAATTATTTTTTCATACCAGAAGCCATGGAAGTCATTTGAAGCCATTGAAGGGAGCTGCCTCCAGTTTATGCCCTGTGCCCTAAAACTTCAGTTCAGTCTACACTGACTAGTATTGCATTTCATACTATTGCACTTTTAGAAGCACCAGATTTAAATGCCCACAAATTCATAGGCATTTACCTAGGCTTCCTTACATAGATAGCTTCACTCTTACCTGGAAGTCTCACATATTTTATTTTAATGCTGTAATTCTAAATATTGATGACTGAAAACACTCTTTATTTTTCTTTTATTTCATCTTGAGTACATCTGTACTTACAATGTTGTCTGGAGTCTTGGTTTCCAGTGCATCCTTTTATAGCATTTTTGTGTAAGTACTTGCATAAGTCAAATGAAA
Source organism: Desmodus rotundus (assembly GCF_022682495.2). Lineage (NCBI taxonomy): Eukaryota > Metazoa > Chordata > Mammalia > Chiroptera > Phyllostomidae > Desmodus > Desmodus rotundus. Next base: position 55,572,421 of record NC_071390.1, on the reverse strand, counting down.
TGCGCCAGAATGTTAAGTTGGAAACTTAGGGCACTTTTGGATGTTTAAATGTCACTGTCAAAATACTGGTCTTATACTTTACAAATCTTTTGTTATTTATGATGAAAAAATACCCCTTTTTGGTAGCAATATTATGTCTGCTGTTGAGAACCATTAAGGGTTTAGGGATGAGAAAAACATTACTATACTTACCAGTTTGTGAAGAAGATAATCCTTCCCTTGTTCCCTTAAGAAACCACTGAGACAGGGAGTATGAGCTTTTGGGGTAAAACCTACAGAAATATGGGCTTTTCAGAGAATCACAGAAGTAGGAGGTAAGGGGCTGGGTCAGACCCTTACTCATTTTTCTGTAGCTGTAGCAGAGCTGAGGCACAGCCCTAGGAGAGAGCTGCTTGTGTGGGATGACAATCTGCAATAGCAGTTGATTGCCTACTGGACACACGGTGAATCTGAGTGTCCATGGAGTTCCCACTTGTGGTTTTGTGAGAGAAACAAGCCTCTCTGACATAGAGTAGTGACACATTGTTTCAAGATGAAATAAATTCATACCGAATTATAATTATGCACAAATGGCATACAGTTGGCATAAAGGAAGGCTATCTTTATAAGCCAGAAATTTTTAGTTCTTTTACAGTATGCAAGGTCCCCGCTATGGGATTGGAACAGATAACCAGATGGAATCCAGATGGTCATCTGTTCCAGTCCCACCATTTCAGAGTGGGAGACAGAGCCCTAGAGACATGAAGTGATGTGCTCAAGAGCATGCTGCTTATTGGGGCAGAGCTGAGACTCAAACCCAGGCAGGCCTCCTGACGGAGTCCTGTGCTTCCTCTGCCACGTGTCAGTCCTAAGAGGCACCTGGTGTCTGTTCCTCCCTGGAACAGCCTGGTGGACCTGGACAGCCAGGAACTCTTCTGTCCTCTTCCTTGGTTTTCCGTTCTCCCTTTCCTTTTCTACTTTGGGAGTCTGCAGTGATGGTGGCATTACTTCTCTGTCCCGTTCTTCCTTAGACATCCCAGAAGTGTCTGTGTGTGTGTAGCATTTATTAAATTCACAAGGGACCGTTGAATAATTTAAACTTCTGGATTCCATGCTTGCTGAGGGCAAAGATCAAGCCTGAGTTAGCTATTTTTAGTTATTTTAGTTTTCTGTTTCCCTCTCTGTCTGTCTCGGCCTGTGTGTAGGAGGTCAATAAGTGTTTTGGGGGGTTGTTAAATTCACCAGTCCGAACATTATAATTTGTATGTTGGAATGATGTTGTCTCCCAAAAACAAAATGTTGCCAGATTGTTTAGCCTTGGGAGCTCTCTCTCATGTCTACTTTTTTAATACAATGAATTTTATTGTATGTAAATCACCCCTCAATAAAAAAGGTCATGTGCCTTCAGGATTGTGTATAGAAAGTTGTCCACATTCTCAGGGGTTGCTGGCTGGGCCCCAATCAAACTTGCAGAATCATTAATTAGGGTCATTTGTTCCGCTGTGAGCTGAGCAGAATGTGTAAAACCTGCTCAGGAGAGAATTAATTCGTCTTCCTCTCTGTACTTTTTCGAGTACTCCTAGCACGATTCTCAAAGCCTGCAGGCCTCATGCATATGTTCTAATGGGCTAATTGCTAAGGAGACATTTGTAAATTAATCTCTGACTTGAGCTAAGTGGTTTCCCCTAATGGCTTTAACTCAGTGACTCCCATTCTTGTCCACACATCAGATTCACTGGAGGAGCTTGTTAAAAATAAGAGATGTTTGACTTTCCTCTCTCCCCAAGCTTGAGATTTTCCGGTCTCAGGGCAGATGAGGGTGTCTCTGTTTTTCAAGGAAAGCTCTTACGGTGATTATAGCTGGTGGTAGTCACCTTTGTGAACCCCTGCTTTAAAGTCATGTCTGAAGGCCCATGTAGCCTCATGTTTATTAAAAGCATTTCAGCCCAAACTTGACAACCTGAAATCAGGTTCTAGACGGACAGCATCTCTGGAGTCAACTTTCCTGGTTCATTCACCTCCACATTCTCATCCCTGAATCTGTCCTTTCCTTGAATAGCCCGAGTGGCCCAAGGGCAGGCATTCTGTGCTTTGCCATGCTGTTTCCCATTTCTATGAACTTTCTGAGGCATTTTAAAAATCCTCAGAGCCTACTGAATTTCCATCATGAAGATGACTGTGAATATTCTCTCTCTACCCTCCAGTATCAACAGTCCCCCGGCGGCAGGTGTTAGGGGCAGGCATTCTTTTAGTACACTGTGTGTGTGTGTTCTTGGCGTTCTTCTGTGCAAACACGTCATGTTTGCTCTTGGAGTTTTGAAATTAAATGACTCACAAGCATCATTGTTTCAATGACGTTTGTCAAATTAATTTTGTTTTTAGGAATCTGGAACTCTGTAAATATCACTCAGTACTGAGTATTACCACACAGCCTGTGTGTGTTTTCAATAAATGGAAGAATATGGCAGTTAGCGTCATGCAAAGTGGCAAGGTAACTCAGACTATGAAAAGTTAGGAAGACTGGAGAGGCTCTAGTGAAGGTCAGTTCAAGGTGTACCCTGAGAGGACATGCTCACATTATCCCCTTGGTCAGACTGTGTTTACAAGCTCTTGTTTCAGATGGGGCTTTATAAAGTGCTTGGTCATTGTAAAGGGTATTCTGTGACTCAGCTGCTAAAGGGTGTTTTCCTGTCTCAGATTTTCTGCTTTTTTTGGCCTCATCTTATTATGTCTCCGGGGCCTCAGTGTCCCTTATCCCTTGGACCATGGAAGCACATGGATGGACTCCCTATCACTGTCCTCCTACTGAAGGGTTTATGAGAGGAGACACAACATGTAGGAAGTAGGGACACTTTGAGGAGGATATTGGGACAAGATCCCCTGTTCCTATTGTTCCTAGCTTCTCCATTCAGGTATGTTCCACCAAATCAATAGCTTATGTATTGATCAGACTTATACCACATAATTGAGCACTGATTAGATACTAGCATAGGATTCATCTATGTAAGGATTACTCTACAAAGGATTATATTTTATGACTCTAAGTGGACATTTTTCTTTTGTTTTTCCTAGGGCTTGATGCATTGCAGATGTGGAATAAATACTTAGATGATTATTTAGAGGTGCTCTATAACATAACTATTACCATTGGCTAAAGTATAATCATTTTGTAGAGTAAAACTGATTATTTTTTTTAAAGATGAGAGAAAGAGAGGGAGAGAAAGAGAGAACACATCCTTTGCCACGGCCTATAGAAGATGAATCCCTGTTGGATTCCTGTTTTCATGGCCAAATCCAAAGGACTGATTTATTTTCTGTAGCACTTGGATCCAGGCTGACAGTGTAATCAAGCCTGACATGATAAAGAGGCATTTAGCAAGTTTAAAAATCACATGCACAGTTGTTTCAATATGGAGAAACAGATCCTCTGCTCGTCGATCATATCATGCCTGGAGGCAGGTGGGTGGGTGGGAGAGCTGAGCACCCTGTACCTCCTTGAGAGAAGGCCTTCCAGCTGAAGAAGGACCCAAGCAGAGGCCCATTCAGCAGAATCTTCAGTTGTTGGAGCTTTGGAGGTATCTGCCTTCTGGATGTCTTCCCTCCTTTGCCTTACCAGAGAGATGCTGATATTTGAGTTTGCATCTTAAGAGGATAGCGGGATTCCTTCCCTCCTGTCACTGGCTGATTTGCTTAAGTAAGCTGCAAGCTATTTTCTATCACAGGGACCAGTGGGAGGCACTGGCAGAAACTAGTGTCAGCTACTTTGGCCGCTCCCAAGGCTGGGAAATATCGCCATTGCAGGAGAGCGTAGATTTTGAACTCATTTCAGAATGATGTAGATGCCATTTTCAAGGACTTCTTTCCTTTTTCTCCTCTTCTCCTCTCCACGCATTCTCCCCTCCCCTTTGCCTTTCTCCTCCTTTCCTCTCCAGCTTTTAATGGAATAAGCCTGTGTCCACAGCTTGACCGAAGCTCAGCAGCATTCCTACACGTGCACGCACACACGCACGCAGCCAAATTGACAGAGATTAGTTTTGAATCATCTGTTTATGAATGGAGAAGAGGTCCTTCCCCTCTGTTCTGGCCAAACCCCCTCCCTTTGCAGTATTTTGAGAATGAGGTCAGGGCCAGGATCTAACTGCTTGTCCCCGAAATAGCACAGATCAGAATTAATCTTAACATATTTGTTTTAACTGCCTCATTCAGATAATAAAGGGAAAAGCAGAGGACTGTTTGTGTTTTTCTGTGTGTGTGTGTTTTTGTGCATAACTTTGCAAGGAATGAATGAATGAATGAGTGTGTGTGAAGGGAGAGACTGAGGTGATTCATGGTAATTACTGACAGGCTGCAGGAGTTTCCTTGGGTTCAAGTGGGACACGTTTTAGAATTGAATAAAATTGAAGAATAAAATAGGCCCCAGTGGTGTCTTAACACTTCCTGTCATGGGGATAATTTATCAGGTGCTATGGAACTACATAATCCTCTCACAGTGTCCAGTTGTTTCACCTGTCAGCTTTTCATGTGTAGCTCACTGTCCCTCCCCTGTAGCTCCACAGAGTTTTGCATTGTTTAAAATGAATATGCAGATCTCATTCTCTGCCAGCCACTGCGGTGCACACACAAGTACAGGTATGTGTGAGTGACCCACCCACCCACTCGTGTGCACACGGCTTAATTTTACCTAATCTTTACACAAACTGGAATTTATCCGCCAGCCAGTGCCAAAGGGACATTAACAGATACTCTGAGGAGACCGACACTTCCAACCCCTTTCAAGCCCCAGCCCCTTTAGGATATTAGCAGGTCTGAAAGGTATTTGTGGTCCCCTGGCATTGTGTGTGCTGGTGGTGTTTACTTTTGTTCTCAAGGTTAATAATCTTTGACTCTTAGTGTCTGTTTTATATTTGAATCCTTTGAGCTAGGCCAGCCACTACTCTCCTCTGTGAAAGATTAAATAAACAAATTAGAATGTTGAGCAAGCAGAGAGGTGTCAGTATCAGCCTGGTCTGCTACATACTCATTTGATGGACTTTCGTGCGACAGGTATCCTCTGAAGGAGATGCCCACCTGTCTTTCCTATCAAAGGTGATTGCTTTTGAGTGAAGAGTGTGAAGGAGAATGAGAATTGCTGTATAGGTGGCCTCATGCATTTCCTTATTTGGTGTTCTTCACCTAAGGTGGTTTCTAAAATATTTAGAACTGTCCTCCACCCCGACACATGAATGTTTGTAGAAGCACCAAATTTGTGCTTTTCTTTTTTCCCTTATATTTTACTATAAGTTTACTGAAACAAATGCAACTTGAGATCAACATTGTAAGACCATCTCTATCTAAAGGACTTACTCATTTGCCCGGATGAACTGTTAGGTGCTGAAAGAACAAAGCTATAGCCAGACGTTTCTGGCTTCCAGAAATCAGTGGGAAAGAGAAGATGTGCTTGGTCCTAGAAATAATAGGACCTTTAAAAAAATCTTTATTAAATTTTTTGGGTGACATTGTTTAATAGAATTATATAGGTTTCAGGAATACAGTTCTCTAATACATCATCTGTACATTGTGTGTTCACCATGCAAAGTCCAGTCTAAAGTCGTGCTTTTCAACTGATATTTTTCATATAGAAACAGAAAGTGAATTAGTGGGTGTCTAGGGCTGGGGTGGGAATGGGAACAGGTAATTACCTGTTAATGGGCACATGGGATGTTTCTGACAGGACAAAAATGTTCTGAAGCTACAGTACGGTGATGGTTGCAGAACTTGGTAAAGTCATTCAAAGTCATTGATTGGATTGTACATTTTTGACCCAGCAATTCCGCTGCTGGGATTATACCCTAAGATCCCTGAAACACCAATCCAAAAGAGCCTGTGCACCCCAATGTTCATAGCAGCACAATTTACAATAGCCAAGTACTGGAAGCAACCTAAGTGCCCATCAGCAAACGAGTGGATCCAAAAACCATGGTATATTTACACAATGGAATTCTACGCAGCAGAGAGAAAGAAGGAGCTTATACCCTTTGCAACAGCATGGATGAAACTGGAGAGCATTATGCTAAGTGAAATAAGCCAGGCGGTGAGGGACAAATACCATATGATCTCACCTTTAACTGGAACATAATCAACAAAAGACAAAAGGAAACAAAATACCACCAGAGACATTGAGGGGGGGAACTGTCTAGCAGTGGCCAGTGGGGAGTGAGGTGGGGACAGTGGGAAGAGGGGATTGCAGGAATTGTTATAAAGGACACATGGACAAAATCGGGGGGGATGGTGGGGGTGGGGGAGGGAGGTGGGTTCAGCCGGGGTGGGGGGAGGGAAGGGGAGAAAAGGCATACAACTGTAATTGAATAACAATAAAAAATAAATTAAAAAAATCATAATAGAAAAGAAAAAAAATAAAATGGGTAAATTTTATGGTATGTAAATTATACCTCATTAAAGCTGTTAAAAATCGGCATTCCTGTATTTGAGTGCCCTTGGGCCTAGGTTGCATATAATATGAAAAAATGTATCACTCTAAAATTTTACCTGCTCTTTACCCACTGAAGTGTATTAACTTCAGTTGTGGAGAAGCTTCACCCAGAGGTGACAGGGCTAGGAAAAAACCTGGAGCCTAGGATGCAGGAGTCTGCCCCAACCCCTGTGGGCCAGCAGCGAGGTTGCTGCCCACCGCAAGGTAAGGAGCCCACCCAGGGGGCAAGGGTGTGAGAGTTCCAGGCAGGCTCCAGAAGGCAGTTAGCACCATATTACTGAGCTGTGGCTACATGTGTCATAAAATTAAAAAATATACATCCCAGTGTTGTTCAGCCCTTAAGTGATGGCATTTTTCTCTTGTTTTGCAGGTTGTCTTAGTCTTTGCTCTCAGCATTGGTGCACTTGTAATATACTTCATAGATTCGTCAAAGTGAGTATTCAAATTCATTGCCGTGCCCTCTGTTTCTAACACTGTGGTGAGCCTTTACATCAATCAATGATTTACTTTAACATCGTGCTTTGCGAGAGCCTCCTGAGTGTGGAAGACCTTTAGAGGAAGGCAGGGCTGTTTGTGCTGATTTTCTGAATGGGAAAGCAAGCTCTCACAAGGAAGGATTCTGCTGGCTATGAGAGGGAGAGAAGGGTATCCGAGTTCAAGCCATTTTGCTGGGTAATATTTATTTTTAAATAGCTGTTTCCTGATGAAGCATTTGCACTGAAGATGTCAAGAGGTTTGGATGTACATTTGCAACCTCTGAGAAGTTATAGCATCCAACTGGTGAAGGTCTGAGCCATTCTTGCCAAGGTGCGAGGGTTCTTTCCTTTTTAAGAGTTTCCAATGCTTTAATCTCACTTGAGGTCAATTAGAAAGTGCTATGCCATCCTACCAACCAAATATTCAGCTGAAGCATTGCCTGCTGGTGCTTCTTGACTTGGGAAGGTAAGGAGATGGGACAGAGGAGTTCATGATGACTCCCAGAGGTGGAGGACCATGGCCATCTGAGAATTTCTGGAGTGGACACTCATGCAGATCCTTGGGTGCCAGCAGGGTGAACTGCTGCTTCAGGGTGGGCCTGCGGTGGGGTCCGTGCGACGATGGGAAAGGCTTTGTAGGAGGCAGAAGAAGTCACTGAGCAGAGCTGCTAGGTGTGGCCAGTTCTGCCCTAGTTCCTGCAGGCGTCACCCCTGGGTGCATCATTTGTTCCAACTATTCTATTGCAATCTTGAAGTTGACAGCTCCTGGGAAACTGAAACTGTGCTTGCCCAACCAGCCTTTCTATGGTGACATGAAATTGACACTGGACAGTGGCCTTGAGCTCTTTGTCTGCACTTTTCACTGTCAGAGTGTTTCTTACTCCTTGAGCTCTATCCCTGGTATGGCTGGATACTAGAGTCAGACCCCAGGAAACCCTCTTGATGTTCCTATTGGCGCAGGCCCTGATGTGTCTGAATTTTGAGCTTGCATTCTTTTTCTGTGGCTCAGGATGGTAATACTTTCATACACACTAAACTCTGAATTTCTCAGAGGCATCTCATCACCAGCCAAAGGATTTTGTGCACATGGATGCCAAGGCCAAAATGTCATGTTAGGGAAGATAAAGAAAATATCAGCTCCAATTGCCTGTCTCTAGGAATCAGCCATGTCTGAGACTGTCAGGTCCTTCAGTCGTCCCCACACATAAGGCTGGGCTGCCCTCACCCATCTCAGGTGGAGGGGCCTTTAAAAGTGCTCCAGGAGATTCCTCATACTTCTCCATCAGCTCTTCCTGGCCAACAAAGAGAAGAAGAGCTTTTTCAGTTTGGAAAACTCCAAGTGGGATGTCATTGAAGGTAAGCCCCTTCTAAATATCTACACTTAATAATTTTGATCCTATTTGAATGGAAGCAAAGATCTTTTAAAGCCTCCGGTCTTATTTCTCCATTCTCTCCCCAGGCATGAGCAGTGTTCTCACATGTCTGGGGGTGCAGCCCTGCCAACTTCCATGCCAGGGCTCAGGACATGGGTTTAGGCATGTGGTCTGTCTGCCCCAGACCGAGCAAACCTTACGTGGAGGTGAGTGTGACTCTTGGTTAGGGGGACAGACACCTCGGCGCCTTCTTTCCTTTGCCTCCCTTCCTGCTCCTCTGTATTTCTCAGTGAAAATAAAATACTCTTGTTGGATGGGTCTGAGTTGTGTCCTTCTTTACAGTGTCTACTGTGAGGCAATCTTTCGCACTTCGATTCCAGTGGACTTCCACAGGCAAAACCTTCTTCCTTGGATGCCCTGCACTCCTGCAGTGCCCTTTGGATTTTGTTCTGATTGTGCTGAGCCTTGGGGAAGCTGGCATTGTGGATCCTCTCTGGTTCAGTCTCTTTTATGGGTTCGCAGAAAGTTGACTGCAGGGATGCCCCTTCCATTCTGTTCTCAGATTTTCCCAGCAAAAGTGCGAGTCCAAAGACTGTCCTCACTTGCCTAGCAGGGGGCTGGCCTAGCATCAGCCTAAGCTTGGTCTTTCTTCTTTGTCACTAAACTGTGTGGTTTGGCATAGAGAGACTTTGTACATAAGAAAAACTTAGGTGTTTTTAGGCAGCCCTTTCTGCTTTTCATTTGCGTTACTTCTTTTGGTTCTGAAACTGTATACCACAGTGCTGTCCTGTGGGTGACCTGACGGGCAGAGGCCAATACCAAGGAGTCTGCCGTCTTTCTGGGGATAGCCAGCAAGCATGTTTAAGTAAGGGGAAGAATTAAAGTGAAATCTGTGAAGTGACTTTTATGATAAGTCTACAGAGTCCCAGGAATAAAAAAATAAAAGTAATCTATTAGGCAAACTATAATCAAGCAAAGTGAACAAGATAAAGTGAAGTTCTATCCACACATAAAATGCAAATGGAAATCAGGGATGAAAGCAGGCTGTTAATTCTTAAATCCATCTTTTTTTATTCAAAACTGTCATTGGTTTTACACACGAGTGCTTTTGCTGGCCACTTGGGAAAAAATGGGCATCTTGGAAAGAAAGCTTTAAACTTCTCTTGGAATTTATATGAAATCATCATTCTGGAAAAAAGTACTCCCCATTCTTCCAATGAAGTTTAGTTAGTATACCCTTCAAATTAATAAGTAACTTAAAACACAATCCATAGACTTTCCCTTGTGTGGGCCTAATTGCCTATAAAATAGCTTGTTTCGATAAATTTTAACCAGAGCTGGCCTCCCCTGGATGGTAGAGAATACCCCAGCAACACAAGTTCAAGGTGTGATGGTCTACAGGTGCAGTGTCAAGACAAACCAGTTCAGGTTGTGGAAGAGGAGAGGTGGTGTGGGTGGTCATTCTACTTGTGTGGGGCAGCTGATGAGAAAGGCACTTCAGCTAAATGTCGTAATTAATGGGTGTACAATCTGTTTAACTCTTCCTGTTTATTTTATTATCAAGAGGAAGTGGATAGGTTATTTCCAAATACATTCTCAACTGCACGTGTTCGCCTTTCTGTTGTCAGGCCAAGGTGATCCCTGAGCAGTAAGGCTTTGAGAGGCCCTTCTTGGGTCTTAACTTTCCTGGAGTGATCACCACAGAAGAACCACTTGTGCAGCATCGAGTTATTACTCTCTAGCTAAGATGGATTGTTCTCACAATTTCTGGAGCTGAAAGCCAAAGAGAAGTACATTAAACTGTGTTAAAATTATGCTTCATCATCACAGTGGTAGACTCTCTAGAAACACCCAAGCAGAGGAAAGCTGTTCTACCAAATCGTTGGCTAGATGTCAATGCCAATTCCTTAACAGACGCAGAGATGCGTTAAGCCCGCCACACACAGTAATCCCCGTCCCCAGGAGGTCCCCTTTAGTTAGCCACACGAGACAGTTATTGTCCAAAAGAAAAGAACTCCATTTCTTTTCTTATTCTTTTTAAAGACGCTGTGCCCAATTTACGGCACACCCCACTCCAAATTCTAATTCCTATGTCTCCCAATCCTTACTTATATGAACCCTTTTTTCTCACATTCTGGTAACTCCAAGAAGCAAAGTTTTTTTTTTTTTTTTTTAAAGATGTACAACTAAGTCAAATGTTATTTAGATGTTTTGTGGGTGATAATGTCACTGTGACTTGTTCCATCCCTTCCTGTCTCCTCCCTTTGACATAGGAGCAATAATTCTTCCCTAATAGATAAGAAGAAAAGCCCCAAGATGTCAGTGTGAGGGCAGCATTCATGGATTGCATTGTGCAGCAGTTCCTGCTGCTCCTAGAACTTCAAGAGAAAGTTGGAAAAGAGAGAAGCTCAGGACCCTGACTATTTGCACTTTTTCCAGGGGCATTCTGGGAAGGGATGACTCACCTGTGTGAGGATATTTATTCCTTTGATTCTTGTTTAAAATTTGCTACTTTTTATGCTATAGTTACGTGAATGATGAATATTTAATCCTGTGTATACTGAAAATGAAGGTCAAGTCCTGCTTACTGGTGACTTCAATACAGACTCCTGTCTCTGAAAGGCAAGCTACCTGCTGTTAGCAGAGTAAAGCTGAAAGGTTATACATTGTTAAAATTTTCCTTAATGACTTTATTTGCTCCAAAATGGCTGGTACACAGTAGGGGGTGCCTTCTTGTTTCTTGTGGCTCCTGGTATCACCAGTGCTTTTGGGGATGTGCACATTAGGAAAGGGGAGGAAACAGCAGCACATATTTTGGAGAGACATCTAATTTAGGGGCTGGAATCCAGGGTAACAGTGCAGTTTCGATGTGGAAATAGCCCTGCCCTAGTCTTTAAAATTTTAAGTTTGTATTGAGTAATTCATTCATTTTGTATCCATTCATTCATTTGAAACATCTTCGGTGTGATAATGCTGAGTATTTTTCACATGGTAAAATTGCTGTGGTTAGTTATGGTCAAGGAAGACTGTTTTCAAGATTGCTACAGAAATTGACCAGACTGTTATTGTAGTCTCTGATAAAGAAACTGGCAGTGAGGACACCCAGAGCTTTAGCAGAAACAGCCAGTCACTCAACTATTTTACCTTCCCCAGTCTTCACATGGCCAGGCCTCTCTCTTCCCCAACCTAGAAATTCTCCTCAAAAAGAGAGGAGCGGGTGGTTGGAGGGAACTAACATTCACTGATCATGTGCTTTGAGTGAAGTGTAGTGTTAAGCACTTTCAAATAAATAATACATATGATCCCACAGAAGTCTTCTAACACTTGATAGAGTAGGAACTACAGCATTCCCACTTTATAGATGAGGAAGCCAAAGCTGCAACATTGGCCCAAAACCACATAGCTAGTAACTTGTGGAGCCAGGATTTGAATGCAGCATATCCCAAGGTGTCATCTCCCTTCCAAGTGTCAAGAACTGAGATCCCAGATTGAGGAAGTTATTATAAATGGGTTTGATGAGAAGTTGCAAGACAGAGGTCCCTCCACCTCATCTTGCTTACTCTCTTGTCTTCTTTTCCCTTTTGTTCTCCATCTCCTCATTTCTCACCTTTGGGACCAAGTTTGAAAGCCAGCAGTGCTTATGAGGGTCGTGTCACAGTTTTCTCCCTACGACATGGGACATGTGCCATCTAACATCTCTTTGATTCATTTCTCCCGAATTTGGTGTAATAAGACTCTGTTCTTTTTTATCTCAGGGGAGAAGCAGTGTTTTGTGATGGAACAGGGTCAAATTAGCAAAGACAGAGGAGAGGTGCGTGTTTCTCAAGGGCTCTTCCCACGGAAGGGAAGGGATTCTTTCCAGATGGAATGGCCCTTTGCGCTCCCATCCTTACCTAGCTCTCTGTGCCTGTTGTTTGGCACATTAATGTATTGGGTTGGCCAAAAAGTCCGTTACGCTATTTTCCATAGGATAAAAATTTTCCATTTTCATTGGTAACTTTATTGGTGTGGATATTTTGAGTATATTTGCTGTCTCCTGCTATTGGCTTCTAGTGGGTAGAGGCCAGGGGTGCTGCTAAACATCTCCCAATGCATATGGCAGCCCCACAGCAATGAATTATTGGTCTAAAATGTCAATAGTGCCAAAAAACTTCACAAACCACTTTGACATGTTGGATCAGTCATAGCATCTTCTCCATATGCTGCACAAATCTTTTTTTGCATTTCAGTTGTGTTTTTACCTTTCTTGAAAATAATAAAGCATAATACGCTGAATATGTTGCTTATTTTCTTCCATCTTCAATATTTAAATGGCTGCACAAAAATTTACCAATTTTAATAAGTTTTTTAAATGCATGCCGATAGGACAGCTGTCACAATAGAAGCTAACAAAATTGTTTTGAATGAAGTTGAAGACCACTAAGCACTACTAGAGCCAGGTATGGAAAAAATGTAATGGACTTTTTGGCCAACCCAGTAGCTAATGACAGTCCCTGCTTCTCATTAGGAGTCTTTTATCTCTTTGGAGAGTTGCAGAATTTAGTTGTGGTTCTTCATTGTGTGCCTAGGAAGTTAGTATTACTAAACCAATGGACTCCAGGAAACTTTGGTCCCAGTCATTTCAGTGGAAGCCTTTAAAATGATTTTAGTATATCCGGCTTCTTCTCACTAGTAACTGTGCACACAGATGTTGACACAGTGCCTCCCACATGCCCAGCCTCCTGGCAGGCACATGGCAGAGCTGTGAGGTCAGCCATGATCACCTCCATGACAGTGCACTATAAACTGTAAAATACAGCGAGCGCTACTGTAACTATTGTCATTACCATACCCCTGGCCACGCATCATGGACAGCGAGGCAGCCCAGGGCAGAAAGAAGGAGGCTGTCTCATTCTGTGCCAGGTTTCTTTAGGAAACAGGGTCTTTCGAGGTAGGCTTCTGAGAATTTGCTCCAGCTCTCTGCCTTTACATCTTTTTTGAGAAGTCATGCCATGTACTTAACCTTTGTTGAGGAAGTCAACACAAATCACTGTGTATGTAAAGCATCTCCCTATTCTTTTCTTTCCCTCTTAAATACTACCCCCAGTTTTCTTCATCCCTCCCTGACGCTTTTATTGCCAGGCTTTGGTTTGGAAAATTATGGGTAGGGAAAGTTCAAGGGCAGGATGTTCAGAGCAGCTCTGCACATCTGTGAAGGGAATACAACAGGACAGCCAGCAGCTGTTGAAAGAATGGAAGGTCAGGTGGTGGAGGAGCTGAGCCCATTGGAGGTGGGGGAACAGGAGCCCCTCAGGGGCTAAGGGGCTGTAAATAACTCCCAGTGGGAGGTCTTTGTTCCCTTTCAGAATTTAACCTTTCATGGTAACACTTGGTCCTCTGATTTGGGAGAGACCCTAACTCAAACATTTCACCTCATCTAGTTTTCTGAATTGCCATTCTCTCATCAGTTAGGTATAAACCTGAAGAGAAGAGGGGTAGAGAATATGCCAAGTTGGTGAGTGCCCTTCCTTCTCTCCCCCACACCGTTGAGGGGGTCCCTGCTTCCTTGCTTATTTCCCATTGTGCGGGTGATACGTAGGTACCACATGCAACAGCATCTAGAAGGAAACTGCTTATCTTTGACATTTCCTTGGAAAAATCGGGGACTATGTTAGATATGGGAGGGAAAATGGCACTAGACCTTCCAGCCTGGCTGCAAAAGACTATTTAGAATAAAATGTTAGAATTTGAAGAGGTGCCAGAGTTCACTTGGTGCCACTGTTCCCTGTGCCTCAGCATCCTGTCCTGCAGAATGAGGGCTAAGTGACCTGCTCAAGGTCACCCAAGAAGCCAGGTGCAGAACTAGAGCTGGAAGCCCGAGAGCCCTCCTTGCCTCTCAGTCCAGGCCCTTGTCTCCTTGATCTCATAGTTTTTTCTAAGAAATAAATAATGATCAAAGGTGTGACAGCGAGTGTTATCTGTTAAAAACTGAAGCAAATTATGACTTTTTACACTAGTTCTGGGGTTTCAGGATGTCCTCAGGGGGGGCACTTTAGGACAGAGATGATTTCAGGTGGAGAAAACCAAACCCAGCCAGGTGGCTTCTTGGGCTAACTTCATGAAGTTCATCCTCCTTGGCAAGTGGCCTTGAATTTCTAGGTTTCATGATCCTGCTACTCTTTTTTTCCCTGTACTATTTCAGAGATGGAGGTAAGAGTTCATCTCTGTAGTAGAAGGTTAACAAGGCTGAACTCATTGGTTTGGTTTGTTTGGAACTTACTTTGCATTACTTTGGAGGATGTTTGCCCAATTGCTCAGTTGTGGCTCCTGTAAAAACACTATCTATAAACACTGTCTATAAATCATATCCACTCTATCTTAGAAAATCAGCATGAATTATTTCTTGTCTTCTCATCATCTCCAGAATTTAAAAAGAAAGCTTTAAATTATCTGAGACCATCTTAGTCTTCTTACTTCTTTTAAAAGAATGATTATTTCAGGGCAAATGAAGAAAGTGCATCCCCTTCCAGGCCCAGTCAGTCAGTGATATCTTCTGAAAGAGCTTGTGCTTATACCATGAGAGGGGCTGGGTCTCCTCTTCGTTGCACAGCGCTGGTCCTTCACCTGAAGTCAAAGCCAGGTGTGCCACCAGCATCTGCTGGGAGATCAGGGTGGGAGCCAACTGGAGGGAAGGGTTAGAGCACAGAACGGTTTAATGAAAACACAAAGGTAGGGCTCATGCTAAACACAGCCGTGGTTGTGCTGAGGTATGGGGTCAACTATTATGGCTTCAGCACCGGATTTATGGGCTGCAGACAGGAATAGAAATGTGACCTCTGTCTTTGCTTTTATTCCCTTGTTCTTCTTCCTGACAGCCTGACAAGTTACAGCTTTGGGGAGACCCTGGTCAGTTATGAGTCATTTGTGGTTTAAAAATAGAGTCCCTTGCAGTAAGGATCCCTCACAGTAAGAAGCCCTTGGGACTTTTTAATGCATATGTCACTGTTTCCAGAATTTGGGAGAAGGGAATGTAAGTGTGTGTGTATAGGGGGCAATCCTGTCTCACCTATACACCAGTGGGAAAGAGCATGAGGAGATTAGCAAGCAATCTCATCATAATAGCAAGGATGACACTGAGAGCCATATAGTACCTGGGCTCTTAAATGTATCAATCATGTAATAGATCTCTATGAAGTACCAACTGTGTCCAAGACATTTTGCTAGGTATTGGGGAATATCATATACTATGTATAAGAATGTGTCTTTTCCATTAAGATTATCTCTATCTCTATCTGTATCAGTATCTCTGTATCTGTATCTAATCTATCTATGTATCAGGAAGTCCAGCCAAAAATATAGGGAAGATAAGATAACAAAACAAGGTAACAAGTGAAATATCACTGGGCAATATCTCATCAGGTACTAACATGAATATTGCTGATGGTTAAGCTGAAGGTTGAGAAGCTGAAAAGATGTTGATGGAGTGTTTTGGCTCTGGGAAGGCTTTGAACTGAGGAGACAGGAAACTTAGTCTCCTCTCTGACTCCAGGACCCCACAGAGAGGCTGTCGTGATGGCCTGCACTTTGGTCACTTAGCTTTATTTCCAGTGTGTGCTGAGTCCAGTGAAGCCCTACCTTGAAATCAACTACTGAGGTTCAGGATTGAGAATATTTCAAGGATAGCATAACAGAATCAGACAAGTGAACCGTCTTGGGTGACAAAATACATGTTCTCCATATGTACATGATTAAAACCTTTGGAAACTTTGATTTGGAAATTTCCAGAAGTGGCTGAGTGAATCAAATCTATTCCATCTTTTTGAAACCTAGGTCAGGGAGCAATATGCCTTTCAGGGGACTTTCTTATGAACTTGACACATGTAGAATATCCGGGAATGTGGTGGGGAGGAAGGTTATGGCTAGTGAGGCTGTGCTGTTGACCAGGTGGCCGCAGCCCGCCCAGAGATGTTGTCTGGAGACCAGCGTTTGCCTGGAGGGCCACCCTGGGATTTTCATGAGCTCTGTTGCTTGTTCCTTCAGGGTTCCTTTCTCCATAAAGAATATTAATAGTTATATCTTATGACTGTATTTGTATAAAGATGAATATTATCCAGGCTGAAGTCATTATTACATATTGATTATGTTATAGTTAATTTTCTCTTCTGATTATAAACAAATTAAAATTAAGACATCTTCATGGGTCCCTAGGAGTCTGGTGGGCCCCGGGCACTGTGTCTGCCTTGCCTGATGGAGAAGTTGGCCCTGTTTCCTCCCTTCCTGTCACCCCATTTATCTGGAAGTTTTCACAGATGAGAAACAATGCCCAGAGACAGACCCCTTGCACCACACCCTTCCCAGTATCGTCTCATAAAAATAAAAATAAAAATTTCATTTCAAACCATGTCTTATGCCTTGGCTTTGGGAAATATTAACTTCAGCAACCCAACATTTTAAATGATGGGTATATGGATATGTAAACAATTTTTAAAAACTAAAAATATTGCTTTTCTGCTGAGTTTTGGAAAGATGTGTGTTTTGTTCATCCTTTTTATTTTTTTAATCCTCAACTGAGGATATGTTTATTGATTTGAGAGAGGGAAAGAAACATCAATGTGAGAGAGAAACATTGATTGATTGCCTCTCATATGCACCCCAACTGGGGATTGAACCTGCAACCTAGGTATGTGCCCTGCCTGGGAATCAAACCTGCAACCGTTTTGCGAATGGTACACTCCAACCAACTGAGTCACAGGCCAGAACTGTTTTGTCCATTCTGATATCTGAAAATTCATCTTGTTTTAGGAGCTCGATCCCCTGAGAGTACCACTGTAAAAATAACATCTCCCGTTTCAAAGGTTTGCAAGCTCAAGTAAGCAGGGGCGGGCAGATCTGGCGAGGAGATCTGGGGTGAGCTGAGGGCTCAAGTGTCCCCTGAAGTGGCTTCTCAGCTCCAGCTGATTGTCCCCAAGCAGTAATACAGACTCTTGGAATCAGATCTTCCCATGTTCTAAAGGGAAGAAAGGAAGCTGAGCTTTTATGTCAAACCTCCAGTTTAAAAATATTACCCAGAACTCCAAAACTTTGAAAGTACTCTGCAGGCCAAACACAACACCTCTGCAGTCCAGATTTGGGCCTCCCGTTGCCATCTCTGTTCTAAACTGTGTCTCTTCCTGGTCTTGAATTAGCACTGCTCCCTGGGTGCCAGAAAATGTACTTAACTCTTGGTCTTCTGTCTCCCCCAAAAGGGCCCCTTCTCTCTCCAGCATGAGGAGACCTTGGCCTTGAGTTGCTCTGGCTTGTGTCCAATCTAACCATTTTCAAATGCTACTTAAGTCAGTGTCCACTTTTCTCTAGGCAAATACTGTATGTCACGGCAATAAATCACCTGCAACTTACTGTAAAACCCCGAAGCTGCATATCACTAGCTCTACATCATCCCTGAAAATAACGTTGTTAGGACCTCATAAACATACACTCTGTTTGTTTAAGAACTGCAAGAGCTTTTCAAACATGGTTGCTAAGTCACAAGAGTGTATTTTCCAGGACATAAATGGAAGCGAACATAACCCCCTGAAGTTGTCCGATTCTTTATAAGAAAAGCGGCCCAAATCTGTCTGTTCTGCCAGTGTGTTAACTTGACCACAACAGAGTTGATTATACTAAGTGTGCAAGTGCTGATAATTGCTCAAGACTGTCTTATGACTTATTTGGCTATATGGGCACATTATATGAAACTTGGTTTAATTTCTAGCTTGTGTGTCTGTGAAAGCATGGGTTAACCTAGATATATCCTGGCTGGTAGTTTTCATCAACCTTCAAGTTTACAATTTGCTGAGCATTAGGGTCAGCCTTATTGATTACATTTCCATGCTGTGGCCCCTTCAGAAATAAAATCGGAACCATCTTGTGTCTCTCTTCCCAGATGTGGTCCAAAGTCTGCACCCCACCTCCACCTCCTGACCTTTCCCTGTCTATGTGGAAAGCTGGCAGTTAATGTTAGGGTCGCAGGAAGCTCTACTTGAATATGGAGTCTAGAGCTTAGATAGTTTCAGAGCTGGGGAAAAGCTGATCACTTCATTATCATAACCCAGATTCCAGCTGTTCATCATCTGATTTCCAAATGGAAAACACTCCCGCCACCCACCTTTCACCTGTCAAGATTCTCTCAGGAAGGAATTGTAGGTATGGCTCCGGGGCCTGCCTGTTAGATGTTGGAATCTACTGGGAGACACGTGGCCTCTGCTCCATGTTCCTATTTATACCCAGACAGAGAGCCCCCGTCTCTTCCCTTGAGAGCTGCTGTTTCCACCTCTCCTCCCCGCCCTCACTGAAGATTCAGAAAATGAACCTGTGGCCCTGTTTGAGATCCACTGGATGTTGATGCCCTAGAGGGAATAGCGGAGACAGGATGTAGAGAAAGGTGAAGAATGTGTATGCTCTCAGACAACTCTACCTAATACATGCTTTTTCCTTTAGCAGCAGGAGGAAGTGGGTGAGGCGTGCACTAAGGACTTTTCCCTCTTCAGAATAGCATGAACAGGAATGATAAGGCAGGTCTGAAGAAGCAGCATGGATAACTGAGATGTGGTCCAGACATCCATGCAGCCTGTCAGTGCCTTGGAGCACAGTCTGTTTTCAAGTATGTGGTGAGGCTGGGGAGCAGACAAGGAGGGGCATTTGGTGGCTGCGTGTGCACACATACTTGGAGAAGGCAGGAATGAGTAAGAATTGGAAGCTACAGAAAATTATTGAATGTGATGTGGGTAGATTACCACATTCAGTGGTGGTACTTCTTTTGTGGGACAAGCACCCTTTTGGGAATTTTATGAAGGCCTTAGGAATTTTGCTTGCCAGGGAGCTTAATATTGGTCTGTGGACTCCAAGCTAAGGATTCCTGCTGTATTAGTTTGGTTCATCTGCTCACTCCTGTTTCTTCTGCCAGGAAGATGGCATGGCAGACAGAGGGCACCTTCATATGATCGGGAGCCATCCCCATCCTGGCGTATAAAACACTTTAAGCAGGAGTCTGTCTGCAGTGTGTTTTCTCTTGAGCAGGTGCCCTCCTTCCCCAGAGGCATTTGAGGTCTTGAACATGTTGGGGCAATGCTAATGAACTGGGGAAGGAAGGCCATACGCTTCCTAGCTGTTCCTTTATTACCAGGCAAAACTGAAAGTAGCCTGTGAGGTGAGATGGGTGTATAGGGCAGAGCTGAAACACTCTTTGTTTGCTGCTGTTTCTATACATTGTGGGATAGCACCTGTTTTTCAGGGAAGATTTCCTCCTTAGGCTGCAAATCAGGGATGTACATAATCTCCTGCCAAAATTCCATCTGAGACCCAGCACTGGGGCACCAGCACCTGGTGCTATGGGGCCGCCCTAACAGATGTGAGCAGCTGCCGCTTCTCCAGAAGGCCATGTCTCTTCCCCACAGCTGCGGAGTCACTGGGGACTGCTGTGGGCTGGTCCTACCCATCTTCAGACCAGTTTGATAGAATACAAAAGAGTGGCTTCAAAAGAAGCCCCGCCTCCCCTGAAAGGCCTGCTTCCTACAGATTTCTTCCTGTCCCCACCTGTCTCTAAGCCAGCCGACTATGACAGTTTAATTGGTGTGCAGAAGGCAGGGTGAGGAGAAGCAGGCAGGGGTGACTGGCATTCTGGAGGAAGCAGACTCCCCTGAGATGAGTGAGGAGGACCATGACAGACAGGCCTGAGAGGCTGTCACAGGCAGAAGGTTGTGGACCCTGGCTTGGAAAGAGTGCTGGCTGAGGAGGAACCGTTTTCCAGGTCCTTCCTCCCCAGGCTGCCCAGGCCAGTGTGTGCATTCCTGTGTTGTCAGCCCCATGCACTGAGGGCCCGAGAGGCCGGCTGGAGGCTGAGGCCTGGGCTGAGGATGGGTGCAAAGGAAAGGTGGTGCTGCCCAGTACTTAGCAGGAGGATTTGGAATCAGACCTTCACTGACCACTTTATAGCTGTGTGCCCTTGGGCACGCTAGTTACCCTTTCCAAGTTGTAGTGTCTTTACTTTGTAACAAGGGATGAAAGTGGTGATGAGGGACAAGGATAAGCCCACCTGTAGCCAAGTGTGTGGAAAGGATTAGATAATGTATGTAAAAACTCCTAGTACAGTGCCTGTCATGAAAGTGGCCAAGATGTTGTTGTGCTTTTGAGGTTTCTTTTGAAGCTTTTAAACAGGTCTTTAGAGAGACAAGATGTAAACACACTGAAGTTAAGAACAATCTAACAATAGCCAGAGGGGAGTGGGGAGGGGACATTGAGGAGAGGGGATTACAGGAACTACTATAAAGGACACATGGACAAAATCAAGGGGGAGGGTGGAGGCGGGGGAGGGAGGTGGGTTAGGCTGGGGTGGGGTGGAGGGATGGGGAGAAAAGGCAGACAACCGTAATTGAATAACAATAAAAATTTTTAAAAGAAGAAATAAAACAACATGAATTGCAAGGCAGTAATTAATTATCGAGGTAGTGGACAAGACCTGAGATTCTTAAAACTGTAAACCTTAACTCATTAATGGTTTGTGAAAGTAATTAACTCATTAATGGTTTGTGAAATTAATGCTTTGCAAGCATTTTATTTATTTATTTTTTTGGCACTTGATCAGTTTATTTGCTTTTCTTTATTTAATTAATTTTTTTCAATTAGTTTATATTCAACATTATTTTGTATTCGTTTCAGGCATATGGTGTAGTGGCTAGACAGCCATACTTTACAAAGTGTTCACCCTGATATTTCCAGTACCCACCTACTACCATATATATATATAGTTATTACAATATTACTGACTATGTTACCTATGCTGCACTTTACACAGAAAGCATATTAAAAAGATGAGATCAAACAGCCTTAGATAACAATACTGCTTCAGAAGGTCAATGTGATCATGTGAAACTTGTGCTTCAGTTAATATGTACAGATCCGTATATTCCATATATACATATGTGTGTGCTGGTTTATGATGTAAAATACACAAGGTGGGGCAAAAGTAGGTTTCTAGTTGTGAGTACACGAAACGCAGAGTTTATCATGTTTTCCCCATGACAAATGTAAACCTAAACCTACTTTTGCCCCACCCTGTATTTCTTGCTGTGGGTTTTGCTAAAAAGTAGTTTGAGCCCAGAATGGAGAGTGCTCTCTGGGCTGCAGCAGCTTAGGGCAGCATTGGGGAGGAAGGGACCCTGGAGCTGGGTCCTCAGGCACGGGTAGAATTTAGGTAATACAGGAGAAGGAGAGGGTGAGCAATGCACACGACCACCTTCACTTCTGGCACCAGCTGTACATTCAGGGATTCCCAGAACCAGCCTCAGCTTTGACAGTTCGCTGAAGGGGACCACAGCACTCTGTGAACTCTTGTGCAATTACAGCTCACTGAAAGCTGTCATGCTCACCAGGGATTTCTGACGGGGAAAGGATGCAGATTAAAATCGGCCAAGGGACGAGGTGCATAGGGCAGATCTGGGAAGGCAGTAAACACAGAGCTTCCATGTCCTCTCCCTGGGGAATCATGGGCAGTGCTACTTCTCCAGCAGGGATGTGTGACGACATACGAGGAGTTTGGCAAAGCAGGGAAGCTCACTGAGCCTCAGTGTTCAGAGTTTTTCTTGGGGCTCAGTCACATAAACTTGGGTGATTGACCTCAGTATCTAGTTTGGAGGTTGACTGATACCATGTGACCCTAAGCCCCTCACCATATATCACGTTGGTAGATTTTCTGGTGTGATTAACCACTGCCCTCCCCCATTCATATTATTATTATCTCCCTGACCCAAGACACCGAGGCAAAAACTTTTATCAGGCATGACACCCCAAGCTTGCCTTCCAGAAGCTGAGGGCTAAGGCCAGACCTCTCTCTGGGCCAAGTTAACATCTTTATAGCTGAGGCAGCGATGGGGCTGGGCTGGCTGGAGGAGGCTCTCTTCTGGAGAGGACTGGCAGTGGGTCCTCTGAGCCCATGCATGAATAGCAGAGGTTGGAAACGTTCCTTCACAAAGGCCCGTATTTCTAGGGTCTGACATTTCATGTCAGCAGAATCACCATTGAAAACAACATGATTTATCCATCTCCTCAGTCCCGGCGTATACCCAAGCTGAATAGCTTGTCTGGTGAGCCAGCAGTTGGCAAAATGAAACTGAGCACAGGGACAGGAAAACGGCCGCCTGAATGCCTGCTCCCCATGTGGGGGAGCTGCCCTGGGCACATCGGCCTTTGACGTGACCCCATTTGCTTCCATCTCCAGGTGACCAGGACTCTTCCTGGGCTCTGTTCCTTTGCAGATCAGATAGATCGGCCTACAGGTGCCCTTGGCAGCTTTGGGAAGGAGAACAGCTGTCTCCCTGCTCCAATTTAGCTTCCCTACTGTAAGGCTTGATGAGGTCAAACCCAGAAAACACTAAGACCTCAAGCTGGGGATAAAATGTAGATTCGGCATGTCGTCAGGCCATGCTGCCCCCTCGCCGCCACCTGACAAATGAGGCAATCCCCAGCCAGGGACAGTTTGTAATTGTGCAATCAAATTAACTTGGATTTCAGCTTAATGAAGTGCTTAATGTCCTGAATGAGGACATTAAGGAGCCCTAATATTTAGAGAAGCAAGCTGGACCCCAGGAAAGACGAGAACAGGTTTCAGTTAATGCCCGTTAGTATTAATTGTGCTTGCAAATTAAACCTTTTCAGAAATTCATCCTTTATGTGTGGCAATCTGTTAGCACCCAGTTCTGCTGTGTTTTTGCTTAGGGGGTTTCCTGCTGTGGCTCAGAAACAGGAAAGTGGAAAGAACATTTTTCTGGAGATTTCTGCTGAACTCTACATTGTAGGGCGTATTTCATAACTTCACAGCATCTCACTTTTCTCAGTTGAACAATAAGACACATCTTCCTCGTTTTCCCTGAAATTTCTCTTTTCTTCTCTAGGTGGGATTATTTATTTATTTATGGAAAACTGATACTCTGGAGTCAGGTTGATCTGGTTGCAAATCTTCCCTCTGTTACTTACTGGCTATGTGACCTTGGGAAGAAATCGACCTCTCTAAGCCTTAGTTTCCACAAATGTAAATATGGAGAATAATAATTCCTGCTCCTTAGTATTGAGAACAGTAATTGAGATACGGCATATAAAGCACCTAGTACAGGACATAGAACATATTAGTACTTATTAAATCTGATTTATGATATAAATGTGGAATTATTTTCAGTATGAATTATACATCACTAAGTTCATATCAGTAGTTTTTATTTTCATTAAGCTGATGATTTAGCTCCTGTTTAAAATATGACTGATGATTCAGTAATTAACTCAATAAGTAAATATTTATCGAATGGCTAGTATATGCCTGGCACTATGTTAAGCACTAGGCATTTCCAATGGTAGTGTTAGAGGGAGACACATCGACAAATAAATAAGATAATTTCAGTTGATGATCAGTGCTGGGAAGAAAATTAAAACAGTAATGGGAAAAGAAGGGTATTTTAACCTTTTAGTGCTGAGAATGCTTTTGGTAGTCTAGTGAAGACCACGACTCCCTTTTCAGAATATTTATAAATGCATAATATAAAAACATTGAATTACAAGAAAACCAATTATAGGGAAATACAGTTATCAGAATATATAAAACAAATTTATGATAGAGTACATGTACTAATTGACTAATTCGTTATCATCAAGATCAAGTACAACAGTTCTAATAGAACCCCAAATAGGATTAGTGTAAGTAATATTTTGAGATGTCTACATCAATGATACTCTTATATGTACATATCTGGGATTTTTGTTACTAACAAAGTCAGAGGTATCATTAATACTATTCTAGTTTCTTGCCCACATTTACAAAGATTTTATTTATTTTTAGAGAGAGGGGAAGGGGCGGAGAAAGAGGAGGGAAACATGGATGTGAGAGAGAAACATTGATTGGTTGTGGGGGGGGCTCCACCTGCAGGGTCCCCCTGGATGCCACAGATGAAAATAAGTCTATGAAGACATGATCTGCTTGGGGAGGAAAGGTGGCTGATCTCTCAAAGGAGGAAGGGCCAGGAGCCTTTTCCTCAATGGGCTTTTATTGGGTTCAGTTTGCACAGGAATACAGGTAAAGTTCATCAATCATTGTCAGGCAGTAAGGCTCAAACAATAGATAACATACAAAGAATTATGAGGGCTTATTCTGGTCAGTTAGCTAAAGGGCTATAAAACTTTGGGAAACAAACTCATTTCATGCTTGGACTCTTATCATTTGAATTGAGGGTATTAGCAAAGCAGGTTTCACAGGATTTTATGCATTCTTTCTTAGGCCTGATTGCCCCGGGGAACCTTCCATTTCTAGCACAAGGCCAAACCCACTTCTGCATTGTTTCAAGCTTAAGTCAGGCAGGGGAAGTAAGGCAGCCAAGAGATTAGGAGACTTCTTGCAGACAGAATGAGGACTCAGGCTATGTCAAAGCCAAGGGTCCATCACCCCCTTTTTCTATAGCTGCCCCCAGTCCTTCCCTGAGGGCCCCCATCATGACCGTGCCTGTCTTAGGTCATCCCTCCTTTGAGGAATCTTACCCATCATTGGCTAACCGGTCATCCGCTCAGGGCCAGGCAGGGTGAAGTAAAGGGAGCAGAGGTGGCACCCCTGCCAGGGAGATAAGCTTTGTCACCTTAGTGGCTTATGGTCCCAAGGTCTCTCACTCAGCCTTAGCCACAGGGGGTTACAGCTTCTGAAACCAGGCGGGGCAGTTCCCAACAATTGGATGCCTCTCCTATGTGCCCTCCCTGGGGATCGAACCTGCAATTGAGTCATGTGCCCTGCCCTAGAATCAAACTGGCGATCTTTCACTTTGCAGGATGATGCCCAACCAAATGAGCCACACTGGTCAGGGTGTGTTTTTTTCCCACATTATAATTAAAGAAAATGCTAAATTTGAGTTAGACGTTAATGAAAATAAAGATGTGATTTTTCTCATTACAAGTTCATCGACTCTTTGAATGTTATCTGAGGACCTCTTGGGAGTCTGTGGTCCCCAGTTAGGAACCCTTGGAAAAGACAGTGACTTTTGCTGGGGGTTGAGCTGTTTTTCAGAGACATAAATAATGTGATTTCTGCTTTTAAAAAGCCATTATGGATATATAGATTAATAGAACGGAATTGAGAGTCCAGAAATAAGCCCATACATCTGTAGTTGACTGATTTTTGACAAGGGTGCCAAAATCTTTCAACGGGGGGAAGAATAATGTTTTCAAACAATGGTGCTGAGACAAATGGATAGTCACCAGCAAGAGAATGAAGTTGGACCCTTACCTCAACCACATAGAAGTTAACTGAAAATGGGTCAAAGACCTAAATGTAAGAGCAGGAACTTATAAACTTTCAGGAAAAAACATAGGCAGAAACCTGTGTGACATTGGATTTGGCAATTACTTCTTAGTGTGATACAAAAGCACAAGCGACAAAAGAAACAACCGATAAATTGAACCTCATCAAAATTTAAAAGTTTGTGTTTCAAAGAACACTACCAAAGAAGTGAAGAGAAAACCTACAGAATGGGAGAAAATGTTTGCAGATGATAAGAGTCATATCTAGGATATATAAATAACTCTTACAACTCAGTATAAACAGATAACCAATTAAAAATGAGCAAAGGATAAATATTCATCAACGCATTGGCTATCAGGAGAACCCAAATACAAACTGCAATGAAATACCATTTCACGCTTAGTAGTATGGCTATAATAAAAATGACAGCTCATAATTGTTGGTGAGGATGAAGAAGTGGACTAATTGCAACCCTTGTGTGTTGCTAGTGGGAATGTAACAATGATACAGCAGGAGGCTGTCTGACAACTCAAAAAGTTAAACATAGAGTCACCATGGACACAGTTATTCCACTCCTAAGTATATACCTAAGAGAAAGGAAAGCATATGTGCACTTAAAACTCATACTCAAATGTTCATAGCAGCATGATTCACAATAGCCAAAAAGTGGAAACAGTAGAGAGTTGGATTAACAAAATGTGGTATATTCACACAGTGGAATATTATTTGGTTAAGAGAAGGAATGAAATACTAATCCATGCCACAATATTTATGAACCTTGAAAATTTTTTCTAAGTGAAAGTAGCAAATTACACCGAAATACGTTACTTTATTTACATGAAATGTCCAGAATAGGCAAATAGACACAGAATAGATTAGGGCTTGTGGAGGTGGGAAGATTGGGGATTGAGAGCTAAAGGGTTTAGGGTTACTTTTTGAGGTGATAAAAATGTTCTAAAATTGATTAAAGTGATGGTTGCACAAACCTGTGACTGTACTAAAAACCAGTGAATTGTATACTTTCAGTGGGTAGATTGAATGGTATATGAAGTATACTTCAATAAAGATGTTACCCAAAAGGTCATTCTGACTGTGATGTGGAGAATCGAGTGTGGGTTGCAAGATAAAAGCCAGGAGAATATTTAGGAGGCTGTTCCTTTAGTCCCTGTTTAGAAGGTGATGCCTTGGGTTAGGATGGAGGCAGTGGAGGTGGTGAGCACACGTGGGAGGTAAAATGGACAGAATGTGCTGTTTAGCTGAAAATAGAGAGACTTCTAGGTTGTTGACTTTAATAATAGGCCTTTTCCTCTTAGAAGACCTGAGTTTCAGTTACAATACGTAGAAATGTTGAGAGGATTAGCAGTAGACCTAAACACTACAGACTTTTTGGAGAGTTGGAGTGCCAGGTGCTGTCAATTTCATTTTGCCTTTTAAGGAGGAAAAACATTATACACACACACTCACCACACCTTCATGTGCATTCTTATGCATGCAAAGCAACAACCCCAAAACCACACCTTTCAGAAAACCAAGCCAGGAGAGAAACTGAAAGCTTAGCTTCATGACTTCTCCTGTCGATGCTGAATTTGTTCAGTGGAAATAGATCAGTGATTAGAGTAAGTAGGAAAGAATCTATTCAAGAATTTGTGTATCTTAAACATGTCCATCAAGCCTAATTTTCTCCCAATCACATGTACGAATAGTGAAGGAGGGGAAAATGTCATTTCAGACAGTTAGGTGTTACATGATTTTCATTATGTCAGCAAAGTAATGGCTATGGTGATCTTTGTTTCTGTAGTCGCTTGGTCCCCGCTAAAGCCCTAAGTAAATTGTCAGTCTAGGCATGTTAAAACTGAGTTACTTCTCCGGAAACAGCATGGCTCCCCTGATAACCAATGCGTTGATGAATATTTATCCTTTTTTCATTTTTAATTGGTTGTCTTTTATACTGAGTTGTAAGAGTTATTTACATATTCTAGATATGTCTCTTATCAGATACTGTATATGATATGCAAACATTTTCTCCCATTCTGTAGGTTTTCTCTTCACTTCTTTGGTAGTGTTCTTTGAAACATACACAAAAAATTTTTTTTAATTTGATGAGGTCTAATTTATCTATTGTTCCTTTTGTTGCTTGTGCTTTTGTATCACACTAAGCAATAATTGCCAAATCCAGGGTCACACAGGTTTACTCCTATGTTTTTCTCCTAAAAGTTTACACTTTTCTGCTCTTACATTTAGGTCTTTAATTCCACTGTAGTTCAACTCAGGACATTTGTTTCACTTACCATAACAGCTCTATCCATACCAGGGTGGGTTAACAGAGCAGTGTTGGAAGACCACAGACTTTGGGCTCAGAGTTGGGATTCACACTCTGGTCTGACTCTTTATAGGAGTGTAACCTCGGGCAAGTTTTAATCTCCATAGTCCTGGTCATTTCATCTGTATAATGGCCATGCCACCACCTACCTTCACCCTGGGGTAAAGATCTGTGTAACTTCATAGCACATGCCTGGCAGATAGTAGGCTGAATAAATGCTTTTCCTTCTCAGTGATAAATACCAGGAGGGGAAAGAGATGGATTTTAAACAATGTGCTTGAAAATTTTTCATATTATTATTTTTTAGACCTTATCATAGACTGTTTTCTTTGTAGTGGATTTTCTGCCAAATCATGCTTGATTGAATTAATATGGAAATTTTAATATATTTATTCTGCTTGTGTATACCAGGGGTGAGAGAGATGAAGTGCATGACAAATTGGGAGGATAACCTGGGCTAACTCACGGTCTTGAGACTCCTCAGGTGCCTGACCCGCCTTTGTTCACTTTCCATTCCATCCATGGTCTGGGTGGACTTGGAGTGGTTATTGATCTCCCCGTTCCTTCCAGAACATGGCCTTCTTATCATTCTTTAAAAAAATAAATAAAAAAGAAAAACTGTTGGCCACAAACTGTTTCATTAACTTTGGAGGAGTCAGCAACTATTTATATTACTATGATATAAAATGCATTCCTACATAAAAATTTCAACCAGTCTCCCAAATAACACTCACCGATAAGTCCCAGTGAATCAGTGTGCATGGTGAATTGTTCTTTTCTTGGTCTCAAGCACTGTAGGTCCCAATGCAGTGAGCGCTGAGGGCTACTCCTCCCCTGGAGCTTGGCTCTGGTGGTGGTGAGGGTTTCGGATCAGTGCCTCCTGAGGAGGGAGGAGGCACGTGACTGAAGGTGACCTGAGTTGGAGTTTCTGATCCCTGGAGGTGGTTGAATAATGGGAGAGAATGAGAAGAGCAGTGAGAATGTTTAGGTTCAGTGCTCAGCTCAGAGTGTGGTAGACCAAGGAGATGCCTGCACTAATAATTTCGCATGCCTTCACATCGTTATCCTTTACAGATTTATTAAACATTTATTTAGTGGAGAGACTGGGCTTTGTGTGGGGGCAGAGAAGGAGGAAGAAGAAAACTATTATGAAGGTGCATCAGAGGTCTTAGCCAGCTGCCTTAGCTATTCAGAGACCCTCTGTTGGTCTTTGAATTTGTCCCTGCAGAGTCTTATGTCCTCACAAGTGGCTTTTCTAAGTACATAGTCTTTCTAATTCTGTGTAGTTAGTACTCTTGATGAAAATCCCATTCTTCCATCTTGTTACTTTTCCAGTGATGTCTGGGGTACCCACTACATTGACATCCCCCCACCCCTGCTCAGTGAAACTGACAAGTTGATCCACCCCCTACTTCATCTCTGGCTGAGAGTTTTCTGAAAATATTTAATTTAATGCTTATTTTGTGCCAGGCAGTGCCAAGCCCATTGTAAGTATTACCTCACTTCATCCTCCCAACAGCCTATAAGGTAGGTAGCAATATTATCCATATTTTATGGGTGAGGAAACCAAGGCTCAGGGAGGTCGGTGTGGCTTGCTTAAAGGGACAGCTAGAAAGTGGCATAAAGAGGCTTTGAGTCCAATCTTTAACTTCAATTCCTACATTTGTTTTGGGCAAAATCATGCATTATTTCTTTCAAAGTCAGGATTTTGGACCCATTGAGAGCAAATGAAAGCAGTCTGTGGATAATTTGATCCTAAAATGTCATACATACCAAACCTAGTGATTTATTTTAAAATCAAAATGATTAAAATCATGAAGTATAATTAGCCATCATGTAAATCTTTTTGAGAACTTGTGGGAGCTACCTCTCTGTAAATGTGGTTCTGTTTTAATTTGGTTCCTAGGAAGAAAAGCATTTATGTCATAATTTTCCTTTGGTGGTAACTTCCAAGCCATTGACTGACCAAAGCTTTAGAATGATGGGACTCTGGAGTTCACAGGCACCTTCTGCGGCCTGGCAAAAACCTCAGAACCAGAACCTGGGTTTGGTCAGATGCTCTGTAAGGAAAATGATTGATTGCTCTTCCTATCCCTACCTAGTTGCAAAATAAAAATATAAAATAAAGGCCAGGAACTTGGGGAAAATTTTTCATCTTCTGCTTTTCTCTATGGACCTCAAATTGCTCGATTTTCTGTCTGTTTCCAGGGCATTGATGTCGGTGGAAATGGCACATGCAGAATGATAGTCTGTTATGCTATAAACTCTATGCTGTGGTCTGGCAAAGGAAATACTGCCCCAGGCAAAGAGGGGGCTGCATTATATAAAAAAAAAAATAATAAGGCATTTCCTTAATTACTCCCAAAGAAGAATTCTGGCTTTTAAGATTAACTGAAAGTATGAAACGAGCAGAATTTGTAATGAGGGAGGTCTGCCTGTCTCTTAGAATACTGAAATTATCCTTCTGGACATTGG
The DNA here is from genome assembly GCF_022682495.2 of Desmodus rotundus. Classification (NCBI taxonomy): domain Eukaryota; kingdom Metazoa; phylum Chordata; class Mammalia; order Chiroptera; family Phyllostomidae; genus Desmodus; species Desmodus rotundus. The sequence continues at coordinate 55,542,048 of NC_071390.1, read as the reverse complement.
CTGTGAGTAAAATGGAGACCATAACGAGTCTCCAGTTACACACCCAGGACTGTGTGGCCATCCAGGTAGCCCCTGCGTTTTCTCTGCAGCCCTTCCTTACGGGGGTGAACAGGTTTCCTCAGAGCCATTATGATTTATTCCTCTTCTTTCCCGAAGGCATCCAGTCCTGGGCTGGGCAAGGGAAAGATAAATGACTCCCAGTGGCCATGTTGTAGATTACTTAGTGCCAGTTGTCAGTTCTTTTCTCCCTGGGAAGGGTTTGAAATGAGATTGCTTTCGACAAACTGTCCATGATAAATGATTTTCCGAGTAAGAAACTGCTATCTGCGGATCTTCACCAAATCACCCTGACAAATGTTTGTGGCTGCAGGGGGCCTTCCCGGTGCTGTCTCCTGCTTGGAGGCGTGGCCAGCAGGGAACTCAAGCCAGAGTGGGTCAAACTGGGTGCTTCTTGGATGAAGACAATGAGGAACAGGGATCTTTGTTTCTGGACTGTGCATTTCTGCTGTTACTAAAAACCTTTAAGCAGTGGCTGAAAATCCAGAATGTTCCATATGTGAGAGAGGAAGGTAGGTGAAAGAGATGTATCACTGTTAGTTCTGGATTATGATGTTGTTTCCATGTAAACTGTTAGGAGTGAGGTGACTAATGTCAGTTATAAATAGAACAGTGATGTGTACACACAGCAGGGCAAGAAGCCCTAGGCAATGTTCTTAACCTCTTATTAGTCCTTGACCCTTCCTGAAAATTCATAAAAATAGCATGCTCTCCTTCAGTGTTATTTAACATTTGAAGAAGACTAAACACCATGTCTAAAACCACAAAGGACGGTTAGAGCATGACTTTTCTAGCTGTGCAGAGCCCCCTCTTCCTCCCCTAGATCTGGGAGAATAGGGGCCTGCATGACAATCATACTGATTGGTGAGAGAGGCCACCAGGGCATTGGCAGGAAGCTACCTCTAGAGCTAGAATCTGGGGTCTCAGCCTGCAGTGTCCTGGGGTTGTTTAGTCAGGGCCCAGGTGAGATAACTCTTCTAGGGTGGCCCACAGCACTCTCAGTGCTGTAGATGGGACCTCAGCAGTTTCCATTCAAAGGGTGTTGTCTCTGTCCTCCATGTTGCCTCCATGACCCCTTGGCTGCCTGCCAGGTCCCAGTCCTTGCCTTCTCCTGATGCCACAGGGAGAAGGCCACAAATGTCTCTCCAATGATGGTTACACAGTGGCCAATATCCCAGACCAGCTCTGGGAGCTTCGTGTGGCTGGTTACATGGGTCCGAGAGACATGGGGAGATGTGGCAGTCCAAGGCCTATGCTAATAGGGGGCTGGCTCCCATGTGGGTATGAAGCAACAGCACACCTGGCACAATTGCTGGGAATACCACTTGGCTTCTGCTGACACTTCAGAAGCAGAGCCTATTGAGAGCTTGCTGGTTTTTCTAGTTATGGTGGAGTTTCGTGGGTGGGGAAAGTTGGGACATGCTCCCTCTCCCCACCTTGTTCTTCCTGAAGTGATCCCCCATCTTCCCAATAGTTTCAGCCTCTGTTTAGATGTGCAAATGGATGGACTGGGGTCTAAGAGGAAATGTAAGTGCCCAGGAACAGCCAGTTGGTCAACTTCAATGCCAGCTGTTTTGCTGCAACATCCGTTTCCCTTTGTCAGTCCTTGCTCAGATCCTCTCTGCCTGGTATGTGCAGTGAACTTCTCGCCTCTCAGCATACTGCAGGGAAGGACTCGGTGAGGCAATCACCACTTAGTGAAGCCAATTGTCAATGGTCTAGCACTGTCTATTGGATTGGCATCATTTGTTCATCCATCAAACATTTATGGAACCTTATTCTGTATCATGCTCTGTGCTGGGTGCTGAGGCCACAGAAGGGAATAGAAAATGGTTCCTACCCTTCAGGGGCTCACAGACTGACATGGAATCTGACAACTGGTGGTACTGGCAACAACAACAGTGGAAGTATATTGAGTGCTCACTATGTTCTAAGCCTTTTGTTTTTATTAACTCATCTGAGCCTTACCACAAGCTCATGAGGTGGGTGCTATCATCACTCTCATTTTATAGATAAGAAAACAGGAGTTCAGAGAAGCTAAGGAGCTCCCTGGCATCACCTAAGTAATGGGCAGCACCACCAGGATCTGAATCCCAAGAACTCCAGCTCTAGGTTTAGATGCTCTTCAGTAGCCTATAGTGGAGGTGGGTCTAGGGTAAGTTGGGCCTGAGGGGAGGGAGTGGTCAGCACTTCAGCGGGGTTTGAGGAAGCAGCTCCAGGGAGCTCATGCTTGAGTTGGGTTCTGCCTCTTCACATGGTGTCTTGGTCTTCAGTGTTGATGGGAGGCAGCCCAGTGTTCCTCATTTTCTGGACTAGGGCTGTAGGTACTGTGATTACCCCACAGCCCTTTCCTGCAGTGTGAGGACCTTCCCAAAAGAGATGGGTTCACCAGTGTTCTCCATTTAGATTCAGGGATTTGGGAGCTGTGTGCAAAGGGAGATATGTTTATCCAAGTGCTCAGCAACATCTTCAGAATACAACTTTCAAAGTTGCAGTCCTGCAGGGTTGAAAGCCTTTCAGGACCCGCTTAGAAGGAAGGCATCTCCTCTCCCAGTCTGGGGTTATGTGCCACGGGCCTACTCCATGCCTTGTTGTTTAGAACAGAAATTGGAATAGCTGACTCTATTTTGGAAACGGACACATCTATGGCTGCTTAGATCAGCTGAACCCCAGGTGTGTCTGGGTCCATGGAACTGTAACATCCCAGATAGTCAGTAAATATGGCCAAAGGAGAGAGACATGCAGAGACTGAGACTGACTGACTCATGGGAAGCACCCCTGTCCCCGTGCCCTAGTCTCAACAGCAGGTCAGTAGCAGAGGCATGGGGGAAAATCAGTCCATACCCTTTTGTAGCCAGCAGTTCACGCTGGGAGTGGCACAGTTGGCTTGCTCCTGGTCTCATCTATTCTGGAACTTCTCTGATGTCAAGCGAATCTCCAAGTAGTAAAGACTCCCACTCACTTGCTTACTGACCTAGATCTCTGTCTCGTTGGGATGTTGGTTCTGCACACGAGCCAACACCACCAAGACTTCCCACCTCCTTCTTCACTTTGCCCAGGACCTGTGCCAGGTGACCGCGATTGTGGCCTAAGAGTGCACATGGAAACTGCTTTCTGAAACTGTGTTGCCTAGAGAAGTGATTCTGTTAAGGGATCACTACCCAGAACTGAGGAAAGAAAGGAGGCGTGGCAACCAGTCAGAACACAGAAAGAGAGCAGAACACCTGCGCTTGAGCAAGGCACTGATGGCCTAGCGAGCTTCGTTAGCCCTGCCGTGGCTCCTAGAGCCTTTGGCCCGATTCTTCTGCCTTCTGGGTTTTCTGCCACCATGTCTGCATGTCCAATTAAAAAGGTATCCAGAGAGGCCACCACTCTCACGCATTTCTCATTTTTGGTTCATCCTCGACACATCCTAACTTACCTGCACCTTCTTTTAAGATTTGGAGGACAGACAGCTTCTCCAGCTGGAGAGTGAGGCTGATAATAAGGATTATAAAGATGATGATGCAGATGGGCAAGGATCACCTGAGTAGTGCCAAGATGAGCAAATGTCAGGGTCAATGTCATCTGAAAAATCAACACATACTCTGTTATAGCATGGTCTGATGGGAACGATTATGACCACTATGTTTTCCAAATTATAGTTTTTTACAGCCTAAGAGAAAGGGTGTAATTATTTAAATGCAGTTTAACCCTGCATTTGCATACCCTACAATCCAATTCATAGAGTAAACTCAGATATCCAGAGAATGGTAATCAGCTCTAATCCCCAGCCTAATCTCAGCTAATTAGGCTAAAGTTTTTGTTTGTTTGTTTGTTTTTCTGAGGGGCAGGGCAACTTTGCCTTGGGGAGCAGAAATGCTAAGGGTGGGATTCTTTTGTCTCGTGTTTTCCTGTTTTGTCCCCCTAGAATCTGGAATCTGGCCAATAAGACAGGACCTGGCTAATCAGGATGTTTCTGGAATCATTGCTGCTGTCCTAGAAGCCCCAGCAGCGAAAGGATCTAGACTGGTGTTTCCACTGGTGTTTATCCTGGAGCGGACAAACAGCTCAGTAGAACCAGGCTGCCCCTGGGGTGGGGAAGATGTGGACCTTGCAGCAGGACCCTGGTGGCTGGTTGTGCAGGCTCCCTCAGGTCATTTTAGAACCCTTACAGCGATGCGAGTTCACATTTTACTTGTTTGAAATATTTAGACCTTTCTTAAATTATGTTGGAGGAAGGGGTTAGTGGATAAGGGGGAAGCAGAAGATTGGAGTTTAGTGTAATCCAGGTTGGGAATTTCACTATGAAAGCCATAAAAAGCACCATAATCTAATATGATGCTCAAAAAAGAGTGCTCCTACTATTTCACAGGGACCATAGGAACCCGATTGCCTTTGTGGAACAGTGACCTTTATCTGTAGCAAAGCCTGAGATGCACTCCCAAAGGCAGGAGAGCAAGTTCGCTGCTAACAGCCTAGATCTACCTTCTTCTCTTTCCCACAGAGAGGATTTTCATTTTGCCCCTTCTGTATATGAATGCTACATACTTTCATGTATTATTTTGTTTAATCACCCAATAATCCTGTAATGAAGTCATTATTGATCATTATTTTATAAATGAGGACATGGGGGCTCAGGAACGTTAGGACATTCTTTACTGCTTATAAATGACAGAGCTGGGATTTGAACCTGAGTTTATTTGACTTCAAAATCCAAGCTTCCCTACTCCACATCATAAATGACCTGTGTTGCAGCAGTTAGGTAGGTATGGAGTAGTTTTTTAATGCTCTTTTTGGGAGGTTAGCAGGAGATGTAGTCTTGCTTAAGAATTTTATGAAAACTGTGGGCCTCTGGGTGTCCAAGGAGTCAGGAAACACCCAACCCCACAATTCTAAACACAATTTCTGGGAGTCCAGTGGACCCTTGACCTTGTCTGTGGATTATTTAAGCCTAGGGGATCCCTGGGATCTCAGGTTAAGCTAATTAGGATGGTGGGAAAATTCATTAAAAGTAAAAGATTCATGAACATTTTTTAAAGAAAAGGATTGGATGGTTGGAAGGCCATTTCTAGAAATTTCCTTTTGGCTCTTCAGGAATAAAGATCAGGGATGTGGAGAGAGGAAGATGGAGAGGAAATGAGTGAAGAGCAGAGGAAGCAGAATGGAAGATATTAAGGAATTATCCAGCAAGCAGTGAAAGCAATTTGCCTTGTGAATAATGACGGTTGTTCAGACCCTATGGACTTGGCTGAAGCACCATTCACAAGCACTTTCTTTTCAGGTTAAAATTAATTAGAGTGTTGTTTTTTTTTTATCTTTTCCCTTGGTGAACCCAATGGCTCATCCTGATTTATAAACCTTCTTTCTACCTATCCACTCTCTATTATGGTCAGTCGGGGCGAGCAATAGGTGACTTTGCAGTACTCAGGGCCATTGTTTGTGGAACCCAGGCGCTGGTGGCCGGGACAGTGACTGCTAGAAACTTCTCAGAGTCCCAGAATCTCTAGTTTTTATGGAAAGAGGAAACCTCATGAGTTTGGGTGTCATTTGTGTCGTCAGGCAGACTTTTCAGCAGAAACTGAAATATATGGCTAAGGGGTAAGGAGGACAAGACTCCAGAGCTTGGGAATTTTTAGGTTTCAAACCTAGCTAGATTTTCCAACGCAACAGGAAGGATATCTAGTACAAGCGCCTGTTCCTTGTGTTTAGAGAAGACCCCTCAAAACCACTATTACACTGGCTGCTTTACATACATCAGAGTTACCCAGGATTTCTTCATATGGCTTTTCACCTCTGCTAGAAGTTTCTAATCTCCTGAGATTTCAGAAATAAATAAGATACTGGTTTTTTCCAGCCTAGCTCTGAGGGAGGTAAACATTTCAACCTAGACCCTGTGGGCCAGTCTTTGGAGATGCTGCAGAGGAGACCTGTCTCCACGATGATCCAGAGACTGCAGACCACGTGGCTGCTCCTGTGGCTTAGATTCTGACTGCGTGGAACAGACTTTTAGCTCTGGCTGCAAGACCTTGACAAGTCAGCCTGGAGGTTAAAGCACACCTTTGGTGCCAAACTGCCTGAATTTAAATTCTACCTGATCACTTGCTGGCTAGGTGAACTTGGGCATGTTACTTAACCTCCTCTCTGTGCCTCAGTTTCTGCTTCTGTAATATGAGTATAATAACATAAATCGTAACACAAATAAGGTTGTTATGAGGATCAGCATATGAAAACACTTAGAACAGTGTGTGACATGTTTAGAGGGTTAGAATAGTGCTCTTAAGGAATTCTAGTTATTGTTATTATTTAAACTTTCTAAGTTTTTGAAATAGCTGATGATAATGGAGTTGTTGTGAGGATGATGTGAGAATGTGGTGAATGTGCTTAGAACAGTGCTGGGCAGAGCACTTATGCTCAATCAGTGTTTGGCAGCAGTGGGCCATAACTCTAGTGACAAGAGACAGACTGGGGGGATCTTGACAGTTTCCTATGGATTAAGAGATGAGGGTGCAGAGAAACCTTGTAAGGGGGCAGAGCCCTTACTATATCTAACTTCAGTCAGTGCCAAAGCATGTGAAGCCAGGGCAGTGCACCCCTTGGCACCCAAGAAGCCAGGCCTGCCTGGGTATGGGATTTTCACCTTTATCCCCTGCTCCCCGGTTTGAGCCCAGTGATCCCAAGTACCTGTGTCCTTGAGTATTAAGTTTCTGGTGCCGGCTTGGAAGAAATGACTGTGTTAATGTTCTTCTTAGAATGACTTCGAGATTGTTTTATGTGGGTGGAAAACAGAGAAGACAATCAGCGCTCCTCTCTAGGCCCTGTGGTCAAAAAGAGTAAAATTAATTTGTTACGCATGTCTGTGAAGCAGTAGTTCTGGAGGCGTGACTCCAGTGCTGATTCTGGTGACAACAGGGACACTGGGTAGTGATGCCACTAGAGGAGGAAGCCCAGGCAGGCACTTAAAGAGCAAAGGATCTGAAAGATTTGGGGGTGGATTTAAAAAAATAAAATGCATTTTTATAAAAAGGAAAAAGAAGGAGTCTCATAAAGGTTGAAATCTGAGCTACAGTAGGGATAGGACATTGTTAGGATTACTGGTGTCTGGGCCATTGGTGGAAATGGGTAACCTGCACTGTCCGTCTCAGAAGTGGTGGAAGCACGTGGTTTAGCTCTGAAGGGCCTTCGTCTGGGGTTAAAGAGAAAATGCCCACAGGAGTCAGTTGGACGTCGTGTAAGAAGGAGTCGTGAGGCCTGGGGAAACCTGTCTACAGGGCTCACCTACTCAACTCAAGTGGATTATTCCCCAGTGGGAACACAGAGCAGGTCTTTCAGATCTCCTGTGTATTCAAGTGATTCTGGAAATCCAGTTGTTGTTTTTAATGTAACATGTCTGATTTCAAAAAAAATTGTGTGGGCAGCTCTTTTGTGACCTCCGACTACAGAAGGAGACCAGAGAGCTGGTTCCTTTGTAAGTGCAGGGAGGCCACAGGGGTCATCTGGGAATGGGGTGCTGGACTCCTTCAACTCTGGCCACCCTCTCAGCTGTCAAGAGAGAGGGGCTCAGCTTTTAGGGACCAGGGGAGATACTCTTCTCCTCCTTCATCCCCTACCTCCAGAGGTGGCCTTGGGATTCGATTCCAGGGTTTACCTTCCTCATCTTCTTCCAATAAACATCCTTTCTGCCTTCCCATTGTGGGGAGAGGGTTTGAATTGCCTGGGTCCATTTGCACTTTGATTTTTTCCATAAATACTGTAAATATGTTTTCTTTATGATTTTCTTAATACCATTTTCCTTTCTCTGGCTTACTTTATTGTAAAAATATAGTATATGACACATATAACATACAAAATATGTGTTAATCGACTGTTTATGTTATCAGTAAAGCTTCTGGTCAACAGTAGACTATTAATAGTTATGTTTGGGGCAGTCAAAAGTTATACATAGATTTTTGACTATGCAGGGGACTGGCACCCCTAACCCCCGCATTGTTCAAGGACCAACTGTGTATTTAAAACACTGTGGAAATGACTGTTGTAAATAGAGTAAATAGACACATTTTAAAGTCTTTCAAAAACCTCTGGGACTCATGACAGTCCTTCCTGCCCACCAAGGGCCCAAGGGAGTTATGGAATGTTCATAGATAGGTGGGTACCACTTGAAAAGAAGAGTTCAAAACTGAGATTGAGAGTTAACTATTCTGAGCACAAATGAATTTTTCTCATTATGAAAGTTTCTATCACAAGGTTTCATCGCAGTGTTCTTGTCGAATTTACAATAGGATTAGTTTATAAATCAATTTGATCTACACATAACATTCAGCAAAACATTTACAGCCTAAATTGAGGTGCACCTGCACTTCATACCCCATTTTTTCTCATTTTTGGTTTTCTTTCTCTTTTTTTATTGTTGTTCAAGTACAATTGCCTGCATTTTCCCTCCACCATGTTCCTCCCCCTCAATTCTTCTCTACTTTGGCTTTGTCCATGTGTCCTTTATACATGTTCCTTTGAGGACCCTTCCCCTTCTTTCCCCCATGATCCACCTCCTCCCCCTGTGGTTACTGTAAGTTTGTTCTTTATTTCAGTGCAGTGTTTCTGGTTATATTTTGCTTGCTTGTTTGTTTTGTTGATTAGGTTCCACTTATAGGTGAGATCACATGGTATTTGTCCTTCACCACCGGACTTACTTCGCTTAGCATAATGCTCTCCAGTTCCATCTATGCTGTTGCGAAGAATCCTAAAACACCAATTCAAAAGAAGCTATGCACCCCATTGTTCATAGCAGCACAGTTTGCAATAGTCAATTAGTTTTTCCTTTTCCATTTTGTTCTGTCCATGTCATCTTTCAGTGTCTCCATGTTTTCATTCTTGCAGCTCTTGGAGACTTCATAGCAAACCCATATCCTGAAGGCAGGGAACTCAAGGATGGCCAAAATCACTCTTGATGTTTTTGGATCATAAACCCATTCCTTTAATGTAGATGAGTTGATGTTGGGAGGAGGTGACCAAGGAGAAAGTGAGGGATGAGTAGTGGGAGCTGACCTGGCATCTACAGCTCTATAGCTAATACAAGAACAGGTAGTGTTCATTAGAAAAACTAATGAAGGCCTTCTGCTCATAAGGCTTATGCATTTGAACTTTTCATTCATAATGCTGTGACAGAGTGCAGCCTAAGAAACATGGCTTGAAGCCTGGCTCCGCCACGCACTAACTGTTCACCTTTGAGCAGCCTAGTTCCTTGTCTGTAAAATGGGAACATAACACTTATCTTGAAGGATAGTTGTGAGGATTCAATGAATGATGTGTTCAAAGTCAAAGTCACATGCAAAGCTAATGTCCACCTGATAGTGCTCTTTTGATAAATGTTAGTTCTTTTTTTCTTATGCATAAGTTAGTGGTTAATGAATTCCCCTTAAAGAAGTTATTCCTATTTAGGAGACTTCAGGAGCTGATGCCTAGAATTGAAGAGAGATACCATATTTTATTAATTTTAATATACAGTTTTTTCATACTTTGACATGTTCAAAACAAGAAGTAGCTTTATAATTAATGGCTTCTTAAGGCTAAAATTGGCAGACATTTTTCTTCTCAGTGGTACATAAAATAGTAACCCATCTTCTTACTGATGGCAACTTAGAGTCAATGAAATTGAGTATTGATATTTTAAAGGTGAGCATATACTTATACATGTACAATGTATAACCTTGTTCTCCTCCTTCTCCTGCTTTATCTTTTTTTAACAACTTTTTTGAGATATATCTCATATATTATAAAATGTACCCATTTAAAATGGTTCATTGATTTTCAGTATATTCACAGAGTTGTACAACTATCACCACAATCTAATTCTAGAACATTTTCAACACCCCCAAAGACAGCCTGCGTCCGTCATTAGTCACTCTCCTCATTCCCTGCCCCTAATCTTTCCTACCCTAGGGAACTGCAGGCCTGTGTTCTGACTTTATGGATCTACCTGTTCTGAACATTTTACATAAATGGAATCTTTAATACATGGCCTTTTGTGACTGGTTTCTTTCACTTAGCATTATGTTTTCAAGTTTCATCCACATTGTGGGAGGTATTAGTACCTCATCCAAACAATATCCATTGTATGGATATTCTAAATTTTGTTTCTCTATCAACTGATGAACATTTAGGTTGATTCTACTTTTTGTCTATTATGTATAATGCTAGTATGAACATTTATGTACAGGTTTTTGCATAGATGTATATTTTCATTTCTCTTGAGTACATACCTAAGAGTGGAATTACTAGTCACATGGTATCTTAGTCAGCTTGAGCTATCACAACGAAACACCTCATACTGTACTGGGTGGCTTAACAAGAGAACTTTATTTCTTACAGATCTGGAGGCTTGGTGTCAACCTGATGGGTTTCTGGTGAGAGAACTCTTCTTGGCTTGCAGACTGCCACCTTGTCCCTGTGTCTACACACGTAGAGCAAAGGAGAGAGAAAGAGGGAGGAAGGGAGGCAGGGACAGAGAAAGCTCTGGGCAGCCAGCCTCCTCTGGTGTCTCTTCTTCCAAGAGCACTGATCCATCATAATGGTCCCACCCTTGTGGTCTTATCTAAACCTAATTATCTCCCAAAGGTCCTGTCTCCAAATATCATCATGTTGGGGTTTAGGGCTTCAATATATACATTTTGGGCAGACACATTTTATATGGTATCTCTTAGCAGATGGTATCTCTGTGTTTAACTTTTTGAAGAACTTTAAGCTTCTTTTCTTTACTTCTGTTCTGTCCCCAGCTTTTATAGAGACCCTTATAAGTTCACTACAATGTCAGCACCATGGTCCTTCATTTATTCATTCAGTGGAAATTTGATCTGATCTGTGTTGGATGCTGTGAACCAGCAAACCTGTAAACATAACCAAGGACCATTTATAATCTAGTGGGAGACAGGTGGGGGGAAAAACTATAAAACAGACAAATGTAAAAAAATTGCAATCTGTAATCATGTTCTGGAGACTAAACAGGAGACCAGTCAACAGAAGATGGCTGTGGAGGTGGTAAAGTGAGGAAATTAAAGAGGAGAAAGACATTTGGACAGAATGCATTGGTGGGTTGGGGGGTGGAGTGAATGACAGGAGGGATCAGTGGTCCTTCTTGGTGTTTGCTTTGAATAGAAAGTCGAAGTGGTGCCATTTACTGAAGAGGGAAGAGCTGCATTGGGGAGGGGTATGTTGTTTGGGGACAAATTAGAACTTCTATCATGACTATGTTGAGTTTGAGAACTCTGAAACATGGAGGAGGTATTATCAAGTAGGAAGTTAAAATGAGAGTCCAGAGCTTGGAAGAAAGCCTGGGCTGGAGTTCAGCTTTGAGGAATGTAGAGAGGATTTTGAATGGATGGGGTCACCTAGGGAAAGAGGTGAAAGTTGCCCAGGGTGGAGGGAGGAGTGCCCGTAACATTTAGAGTCTGGGTAAAACAGAGCAGTCTTTCTGGGAAACTGAAAAATATCAGAAACTGGGAGGGTGGGACGGTGGAGGCCTGTGGAAGGGAGTGTTTCAAGGACGAGGAGGTGGTCTACTGCCAAATGTGGCTGAGACATCAGGGAGGACAAGAGCCCCGAGTCATCTGTAAGTTTGCTATGTGGGCACTATTGGTGTTCTTGACAAGTGCTGACAGCAAGTGGTGGGGATGGGGCCAGGGTGGGGTAGACTGAGTCATGGAGCTCTTGGAAATTTGGCTGGCAGTAAAGACAATGGGAGTCTGGTTTCTAAGTGGGCTGTAGGATCAAGGAAGGTTTTGTTTCATGCAACGGGAGGTGCCTGAGCAAGCTTCTGTTTCGGCGTTAGAACTCCAGTAATGAGGGAGAGATGGCTAAAGCATCACAGACAACAAAGCTGAAACAATGGCCATGGTGGGGGCTGGTCTTCTGTAGGATGAAGGAAACTGGCTCCACTGAACAGGGAGGCGAAGAGGAGGGACTGGCTTGTAGGAGCACAGGCTTGGAGGGCTGCGGGTGGGAAAAACAGTGAAACTTGATCTGATTTTGCTTATTATTTTTAATGACACTATGCACTGAGACCATCAGCTGAGCATGATGGTGCAGAAAGGGACATGATGAGAGGTTAGAGGAGAGAAGAGAAACTATGAAATAGTGGCCTTGGGAAATTGGAAAGCAAACCAATTCAGAATAATAGCAGTTTGCAGTCAGTGTAGGGTGTCAATTGTAGTGTGAGATCTTGAGTTTAGAGGGAAGGCATTTATTTCAGCTGTGTGGTTTTATCCAAGGATTTTCAGATGCTCAGGTGTACACGTGGAGCAGAGAATGAGTTAAGTCCGTCGTCGGGAGGACTTTTGTTAGGGATGGGGAATGGCTACGTAGATGTGATGATAATGCAGGAGTGTGGAAATTAGGCTGGACAAGGAGGGCCATGAGGTGTGGCAGGGAGCAAATGATTGGCCTGGGGGTTGGGGATTTGGAGATTTCTCTAAGGTTGAAGAAAAACACCAGCATGTAATTCCTGAGACTAAGAGTTAAGAAGCTGTGGTGGAAGAGTGGGGTGTTTGGGGTCAAGATTTCAGATATGTTGCCATTGTTCCTAATGGCCAGGTCCAGATAATGACCCCAGGAGTGGGTGGAGCATACAGGGAAGGGAAAGTTCACAGACAAGAGGCTGGCATTTCTGTGGTCACAGTCATCAAGAAGATGACAGGAGGTGGAGTGGATGGGAAGACTGTGAGCCAGGAGCTGTGTCCCAGTCTTAAGCATCAGGCCAACGTGTAATTGTGTATATGGTCTGGAGACATTTGCCACCCCGTTTCTTGTGCCAATTACAATTTTGAGTTAAAAATCAACATGCAGGAATGCAAGTTTCAGAAATTCAGGTTCATCCCTTGCAGATCCTGCTTTATGTTTTAAGGATGGTTGTTTTGGTGACCTGGTCCTTGGAGATGTGGGTGTTTGTGCCCTCACAAGTACCTTCTTCAGGCCTCCTCTGCTGTTGCCTTAGATTTACACAGAGCATAGACATTGAGGATTAGATTAATGAGATAAAGATAGGATAGGAAGTCCAGGTCTGGATGCTGCAAGCTACTTTGCAGGTCTTTGACCTTAGCTGCACTCCACCCATGAAGGACTAACACTGTTTTCCTTCTTTGCAGGCTTCCTTGTAAATTATACCACATTGTCACACATCATAATTGTATCATTGCACGTCATGACAATGGGATTTCAACAGTTATTATTGCACATTCTAATTATGTGATTACTCAGTCTTTCACCAATTATGTGATTAGATTTAATTATACCAATTGCACAAATAAATGATAGTCAACTACAAATTACTTAAAATAAAATTCAGAACTGCATATGTCGGCAAATGCCTGGAAAAATGAGAATAGACAACAGGAAAAGGCAAAAGGCTTATGAAACCAGTAAGTAAGTAGTAGGGATGATTTGATCTGGGCAGATCTGTAAGGGTCATGGCGGGGAATCACCTTGTCTAGAAGTTTCTTGTCATTTTTTTCTGCCACAGAATGTGCCATTAAGAATTGTGGATGTTGAAGTCAAGAATACTGATCCGACTCTGCCATGCCTTGGGGAGCATATTGCTGTTATTTCCTTAAAAGAAAGGGGGAAGGAGAGAGAGCGAGAGTGAGGAGTGAGAGATTAATGGAAAGGAGGGAGAGGGGGAGAGAGAAGAAGGTCGGGGAGAGGGAGGAGAGAGGAAGAATATAACAAGTTTGACACTTAGTCATTGAAAACAGTACAGTATGATATAATGTGGAGCACAGAATCAGTGCTAAGACAATACAAATTAGTATCTGAACTTCAGTCCTCACCTAGCCCACTGCAATATTTTTGACTTACTTTTTTCCCTTCACCCTTGGTTTTAGTTCACAAAACTCCTTCTGAGGTTGTTCTCTGAAGCTAGAACTTTAAGGCTAGGAGCCTGTCATGTTTTTTGAAAGACTACATTTGTGAGACCAAAAATTAATAGGAGAGAAACCCTGTATTTGGTACACGAAATAATTGTAATACTCATTATCGTTTTTCATTTGAATTGTCTCTGTTGCTGGATAATTTTCAACTAGAAGCCTATGAAAAACTTGAAAACTTTGGGCTATATCAGAGGTGACCACACTGTTTCTGTGGAGAGATCTCAGTGGGGTGGTCTTGTCTTGAGAGTAGGTTTTCTCTGGCTGGAGTCTCATAGCTGGAACAGAGGACAGTAGTAACTGCCCTTGTCAGCCCTCTCAGCTTCTTCCATGCTGGAAAGGACCGAAGAACCTGGAGAAGGACTACCCCAATGCTCCTCGGTGGAGGGGGAAAGGCAGAGCGTGCTCTGTGGAGGTGGGACCGGGCGTGCATCTGGAGAGTGGGCTTGCCGCATTTGTACTCACAAAGAGATATAATTGGTAGGTGCCATTTAAGCACATATATACTTAGGGAAAATTACCCACTGGGCTTAACTGAGTACTGCATAACCACTGAGCACCAGGGTTGCTCAGCATCTGCCCTGGGCTCTTAACAGCAGATGACAGGATGAGAATTACTTCAAAAGTATACATAATGGCTGGTGTGTTACTATAAAAATACGTCTTGATGCTATTGAGGGTCAGATTGGGGGTTCAGTGTACTTGCTTAGCTCTTGCCTCTGTTAAAAATGAACAAGCTGCATAGCTACAATAATACAAATGAGGGAAGAGATATGATTTCAAATCTAAAACAAAGTCCTATTAATGCAGTGGGTTTATCTATGGAAGCCCTTGATAGGGGCAGTGGAAACTAAGGGACCTTGATTGAGTCTTATTCATCTGTCCTCAGGTTTTTCCAAAGCCCCAGGATTGTGCTTCAGTTATTGCTCTGCTATGACAGGCACTCCTGTTGAGGTAAACCTGCAGCTCACGAAGGTGGCTCCCAGGAGAGGGTGTTACAGTTATGTTGGAAATTTGAGCCAGTGAATCCAGTGAAATTGGAACTAAGAGAGGGGAGTTGGGCTGGAATTCTGTAGCCCATATATCTGTTTCCATATTCCCAAAAATCTACCAGATCAAATAAGGTTAAGATAATGATTGTCAGCAAGTTTGCAAGAGTGTGGCGGTCCACTTTTCGATTTCCTTGTCAGAAGCTAGGAGCATGTAAAACAGATGTGCTGATATTAAGCAGCCAAAGCTGTTTCCTAAATGAGAGCAAAAGAAGCATAAGCAGTTTACACAAACAAGTCAACTTGCTGAGCTGTTATAATCTGCATTCTCAGCCCAGAGCTGGTCATTTCTGGCTGGCTCTTCTAAACAGAAATGCCGACGCAAATATTAAAGTGCAATATATTTTAGCATGAAGATGTGGGTGGAGACTAGCATCGGAGTTTCATGGAGGCACTTCCCTCATTAAACATCTATGGTATGCGTGCAGTTCTGGCTAGAATAGGCTCGAGGAAAGAGATTCCACAAAATACTTCACACAAGTGTAGGAAGCACCACACAACCTGAACAGATAGCAGCAAAGAAGGGAGGGGAGGGCTACTTCCTGGCCAGTTACCAGGAACCAGCCATTCATTCAGCCACTGTTACCAGGCGTTCACGGGGTCACACACTGGCTTAGCTAACTGTCATCAGGCATTGTGACTTTAGTTCCAGTTTGCTCTCTCTAGGTCTAGAAGCAGTTTCCATATTTACTGAGAACTTACTATATACAAAGATAAACCCTTAACAAATTTACCCTATTACTCTTACTCTGCTCAGTAGTACTACCGTGGTTTTCTCCATTTGATTGGTGGAGAAAGGGAGGTTCAGAAAGGTTAAATATCTTGCCTGGGGTCACATGGTTACTAACTAGGGCTAGGATTTGAGTCCCTGGTCTGAATTCAGAGTCCTTTGTATTAGCTCTAATTTTATACACCCTGTTGCATACCAATATCTAATGATCTCTGGGCAATTTCTTCATTGTAAGCACACTTTAAAAGTGGGAGGATTGCATAGGTGGGCTCAAATTTATTTAGGAACACACCTTTATTAATGTATGCGATAAGAAGAGCTTTGGATTAATATGGGGCAGGCTGTCAGTTTCTGTTTTACATAGTCTAGAAAGGCAGTTGACAAGGTAATGTTCTGTTTTGTCTTCAAGTGAGATTCAAAGTATGTGCAAGTCAAAAAATTAGGTGTTAAACATCTTTCCAGGTGCATGTGTTATAGAATATTAAATTCTCAAGCAACTCTTTATGTTGGAATAAGAGAGATGAATATTCTTTGATGTGGATACAAAGTCCTATATATATAGGAACTGAGATGGGTGCAACCTCATGCTGATAATGATAGTTTGACAAGGGAAATACTAGCACAAACTATTATTGACCATGGACTTAATCTTAGCAAGGTTGAGCTAGGACTTTTCTTTTAAAAACAGATTTTATTTATTCTTAGATAGAGGGGAAGGAAGGGAGAAAGAGAGGGAGAGAAACATCAATGTGTGGTTGCCTCTTGCGTGCTCCCTACAGGGGACCTGGCCTGCAACCCAGGCATGTGCCCTGACTGGGAATCGAACCAGTGACCCTTTGGTTCTCAGGTCATCACTCAATCCACTGAGCCACACCAGCTAGGGCTGAGCTAGGGCTTTTATCCTCCCTCCCTCCCTTCCTGAATTTTATTTCTTCCTTTGGCTTCCATTTATTTGTTTATTCATTTAGCAAAGTTCACTGAGTACCTACCAGGTTCCGGGAACTAGTTTAGGCTCTGGTGAAGGAGTGAACAAACAACACGTAAGTTTTCTGCTTTCATGGACATTACATTACAGTGGAGGTGGGCAAAACCTTGGGGGTTTGAAGGAACAGAAAGAGGGTGAGTGTGGTTTGAGCTCAGTGCAGAAGAGGGAGAGTGATGTGTGGTATAGGACATTCAGATGGAAGCAAAAAAGGTCCAGTTTGCAGTGAGATCTACGCAAGAGCAGATAGAAGCTGGGTTTGTGTCTTTACATTAACAGTCTCATCTGCTAACAGTCAATGAGCCTTCCTTACTCAGTGCTGGCGACTGTCTAAGCACTTGTATTTTAACTTGTATTTAAAACTTCACAACTCCACTCAACGGATTTTAAAACATCTCTACATGTTGAAAAACAATGCCTTCAATGTGAGATTGATAATTCTAAAAACTCTCTTATTGACTTATTAGTGAATTATGACACAGTGACATTAAATTATTTTTTTTTCAGTTTCAAAGAGTGATGATGCTGTTCTAACTTAATTGTCTTAGCACTAGCAGATACTTTTCTTTAACTGAGGAAGAGTATTTTATATTTAATGGGATTGTTTTTAAGCTGTAAGTTGAACAAGTGTTCTCCTTTCTCATGGTAGACCTGGCTCTTTTGCAAATGGGTCAACCAAATGGCTTTATTTAGCTTTGTTTACACTATGGTACCATGTTGTTCATAGGTTCAACTGAGCAAAAGGAATGTTTTGATTGACGCAGCTTTGTTACTGCTCGTACTAAATGGATATTATTACATCTTTGCTTCTCTACTATTAGCTCCTAATATCACACCTAATATGGATAGTCTTTAGAACTGCTTATACAGAACATGGTGTTTCAGTAGCTAGTGACTTTAAACATTTTTACAATTAACTACTATTTAAGAAAATAATCCTTATTTTTGAATCTACTTACTATTTAGGGAGAGTGACAAATTAAAGGGAAAGTCACTATTAAATGATTTGAATGCTTGATTCATAATTGGCTCTTCCTGGATATTCATTTGCTGAGGATTTAGTTCAGGAGATTTTACTCTTTGCTCATTTCTTCATTTTTCTTTTGTTTTTGTTAGAGGAAGTTTTTCAAAAAAAATAAAATGGTTGATATGTTTCTTGGCATTTTAAGTCTCCATCTTTACTTCCTCATTTTGGCCTTGACTTTACTTCCAATGGAATTGCCGAGGACAAGCATTATTTTAGTAGGTAGAGTGGATGGCGACCCTTGGGTGATTTGGGGATTGTTTCAAAGACTGCCCTGTACTCCAAAATATCTTTCCTTCTAATTTGCAATTAACTTAAAATTCTGTAATTGTACATTCATTCTTGAAGACATTTTGGTTGTTTTTAAAAATTTAAGTAGTTCTTATCAGCTCATACCTTAATTAAGCAGGCGTCAGTAATTGGCTTTTTAGTATGGCAAGTATTGAGCTCTGGGAAGGGAAAGAGAGAGGCTGAAAAAACAAGCTGAAGGATATAGCTTAGCCCAGGACCAGCTTTATGCTAAGTAAGGAGGTCATTATAGCATTATTCAACACATCTTGTGACCTGACCACTGCTCACCTGAGGAGATTACTGTGGGTTCATTCTAGGAGCTTACCTGTCACCTTAATGACCTATATTTATTGATAACTTGATTCTGTCTTGAGAGACTGGGAGCATTTGCATATTAGATAAATTGACATCTTTGCCTCTGTTAGTATTCCCCTGAGAGAGGGAGTAAGATAGTTATTATCGATTGGTATTGCCAGTCTAATTTATACCTTTTTTGTATCTTTTGGAATTGACCTCATTGCTATAACAGGTGCCAAATGAATGCTTTTTAAAGAAATCAGTTGTAAAATTTTTGAGCCTCATATCCAAGCAGGCAAAATAATTGATTATTTTGTTATTATAACTGGATTAGTAGTTTAAGAATCACAAGAAGGTGCAAAAAAAAGAGTTTCTGTGTACCCTTCCTTCAGCATTAGCATCGTATGTTATGGAGCCATAGTATGTTGTCAAAACTGGGAAACTGACATTGGCACAGTACTGTAGGTACACACCTTTTTGGGTTGTTGCCAGTTTTTTGAAGCACTTTGTTTTGGTATAGTTTGAGGACATTTTACCGTATGTAGGTCTGTGTTTTTCCACTACCCAATCAGAGTACAGAACTCTTTCATCAGCATAAAAGAAGCTCCCTTGTGAGACACTAAATTTCTAAGAGAAAAAACAGACACCAACATTTTTATAAGGTCACATTAATTAATTTTAAAATAGTATTGATTTCAAAATGACTTTGGGGTTTAAAAATCAACTAAAAATGATTTCTAGTCATTTGGTTACCTGCAAATACAGTGCGGGTTTAAAAGGAATCACGTTTCCTTTCTTTTTGATTGGTTCTGTTGATCAAAATGCAGACCTTCTGGCTGTTCTCAAGCTTCATGCTCATCTGCACTCACACACGCATATGAAGGCACAGTGTCATTACTGCTTCCTGGCAGGAGCACAGGTTCTGGCAGGAGCAGGTGAACCTACTGAGTTGCTGGGAAAGATGGGCAGGAGCTCTTGGCTCTTGTTGTTTGCCAGTTGGTTTGCATCCAACAAGTGCCCGCAGATTGACCTGGGGAAGGTCAGGAGGCCATGGTTCTACTTCATAGCGTTAACCCTTGGAGTTCTGTGAGTCCGTGTTTATTCACCTACTGCGGCAGCAGTCGGGAAACAAGTGCTCTTGTTGGGTGCCCATCTTTTTACCCAGGTGGGACAGAAAGGGGGAGGCATTATACTTTTCCCCTGACAGGAGAGAATTACTCCTTCCGCCACTCTTCAGAGATACCAGCCGCCTGGATTGGATCTTTTTTATTTGGCTTTAGTTAAGGTCTTTTACACTCTCCTTTGAAATGAGGCCACAAGCCAGTGGCTGCCCCACAAAGACGCCCTCCTGCTGAGCCCGACCATTTCCTGGAGTGCCTGCTAGTAGCAAGTAGCAGTCACCTTAGAGCATTGCAGCCTGCGTTCCTACTATGAGTTCAGTTCATCATGTGCTCTTCACACCCCTGAGTGCAGCGCGATCATTATTCCCCAGGTCAGCATTTGTACTGTTGTCCTGGCTCCATGGAAACTCCAAACTAGAGTGGACTTGGCACAAATGAAACTGTCACCAAATATTGTGAAACTGCTCACAATAATACATCAACAAAGCTTTCCTGTTTCTGCTTCATCAGCGGGGGGTAGAGTTCCCACCACACTTCTACTTCGAAATTGAGCTAAGTGAACATTGAACACACTTGGAACTTTTAAAATGAAAGCACATTATCAAAAATGGCACTTGTCCTCTTGCTGTTTTGACTCTAACCAAAAGAAACCTACAGCCCCCAGAATTTATGTTTTCAGGTACCCTCTGGGATCTGAGGATGCCTGAACCCCTAAAGTACAGGGCTCTGAGGGAATGCCAGTTCATTATGCTCACAGAAGTGTAGATGGACATAGGATTTGATAAACAGTTCAAAGGCAGCTTGGTATTATGGCTTGGTGGCATTCCTGACTGAGTCCTTTAGCAAATGAGCAGAGAAAGTGGAGGCAGAGAAGAAAGTATCAGCTATAACTCTTCTTTATGACTTTTTGTGTTCATATGTAATTTGTCTATAATTGTTGCTCTGTGTCTGTACATAGGTACAGTACCCTCCATGCGAGGTATTGAAATTTGTTCCTAATATGTAGATTCCAACTATAGTTTAGACTCTGCTCTCTAAATAATGGAGAGAAAGGCTTCTTAAAAGGCTGGGTCCTTTCAGAAGATGAGGGAACATACTTCTGGACACAAAGACAATAGATATGGAGGCCTGTGGTAGGAGAAGTAACCATGAGGTTTAGGTAGCTGCTTCAGTGATACGGTGGCTGTAATCCCTCTCCCTAAAGAAGCCCTGGAAGCATCGTGCCCTGAAGGAGGGGCTTGTTCGAGGAGATTGGGATACTTTGTGCTGCAATAACAGTTTTAATCTTAGTATTTGCAGAGGTGACTTTTTCCCTTTGGAATTTAATTTGACTAATTGACCTCTTTGCCTCCACATTCTCCTGCTTCCAGTTCCCTCTCCATAGCATCACCAGAGTTAATTTCCTACAAAACAAAGGTAATGACATCATTGTCTTCCACATAAACTTGTATCAATTCCTTCTTTTCTATAGGATAGAGACTAGACATGCTGCCAGGGCACACAGAGGCTCCACAGTCTCCTGTGTGGTTGTATTTCTTGCCAGTCCACTGGTTTTCTTAGGCTTCAGTCATGTGGTACTTCCTCTATTCCCAGAATGCACTGTGTCCTCTTGTGCCTCTAAGTTTCTGCACACACTTTTCCCTCTGCTTCAGTACCTTGTCTTGCCTTCCTTTCTTCCTTCCCTGACAAATTTCCACTCATCACTCAACACCTCAGTAGTTGGGCAGAACCCATCTTCTGCTTCCAGAGCCCTGTGTTTCTTACTTGTATTTGAGTGCTAATGACTATTACAGCTAAAGTGACATATATTTACCATTTGCCAGCCACTAACAAAACAGCATTTAATAACTCATTTATTCTTCTCAACAACCTGAGGAGGTAGGTATTTGCATATTATATGTGGAGACTGAGGTACAAGGAGATTAAGTAACATGCCCAAGGTCATACAGGGTAGCTAGTGGAATTTTGAAGCAAGGCACTCTCGCATTATGCTTTCAAACATTAAAATCCAGGCAGGCTCCTCTACTCAATGGAAAACTACTCAAGTGTAGGGAACCATGTTTGATTGAATGTTATGTTCCTGAAACCAGCATAGAGCCTGTCATGGAAGAAGAACCTTGGAGATATTTGTTGAATGGATGTACAGAGTATTATATTTTCATTCAAAACTATAATCATTTTGAAAATGTGTCATTCATCTTACACCTTTAAGTTTTTAATCAATGAGGGAGTAAATTGTGATCAAGTGAAAACAGCTGCATGTCGAGGTGTGCGGAGGCAGTGCTGGGAGGAATCCTGTGTTTCCCTCCTGCCTGCATTCATCCACATTTTCCTGTGGTGCTTGAGTCTGGTGGTGGTCAGCTCCTGCTGGGCATGTAAGGTTGAGGTAGCACCCTGCTCATGCACACTGGCCTGGGCTCCCTCTCAAAACTCTAATCACACGTACAGGGGATGAGAAGGCTGAGCTCTAGGAGAACAGAGAATGCCTACTTTCCTCTCACTATTTTCAATCAGAACCAGGAGGGGGAAATTGTGAGTTAGGGCTAGACTACACCAGCTTTGAGCTGGGCTCAATGTGTCAGGGATCACAAGAAGCGGAGGAGGAGGTGGAGTGGGGGGAGAAAACAACTGCTGTGGAAGTGGGCAGTTCACAGGGAAGTAGTTCTCAGGTATTACATGTGGCCTTGATAGCAGGGGGCAGATTGATGGCCCCTATTCTATCAGTGTTTTTTATTCCATTAAGAACATCAGAGCTCCTTTTTTTTCTGATTAATCAACTTTGATGAAAACACTTTTGGGGAATCTCAGCTGTAACTAAGCTTCCATGAAATGCTCAGGGTATATGTGGTGAATTCACTGGCAACCTGTCTTGCGTGCTGAGCTGAAGAAAAGATGGCTCCCTCGGGAGTAAGTTTAAATTCAGGGTCGTATGTGGCTGTTGGGGGTTTTAGTTGCTTAGCGTTACCTGCCCTTGTACCGCCCCAAGCTTCTGTGACTGCTGGGTTCCTTCAATGCCATGTCGTGCCTTGGGAGTCACCATGAACTCTGTAACCAAAGTATTCAGGATGTTGGCACTTAACTGTCTCTTGTTTATTTGACCAGCTCAGCTCTGCTTCTATAATGAATGGTAACCACAAGAAATCATGGTGTGTATCTTTGTGTAAGTGATGCCTTAAAAATTATGGTTCATGCTAAAGACTCTAATGAGGTGACTTGTCGAAGCAATGTACATTATAAAAAGACGTGCATACGAAAGGATGGTCAGGGAAACCATCTCATCAGACAATGGCCAGTTCTGTCCTCACCTTGCCTCCTCTGTCTCTCCCTCCTTGTCCCTGAGCTGCCTCTTCTCATGTGTAACGCCAGTGCTCTATACAGTGTTCTGTTTATAGTGGTTTGAACATTTTTTCTGCCCATGTCTTTCATTGCCTAAGTAACTCACCTCTCTCATATCGACTCTTACCCAGGAGCCGCACTGCAGACTCTTTGATGTAGGTCTTTTCTGCATGGCAGCTAAGGCCCAGCTGTGGTTTTCATTGCATGATGCAACCTCACCCCTTCGGTTGTCGTCTCCAGGTTAACCGGAGCCTTTTCCTGCACTGTGCCTGCATGTCACGTGCTTTCCTCCAGGACCCGGACTTGAATGTCATGAGCACTGGGCGCATGCATGGGATTGACGTGGCGAGCATTCTGATACACTGAGACTTAGGGTTCTCTTTGGACATCCTTGTGGGCCTCCCACTTTGCAGTGATACCACAAAGGCCACCTTTGAGTTTTCCCTTGAGAACTCAAGACTAGGGAAAGAGAGACATAAATCTCCTGTTTTCAGGCACACGCTGAGCAGAGGCCAACACTAAGGGGTTTAGAAGCAAAGGGAAGTTTTCTAAGTAACAACGTATCTGATGATCAGTCCTACAAATTCCCAGCTCTGCATGGATGTGCCCAAAGTCACCAGTGTTACGGTACTTTTCACATCTTTCTGAACAGTGTTACCTAGTTTGGTTTTGTTTAGATCTAATAAATGTTCTTGTGTTTATACTTAAAAAAGCACCTCTTAAGGTAATGCCCTAGGAAATAATAAGCATTGGCCTTTGTCTTAGTGTATTGTGTAAACAGAAGTGTCACTAACTCGACTTTAAAATACATAAAACGGTAGTACTGCAGTGGGACACCATATTCCTGTTGAAGCATGTTGGCATTGCATTCAACATTATTGATTAGAAATTGTGACCATTTTCTCTCGTTGAAATATATTTTTGTCATAGGGCTGTCTAATGACTTTCTTTAAAACTGCTTTTTTTAGAAATGTGTTTTGTTCCTTTTATTAGCAGAATGCACTTTTATAAACACGATGGCTAGGATCTGTTTTCTTCATTTTTTGTTATTTCATATGATTAGATGCTTTACATTTTGGACATACCTTGGCTGTAAACTGAACCCCGATAATCCCAGGGTAGGAGTAAGAGTTCCTGGGGAATTCCTGGTGGTACTGGCTCGCCAGAGCCCCTCAGATTGAAACTATGCAGTAAGAAGTCATCATGACACAAAATTGAAGGCTTCCTATCTTGTTTTTATTTTTCCTGATGAATCATGTTTTTCTTCTATTAGGGGGATTTAGTAGATTGAAGCTTTTTCCAGACTCCCCTTTTCCCTGTTCTATTAAACATACCCTGTTTGCCCTATAGAAACAATTTGCTTAGAGTTTCATAACATGCTCTTTTGACAGTATCAAGTATCAAGATCCTTCGAATGTAAGCATTTCCCTTTTGAGAGGAGCTTGGGTGAATTATAGTGCAGAGCAGGTGATCCTGACCCCATGCTGAAATGCTCTCACTTGATCAGAGCTTTCAGCTGGGGGTTTGCTGAAGAAAACAACTGATTCTCCTTTGTGAAGTTCTTCAGTAAAGAGGACCCGTTCCTCTTTTTCAGAAAAACACAGTGCTCCCAGATAAAATGAGAGAATTTCTGAAATCCAGCCTAGAGTGGGGATAAGTGGATCCATACATGGAGACAAAGGAGAAAATCATAAGAAATCAGCCTCCTAGGGGCATCCTGCCTCCCTCACAGAGATGTTTTTGCAGTGATAGGGAAAACAACTCTAGAGAAAATCAAAGATATGGCAACAGAATTGAAAAGAGGAGCTGCAGGAGGAAGCAAGGAAAAAGAAACGTCACCCCAATGAGTATTAATTGGTGATATTCCTTTCTAAATTTGGACCCAGAAGTTAAGTGGGCACCACTGACAGGGTGGGAAGAGCTCATATTTCTACAGCATGAGCAGGACAATTTTCATGAATAAGTGATTTCAATGCTAATCAGAAGCAAGTGGGAAAGAAAAAAAAATGTGGGAAGAGAAATGTTCCAGGAGATAAGAAGTTATTTTCATGAAGTAGTTGAGAAGGAAATTAAGAGTGTACACCTGAAGATATGATTGTATAATCATAGGATGTAAGAAGCCCTTATCATTTTTCCTGTTACCAATGACAGTTTGTTTCTAAAGGGAACTTGCCACATCTGATTTCTGTGGGGCTGCTGGTCTCCACTGCCAGGCCATTTGCTGGCGTTCCTTAAGAGTGACGCCTGCTTTGTACTTGGCAGACTCGGGACTTCCAGTCAGCAGCATCTTGGGCTCTCCGTTTTGGCTGTGAGGCTGCTGGGCTCTCAACAGAACTCCTAAATAGGAATACTTACACAACTTCCATGCCTCAGCTGTCAGCCAAAGGCAGAGCTAAGAAACAGCTATTTTATTCCCTTGGGTAAGAAAGGTTTAATTGTTTTCTATGCCAGTTGTCAGAAAGACTTGTACCAGTTCTTTCTCTGTGTCTTTGTAAAACAAAACAAAACACAAAAACACCTCAGGATGCCAGAAACATAGCTATCTTAATTATCCTTTAGCATCAGATTTAAATTCATGTGTAATTTTTAACTAATGGCAGTGTCTTCGTGGTGAGTATATACGTATGTTTTGTGACCGTGTTCTATTCTTCAAAGTGAAGCAGCAGATAAATGGAACAACTGTTTCTTTACATAGTCATTGTTTCCTACATGCTCTTGGGCCTCCTAAAATCAATACCAGGCAGGTCTTCAGTGTTACCATTCCTTGTAAGTGCAGCCATTTGAATGCAACCAGTGATGGGACCATGTACCATTCTGGTTGGGTCCAGATGTGGCTGGGAGAGCAAGGTTGAAACTGGTAAGTCTCAGACGGTTGGCCGAATTTTGGAATCCATCAGAGAGAATAAGAAAGGGATCTGTCTCAGGCACCTTCATTACCCCCATCTGATTAGCCTGCCAGTCTGGGACCCAGAACAGGCTGGGCCTGATTGTGGAGTCAGTAGTTTTGGCTTTTCCACTGTAATTCCTTGCAGGTTGACCCATAGCAAAAAGGCATGGTTAAGGCCAGGTTGTCCAGGTGTGTCTCGATTATGTCAAAGTCAAGGAGGAGGATAGGGATGGAAGTGTAGGGAGACTAATGAGTGACCAGGGAATGCCTAGAAGAGTCCAAGGCAAACATTTGAAGAACAAGGCTCAGACAGAAGAATTTTGAAGTCTATACCCAGTAAGAGCCCAAAGAGGTCCCACAATGATTTGAACCTGTTAGGCTGTGGGAATCCCAATACACATGCTCAACCTTGCTCTGATTGAAATCCTTTGTGGATAGATGGCTCATGCTTCTTCTTAGGAGCCTCTGCCATTCTCTGTGTCACTCAGAGAGCTTCTTACATGGGAAGGCTCAACGCAAAAGTGCCTTGAAACCTTGCCCCAGGCTGCTTCCTCATGGTTGCTCTCTCCTTAGGAAATGAGGACACCAGGCAGTTGCTCCCCAGTGTCTAGGAGCTGGCTATTGGTTATTGCTAGTGAGATTATTGTTCATGGGTTTCTTAACCCATATGTGACAACATTTACTATCCAGAAGAAAGGCACTGGAGGCAGAAGGCAGCAGTAGGCTAAGTCTGCCATGCTGTTTCCTCAGGTGTGAGTTTTTGTAGGCATGAGACAAGGGTGGCTCCAGGGCCCAGAAGTCTTGCTCCCCATGCTGGGCATCACGTTTGGCTTCCTCCCCTGTAAGCCTGGGACTTCTCTTTTCCCATTCTCCCCTCCGTTCTAATCACCTCACCCAGGCTGTCCCATTTTGTGGGTGGTCCCAAAGTGAGGTTGGGGTTAGGTAGAGAGCACATATTTGATCGAGAGGGCTGTGGATTGTGCATGTGTGCGTGTGTGTGCGCCCACCCACACGTACCAACCCCTGCCTGTACATGGCTATTTGACCCTGCCCTTGAAGAACTGTCAGTCTGTTTCGTAGTCTTTGTGTTTGAGTGTGTATGCATTAGTAGTTATTTGAATCATCTACTCTAGCATGTCTTAGTAAACAGGCATTTGCTGGAGAAGAGATGGCTAGCGTCAGTGGAAGTAGGGAAATGGGAGAGTAAGAGTCAGTCAGTCATGACTCTTCACACAGTTTAGTCTGCAAACCAAAGCAGCACTCATTTGGCAACACTCTGTTTTATGTAGTAGCTTAACTTTGATTTATTACATAAAAGTTGCTGGCAAACGTGAACACTAATTCTACTCTGGTAACAACTGTGATTGAAATAATTGTAGTCTGTAGACAAGCTGGGGAAAACAAGCATTAATGGGAAGGTTGTCTTGGACATCATTCCAAGAGTCCAGCAGAGAAGAAATACATAATCTATGGATGTAGAATTAAAAGAGATATTTAGAAGACACATGACTGGGTCCTCCCCCTGCCTCCTCCCTGGACCCATGCTAAGCCAACCAGGCAAGTGAAACTCTCCTCTGCTAAAGTCCAGGGAAAAGGAGAATATGCAGCCTCCTGTGGCCGCCCATTAAAGTGACGCATGGCTTTTTCTGTCAGGAAACTTTGGTTAATTACTTAATATTTATGAGACTATGTGGCTGCCCTCATGGAAAGATAATTTCCCTGGTCTTTCTTCTTTAATATTACCCAAAGTTAGTGCTCTAATACATAGAAGCACACCAGATGTTAGCTCACTGCACATCCTATTGGGTATTTGAATTATATTGCAGCACCCGATAAGGAGGCGATAAAGCAAATACAAATGGAAAAAAATGTGAAATGATTGATTCCTCTATCAGGTTTTGTTCATTTGTAGATTGTGGGGGTTTTTTGGCATTTTTTCTACAAGCAGTTACAGTCACTGTCATTATTAACTTAGTTTTTTAAAAATAAATAAACTATCATTTGTTCAGTGTTTGGTTTTACTCATAATCCAATTTCATCCTCATAACAGCCTTTAAGGTTTTATCTATACTTCCAATTTACAGATGAGAAAACCAAGGCTTGGAGAGGTCAAATTATTTATAATGAATAGAGTTGGGATTTTAACTCTTCCATCAAATTCCCAAACTACCTAACTGCTAATTACTCTTGAGGTCAACTTATAACACCCACATTTTGCTTTTGATTTACTTATTTGGGTGCATTAATGGATGAAAAGATAGGGAATGAAGATGAGAAGTCTTGTGATAAAATTTAGAAGAGCTCTATGAGAAAGTAGCAGATTTCATCATCTGAGTTTCAGAAAAGAAATGGTCTGTGCGTTTCATTGAGAAATCCAGTGTGTAAGGAACTGCCGTACTTTGTTCTCTCCATCAGCCATCTATGTAATTTTCTTTGTTCTCTTAGAAGAATGGTTAATTATCAGGATTAAGTATTCAGGTAGACACCCTGAGCCATGCACACAACTGCTCTGAAGTCTATTGCTGCTATTGTTTCAGGAGTCTCCATATCACTCGAAGCTCAAGAAGACAGAGTAAGTGTATAGGATTTGAAAGGGTAGTGAGGGTCTCTATACCAGCTATCCTTTTTTCCAGCCAATGTCAACATGACCCGAATGAGGCATACGTTATAACTATTGGATCACATGGCATCCGTTGAGCAGAGGCATAATTACAAGCCTGGTGCTGTCACAAGGATTAATAGAGCTATTGATACAAACCCATAGCTGAAAATTTCCCAACAAAGCCACTTAACCATGTGCTTTGGGATCATGATAGGTCAATACTGCAAGTAACACGAAATATTTTCTACTCACGGTAGAACCATTAAAAGGTCTAAAGAAAGTGCTTTAAGATAAAACCAAGGGCTCACTTTGCTGTTATTATTAGTAGTATTGATTAATGATTGAATACAAACTTAACCATCAATGATAACATCTTAGACAATAACTACTCCAAGACATTCTGGGACAAAGTCACAGTGGTGATCAACAGAAGAAGCTTGCTTTTGTTCGGTAAATTTACTAAAACCTACACAACTTATTGAACACTGGCCCCATCCAGTGTAAACACCAAAAGCACTGACACTAAAAGGATGCGCCTTTAAGTACAAAGCTCTGATGAAGTAATTTAAATGCGGGCACTGATGGAAGCCAAAAAAAAGCTTTCAACTTTGATCCATTCAAGACCTGGGCAGTCCTGGGGTACTGTCTTGTTTAGAAGACAAAGTTTTAAAAAAGATGATTGCTTTCTCAGTGATTAGTTAGTATCATGTCATTCACACCGAATTCACTATTGTTACTAGCTTATGAGATTTCTCTGAGACTTAAAATTATATGAATAAAAACTGATTTCTAATTTGGAGTACAGTTGACTCTTGAACAAAAGAGAGGTTGGGGCACTGACTCCCACACACTCCAAAATCTGCACATAACGTTTGGCTCCCCCAAACCTTAACAACTATACCTGCTGTTGACCGGAAGCCTTACTGATAACATAAACAGTCAATGAACACACATATTGTTTGTTATATGTGTTATATATGTTATGCTTGCAATAAAGTAAGCTAGAGAAGAGAAAATGTTATTAAGACAAGCTTAAGGAAGAGAACATACATTTACAGTACTGTGTGTATTTATTGAAAAAGATCCCCACATAAGTGGACCCATGCAGTTCAAAGGTCAGCTGCACATTGCAAAGACTTGCTTCCCTTTTAAAATTTCTTGGTCTCATAGTATTCTGATTAGTTAGATGCCTTTAATCCTATTGTGTAGGTAGCAAAACTAAAGCACTTTACTTATCCAATAAATCCAGATATTATTAAACCTCAAAATTACTAAAACCTCCAATCACTGAGATTTCCTCTCTTTGTTGCTGATAGACTCCATAGTATCCATGACTGTATGATATGACTTTTAAAATTTTCATGGAATGGAGTGGTATACAAAGCTTATTGATTGTCTAGTCGATAATTAGAAGTGTTCAACGTATCTATATATTATCATTCATTACTATGTTCTTTCTTGTTCTTCTAGAATAAGAGAAGGTGAGAGAAATTTGGGGCATCTCGAGGGTCATCTGTCTTTAAGCAGATGGATAACTGGGAATTATTTCTCTTTAAGCAGAGGAACTTGCCCTCAGCTGATGGGGTCAGGCTCCATGATGCTACTACCACTCAGGGTCCCAGCATGGACTTCTGAGGATTAGCACTGTCCCGCGTGACAGTCTTTACAGAGCAGCAGGGTTAGGTGTAAGTCGGATAGGTCAGCTTCCTCTGACTTTTCCCAGACCATTCAACAAACGCATGACTTTTTCTAGTACAATTTTACCTCCTCCTTAAGTCAGCCCACCCCCATTGTTTTTGCATTAGCTCAATGCCAAGCTCTGTGGATGGTAGATACTATGTCTTACATTCTTTTTTCTTCCCAAGGATGTTGCATCTCCTCTGCAGAAGTAAGGGTGTATGGCAGAAAGTATATCGGGTCTCTGTCCCAACTCCACCACTCAGCTACATGATCTTGGGCAGGATTCTGAGCCTCTGCTTCTCTCTGGTTGCAAAATGGAGATTATAACACAATATCTACCTTATTTTACCAAGTTATGAGGACCAAATGTAATAGTATATGTAAACTGTATATAATTGTCAGGTATTATTATACTGAGTTGAATAATAATCAATATTATAAGACTGTTTAGAATTCCTTGCTCTTAACTGCTATAGGAATTCAGAGATGGGAGAGGTCAGTGAGGCCCGGAGTAATGTGCCAACCATGCTTTCAGTTGGCCTTGAATGCTGCCTAAGGTTTGAATACAAGAAGGCGGAGCATTGGAAGAGGCCACAACAAAAGCATAGCTTTAGAATTAGGAATACGCAGGGCACATTCATGAAATAATGAAGGTAACAGCTCCTGGTAGCAAAGGGTTTGACTGGAGCATAGCGGAATAGAACGTCTCGAAAAAAGAATATAAACTGGGAGATGTAGAGAGAGGCTGGGTTTTAGAGGTTTTTCACAGCCAGGCTTAGAGTAGATGTGTAAGGCAAGAGGGAGCCGTGATGGTGGATGAATGACATATTTTAATTAAATTAATCTGGCAATATTGCAGAGGTGAGACTAGAGAATCTCGAATCACTGAGTTTTTTTTATTGATTCCTGTCTGGAGTGCTGTGGGCCTGAACTCTGGTTGTCCATTATCCTGGTGGGAATTGAAAAGCCTCCATCCAATTTAAAAAGGGACTAGCCACAAGAGTGAGGAGAATTTAAATTTTGGAAATTATTTCTAAAAGTGCTGTTTTGTTCCTCAGCTAGTGCCTTCCCTCTCATGTGGTTATTTCTTAAATCATGTCGGATGTTTGCTGTTGTTGTGCCTAACTTACTTAATATTTCTTTTTCTTGTAAATGATGGTCTTTACAACCTCTCTCTATCTATACTTCATCATTTTTCTGCTAAAAATGTGCTGCTTGGACACTCTCCAATTGTTAATTGGAATGTCATTGGTGAAGCTTGCATAGCTGTATTGTAATTATTCCTCTGTATCGTCTTAATTTTTTTCCCCTATGTTCACATCTGAAACTGAAAATATCTGTTCAGCCTCTTGATCTCAGCAATTAGTTAAGTGGGATGCATGCAGCTGGCTACCTGGGGGCTGTCTCAGATGCCTAATCACCTCCCTTCAGATCTGAATGGAGATCTTCCCCAGCAGCAATGCCAGCAGTTAGTGTGTAGTTGAAAGAAAAGTTCTTCTGGAACAGTGGTTCCCCAAGTGTGGTCCCCAGATGAGCAGCAGCATCTGGGAAATCATTAGACATGTAAATCCTCAGGACCCTAACCTAGTCTTATTAAATCAGAATCTCTGGGAGGTGGGCCCCACCAGAGTTTCAGAAACCCCTCCAAGTAAATGCCAAAGTTTGAGAACTGCTGTCCTGAAGAAATCTTCACAGGGTTGGACAGCCAGACGCAGGCAGAGAAAACAGGCTTCAGAAAACCCCAGGGAAGTTCAGAGGCTGAGAAAAGAGGGCAATTCCATCTCTGTTGGAAATGATGCAGACATGCAGAGGAATAGCTGCTAGAAGTGAGATTTTTGTCTTTCTCCCTTTGCTGTTTGAAAGGAAACCTGGGTAGCTACGACTTGCCTTATGCTTTAGAAAGACATGTTCTTAGTCAGTCTTCAGGAAGGACTGTTGTATTTTCCTACTCATGGGTCTTCATTGGATACTATGTTGTTAAATTGATGAAGAAAGAGATATATTTCCCACTTTGCTTGGATCTTATTTGCCTCTATAGAGAGAGCCACATACAGAGATATGCTTACTTTGAGGGTTGAGAGGGAATAAGAGTTTATATTTCATCTCTATCTAATGCTGAACATTTATCCCATTAGAAGCAGATCCCGTTGAAGTTCTTTTGAAGTGCCCAATCATAGAGTCCTGGCCAAAACACTCAATGTGTCTAAGGTTTTAGTATTACTCTTGATCCATGGACTTTGGAGCAGAGGAATGAATAGTTCATCAGCTTACCTTATCTTGTGTCCTCTGATTACTAAGTCATTAATTAACCAAGAACAATGTAGGGAAAGTAAGTTGTCTACAACCTGGATTAGAACTAGTGACCTTATTTCAGTTCTTAAAATGCCACTCGGTTTTTTTTGGCCACATAAGTCCATAAAAAAGCCTATTCTGATTCGGGCATGTTTCATCAGGGTGACAATTTAAACTTACATGTGTATTTCAGAGTCACTTTCCTTTATAGTTAAAAAAAAAAAAGTGATTGTTTTTTCTTGCTCTTGACATTTCTGTGTATCTAGACAAGAAACTCTCCTACTTTACCCAAGAAAGAAGAAGAGTTTGTGTTCCAATCTCCCATCCAACCACGAGCACTATTCATTAAGATAAAGTCTCCATGGGAAGAAAATAAATCCTGAATGATATTGCCAACCTTTTTGTTTGTTGAATTATGTATTTTCTTTCTATAAGATCAATGAACTTCTCCATGGGTCATTTCCACTTGGGGAGTGAAAGGATGGGGCTTTAGAATTTCCACTTGGTGGGCTCTAATTGTGTGAGTCCATGGACTATATAGGACTTGGGGGATTTATCTCGAAGGGGATCCTGATAGTCTGTTGCCACTTGAGAAAATCAGGCAGGATGTTTCTCCTTGGGCTCTCATGGCAACTTAAAGAGCTAACAGGGTTGGAAAACAGACTGTGATTACTCTGGTCCTACCTGGGCCCCAGGGGCTGGCCGTCCTTGGTCCCTGAATTTCCTCTACCTCCTCTTCATCTCAGCAGAGTTACTCATGTTGTTGTGAGCTCCAGCCAGAGGAAAAGCTGCCAGCACCAGCAGCATAATTTACTCCCTCTATTATTTCAGCTCAAAGTCTAGGACTCAAGGAATGATATGAAACAAGGATGAAATCTGCTGTAAATTTAATTTTTAAAAAAGGTCTATTATGGTTTCAACATTGTTCTCTGTAAATCAGGGGTGCTGCTGAGATATACTTTTCAGCACTGTGCCTTTTAGCAACTTGCTTTCCCGTTGTTGCCTTTGGGAATGGGCAATATAGGAGGGAGTGGCAGAGATGACAAGGAAGGCCGGGAACAATGGAAAGAAGTTGCTACAGCCTGATTCCTTATACTTTTTTGAACATCTGCTTCCATTTATGTTGAACCCAAACATCCTCAGTCACACTGAGCTAACATTTCTTCCCCACACTATCTTAACCTCTTCCACAGCATAATAAGTACTTTCTCTACAAGATATATTTCAAGGTAACTACCAAATTAACCACAGAGGCCATGGAATTAATAGGTGCTAGGGAACTCACAGTATTCCCAAATATGCCATCAGTAACTTCACCAGTGAGAGCAATAGTAAGGTTATCATTTGGCCTGGTGAAGTGATAGTGGGCTTTTCATAGTAGACTTGGGAACCAAGATTTTCTCTCTGTTCCATTGTCTGAATACACATCAATCTTGATGACTGTGAATTTATAGTGCACAGCTAAGTCATCGGTGTCACATGAGGATGTGAGTGCAATATTTGCCAACAGAGCTCCCAGTCCTTACTCTCTCTCTCTCACACACACCCCTTTAATTTTTAGCAGCACATCATACCAGTGACTCACATAGCACAGAGATGCATAGTCTTTCTCTGAGTCCCTTGGGATCTCTAGTGGATTTCTGGTCAACCTAGTTCAGGTACTTTTTTTCACTGTGGCTACAGTAGCTAAGAACTCTGGCACCTGTGAAGCTTGGGGGTCTTGTTCTTGAATCAAAACAAAATGCCATCATGGCTTGGGAATTGCAGAAATGTCACTTATTCACTCTAGGTCTGGATTTTCCTTTTTTCACTTCAATGAATACCTGTGTAGGAGAGCCTGCAAAGAGCAGTGGTAGGCTGTGATGTTTAGCTCGCTCTTCTGTCTCCTTTCAGCACTGGACTAAGCAAATTCATGCTCTCTTTCCTCCAACTTCCCTACCTTATTGAAAACCTAGCAGCTGCCATTTCCTTTATAAAAGAACTGTTTTTCAGTGTTTGTTTTTTGTTCACTCCGCTGAATTTGTAAATGCAAATGTAGATTACTCTTAATGCTTTTCTGGAAGATTTTCCTCCTATTTGTGATTTGGGAGATGACAAAGGGCGTGTTTGACTTGTAATAGAGACGAAGAATGGATAAATCCAGTGCATGTTATATGATCGGAGAGTCCCACAGACTGACCCACCGTGGCTCTAGGTGGGCCCTGCATTCCCGTGCTGCACAGATTCCTGCCTGTTGAACAACTGAGCCTTGTCCTTACAGAAGTACAACTATACTAACTGGTATTGCATACAGTGATTTCCAAAGTGGCAAAGCTCTGAAATGCAAAATCCTGCATCCCGCGCTTCTCACGCTAGCCCTCTCCTGGCCTGGAGGTCCATGTGGCTTTCCATCTGGGGAGAGTATTTTACTTCTCCCCATATGACCGTGTTGTCCTCTTCACCTTCTTTATGTTCCTGGCCTGAGGAACCATTTGCTCACTGCTAACAATATACTGTGACTTTTCTTTCACAGCTTTGAGATGCTTATGAGGCTTTCCTGCTTCCCACCCAGCCCCAAACTTGGGACTTTTCACACACTGATCCTCTGATCAGTTTGACGCGGGAAAGCACATGGAAGCCATGTACCAGTTTGTATAGTAGTACCCTTTGGAACTGCCTACTCTTGAACAAAGTAGAGTGTGCTGGGGGTTCGCATTCGCTGCTTGACACACACAAAACCAATTAATCTGCATGCCAAAGAGTAATAATAAAATTAACCCTTAGAGTACTGCTTCAACATTTTGGTTTAATGGCCTTGAATTTACCAGTTGGGCAATGCTTCTTTCCCTGGATCTGAATGCTGCACGTGAAGTCCATACTTAGTCTAGCCAGAACATCCACCAGGATCCTCTCCTTCGTGGCTTTCTTGAGATGCTCCTGGGTCCTTTATTGTTCATCAACTGATGGCTTTTAAAAGGTTCAAAACATGCCACTGTGTTTAATTGAAAATGGGCTCCACTTCCAATGTGCTGGAGGGTGTGAGGAACTGTTTTTAGCTTTGGGATGTGTCCTCTAAAAGGAAGAAGTCAGTTCTTTAAGGGTTAATGTGAAATTAAGGAATTTGGTAGTGTCTCTTGCTTGTCCTTCCTCCAAGGTGCGTGCATGATCTTTAGATTTTTTTAGCTCAACTGTTGAATGATGATAAAAATATATATGTATTTAAAATTACAGAAAGAAATAAAAGAACAAAAGACTGAATGGGTGAATGGAAAGACCCCTTGGCAATGCTTGCTTGATTATCACAGGGGTAAAAAGACCAAATGTTTTATTTTATGAATATTCATTGTGTCCTATCCCCCAAGCACCACCACTGCACAGCATGTGGGAGACTTGGTGATGCTTTTCATTTACCCTTTGCTTTTTCTTCTTCCTGTCTAATAGCCCAATAGAATCCTGCCAGAATTTCTACAAAGATTTCACATTACAGATCGACATGGCTTTCAACGTGTTCTTCCTCCTCTACTTTGGCTTGCGGGTGAGTTGGAGCAACACTGCTCAGTGTGACAATGGGGGTGCAAGTCTTGTTCCCAGGGGCCATACTCCACCAGCATCTGCCCTCGCAGGCAGACAAAGCCCAGTGTTCCCAGGGGAGACAGCAGACCTGCGTTCTGATTTCCTGTCTGTGAGAGGCTTGTCCTCAGCCCACAATTTTCTGAAGTACATGTTAATTGTGTTCACAGGGGGAGAAATAGGGATTCGAATAACTAATATACCTCCACTGGCCGACTTTCTTTCTCTTCCCTCTATTCAAACAGGAGGTCATTGTTCCCTTAATAGAACCAAAAAAAAAAAAAAGCTTTTTGACCTCAAATTTGTGTTTATGCATTCTCACTTAGCTCAATCCTGGGAGAATAGTGGAATTGGGATAGAGTAGCAGAATCTGGGGTGGAGGGTGTTCTGCTACACTCTGTTTATGACAGGAGCTGTACAGAGGTGGGTTACAGAGATGTGTGTGTGCCCGTGTGTGTGTGTGTGAATGAATGCATCCATATATGCTTTATTTGCAGTTATGTTTACATTAGAGAGTCTAGTGAAGGTGAGATCACTCAACCTTCCCTCTGATGCAGTTGAAAACCACAGAAAGTTATACTTCCTGAGCTTTCTCCAAGGCTAACATATCTTATAGTCATTTTTCAGAAAAGGCTATCTGAATTCTAAGACAAAAATAGCATATAATTGGTATAGATATAAAAAGAAAAGAACATCTCATTCCAGACCCCCACCAAAACCCCAAACGTAACCTTTGGCAACAGTATATTTTGAATGCTGGCACCATGCTCCTCATTCTTTCTCTCTCTTTTCTTTCTCCCAGTTTATTGCAGCCAACGATAAGCTGTGGTTCTGGCTGGAAGTGAACTCTGTAGTAGATTTCTTCACGGTCCCTCCAGTGTTTGTGTCTGTGTACTTAAACAGAAGTTGGCTTGGTAAGTCAATCTCTCTGCCTTTCTTCTTGCTGGTTCCTGAGCCATGGCTGGAATACAGCCTCTAGGGCTGGGCTCTTTCAGAGTGTTGTGTATTAATGTGAACAACTCTTGGAGTTTTAGAAGTTGATGTTGATAGTTCTCTTCGGAGCACTAGACCACCAGGATTTGCACAGTTACTGCTTCCGGTAATGCAGTTTTATCATTGCGAAAGCCTAGTGGTCATCACTGTCACAGCCAGGACCTCTATGTTCATGGGTCTGTCACTTTTCATTCAACTTGGAGTCAGTACTGGACGAACGAGCCTATGAACACAAGGCCAACTTTCCAGGTAGCTGGTTCAAGTGCCCCAGAAGGCTGTCTGCTGAAGTTAGCATCTAGATGCTTCTTAGTTTAATGAAGAGTGGGTCCTGCATGGATATTTATAGTTATGAGTCCTTTTGTGGGGCAGGATAAGGTAAAGCATCTTGAGTCATCCCTCACCTTGAAGAAGATTGAGCTCCCTTCCTGTGTTAAAGGAAGAACTTTGGCTGGTGCTGGGTTCACACCTCGCTTCCTGTCTGTGCTCAACATGTCACTTCCTGTATCAGGATGAGGACAGTTTGGTGGGAAAAGTAATGAGCTCAGAGGATGACTGTGGCAGGGCGTAGAGAAAAAGCTTTGAGATTCTCTTTGCTGCACTTCATAATTTTCTCAGAGTATTTCTGCTGCCCTGGGTCTACAAGGGAAGGAGGGAGGCTGAAACAGGACTTGGAGGAATATTTGTGGGTTCCATCTATCTTTATTTTCAGAATTTTTTGTCTTAACATGATTTTCTCAAATTTATATATATATGTATATATATATATGTATATAATAGTCAATATAAACATTCAAAGATGGATATATAAAGAAAATAGTAATCATCTCTTCTCCCTGCATCCATTGCTACCTGCTCTCTGGGATGCTCAGTGTTCACAGACTTCCACACCTTTCCTTCATACTCATTTCCCCACAAAAAGCATGAATGCTCACATATAATAGTATTTCAGAGATGGTGGTCTTTGTATAAAATAATTATATCAACCACATTGTACTGCAATTTGGTTTTCTTACTAACTAATGAATGACAGACATCCCTTCAGCACAAAATTCTGTAAGTCATTTTACCACAGTTTATGCAGCCATGACCCTGATGATGGACCACCTGATCGTTTTCTTTTTCTGCTATAAACAGTGGCCTAATAAGCATACCCATCCACATATTTGTACAATTCTATTTCTATAGATAGTTCCAGGTTCCTGGAAGAAGACTTGCTGGATCAAAGAATATGTATTTTAGTTTGTACAGATATTGATGGGTAATGTTTCAAAAGTATTATGTCAAGCAATGTGTTATAATGTTCTTGCTAGCACTGTTAATTTTTTATATACATAGTAGCACATATTTAAGAAATAAGCATCTTTTATATATAGTATATGTAATAATCACATACACACATGCGTGTATGTGCTATGATTCTATTTTCCCAATTTTCACAGTAGAATTGTATTCATTTTCTTGAAGGAAGAATCTTCATCCTTGATTTGAGACGTGCTTGCTTAGATTGGGTTTTCGAGCCAGCATGATGAGACCATTTGGGCTGCGTAGAAATCTGAGAAGTGTCCTCAGTTTGACCTAAGTGTGCTCTGCGGCCAAGGGTCCTGGATGCCTCAGCTTAGCTGTTAGCTGTCTTTGTGACCCGGGGACTCACTTTTCATCCCTTGCCTGTTGTTTCTTATCTGTAAAATAAAGGTTGGCCTAGGTGACCAAGGTGATCTGTAAGGTGTTTTTTTTTTTTTTTTAATCTCAGAAAGTCTCTAAGATGCTTGTATTATTAATGGCTATTGGGGAAAAATGGAAAGTTAGTGAAATTAAATCACCAACATTGCTGAGTCAAAATTATAATGGGCTGCTAACCGGGGCTTTTTCTAAACCACCCCGTTGTGAAGAGTATAGACACACACGCACACCCTTAAACAAAGAGATAAAGCGTGAAGGACGAGAGAGAAGAAAGAAGGTGTGGAGGGAAGAAAAGTGAGAAAGAGGGAGAAAGGAAGGAGGAAGGAAAGGAAGAGGGTCGGAAGGGAAAAAGGAATGTGCCTTCTGTTCCTGGCTGTGCTCTAAGAACTGTGCACTTGAACAGCCACTTTCCTTTCCTGGACCCTCAGTTTTCCCATCTGAAAAATGGGATATTTGGATTAAATTACCTTCCAAGGCCTCATAGTTCATGAATCCTAATTTTACGTGAGGGTCCATTGTCCCCTGGTCCCTTGTGGGCCTAGATGATTGAGGCCCCTCATGACTGTGATGGAGATGTCCCTCCCCTGTCTCTCCCCACATTAAGAGTGTGGGGCTGAGTCTCCTCCTTGTGGATGAAATGTGCCCTAGGAAGTCTTAGTGTCAGGAGAACTTGGATATTCTAAGAATCCATGCCTTCTTGTGGATGGTTTAATCCTGATTTTTGGAGTTATGTTCCAATCTAGTGAAAATCTATCAGAGCAAACAGAGAAAGGGGAAGAAAAAGGAAAGGGAAGAAAATGAGATATATTTCCATCAATTGTGGCTGTTCTTCAAAAAATGCTCTAAAATGTGCTTCAATTTGTTCATTAATTGAACAGTATTTATTAAGCACCTCCTATGTGTCTGGTACTTTTTCAAATGATTAGGAAACAATAGTGAATAAAATAGACAGCATCCTGCCCTTTAACATAGCAGTGGGGGAAGAACAGGAAAATAGGAACCTAATAAATAAGTATATTATATAGGATGTTAGGAAGCAAAAATACTACTGGAACTGAACACATAGACCCATGACCTTTTGAGCTCTGTAGAAGAAAACACCTTAAATAGCATACTTTTTGTTCTTTGGTAACTAAACCCTATGGGTGAGATTTAAAACTGGTCTGGCTGTTAGGAAAGGGAATTCAGTATAATAGTATTTCAAGGAGGTTCCCGTGTCTGATTTAGTACATGGGTTATTACATCGTGAAACAATTATTGAGCCAGCGAGCTGCCAGAGATAAAATGAACATTCCCACGAGGTATGGCATATAAAGTAGAAGGAATAATCTCATTAAATAAGGCATTACAGGAAGTGCTGCTGTCCTCTCTGAGGTTTAGGGGAAGATGCAGGAAGCTGAAGGCTCCTCTTGTTCCCCTGCACACACTGCTGGAGGCCTGCCCTGCCGAGGGCAGAGGGCTGGGCTGTAGCTGGCACTTTGGTGGGTAAAACACAGTGAAGGCCATGACCCCCACCCTTACCTTTCCCACAGCATAGCCCACACCATGTCTGATTCCTTATTATTACTATATGGTTGCATATTATATAGTTCAGTATTTACTTAAGTTTTTGTGGATTTTAATTATCTTAGTGCATTTG
The DNA here is from genome assembly GCF_022682495.2 of Desmodus rotundus. Lineage (NCBI taxonomy): Eukaryota > Metazoa > Chordata > Mammalia > Chiroptera > Phyllostomidae > Desmodus > Desmodus rotundus. The sequence continues at coordinate 55,501,950 of NC_071390.1, read as the reverse complement.
ATAGTGTCTTACTAATAACAGCTAATATTTATTCTGGTTCTGCTGTGTTCTGGGCATTCTTATGAGCCCTTTACATACATGAACTCGATCCTCAGCAAACCTATGAGCTAGGAATTATTTCCCCCATTTTGCAGATAAGGAAACAGGCTCAGAGAGGTTGTCTTGTCCAAGGTCACATTGCTTGGAAGTGGTGAAAGGGGTGATTTGTCCCAGATTTGGTCTGACTTTATGTTCATACTCGGGCTGAGCTCCACTCTCTCTGTCCTTACCCTTGAAAGATTTGGGGTTCTGAGGACTGGGTGGGGTTGACTGAGCTGATTTTGCTGCTTATGTTGGCACTCTTCCATCTCTACTTACTCACAGAGGGCTTCACTTCAGGCAGGCAGTCAGGGAAGAGATCTTATTGAAGAACATCCCCCATGTCTTCTTCCCACTTCTCCTCTCCCATGTCCAGTTTCTAGAGTTGCCACTAGGACCAGGGAAATGCAGGTGTATCCTGAGTCCCAGGTGCCTTAGCCACTTGAGGAAGAGATCACTTGAGGAAGAGATCTGCTTCACCTGAGAGAGACAGAGAGCAAGAGCCAAGAGCAAGAGCTGAGAGCAAGAGAGACTCTAGGGGCTGCCACCCATCCTTGGTCAACAGGGCAGAGTGGATCAAAGCCAGTGGACCTGGGTTCCACCCCCTCAGTTCACATCTTGCCTCAGCTGCTTTCTGATAGGTCACTTTGAGCAAGGTCATTTGTTTGTCTGAAACTGTTTTCTTACCTGCACAATAGGGATATTAATAGCACTCACCTCATAAGGTTGAAGTGGGGATCCAGTGAGGTAACGTGAGTATGGTACCAGATACACAGGACGAGCTTAGTGATCATCCTGGACCTCCCTTTCTGACCTACCTATCATACTTCAAAGTGCCAGGGAAGAAAACAAACCAGATGGAGCCAAAAATAAGGCAGCGGGACGTGAGGACCTCTGTGTTGGCAGGTGGCAGGTTGCTGCTTATTTTAATTCCTAGTCCCACACACCAGCTTATTCATTTTTAATTTCTCACAAAATTTTGATCCTACCTCACTAAAATAAATGCACCTTGAAATGAGAGATGTATCTTATTTTAAGACTTGAATAACATGCTCTGGGGAGAACTCTTTTGTCTGTTTGTCTCATTGTTTTGGGAACTGTATCCCCAAGGTAGGTCAGTGGGCTGTATCTCCTTTGTGTGTTTACATAGTTTTGTTGACCATCTTGTGAGAGAAAAATAATGCCCTCACTGGCCAGTCATTGAACTTGTTTTCATGAGCACCTACTATGTGCTCAATGCTAAGATGAGAGGAACACACTTGGCCATGCTCTTTTCTTGCTTTGTTGTGACTCTTAACATCCTGTGTCCCATCTTCTCTGACTGATGAAATCAGGAGCAGGTAAGGAGCCACCATCATTGAACCATGGTTGAAAAACTAAACCTGGTTCTCTAGCTCATATTAGCCCTGGCCTTGGGCCTTAGACTTTAGAACCTTCTGCAAGCTCTGCTAGAAAATAGAAGACTCTGCTAAAAATAATAGATAATTGAATTAATACCCAGTCCCAGGGCAATTAAAATGATTTAGGCTATCTACTTATAAATATATGCCTGGGCAGTCCTTTTTAGTGTCAAAAGGTGACAAAAACTGGCTCGTAAAAAAAGAAAAAAGCACAGGTTCTTAAAAACAACAACAACAAAAGGACAAAACATAGTTCCTGTTTGAGACCAAGGCTTCAATCTAGTTTTGGAACCAAAATAAACTCATGCAGCAACAGGAGGTACCACCACCCTCTATGTAATTAAGTCCCACATTGCGAGGTACAGACTGTCAGGGCCCTGCGAGTTCAGAGGAGAAAGAGCTCATGTGGGCGGAGGGATGCAAGGCGCCTTCTGGGAGGAGCGGGGTCCTGCTGAGGCTGTGGTGGTGGGTGAGCGGGCAGAGGGGGAAACAGTGTGACTTGTCCCTGTGGAGGATAGCAAGTGCCCATGGATATCCTAGATAAGAAGTGTCCTTTCCATGTGCCAGCCGTCAGCCTCACAACCCTGCAAGGTAGATGTATTAGTTTCTTCTTGTTGCAGTAACAACTTGCCACAAACTTAGGGTCTTCAAATACACTAACTTCTTATCTTATAATTCTGTAGGTTAAAAGTTAACATAGGTCTCTCTGGGCTAAGATGAAAATATCTTCAGGGCTGTGCTCCTTTGTGGAAGCTCTAAGGAAGATTCCACTTCCTCACCTTTTCCAGCTTCCAGAAGCCATCCACACTCCTTGGCTCACAGCCACTTCCTCCATCTTCAAAGCCAGCAATGGTGGGCTGAATCCTTCGCACATGGCATCTCTCTGTTTTTGGTGTCTCTCACTTCCCTCTGACTCTCTTCTATACCTCCCTCTTCTACTTTTAAGGACCCTTGTGATTACATTGGGGGCTCACCTGTATAATTCAGGGTACTCTCCTCATTTTAAGGTCAGCTGATTAGCAACCTTAATTTATCTGCTGCTTTGATTGCCTTTTGCCATGTACTGGCAAGTTACTACATCCATAGGTTCCAAGGATTAACATGAAACATTTTGGGAGGCCATTATTCTGCCTACCAAAAGGGGTATTATTATTATTATTATTATTATTATTATTATTATTATTTATTCCCACTTTGCCAAAGAGGAAACTGAAATTCAGAGAGGTTAAGTAACTTGCCCAGTCATGGCACCAAGAAGACTTAGAGCTGCTCCCCATGCTGCTGTTCCGCCTGCCAGTGGTCTGCGCAGCCTTTGGTGTCCAAACGCCCCAGCAGGCACCCGGGGCCCTCTGCACCCTTGCCTCATTGTACTTTCCCAGCCTTTTCTGTGAGGAGGCACTTGGGGAGATTCTGTTTGGAGCCTGAGACCTTCCCTATATACTCACTTACATGTAGTATTTGTTTGTTTGTTTGATTTTTAATTTTCTTGGGAACAGGCAAACTACAAGTTGCCCTGAGGTCTGGGCACCCCTTCCTGTGTGGCTGCAGAAACTGAGGACAGCATGTTAGATCTACATATCCCTGCTTAAAATCTCTCCCTCCGTAGAATTCACACTTTCTTGCGTTTTTGAGTTTAGTTACAAGAGCAGAGAGAAACCAGGATTATAGAGTGCCAAATGAGGCAAACAAGGTTTAGTGGCATGTCACTATTTTCCCGAGGAAAGCAATGTGTGGGGTCAGAACACCACTCTCCCCTTGAGTGGTCATTTTTCAGGGGCTCATCGCAGTCTCCGGAGTCTCACTACTGTTCGTCCACTTCAGAAGGCTTTGGCTCCAGGGCCCCTCCTGTGCTCAAAGAGCCCCATACCAGGTGAAGTGAGGTTAATATCTGGACCTGACATAGACCAGCCCCTGCATTTGGTAAGAATAATCAAGAGTGAAAGTGTTGACTGGCTTCTGTTTTCTGACACCACTTATTCTTAGTGTGTTGAGATATAAAAGACAAACTGGAATCAGAGAGTGGAGGCAGCCCCTTTGGGAGAGCCCCTGACACCCAGCCTCCCTTCGCCTTAGATTTCCTGGCCCAGCTATATCAGGCTGCTGGATGGCATTTGCCAGCTGCATCTTCCCTCGTGCTGAGCCAGGAGTGAGTTTCTGCTCCACCTCTCTGGTTACAGTCCCTTTCTAACTCCACCTCCTGTGTGAAGCTTTCCGATTTTCCCAGTTGGAATGAATTCCTCCCTGACCTTTATTTCATTTGCTTTTATGATGAGTGCTCCGAGCACAGTACAATTAGTCTGTTTATACTCTCCGTTAGGATGCAGGTCCATGACGGCAGTGTGGCAGGACCTGGGCTGTCTTGTTTTTTTGCTGTGTCTCCGGTGCCTTGAACAGTTCCTGACACATAATTTGCACTTGTTGAATGAATAAGGGAATGAATAAGTGTTGTTACAACAGTGATAATAATGAACAATTGTTGCTTGCTTATTAAGAGCAGACACTGGGACCCTGGCTGGGTAGTTCAGTTAGTTAGAACATCATCCCCATATACCAAGATAGCAAGTTCAATTCCCAGTCAGGACACATAAAGAATCAACTGTAAGTAAATGAAACAACAAATCGATGTTTCTTTTCTCTCTGTCCCTTTCTGTCTCTCTCAAAATCTATCAATAGAAAACTTTTTTAAAAAAGAGCAGACGCTGGCCTGAGCATCTCCTAGCTGTTATCTGTTAACATTCACAGAAACCCAGTGAGTAAATATTGGGTTGGCCAAAAAATCCATTATGTTTTTTTTTCCTTAAAAGACACATTTTTCATTTTTACCAGTAACTATTGATTTGGATATTTTGAGTATGTTGCTTATATCCCGCATGGTAAAACATTGATTGTTCTCAATTAATGGCTCAATTTGATTGCTATCAACTTCAGCTGGTCTACCCGACTATGGAGCATCGTCCGGTGAGAAATCTCCAGAACAAAACTTGGCAAACCACTGTTGACATGTTCGTTCAGTCACAGCACCTTCTCCATACACTGCACAAATCTTCTTTTGCATTTCTTCATTTGTATTTTTACCTTTCTTGAAATAATAAAATGTAATATGCTGACAATGTTGCATATTTTCTTCTATCTTTGCTATTGAAATGGCTGCACAAAAATTCACCAATTTGATAAGTCTTTTTAAATGCATGCTGATATGAATGCTGTCACAATACAACCTAACAAAATTGTTTCCAATGAAGTTAAAGACAACTAAGTGCTACTAGAGCCATCTTTTGGAAAAAACCAAGTGAACTTTTTGGCCAACCCAATACTGTCAGTCTGAGTTTACAGTTTAGGGAACTAGGTTTGGGGGAAGGTAACTTTCCCAGGTAGTAAATGAATCCAGGGCTCAGCCCAGGTCAGCCTCATTCTGGAGCCCATGCTTTAAACATCGCAGACCAGTGGTTCTCGAAGTGATTGCCAGACCAGCAGCACCGGCTTCACTGGAAAACTTGTTAGAAATGCAGATTCTTAGCACCCGGCCCAGACCCAGTGAAGCAGGGGCTCTCCCAGTCTGATCCTGCAGTCTGCGTTTTGCAGCCCTCTCCACGACCCTGCTGCTCACCGGTTTTGAGCAGCACTGCCCCACGCTGTGCTGGGATGGTTCCACATTTGGCTGTCTATGAAAATCCCCTAGGGAGCTTTTAACACCATGGTATTTAGGCCAAACCTCCACGAGTTAAACTGAGGTCTCTGGGTTGGGGGGCAGTAACCTTGGCTCAGCATTTTTTAATGCTCCCCAGTTGCATCTAAAGTGCAGTAGGGTGAGAACCGCTCCTAACTATGAATGTTGAATTAATTTCTCCCTAGCAGAGGGCTTCCAAACTTCAGTGAGCATGTGAAGCACCAGGAGATCTTGTTAGAATGTGTTTTCTCATTCGGGAGGTGTGGGGTGGGAGCAGAGATTCTGCATTTCGATAAGCTCCCAGGTGACGCCAATACGTCTGGTCTGGGGACCATACATTAAGCAGCAAGCCATGTGGACTGTACTGTCCAGTATGGTAAGCACTAGCCACATTTAGCTATTTAAATGTCGATCAATTAAAATTAAATAAAAACTCAATTTCTTAGTCATACCGTCCACCTTTCAAGAACTCGCTAGCACCATGTGGCTAGTGGCTGTGTTGTTGGACAGCACAAACATAGATCATATCTCTATTGTGGAAAGGTCTGCTGGACCACACTGCCCTGGGATGTGAGTCTGGAATTTTTACTTTTTGTACTTCCAGGACAGTCTTTAAACATTGGTAACTTAACACATGTTTCCCGAAGTGATTTTTATTGAAAAGACCAATGGTAAATGTCTATACCTGAAAAAAGTAAATAACTTTCTTGAGCGGATGTAGAGAAATCCTTAGTATACCATCAAAATGACCCCCCCCCCCCCCACTACCGTAGCCAAATTAAATTGCTGATGGCCTCTGTAGGGACCGGGGGTGGGGTGGGTGGTAAAGAAGCATAACAGAGGCCAGGGCCCTTTCAAGTCCCAGTTTCTTTCTCAGAACTGCTGCTGCCGAGGTGGACTTTTGGGCTCTGAAAGCAAAGGCCTCTGGTTCCCTCTACAGGACTGTCCTGGAGTTTGCTGGATCACTGTGAGATCAAGAGGGACGGAGCGGGGAAGGGACACAAACTGGCTCAAACTCAAATGGCAGTTGGTGCTTGACAGAGGTCAGGTGTCAGCCCGCTTTGCATGCCCATGGGATATGGGGCAATTGATGACTTGACCCAACCACCACAACCAGGAGTGCCCCAATTCCTCCCCTCAAGGAGGCTCCTGGTCCCAGGGCCCAGGGTCTGTAAGGAAGAGCCACTGAGAGTCCCCAGAGGTCACGTGCTCCATAACCTCAGGCATGTGGACAGCAAGATTCTCTAAAGCCTTTGAGTAAGCCCCTCCCTATAGTCAGTAGTTTTATTTAAAATAATAACTGTAAATTTTTTTTTTAAGTATGGCTTTTCTTTTGGGGACCAGATATCTTTGGGGTAGGGAGAGGGAGAGAGAGAACACTGTAAAAGAGAGGCAAGTGCTTCTGTAACCAGAACAGTGTTGCATGTGTTCATATTATGTGTACATGTGTATGTGCTACATACATATATGTGCATATACATATATAATCTATAATTATCCCAGGTAATGGTCCAAATAATACTGTGAAATTGGGCTCATTTTTAATTTGTTTATTTCTTTTTAGAGAGAGGAGAAGGGAGGGAGAGAGGGAGAGAGGGAGAGAAACATCATCACTTGCCTCTCCTATGCTTCCTGACTGGGGACCAAATCCGCAACCTAGGCATGTGCCCTGATGGGAAATTGAACTGGCGACCTCTTGCTTTGTGGGATGATGCCCAGCCAACTGAGTCACACCAGTCAGGGTGAAATTGAGGTCATTTTTAAATCCATTTTAGAGGTGGGGAAACTGAGGTTCAGATGGCGGTTCAGTAACTTGCTGAGAGTCACATAGTGAGTAAGTAAGTGGCAGAACCAGGCTTGGGACCCAGGCAGTCTACCTCCAAGTTCCCTGCTTCTCAGTCCTTTATGATGCTGACTCTCAGGCTACAAAATCAACTAGCCCTAAGAGTTATACTTAAAAAATTTGTCTAACAGTGTTGTTCAATCAGATCAAATGCTGAATGCAGCTTCCTCTTTCTCCTGACAGAAAACAGAGAGACTTCCTAACAGAATTTCTTTGGTACTCCCAGGTGAGAAATGAAATTGAGAAGAAAAGTAAATCAGTCCATTTTTTTTGAAAATTATGTTAATACAATTTTTGTAATTCACCAGCCTCCAAACCACTTTTTTTTAACTTTCCCCTTTTACCAGTCTCCTCTGCTGAACTTCTTGGTTTATTGTATATAAGCAGCAAAATAAATAAAAACAATCCATGTCACTACAGTTAGTCCATCTTGAAACGTATGTTGGAGAGCACGGCTCTACTCTTTGCCTAAGCTTGCTTGCTTATTTATTTATTTATTCATTTATTTACTTATTTAATTTTGGAGGAGGGAAACTCAATAGCGCCGCGCATCTTGGGAATCCCATTAGCATGGATTGCCGTAGGGTGACGAGAGAAATGAACTCATTTGACTCTGTCCTGTGACTGGGCTCTGAAAGAAGACAGCCCCAGCACAGCAGCATGCTCAAAGTTCGGAGATTTTCTAGGGAGCTGATTGCTGTCTGGTCGCTGCTGTAGCTGAAACTGCTTCTAGAGAAATTATTTCCCGGTAAGAGCTTTCCAGTTATGTTCCTGTGATGTTGCTTTGTCAGGACATGCTTTAAATAAGATGCCCTCTGTAGGCAGCAGAGGCTCTAAATCCTCATTGAGCTGCACACCTCTGTTATGTGCCAAACTGGAAATAACATCCTAAAATGAATGTCTTCAAGGAACAAATTCAGCAGTAGGTTTTCGTAAATGCCAAAACCTCTCCAGATGGCTGTACTTCATCTGGGATATTATTGGAACAGCCTCCTCGAGCAATGAAATCTCTAGGACTGGACGACTGTTTACCTTCACATCATTTTCAAAAATAGGTGCCTTGATTCTTCTTGATGAACTCAGAGCCAGGATGGAGTGACCTTGCTAGCAGATCAGTTAGGGAGAAAATGAACACTGGGAAGCAGCTCTGAGATACTACTGCCCTATTCAACTGAATACCTACTATGTGTAAGCCTGTGACTCCTGGGAGGGGCTCACAGATGGGGAAAACAAAAATCTTGCCCTTCAGATGTTGATAATTTAACTGAATGGGTGTACTTTATAAGGAACAATCATAAATGTATAGGAATTCAGAGGAGGAACAGAGGGAGGACAATTGGCCATCCCAACCCAAAGAAGATTTCAAGTATCTGAAAAGTAAGCATATTCTTCCAAGAGCAAAGCCCTAAGGTGTGCTATGCAGGCCAGCACAATCAATGAAAATTCTTGGGCCCAGGCCTGAACCTATAAACTCCTTGGAAATTGGTTCAAAAAATGATTTGGGTGTTTCTTGCTCACACTTCAGTGTATATTAGATACACTAATATATTACAGTCATCTGGGGAGCTTTGAAACTCCCCCTCCTCCCAGCCAGATTAACTTCAGACTCTCCGAATCGCTGGGGTGAAACTCAGCCCTCGGAATGTTTTAAAGTTCCCTGGGTAATTCCGACATGCAGCCCGGGTTGAGAAGCTCTCTGCACAGTGAAGGCTCTTAAATCAGGAACATGCCTGAATACCCAAGAAACTACAAAAAGCAAACAAAACAAAAAACATGTAAACTCCTTCCCAGGTCTGTTGAGTCAGACTCTGTTCATGATCAAGGATAGTTCACGGACGCTACGTGTTTGAGATAGATCAGGGGTCCTCAAACTTTAGCCTGCATTGGGAAATCACCTGGAGGCCGGCGGAAGCACAGGTTGCTGGGCCCCATCCCCAGAGTTTCTGATTCAAAGTTGCAGGGTGCAACCCGAGCATTTGCATTGCTACTGAGTACCCAGTAGATAGCTGCTGCCACTGGTCTGGGGCCACACATTGAGGACCGGTGGTCTAACCCCGGCCTGAGGCTGAACCTCCTCTCTCCCCCAGGCCTGAGTTCTCAGCTTCCTCCTCCAGGGAAGGATTCTCATAAGGCCTGACCCCTCTCACCCCCCAGGATAATTTATTTTAGCAAACATTCTTTCCTATCATCTTACTTGGAGACACTGGACTTGCTTGCAAAAGTAAGAGCAGGTGATGGGTGATGAGAATAGCTTCATTTCTAATGAAATACATCAGATTACTCAAAATAAATACTGAATACCATTATGGTACCACTTCGCTGCCATATCACTAAATTCATCTTCTCTCTATAAGGCTAAGTGAGAATTTAGCAACCCCCTCACAAAGGGATTCACTTAGGTGGATCACAGAACTTCCCCCGACCCGACTTGGGGTCACAGTAAACTCCTGTTTGGGGAAATCTGTCTCACATTCTCTGTCCTTTATATTCTCCCTCAGCCTTTCTCCTACTCCTGTTGTCTGCCTCTCTGTGAATTTCTCCCCTGTTTTCTCCAACCAGCCTGCCTACCAGCCATGTCACCGCAAGCACAGATATATGCCATCTCCATGACTTTGGTGGGTCCCCAGTCCCACCCATTCTCTCTACTCACCTCAACTCAGCCAGTCATGACTTTGCCTCTTTGAAAAGCATTATTATCTCAGTCACTCATGGGTAGTCTTCTAATGATGGCTGTTTTTTTAAAAAATAAGTAATGTATACATGTTCTGGCTCATCAATCATAGCAGGAATTGGCAAATCTGGCCCACTGCCTGTTTTTGTGAATGATGTTTTACTAGAACACAGCCACAATCCATTCATTTAGGTATTATCTGTCACAATGAGACAGCGCCACAGCCCACAAAGCCTAAAATAGTTACTGCTGGGCTATTTACAAAAGTCTGTGATATGATCCCTGCTCTAGGTTGGCAGCTACATATTACTACATTCCTTTAAATTCCTCTACATATCTGGCACAGTGTTTTACACATAGTAGCTACTAATCACTTTTGATAAACTGGGCATGAATGAACTTTCCTCTGAAAGCAGTTACAAATGTAATAGTGGTAAAATAAAGTCTTATTTTTGCTGTTATGTCATAGTTACCATGTGTTACGTGGCAGGTATTAGATTAAGCTCCTTATATGCCTGTCTCATTTGATCCTTTTAACAGCTGCATAAGATAGAAGAACGTGGAGAGAGGTGAATGATCTCATCAGCGGTGTGACTGCAGCAAGTGATACAGTGAGGTTTTGAACTCAGGTCTTGGTGATCTCAGAGCCTGAGCTTTCAATTACTACTAGGTACTTACTCTTCAGTACCAGCCCTTTCATGTGATGAGAGACAGAAATCTTCAAAAACCTTAAAATGAGATAAGGCCCATAAACAAAACAGCAGATGGTATCCAGGGAGCTGGGAGGAGGCCGTGCCCTGAGAGCGAGCAGCTCCTCCTTCAATGTTGTTCCCTGTGCACCTCCCTCGCCTTACCCTAATTGCAGCCCTGCTTCAGAAACTGTTAAATATCGCCGGTGTTATTATTATGATTATCTTCATTTATTCATTCACTCAGCAAACCTTAAAACAAGTGCAATGTGTTGGTTGCTCTACTGGGCTGGGAGTTGGAGCTGTAAATAAGATATCTCTCCCCAACTGTGGGGAAGACAAGTGTATAAACTTGTCTTTTTACAAGTAGTGTATAATACCAGCCTGCAAACCCAGATATTTACATGAACAGGAAGACGGCAGATGAATGAAGCGTGTCCGGTGAAGCCTGTCTCCAGCTGGAAGTGAATACCCCTCTTAAAGGGTAACTGTTGATGACGACCTTTGGCTATTCTTGCCATATTGACTCCTCATTGTCTTGTTGTGCCTTCTTCTCCCCTTTCTCTTGCCTCCCTGCCCCTCCTCCTCTTCCTCCCCTGACTCCGCCAGCCACAGTGACTTGCCCTTTGGAAACTGGTATAGGTTGCAGCATTATTTCTCTGTTTAGGACACAGGAAGTTCTGGTGTCTTCTCTATAGGAAATGGTCAGCTTAGACTGTTTTCATTCTTACCACCTCTGTGGTATCATTACAAGTCCTATAACTTGGCATCTGTGGATATCACTAAATAGGTAACAGAACATAAACAAATTATAATTCTCAACATGGTAGGTGAATATCTTAGGAAACTTACAACACTATATCTTGAATTTGCAAATTGGGTCAGAAATCTTTTTTCAAATGTTATGGCATGTGGAGCAAAATGTACATTGTCTGAGGACCTTATTGTTTCAATTTTTAAAAAAATTCATTTCAGGCAGTAGGCTTTGCTTGCCTCCCATCAGTAACAATACTTCTGGTCTGGTGGAGAGGAAGGATGCAGGCCTCGCTTTAAGCATAAGGGGACATTGGGAAGTGCTGGCTTTCCCTTGGGCTGATCTGCGCCCCCCGCCCCCCCCCCCCCCCCCCCCCCCGTGTCTGTCCTCTTTGCAAAGCCCTCAGAGCCTCTGAGTTCCAGGCTTCAGCACACCATCTGGTCCATCCTACTGTCCTGAAAGATTTGTTGTAGAGTTCTGCCACCTAGTGAAGGAAACTAGGCATGAAAACCATGGAAAGTGTTCTCAGAATTCTCCCTGAATCCTGGCTAATTAACCTCCGATAAAATAGGCCCTAAGTTTTTACTCTTAGAAGATAACCTACCCCTCAAAAGGTCTCCAGACTTTGTATAAAATCTGGGAAAAGATGAATGTCAAGCCAGTAGCTAGGATTCTGCAAAGTGGACTTCCAAGTTAGGTCGCAGAGATGAGGAAGGGTAGCCTGCCTCTAGAGTGAAACCTTACCGGCTTCACTAAAGGGAAGGGCTGTCTTCAATTGTTTACCTAATCTTTCCAAGCCCAGTAGATACTTTCCTTCTGTCTTTGGACTAAATTGACTTTGGATTTGGAAGAAATGTTGAAGGGTCTGTCACTTGCCTTTTTGCATATCAAGCTGTTAGCTTTTGAAAATGAAAGAATATACAGATTCTGAATAGATGTTTGTCAAACCTAAACAGAAACAGGAACCTCTTTATTTATTTATGTTATTTTATTTTTTTTTGTCCTCAGCCAAGGACATTTTTTAATTCTTTTAGAGAGAGAGAAATGGGGGAAAGGATGAGAAGGAGGGACAGAGAGAGAGAGAGAGAGATTGATGCAAGAGAGAAACATTATTCGATTGCCTCTTGTACACACTCCACCCCTCAACCGGTAATCCAACCTGCAACCTGGGTATGTGCCCTGACCAGGAATTGAACTGTGACCCTTCGTCTATGGGATGATGCTCTAGCCAACTGAGCCACACTGGCCAGGGCTAGAAACTTTTTTAATACACTTGAATATGGTCATATTATGAGTACCCTGATAAAGCAGCACTGATATAAGAACCAGAGCAACAGTTTTAAATGAGGACTGCACTGTGTCAATGCTACTATCTCATTCTTTCCTTCTGGGAGGTGAGTTAGCATAATGTAACCATTGACTACCATTGGGGGGGTCCCGAAGGTCATTTATGTGGTAGTAATAGAGCTTTTCACATGTATGCTTTCAGCTGCATAGCAAATACAGAAGAATATGAAAAGAGGCCCCCAAAAGTAGTGAATATTTTTATCCTGAGTTGTCTTTCCTTGTATCAATTCATTTTTAGGAAAGAGAGAACCTATTTTTTTTCCTGTTATGACATTTCCATCACTTCCTTTGACTTTTTGGCTGGACTTCATCTCAGCAAAGTTGAAAATACATATTTCAGATGGAAAAAAAAAGATGAGATGAGACTGGAAGAGGGGGAGAGCTGTGACACAAGGAGAAAGAGAATTCTGGATGCCCTGTTGCCCTGTGGACAATTTAGGGCTTTTAAGGAGGAAACACATCCAAAGGTTCTGTTTTCCCAGGGCTAACAGGAATCCTGGAAGAATCTGTGGTTGGTCCAGGAGCACTCTGACTATCTGGCTGCAGGAGCTGTAGAACCAGGAAGTTAAAAGAGCAAAATTAACAGATGGCTGTGGGTGCAAATTACTGTTGTCCACGCTACGTGCATCCCTCTAGACACCAAAGGAAAGCAACTACTTCCAGGGTAGACAAGAACTACGAAGCAATCAGGGAATCAGGTTTTCAGAGTTGCTTATGTTTCAGGATCTTTAAAAAACTACCAGCGGCTTATATATGGAGGCAGAGGCAGCAAACGGGCGACTTGTGTGCTGCTTGACATTGCCACCCATCTTGAAGTTGCTATTTAAAAAGGGCTATGGAAAGAAAACTTTTATGATTCTTAGTCTAATGGGCCAATTTATAAGGTCACTGTCATCTCTTTTCTCCACCGTTGTGTGTTCAGACCTTGAGCAGACCTTGGCTGAAACCCCAAGGTATACTCCCTGTCCGCTGTCAGCAGTGATCTGTGGAATGGATTGGTGTGGGCTGTGTTGCCTTGGGCAGGGTTCATGTGTCATTCAGGAGAGATGCATCAGTCTGCAGAAGCAGAGAGAGGCCGCCTTATGTCCCCAGAAATGAGTGAATCAGAAAGCCAGATGGGGGCCAGCTCCGAGGACATGAAGAACTGCAGAGTGCAGAACTGGAAGGACTTGGGAACAGATTGTCCTTTGTTTCACTTATGAGAAAACTGAGGCTCAGGGACACCAAGGAATTTGCCCACATATCTTCTGCTGATTAATTCTTTCATGTATTCAACAGTGATACCCGAGTGTCTCCTGTGTGCCTGGCTTTGGTCTAGGTGCTGGGGTTATAAAGAAAACGAGTGTCACACAGGGAGCAGGAGCTTGTCACAAGTCAATCTAAAGGAGGGACCCAATTGAGAAGGAAGAGTCTCAGGGCAGAAAAAGAGGGAAAGAAGAGAGAGCCACTTTAGCGTCATACAGTTCGGGCACTGATTTGACCACCTTTAATAATTGTAGTAACACTCAGTGGATCATAGAAGATTACTCTACCATTTCTTTGCACCCATCAGAGCTGTAATTGCAAAGGTACTTGTAAGACTATCTTATTAGTCTGTTTCTCCTGCTGCAGACCCTGACTGTGGATTTGCCATGCAGGTTCCTTTCCCAGCTCTATGTTTTATCCCCACAATGGGCAGGACATGTGACATGTGGCAGATACTCAGTAAATATCCATTTTGTGAACAATGGCATGAGTGACAAAATGATAGTGGTGCTCACATTCCACTCTATAGGATAGGCATCTGAAAACTGCAGTGAAGGCCAGATCCTAAATGATTTAGGCTTTGGGGACCATCTAGACTCTGTGGCGACTATTCAACTCTGCCTTTGTAGCAGGAAAGCACCCCTAGACAATACATGAAAGAATGGGTATGGCTATTTCAATAAAACTTTATTCATGGACACTGAAATTTTACTTTCATAAGTTTTTATTTTCCTTGAAATATTATACTTTTCATCTATTTAAAATTGTAAAAAACAAACAAACATTCTCAGCTTGCAGGCTTTACAGAAAGAGGTGATGGGCCAGGTTTGGCCCACAGGCTATAGCTTACCAACCCTTGCTATAGGAGTAGGTTAATGGTTAGAGTAAAGGTTTTATGGAAGTGTTAATTGATTGATTCATTCATCAGTGCAAGTATTTATTGAGTATCTGCTCTGTGCCAGGATTTGTACCAGGCACTGGACATACAACAGAAACCAGACAGTCTGGTTTAGATGGTCTGTCCTTAGATGGTTTAGTGTCTAGTTCAAGAACATACTTGTGAAAAAAAATACGTGTAATAAAAATGTAGTGAAGTGACATGAACTTGGTGGAGGGAGTGAGTAGTCAGTGTGTTCTAGGACAACAGAGCTTCATGGAGATGTGTTGCCTGCATCAAAGTCTGAATGATGAGTAAGAATGTCCAGGAATGGACGGAGAGGGAGCCACGTGAGGAAAGGCTCAGAAGCAGTTATAAGGGACCTGAATGTGATGGGACAAGGCTCTGGAAAGGCAGCCCCAGGAGCCTGGGGCCATATCTGCCAGAAATTTATTATGTGAAGGAGTTTGAATTGTGTAAGTCTGATTATAAAAGTATCTCCCCGAAAATCCTCTAGGATCTTGTGTCTACAGTAGCGGTCCCCAACCTTTTTGGCACCGGGGACTGGTGTCATGGAAGACAGTTTTTCCATGGACTGAGGACGAGGGGTGGGAGACAGGAGGTGGAGCTCAGGGAGTAATTGGAGCTGTGTCCAGGGATGGGGAGGAGGAAGGTTGGGGACCCCTGGTCTACAGGAAGGAGTGTGGAGACCACCTTGTGGGAAAGAATGGAGAGGGCATTAGGCTGGAGGCAGCGGACTACTTGAGACCACTTTAGAACCTAGGGAAGAAGTACTCGGGGATTCATTAGAGCAGGAGCAGGAATCATAGAGAGGAGAGGAAAATCAAGAAAAATATTAAGCAGGAAGAACCTAAAAGACCGTGGCTGATGGCTATATGGAGGATGAGGGAGGAGGAAAAATCTAGAATGACTAGGTTTTGGCTTGGAATCTCCCCATTAATGGAACCATCATTCACATAGAAAGTAGTGAAGGAGGGCCTGTTTTAAGAGAGGGCATTCAGATACTTGGTATTTCTTCCTTTGGTGATTTTTAAAGATTTCTTTGCATGAGGTTTAATTACTATATTTGTAAAACAGGTATCATTAATTCTGTATTTCTTTGGGAAACAGAACTGGTGTGGCCAGCTCTCTTGGCAGTCACAGTGATGATTAGTCACCGGTATAAAGACACAATCATTGTCCTCAGCAGGTCAGGTCTTTGAAAGATGAGTCATGACTGTGTAGTAAATAAGAACCCCACAGTCCATTTAATCAATGTATACCAAGCACTCTACCGCTCCCTGGTGGTCTAGCGGTTAGGATTCGGCACTCACACCAAGCACTCTAAAATTAATTGGAAATTTCTAGACTACACCCTCCAAACATCACCAGCATCTTTCGAATGTTCCGTATTTACAGATTGGAAAATACATGTACATAGAGTGATTTTCCCATTATCTCTAAGTCAGTTTGCTTATCTATTGCTCAGAAATTTTCTGCTAGCTCTCTTGCTCATTTTTTGCCCATTGTAGAGTGCTGGTGGATTCTTTGATAACTTGCTTAGAGATTACAGAGAAAGATTTAGAAAGAAAAAAAAGTTCCCAGCTCCTCTCATTTAGCTTGTATCTTCCCAGTCTTCATCTTGATCAAAACCAGAGGCAAAGATGTTATCTCTACATTGTAGTCAGAAAACAATAAAACTCCCTCTCTGTTTTATTTCCTGATGATGGAAAGTGATCCAGGAAAATAGTAGCAAAAATAGAAGTGAGGCAGGATTGATGGTTTGGTTTTGTATAATGCTTTTCTTGTTTGTCTATTTCTGGTCGGTATTAATTCAGCTAGTAGTTTATTTCTTCACCACCCACAATTTTGCAATTTTTCAGAATACTTTTGGGGATTTTAGAGCAAATGTCCTTAAGGAACAACTTAATTGTCTGAGAAAGTTTATTTGCTTATTAGAAGTGTTGAGTCCACAGCATTATCTGCATGGAGAAATAATTCCCTTAGCTGCAGTCAGTTTCACAGTTCCTTGCTCATCAGATGGTTCTTTTTACATAAAAGGATGCTTGGAACAGGGCCACCCAGACTGCCAATTTTGGGTGCTTTTAACTGGGCCCAAAGTAATAACAATTTAAGTCAGTGTGCCTATTGAGACCTGGAAAAAAAGGCAGATAGAGCAAAGCACAGGATTTGGGGATAAAATTTAAGATTAACAAATGAGTCATTAACAGATTGATCGCAGTACTGTTCTTGTCATGGGGGGCATACTGTGAAGTATAAGACACAGTTTCAGCCTAGAGGAGCTTAACCACCAATAGTTTTAGATATGGGAACTCAAAATATCTTGTCTACAATGGGAATTTAAAATCTTTGTTGAGTAAACATAACAGAGGAATGAATAGACAGTTAACTAATACTACAGAAGTAAACACGAGAAGATACACATTGGAGTGCATACTAGTGCAGTTGTTACTGGATGTAATTCACACTTATCTGTGTGTTGATGATGTGAGATACACGCATATCTATACGCACACATAATTGAGTTCAGTGTGGTAGGATAGTAATTGAATGATGGAATCTAGCATTCCTGACTTTCTCAGGTAAGTACCTATTGGCACAATGCAGTAACTACTATTAAACCCAGTGGAATATACCCTTGAGTCCAAATGGAAAATCTCCCCTGTCCTGCTCCCTTTGCCCTGAATGAATGAATACAGGCATCAGTAAAAAACCAGTTATTTATTTCCTTGCCCCACATCTGTCCTTGAAAGCTGTGACTTGAGCAAGAACCATAGAGTGTGCAGACAGTGTTTCCATCAACAGGCAAGTTCAGGCCAAGCCAGGGGCTGACTATACTGAGCGGATAAAAGCACCTTGGAGGGACAGGGCCTCCAAAAAAAATAGGCCTATTAAGTCCAGAGTGGGGTTTAATTCCCCATGTGTATTTCATGGTGAGAGTAAAAGTAGACCTAACTTAGGTGTTGTTGAGTTTCCTGTTTGAATGTTCAATTCTTAGATTGAAAGGAAGCTCCGTGCCAAGGGAGTTTGACATAGGAAAGGAGTGGCCTCAATGACTAACAGAAGTTGGGGCCTGTTGGGACTGCATGAGTTTATGTCCATATGAGACATACAACATTTCCATAGCTATTAATGTTATAAAAAACATTTTGTGAACAATGTTTTATTTAATCGGCTGGGAGGTAGGTGTTGTTTCCCCCAGCTTGGCAGATGTGGACAACAATGTTCCAAGAGGCCAGTGGTTGGTCCAATGTCCCACAACTAGGAAGTGGCTGGGCCAGGGCTATAATTAGGGGCCTCTCATCAGTCACACTCCCACTATGATATGAGAGCCATAGCACACCACTGTCTCCTTGGTGCCGACCAGTTCGGTATATGTTCAGATGGGGGCAATTGTCCTGTGGTTGTGAGCCACAAGCGTGGTACACACAGTGCAGTGAGTAGAAAGCAGGAAGGTGTTGCCTGTTCAATGGACACTGGCTGGGGGAATGGGACTAGAGTTGAGACTTAAAGCATGGGTAGAGTTTGACTAAATGCAGTAGAAGGGAAAGGGCATTTCAGACAAGAGAGAGACATAAGCAGGGGGAAGAATCTGCCCACTGCTTTGGGAGCCAGCGAGTAGACTAGCCTGGGTATTTCAGAGTGTGTGTGTGTGTGTGTGTGTGGTGTGGGGAGGGGTAGCCCATGAACCAGCAATGGTGGTAAAAATAAGGAGTGGATTTGCTCCTAGCAAGGCAGGGATGGAAGCCCTGTGAGGAAGATTGGGGAACTGGTGGAGAGCCTCCCCTATTAGCTGATTATGATCCTTCTGTTTGACCACCTCCTACAGATCCATAGTAGTTGGCATTCATCCACCTACCCATCTACCCATTTCTTCATTTCACTTTATTTTGTTTCATTCAACAGACAGTATGAATTTACTTTGTATTGAGTCTTTGTGAAGTTACAGTGTTTGGTGAATTAATGCGTGAATGAGTGAACAAAAGAAATGGAATGCAGGCTGGTGAGCTCATTTGTGGGGAGAGGGAAGGAAATAAAGAACTCCAGTGCATTGATTGGACTGAGTATAGCCCTGTAGTACTCTGGGAACAAACAGAAGAGATAACTCGAAGTGCCAGGGAAAGTTTTCCATAGGAAGTGGCATTTTATTTGATTCTTGGAGTCTGAAGTGGAGTTTGCTAGCTAGAGAAGGGGAAGATAGGCAAGTCAAAGTGAGGGTTAGTGTTTGCAAATGAATATAGGCTTGAAATTGGGTGGGGAGAGGCATGGAAGTAGGTATAACTCAAGCCAAAGAAGGAGGAAGGTAATGGTAGAAGATTCAGGAAAAATGTTTTGATGTCAGATCTAACAGGACTACCTAGTCCAAGGTCATGTCTACATCTCCTTCCCAGGCACGAATGTTACTTCTTTGGGGAGTTTTATAATTCAAAACCCAACACTAAACTCATCTTTCTCTTAAGAAGGCTGAGTGAACATCTCTCTAAGGCTAGATGCCCAATAATTTAAGAAGAGACGAGACAATGATATAGTATAGAAGAAAAGAAAGGAAGGGGTGGTGATACGGGACATTTTTCCCCCTAAAACAAAAGCAAGCAATGAAGTATCTTTTTTAAAAAATAATTTGTCTTATTTTTAATTACAGTTGAC
Organism: Desmodus rotundus; assembly: GCF_022682495.2. Lineage (NCBI taxonomy): Eukaryota > Metazoa > Chordata > Mammalia > Chiroptera > Phyllostomidae > Desmodus > Desmodus rotundus. Next base: position 55,482,711 of record NC_071390.1, on the reverse strand, counting down.
ATACAATATTATGTTAGTTTCAGGTATACAACATAGTGATTAGACATTTATTTAATTTATGAGTGACCATCCAATAAACCAAGTATGCATCTGCCACCATACCTAGTTATTACAATATTGTAGACTATATTTCCTATGCTGTAGTTTAAATCCCCATGACTGTTTTGTAACTACTAATTTTTACTTCTTAATTTTTTTACCTTTTGCACCTGTCCTCCACCCTGCTCTCATCTGGCAGCCATCAAAATGTTCTTTGTATCTATGGGTCTGTTTCTGGTCTGCTTGTTTATTTATTTTGATGTTTAGATTATACATCAAAGTGAATATGATGTAAGTGAAATCATATGGCATTTGTCTTTCTCTGTCTTATTTCACTCATTACAATATCCTCTTGGTCCATCCATGTTGTTGCAAATGGTATTTTATTCTTTTTTTACAGTTGAGTAATATTCCACTGTATATGTGAACCACTTCTTTATCCGTTGATCTACTGATGGCCACTTATGTTCCTTCCATGTCTTGGCTACTGTAAATAATGCTGCAGTGAACATATAGATGCATATGTCTTTTCAATTTAGTGTTTTGCATTTTTTAAGTGGAATTGCTGGGCTCTTCTTTGTCTTTTTTTAGAAGTCTTTGCTTTAAAGTCTATTTTGTCTGGTGTAAGTATTGCTACCCCAGGTTTTTCTTGTTTCCATTTTTTCTTCTCTTTACTCTTATTCTGTGCATGTCTTTTGATCTGAGGTCTCTTGTAGGCAGCCTATGTAAGGGTCTTGTTTGCTTATCCCTTCAGCCACCCTATGTCTTTTGATTGGAGCATTTAGTTCACTAACGTTTAAAGTATTGATAGATATGTATTTATTGCCATTTTATTTTTATATTTTGATCTTTTATTTCTTGAAGAAGTCCCTTTAACATTTCTTGTAATACTGGCTTGGTGGTAAGGAACTCCTTTAGTTTTTTTGGTGGGGGGTAGAGTAATCTTGTTTGTATTTCATACCAATACCTTCTGACCTACAACGTTTCTGTTGAGAAATCAGCTGACAGCCTTATGGGAGTGCCCTTGTAGGTAACTAACTCTTTTTGTTTTGTTGCTTTTAAGATTCTCTCTTTAACCTTTGGCATTTTAGTTGTGATGTGTCTTGATGTGGGCCTCTTTGGGTTCATCTTGTTTGGGACTCTCTGTGCTTCCTGAGCTTAAATGTCTATTTTCTTCACCAGGTTAGGTAAGTTTTCCATTGTTACTTCTTTGAAAAGGTTTTTAATTCCTTTCTCTCCCCCACCTGTCTTCTAATTCTGGTATCCCTATGATGGAAATAAATGTTGGTATGCTTGATTTTGTCCCACAGGCTCCTTACACTGTCCTCGTTTTTTAAATTATTTTTTCTTTTTGCTGTTCTGATTGGGTGTTTTCTGATACCTAGTGTCCAAACTGCTGTTTCAAGCCTCTGCTTCACCTAGTCTACTGTTGATTCCCTCTAAAATAGTATTCATTTCAGTTATTGTATTTTTCATTTCAAACTGGTTCTTTTTTATGTTTTTATCTCACTTTTATGTTTTCTATCTCTTTGTTGAAGTTCTCACTGAGCATCCTTATAACCAATGTTTTGAACTCTGCAGCTGGTAGATTGCTTATCTCCATTTTGTTTAGATTTTTTTCTGGAGTTTTGTTCTGTTCTTCCATTTGGGCCATGTTTCTCTGTCTCCTCATTTTGACTGCTTCCCTGTGTTTATTTTTATGTATTAGGTAAGAACTGCTATGTCTCACAGTTTTGGTAGAGTAATGAAATATCTTTTAATAGCTGGCCTAGGATGCCATTCTGGGGGCTTAGAAAAAAATCAAAATATATTAGAGTTCTTTTCAGACCTTGGATGGTTTATGGCAGCATCTGCAATTGCTGGTAAAATTACGACCTTGTAATTCACAGCTGTGTCATATATTCACTAGCACACAGTGTGATTTATATATAAGCCAGTTGCCTTGAAAAACAAGGCAGGGAAAAACTCACACAACAGTTTACAAAGTGTAGTTATTTTTAATGTGTAATGTTTTTTTCCTAAACCTATGCTGATAGGGTAGGCGGTATACTGTTCATCAAGGTTATTAGCACAGTACTTTCAGGGCAGGGTGGGGTATGAGGATTACTTATACTTATACATTGGCTGGCCAGGCTGCAATGTTCAGAATACACAATCCTCCCTATTTCCCTTACCCAAAAGAGAGCTGTCACTTTGAACCAATTTTTCCCTTGAAATTATACCTTAGCATCTATAAAGCTTGACCTTCATTTGCATTAAACCTGAGCAAAAAACCCTAACCTCCCCTGAGACTCCTTCCTTCCTAGGAAGTGATGAGGGGATGCAGGACAGCTTGTTAGAAAGCCATCCATGGACCTTCCACCAAATTTTTTCAGTAAGCTTGGCTTTGACCCCTGTTATGGAGGCAGAGAGAGAAAGAGCTAGGGGCAGGGTAGGACCTGAGGAAGATGGACTGTGGAGAATATCAGATTCATACAGAGTTCACTTCCATGAGAAGTGGCGGGAGAGAGAGGAGACCCCACAGCTCAGTGATCAGGTAACAAAATTCATAGATGTGAATCTAGAGACTTGGTTGTGGTCCAGGTTGAAGCCCTGCCAGTTTGGCTGACCTTGAGCCACTCACCTATAAAAAAAGAGGTGAGTTCTTGCCTTTGGCTACCTGAGGGAGTTGTTGTGAAGATCAAAGGAAATACATCTTTTAATTCTAAACCAATATCTAGAGTCATTAATTTTCCTCTTGCGCTGCCTGTTTCAGTTTTATTATTTTCCCATTACATCCAGCCTCTTCACCTCAAAGAAGATTCTTGAGGTCCCAACTTCCTTCTCTCTAAATGGTTTTCTTTTGTTTTGTCTTATTCCAGTTATTCCTGATTATTTTCTCTGAGCCTGTTCGAAATCTGATCACTTCCCTGTGTAGGACCTGTTTATCCTTTTTCCTGACGTGACCACATGCTTCTCTAGATCAGATCCTTACTTTCCCTGGCTCATTTCCTGCCTCCCCCTGACCCACAGAGCATTGGAAACAACAAGAACAGAGGCAGCTCATAGCTGAGCAGAAGGACCTTGCTGGAGCATTTGTGATGCAGGGGACCAGAGCCCAGAGTTCACTACATTGGTCCCAGAGAAAGTGCCAGGACTCTGTTCCCATTAAAGGCACTGGGGCTTGGAGGACACTGCAGCTTTGTGCTCAGAACCTCCCAGACTTTGCCCTTACTGAAGAACTTGGTTTAGCTCAAGGCAGAATGAGGGGCTTTATTTTTTGTTTGGTACCTGGTATCCCAGAAACCATAAAACTGCTTCTAATCCTTCCAAGATAAAGAAGCTCTTATTTTATTCTAACATGCAGATTTTATTTTATGGGATTGCGTCAAAGAAGTCTGGACATTTAATGGTATATTTTCAAAATCTTTTATATTTTTTATAAAAATGATATATTATCACTTAAAAGAAATAGAAGCAACACAGAAAATACAAAGAAGAATATATCAAATAAATTAAAACAACATAAAATTTTTGATCATAGTAGGCAAAAATAATTTTAGACATCTTTCTATGTAGTAGAGAAATAAATGTTAAACAGAAATTTATATAAAATGAGTTCAAATGCTGTTTTAAACATTAAAATGTTAAATTTAAGTATATTTTAACATAGGAAAAAGGGAAGGAAAATAGAAAAATTGTTAAACTTTGGTAACTTTTGGTTCCAAAGACATGCTGGTATTCCAAGAAGGCAATTTGGAAAAATAATGAAGGTGGAGTCATGTTTTCTTCTAACTCTGTTTTTAATTTGATGTAATAGGGATGAGCTTTCTGCTATGAAAGGGGAGAAAATTACCACATTTACATTTCCTCCCACATCCTTTCAGCTCACTAATTAGTTACATTATTTTCATTTTGTCAAGGTTTTATAACATTCTCCTCTGGAACTAGAGTTCCCATTTTTATTCAGTCTTAGTTAAGTCTTTTAAAGTGTGAAGTCCTCACCCCAGGGCCTTTCTTTGCACAGCTTCCTCAGACTGTTTCAGTTCAGAGAAGCTGCCGCTCTGTAGCCAGGAAGCCCTGCTCGTAGCCTGATTGCTGGGTGAGCTTGGGCCAGCTACTAACCTCTCTGTGCCTCAATTGCTGCAGCCATAGAAAGGGGACAACGACAGCCAGCTCTTAGCGGGTTTTGTGGGGATGAAATGAGTTATTTAAAAATGCTTAGGAAGGTTGCCCTGGCTGGAACGGCTCAGATGGTGGGGTGCCATCCCCCAAACCAAAAGGCCACAGATTTGATTCCTGGTCAGGGCTCATGCCTAGGTTGTGAGTTTGGTCCCCAGTCTGGGTATGCATAAAAGGCAACTGGTCACTGTTTCTCTCCTTCTTTTTCTCCCTCCTCCCCCCTCTAAATAAATGAACATACATACGTACGTACATACGCACGCACGTACCTGGTCCACTGTGTTTGCTGTTATGACAGCGCACATTTCGGACAGCAGTAAGTGTGCTCCGAGAATCTCACACCTATCCGCTAGTTGTTGGCAAGAATCTTTTCAGTCCCATCAAGCCATTCACCTGCTGTAAACTCTTTTATGCCTTTCCTCGTTCTTAGTCTAAATCCCGGTCTCTTCCTTAAGGCCTACAAGGCCTATCTCAGTGGGCGCCTGCCTTCTCCTGCAGCCTCGCTCAGGCCTCCCCCATACCCAGTTATAGCAGGCCGCATCCTGCTCTTTCCCGAAGGCCACACATGTTGCCCTCTGTGTTGGATGGCACTACTAACCAACTTCATGCAGATTGCAGGGAGCCCTTTCTTTGGAGATATGAACTATGCCTATGGGTCTCAGAAGGAGTCATTTCAAATCAGCCAGCATGAGCCTGAAAAATGAAAATTAAGGGGATCATCAGTGTGGGTTGGAGTTCATCAAAACAGGAGGTGAAATCAGAGGATTCTGGTAGCAACAGAAATACATTTGTCATCAGCATTTTGGGATGAACTGAAAATTATAGAATACTGTCCTGGGTAAAATGCACCTTTTAGACCTTCTTTTCTTGAAATGTCCTTCATGGAATTTTGGATTAGTAAGAAAGTTGGTAGTCATTATGGAAAGAAAGTTCTATGGTCAAGTAAGTTCAGGAAATCCTACTTTAATTAGAAAGTTTCTTAACTGCAAGAATTCTCAAAGCCTTTATATGCTGGTGCACACCGTCAGTTTCCGAGGCAAGGCTGTGGTATCTCTCTGGACCTATCATGTCCTGTCATGGTCCCTCAGGACCATGTTTTTCTACCTGACGTGGCCTCCCGGCAGTGAGCCCTCAGGAAGTGGGTCACAGTGCAGTGGATAGTAATAATAAGTCCTTCCCATATACTATTTCATTTAAGCCTCACAATAACCTAAGAGACAGGTTTTCTTGTTCCCTTGAGGCAGGCCCTGTTGATGCTCCACCCACATGCCCTTGTCCTTCCCTCTGTGTGGGTGGCTGGGTTTTGCATCAGCATTTCTTTGCCTGGGGGTTTCTCCAGTCTCTGAGGCTTACTTCTTGGCCTGTCTAGAAGTTGTAAGCACTTGGGAATTAATTCTTCCTCCAACCAGCGATGACTACGGGGAGATGGATCAATGCCTCCAGTCCTCACCACTCAGTGAGAGAATTCTGCCCAAACCTTCTACGCTGGCTGCCCAGGCCCCCGGCGGGGTTCTGCTGCAGTTTTCCAGTGATGCGTGCTTGAGAAACTCTTTACTACTGACTTCTTTCCCACCCCTTTCTCATATCCCCACTCCCCACTGGTGTTTCCTGAGATTTCCCAAATAAACTAGTCACAATTGAATTCTTTGCTCCCATGTTCTGCTGCTGGGGAACCCAAACTGAGATATCTCATCTTTTAAAAAAGTAAAACACTGAAAAGGTTCCAGAGTCTCCAGGAGTTACAGAAGGTACCCTATATCACAGTTTATCAATGGTAAAGCCAGTATTTAAATTTAATCAACACATTTACCGAGCACCCACTGTGTGCCTGGCACTATCCTCCATACTGATATGACAAGATGAAAAAGCACTCTCTCTTTTGAACTATAGACAGAAATAAATTAGCCCAGGATGTCTCAAAGTCTCTGCCCTTTACCACGGTATTTCACGAATTTTCTAAGGGTGGACTCTTGACCCCTTTGAAACTGGGAGATCCTTTCCATTCCAGACCCATGATGTTCTCTGAGTCAGAAGCTGTGATATTCAGCGCCCACACTGCCCTCTAGGTCGCACAAAAATGTACCACATCCAGGATTTTGGTTTGTGATAAATGCTTCGTGGCAAGATTTGCTGACTCAGTGATTTTCCTGGCCAGTCTAACATCTCTCTTAATTAATAAATTGCAATTAGCATTTATGAAAAGAGATCATTCCACAAGGTGATGCCACTGAGATAACATCTTGTTCCAAAGCTGCCCTCCTGGTACAAGTGGTGTCATTCAGAAAATGGGCATCTAATAACCCGTGTGCTGCAGCAGTCACGTACACCTGGTCCAGCTGGACAGCGGGGTCTCAGGCAGCACAGGAAGTTCACGGAGTGACTCAGTACTCCACAACAGTAACATTTGTTCATGGTTACAAAGTAGCTATAGAAATTGCAGGTTTGTAAGAATGACTTTTATTTTTCTCCCTTTGGCTATTTTTTAAAAAAATTAGTTACTGATTTTGGGGGGGATGGAAGGGGGAGGGAGAGAGGGAGAGAGAGAAAGAGGTGGGGGGCAGGGGAAAACATCGATTGGTTGCCTCCTGTATGGGCCAACTGGGGATCAAAACTTTCACCTAGGTATATGCCCTGACGAGGAATGGAACCCACAAAGTTTTCAGTGTACAGGACAATGCTCCAACCAACCAAGCCACCAGCCAGGGCTCTTTGGGCTATTTTCAAAATATTATTATTAGTTTTTGTTCATAAGTGACCTCTAGAAGCATAGAGAAGCAATTATAGAAATTTGATTAGACAGGGAAATTAGAGATGATCTCTTATTAATACTCCCGGTTTCTTTCTCTTTCCTGCCCTTCCTCCCTTCCATCCTTTTGATGAGAAACCTGAATTACTAAGAGGGAAAGTGACGTGTTTAAGGAGCACTCCTGAAACTAGAACCCACTTGGTTCTTCAAACTATTATTATACAGATGTTCTTTCCTTGGCCACAAGAAATCTTTTTTTTTTTTTTATTGTACCCTTTGTCTCTCTCAGCAGTTCTGACGTAAGAATTATCACAAAAGGAAGTTTAATTTGCTAGCCAATGGAAAGCTTTGCATTAGCCATGGATTTATGGCTCCTGGGCCTTGCTTGCTCTCCTCATTCTTAAGGTATTCATAGTCTGTTCCAGTAAGTGATTATGACTATTTATTTGCTCTTTTTCACTTTTGCCTTTATTTTTTTTGTTATAGTTTCTGCTTGTTGAGAGTCGAGATCATGTTTTATAGTGTTTCTGACCCTAACAACTCCCAAAAGAGGACCACACATGCAGCAGGGGCGTAGTCACTTATTGCTGATCAACTCATTTACTTTATCTATATTTTTCCTCTCTGTTTACTGCGTTTGCAACTTGTGTCCATTTATTTCTTCTTTTGTCCCCTCATGCAGTCAGTGCAATGGCCTCAAGGAAGGCATTTGATGAAGGAAGAGGAAACGGGTGGTCTACCCAACCCCTAACTGAATACTCCATCCGGGAGTAAGGAGGGCTTGATTTTATTTGCAGACCATGCCTGAGGCACTGGTAGAGAAAACAGCGTAAGCAGCCACAGGAGTGTGTTGTGCATTTACATGTTTGGTTAGTCTGTGGCAGGAAGAAAGAATCCACTCATTGCCAATGATAAAGCAGTGACTGACCTTGTTTATTTTCACATAAATCATGTCTCAGCAGGCATTTTCATAGTCTGAGACCACCTTGCTGTGGTTTGCCTTATCCATGAGAGTGTTCCTGTTGCGTATGAGCTATTTCATAGAGATCAAGAATCACTGCTTACCTGTGATCCATCTTCATCAGTGAAGCGATATGCTGTAAGGACTTTCGAGACGTCTGTCATCATGTGGCCATTAAGCAGATGGTCGTTGCGCCTCCTGCACTGGTTCTGTGATAGGACGGAGATTTCCGTCCGCATCCCCTATCACTCAGAGTCAATAGGTAGAACCCAGTGAGACCAGTGGAACTGGCAGGTCAATGAGGCCTGCCGTTTAAATTCAGATTTAGTGACCTCCTTGTACTCAGGGACAAATTGGAATGAGGGATGCAGGCTGAGATTGGAGACAGATTATTTCACTAGGTAGTGCTGAATGTGGGTTGGAACTAGGTGGCCAAACAGCACAAATTCTTGCCTAACAGAGCATTGTAACTGCCTGGACCAGTTGGCAAAGGCCGTTAGTATAACAAAAGGTTTATGAGCTAAGCGCATCTTGTATTCATTTCCTCATTCCTTCAACACATATTTATTGAATGCTACATACGCTGGACATTGGGGATATGAACAAAAGGAGACTGATGTTACATAGCCATTTATTTAGAGGAAAAATGCTGAAATAAGCACATGAGCCAAGGACTTTGATGTCACAAAGAGGGACCTGCTAACTTGTTTTTGATCAGAACAAGGGTTATGACTTAGCATAGCTTGGTTCAAGAGTTCCTAGAAGCACATGGTGCAGGGGAGGTGGGGGGATGACAACACGTCCTTTTGAAGACACTTTTTGTCCTCTTAGGCTAAAAAGATCTCCACATCCTCCCATGTTAAACCAAAGCTGTGACTCACCCTCGGTCAGTAAGGGAAAACCATGATTTTAATGATTTAATGGCAGTGTAGGGGATTACAGATTATACACAAAGACAAAGACCCTGATGTCAAGGAGTTCATTGTCAGAAATGATTTAGAAATACCTGAATTAAGGTAGGAAAACATGAAACTACCATAATATCAGATGCTAAAAGGACGGTTACAGGGATCAGAATGAACCACTGATTGTTGCTACCTTTCAAAAGCACCTGTTGGCAAATTAACCTTTCCTTCCTCACTCCAAAATGTCAATAAATCTGAGGTAATTAAGCTATAGCCTTCAGGCTAAATCTGGTCTACTATTTTTGGAAATAAAGTTCTATTGGAACACAGCCAAGGTCATTTGCTTAGATATTGTCTATTGCCAGTTTTAATACTATGATGGCCAAAGTGAGCAATTTCAACAGAGATTGTATGGCTTGCAAAGCCCTTGGCTCCTTTGCAGAAAAAAAAAAATTGCTGACCCCTGATTTCAATTATCCAAGTTTAGGCTGCTATTACTATAGACCATCAGAACAAAACATAGCTGACGTACACCTGGTGTCAAATTAACCCCCTGCAAACCCTCTGGTTTTCATTTCATCCCCTGAGTTGACCTTAAATTAATTTTGAGCATCAGAATTAAGCAGAGCTAAATCCTGTGACACCTGAGAAAATGTTTACTGACGTAAGATGCAGTGTTCTGCTTTCTGCCTTTATAGAGAGCTAAATCAAGAGTGCCTGTTTGGGAAGGATGGCCTCTATTCTTTGTAAACTATAATTGAAGATATAATTCACTGGGTTCCTCAGTCTCTATTCAAAGCTGCTGGCACAAAAATTCTGCTTGAATTTAATTTTAGTATAAGAGTGGTCTCTGAATTGACTTTATAGATTTTTCCCTGTTTACAACAATCATAACCTAGTATGTTTATCCTTTGCCATAGGTGACAGAAAACACAGAGGCAATTTCAGAGGTGAACTTAGTAGTAGATTTATTGCAGGTGCCAGGGTTGGCACTAGTGTGAGGCAAGAGAAAGGTATAGGGCACAAAATTTAAGGAAGAACTCAATCTGGGGGCATTGAAAAGGTAGGGTCGGCCTTAAAATGGGTGCCTCCTTGAATTTGGTGCCCAAGGTGCCTCTCTCTTGTCCTGGTGCTGACAGATGCCTCATACTACCCATCTTCTCTACTTCCAGATGGTGGGGGCCCTCTCCTAGTTTATTCCAGTGTAATGTATGGGGTTTTGCTTTTCTTTTTTCTTTGGACCACGTCAACTGATTCAGTTCCTCCCTGCAGTAGATAAGGGTACAAATCTCAGACTAAAACCTGTGGGCGCTTGAGTGACTGGAGACTGCCATCTGTCCCCTTTGGGTCCAAATGTCAGGCAGGAGGGAAGCTCAGGGCCATGTGTCAGCTTCCCAGTGGGAGCTCAGCGTGGGAAGGAGGATTAGGGAGGATTATTCCAGGGCTCTTCATTGAGCTCAGGTTTTCTTTTTGTGGAAGAGGAGGGAATACTGGACAAAGTTGGATTCATTGGTCTTTCCAGTGTCTCATGTGCTGTGCCAGGACAGATGGAGGCTATTACTCTGGAAATGAGAGGAAACTACAGGGACCAAGAAGTTGGTGACATTCAGTGCAATGCTAGCTGGTGATGAGGGGGAGGTTGGGAAGGGAGGATGGGACGAATTACAGATTGCTCTGCCCCTCTGATGGTTAGTTCTTAGGAGGAAAAAAAGGAGGATGGAAGAAAGGCTGATGGGAAGGAGGATGGGGTGGATTAACTGGAGATTAGGCAAAATTTTCTTGAATAGTCAAACCAGGGACCAAAGCAAAATTTGGATTTCCCTCGTAATCGGAGGACAGATGATCAAACGCCACAGGCTTCTGGTCTCCAGTTTTCAGAAGAGTAAGAATACGTGTGGGGAGGCACTTGATTCAAATGGTCTGGGACCTAGGGAATAAATAGTAGTACAGTTTTATGGGCCTGGTCATAGATTCGCCTTGACTTTGTCTTCCTGGTTACAAATAACATGCGTGGGATGACTTCTTTGTCAGCTAAAAATAGGGCCATCCAGTCACTTGCCAACCAGTGACGTTGTTTGAGTTCACGATTCACTTCACAGTTTGCCCCTTTCTACCCCATTGTTACCTCCTTGAGCATAGATTTATAGCTAATCATGTTTGTATTCCTAGTGTGCCTAGCTTAGTGTTTTATCAATAATAAGAGCAATCCCTCATTAACACTTCGGATGTGCCAAGGACAGTGTTAACTGTCATAGATCATTGATTTACCCCTTAAAATCACCCTATGAGGCAGGCCACTGTTACTGTTCCCATTTTATAGTTGGAGAAATTGGGAAACTCTGAGGTAAAGGTAATTGCCAATGTTTATTTCCAAGTAATGGCAGAGTTAGGATGTGAATCCGATCATTCTGGGTCCAGAATCCTGCCTGTCTTCTAAGTACATGCTTAATTAAAGTTTGTAGTTGAATAAATATACCATCAATTTGTACAGGATCTAGGGAATTGGGTGTTGATATCACTGAAGGGGCAGTGTGTCAATTAATTGCTTGGTCCGTATTTTTAAAAGAATGGATTAATATTCTCTTGTTCTTCTGTCCTGACCAGCCCCCTCTGAGCAGCAAGCCTGAAGCCAAGGAGAAGGAGCAGGGTGTTGTCACACAGCGACTGTGGGTGAAGGCAACACTGGGCCTTCAAAGCATATAAAAACCCCCATTGGATTCCTGAGGGCCAACGAGAGAGCAGCAGCTGTGGGGCGCACTGAGGGAGGTGTAGTGTGAGGATACAGTTCGGGACAATTTTTTGTAATACACACATGTCCAGAGAAATGAGCCCCAGGTCATTTGAAGAGTGCATATTTTTATAGACTTCTCTTAACATTTAAAAAGTGATTATAAATACCCTTTTTTTGGGTGACATGTTTACCTTGGGAAGTTTTTCCCATTTTAAGAGTCAAGGACTTGAGGCAGGTTTGAAACACCTTCCCAGGAGCATGTGGCTCATCAGTGGAGAGGCTGGGATCCTAGTCCCATCAGTCTGGCTCCGGGGGCCACCCTTCTCATTATCACACTAACCAGGTCTGATGGAGAAGCTGGCGGGCCTGCTCTGTGGACACAGGAAGGGTTGTGGTTACTGACGCTAGGAGGCCAGGTTTCCGGTTAACGATGGGACAGTCCATGAGCAGAAGGTAAATCGCTCTGGCTGGGCCCCAGAACTCTGGTCGATTGATAAGAGAATTTGCTGAGGATAATCTCGATTAGTTCCTGTTGTAGGGCTTCGCAAACATTATTTAATCTGGATAGTCATCTATGAAACAGTTATTAAAGTCTCTGTGACTTTTCATGTTCTTAATTGTTTTTTGATGAATTTTTAATTTTAATGATATTTAACTGATCAGTCTTTTGGAGGAGGGGTCAGTGCTTTTTGTGTCAGAAGAAAATTTTACCCATCCTAATGTCCCTGATGTTTCTTTTTAGAGGCTTTATATTTATCTTTTACATTTCAGGCTGTGATCCAAACCAATTCTGTATATAGTGTTAGGTAAGAGTTGAGATGCCTTCCTTTCCCTTTACAGACATCCAGTTCTTCTAGAATCATTACTTGAGGAGAGTTTTCTTTCCCCATGGAATTGTATTGGTGCTTTTGCTCTAGATCAATTGACTGTATATTTGTGTGTTTGTTTCCTAACTCCAGTTTCATTATTCAGCTTGTCTTTGTCTAGGCCATAATACACTCTATTATCATACTTAACATATGTAGCTTTATAGTTTTTTTCATAAAATGGGTGTTATATTTTGTCAGATTTTTTTCTGACCTCTCTTAAAATGGTCATATGATGTTTCTTTTAATTTGTTAATGTGGTGAATCACATTATTGGTTTTCATTTGTTAAACTGATCCTGTTGTCTTGGTGGGATAAACTCCACTTGGTCAGGATGTATCATCCTTTTTATGTACTTTGGATTTATTTTATTGGTATGTATTTAAGGATCATTTTGCCTGTGTTAATGAAGTGTGTTGATCCGTCATTTCTACCTCCTCCTATTTCTCCTCCTTTTCTTCTTCATCTCCTTTTTCTCCTCCTTCTAATGACCTTCTCAGGTTTTGGTGTTATGATTATTCTGACATCATAAAACAAATTGGGAAATGTTTCCTCTTCCTCTCTTCTTTAAAAGAGTTTGTGTAGCATTAATATTATTTACTTTTGAAATGTTTAAGTGTTTGTTAGAATTCTCCATTTCCAGTGGAAACCATGTAGACTTCCAATTTTCTTTGTAAAGATGTTTTTAATTGAAGTTTAATTATCTTTAACAGATGTATGACTGTCTAGATCTTCTACTTCTTCTTGTGTCATTTTGAAAAAGTATTTTTAAATACTTTTATTTAGCTAGTGTATTTAGTTTTCAAATTTGTAAACATATTATTCATAATATTCTTTAATTATCCTCCTAATGTCTGTAGGACCTGTAGTTATGTCTATTATGTCCAAGAACTGTAGGTGTTAAAAAGTTAGTCTCCCATCTGTTTTGTTTTTGATACATTGAGTTCCTTTATGGTTAGGAACAGGCCCTTTCCTTCCCTCTTCAAAATATTTGTCATGCTCTCTCTTAGACTAAAAAAATTGCCCTAACCAAAACCTTTATCTCTTTTCACCTGGACATCTGCTACTCAACTGTTAGGATTCAGAATAAATGTGAAATCCTTACTGAATCCGCATCACAGCATTTTCCATGTATGTACAAATCCATGTATACATGTATGTACTATACACACATACAGAGCTATTTAATACTTTTACCTTGCAGTGCTTTACCAAATATTAATTCATTGAAATTATTATAGAACATTTATATTGCTTCTTTCTCCTATTGGACTATAAACTCCATCAAGGCTGGTCTTGTATTGTTCCTGTTGATGGCTGAATACTCAGTACGTAGCACAATGCTCGGCACATCATAGATGCTCAGTGCACCATGGTTGGGTGAATGAACTTATCTACATTATTCTCTACAAGGAGAAATAATCCATTGTCTCTGGAAAGGCCCTTAATTAATTTTAGCCTTGCTAGAGGGCAGTGTGAAGGCTGGAAAAATTGGTGGGGGCCAGATTAGGAAGAGCCTTGACTAACAATTTATGGAATCCAGATATTTTTATGTTTATATTTTTAATATTTTCCTCTCTCTGTCCCTCCTACGTTTTTGTTTACACTCAATGCCTGGGGGGCAGAGGGGACTGACATTGGTAATGAGAAGAGATGCTGAGAATGATGAGGCAGGGGAGTGTGTGGGGTGAGGAGCTCTAACCAGAGTCCCTCCTCCACCTCAGTCCTTCGTAGGATTAGCAGAGGATTTGTGTATTGGGGTTATGGTGGTGGGAGGGGGAACAGAAGGAGGGGAGCCATTCACTTTTTTTCTCTAGTTGGGTACCACATCCTATAAAAGAGTCCTCCCTATGAATCTTCACTCTTCAGACATGGTCCCTAAAATAGAAGAAATGGTCCAATGGGCCTTAAACTTCAGCCTTCTCCACACTCTATTCTGTACCCCCTGATTTGTGGAATTACTGCCTTTTCTCTTTCCATCCCTTAAACCATGTTCTAAGGAGCTTATGTGGTAAATTCCAGAGTGAAGCTGATTGATCGGCTTGTAGGACATAATGGATCAGAGGGCTTCCCCCGCCCTTTCCAACTGCCTTCCTGATGTGCTTCATGCAGCTGATGCCCAGAGCATGCAGGGGCTCTTGCATATAGGCTGGTGGGTGCAGGAGGAGAGAGTCTCTGTTTGTTCCAGCAGGACACAGATGCTGGTGAGCCTCACTGTGCCAGAGAGGAGGCCCTGTCTGCAGCACGGCTCAGAGGAACACAGGCTCCTCCAAGTCCTTGCAGAGCATCTGCTTGTGCAAGAGGTGAATTGAAGGAACTTGGAGCCTGGCCGGCTCTCTGCCTCTGCCATGATCCCCAGTAAGATTCTGGTCTACCATCATGCACCTGACGGCACCAGCGCAGAGCTTTACAGGCCCACCAGGCGTCGCAAAAAGTCCCTGGGCGATTTGTTCCATAAAGGCTACCGCGTGAGGTCTGGGCCCGCCACTCCCGAGAAGGAGGAACCACAGGACTTTGGGCAATCGTTGGTGTCTTGCTGCAGGGTTTGCGCTTCCTGGGGTAAGGTCCCTCCTAACCCCGACACTTATCCCCCCCAGGTATCCCATGTTTCTGGAGGCTGCCCTAGAAAGATGTGGAAAGACATCTTTCAGACATCATCGTCTGAAATCAGAGGCGCTGGACCAGGCAGAAATCCTCTCCTTCCTTCTTAGATGAGTGTGACTGTTCTCTAGAATTTCTAAGTGTTTTTGAGATATTAAAGAATATATTTCAGAAATGTTGGAGAAAGCTTGGCAAATGATGGGAACCGCCTCCTTATTTATTAAGTGGTAACAATTTCCAGTGAGTCAGCGTTTTCAGAAGAGGCATTTAGAACTATCGACAGTACACACACACGCACACACATTATGTCAGAGACAACATGTCTTTTCAGTTTGCTTTCTTCTGTCCTCACACTGGGCCATGAAAATGTTGCCTCGCCTGTCCTGGGTGGTGCTTCATTAGTCTCACCCAGCAGAGATTATGAGACAGCCTCATGGAAGATTTTCTTGTCTCAACTGCTTTCCGGTAGGCGTTTGTTTTTATTTGGGCACCCATAATGTATAGGAATTTGAGATAATCGGCTTAAATGTACATTTCTGGACCTAAAATTCCCAGTCTTAGGAAGTCTTATTTCCAGAAAGGTTAATGGCAGCACTAGCTTCTTTCAAATGGAGTGTAATTGTGTTGGAAACCAGTTTAGGATTTTGATGCGGATAGGCACCGCTCCAACTACCTCTGCATCCTCTGCTCATGCATAGCAAGATCGTGGATAACAACTTGTAGGTGAGTCCTAGTCAATGTTTTCCATTAGAACTGACATAAATGGCTTCCTTGGGCTGAAATATCTTTAAGGACATCGTCTGGAATCCAAATATTCACATCCCATGTCTGTGACCTTAGATCTGCTGACCATATTGTAATGCTTCCTCTTTCTTCACTTCATGAAGGAGCTGCTTTGTGCTTTATGACATCTAGCATTGCCAGGGGGCGGCTGTTAAAGCAGTGGGAGAGAGGAGTACGAACAATGGGATTGCTGAACTAAGAGAAAGGAACCATTTTTTGAGAAAGAGCTGAGCAACTAACTGAAACCACAAGTTTAACTTATTGTACAATTTTCTTTCTTACATTTCCTTTGAGAGGGTTTCTCCTACATCCATTTGTCGTCTTCCCTAGTGAGTGCGAGCATCACTGGTCTAGAGGATGATGCGCACAGTGGTGAGTGGGGGGAGGCGCCTGCTGCCGTGGAGCTGACCTGCTGAGGGAGACGGGCAGGGATCATCTGAACAAGCACAGAAGACCATTTTAGGTGTAATAAATACTGTAAAGAACAGGGGCACGGGTGGCCTGAGGACATCTGTCTGAGCTCATGTCAACTGAGCCAGCCTTGCAAGAATCCAGGGGAAGAACATTCCAGAAAGGACTGGAAGGGAAAGCCCTGAGCTGGGAAGGAATTGGGGAGTGTTTGAGGTGCAGAGGCACAGCATGGAGGGTGTGAGGACCAGGAGAGGGGAAATGAAGTGAATAGAGACTGACTAGATCATGTAAAGTCTCCAGAGCAAGGTGAGGAATCTGAACTTTTTCTTTTCAGTGTGATGGAAGCCACCTGAGCGCTTTTAAGATTTTATTTATTTATTTTTAGAGACAGGGTAATGGAGGGAGAGAAACATCGACGTGCCAGACAAACATTGAGTGGTCCCCTCTTGCCCACCCCCAGTTGGGGAGCTGGAGCACAACCCAGATGTGTGCTCTGACTGGGAATGAAACCAGTGACCTTTTGGTTTGTGGGATGACACCCAACCCACTGAATGGAGAGGGAAAAGATGAGTTATTTTATATATATTTAAGAGGTAAAAATCAATAAAAATTTATTTCTCTACTTTATGGTTCTTATTCATCTCACTGTATGTGTGTGACATGTATGAATAAATGAATGAATGAATGAATGAATGAATGAGTCACAGTCCCACTTTGAATATCAACTGATGTTCAGTATCTATCAGACAAGAAGCAGGATTGGAATAAGGTGGGGGAGACACGGGGAGGCCCCAGTTTACTCTGTGCTGGGTCTGAGGAGCCTGCCAGTGACTGGGCTGGGCATGGGAGGTGGGGTCCTGTGATGGCAGCTGGGGTCAGGGCACATTCTGGAGATGCCCCCCTGTGCTGTGACTGTCTCCTGTCCTCTGTTTGAGCTCAGGCTGCAAGGCCAGATGACCATGACCTTGTCAGCCATCACAACAATAATTGCTCCTCAGGATTTGTGTTGGGGTGGAAAGATTGGAAATGACAGAGGTTTATTTGAACCTTTCAGCTTTTTGGATTTAAAGATTAAGGAGTTAGAGAAAATGAAAAACAGCAAATCGGAAAACCCTGGCAGGCTTCCCACCATGGGCTGGGATATGTTTGCTTTTGTGTTTTCTCAGTCTCCAGTGGGACTTTGCTGCTTGCAGGTGTCTGCTGAGTCCTTTCTGTGCTGGGGTAAAGGAACCCTGAGCAGTGAGTGATTTACCATTTACCTGTGTATCCCTCTGTGTCCGTCAGTAGGACAATTCTGCTTCTGTCTGAGGAGTTCCCAAATCCCTCCACCTGTCCAGTGCTACAGCTACGATTTCATGGCATTAGTTCTCCGAATGACCCTGACCTGATTACTCAGGTCCCGGGTGCCAAGTTTGACCCTCTGAAGGGACAGAAGTGGCTGGGATCCTCCCCGCCCAGAGCCACTGGCCTCAGGTTATTGAATCTCTGCTGTGGGCACAGGGCTCAGAGCCAGAGGACATGTACTCAGTCCTCACTTTATAACAACAGCAACCAAAAATTATGAATGTAGGTAGGAATTTTAACATGAATGTCATGGAAAAAATTTAAAACTAGAGAAAATTAAAGAAATCCAAAAATCCTGCCTTCAGAACACAACCACTTTTAACATTTTATGCTTTTCTTCTAGTTTTAATTTTTCATGTACCTGTATCTTTTATAGTTTGATCAGAGAGAACATGTACTTTATATCCAACTTCTTTTTATTTTCAGTGTTTCAATTTGGGTTTTTTTTTTTTGTGGTAAAAACACATAACATAAAATTTTTCGCCTTAACCACTTGTAAGTGCTCAGTTCAGTGGCGTGGAGTGCGTTCACAGGGTTGCAAGACAGCTCCAGAAGGTTCCGTCCTGCAGGTCCGAAGCTCTGTGCCCACTGAGTAACTCCCTTTGCCCCCACTTCTCAGCCTCTGATAAACATTGTTCTACTTTCTATCTTTTCTTTAACTTAACTTTATATCCTAAGCATTTCTCATTGTTACATCATTTTCCAAACTTGTATAATATCCCATAAAGAAGATGGACTGTATATAGGAGACATTTTTTAGATTATGAGGCTGTTTTCTATTTTTCTTGTTTAATGAATAACTTTGCAATAAACATCTTCGTTCCTGTGGCATTTTTCATATTTTGTTATATTTTCTTAGGCTACATTCCCAGAAATGGAATTAATTTGATTTATAATGTGGAATTACTTTGTGAAAATGCTGTATCAACTCACAATTCCACCATCAAATTATAAGGCTGTTTCATTTCAGAGTTAGCTCTAGTAAGCAAAACTCAAATACATTGCTAGTTAAGTAGAATAAACATATTGTTACTGTTTAATATGCACTTATTTATTTCAACCAAGTATAACACTTTCTAATGATTGTTCACTAGTTGTTTTTCCTATTTCATGATGTGTCTGTTTATGATTTTTTTGCCTATTTATGAACTAGAGATTTAGTATTTTACATACATGCTTTTGACATTACAAAGAATTTTTCCTAATTATATCATATTTAATTAAATTATTCTATTATCTTCATTACTTTTTTGATATGTAGAATTCTAATATTTTTATGATGTCTGATCTGATATTTAAAGTTTTTGTGATTCCTTTCACCTCTGAGTTTAAAAATTCTTCTCTTCAGCCCTGGCTGGTGTGGCTCAGTGGACTGAGTGCTGGCTTGCAAACCAAAGGGTCGCTGGTTTGATTTCCAGTCAGGGCACATGCCTGGGTTGCAGGCCAGGTCCCTAGTAGGGGGTGCATGAGAGGCAACCACACATTGATGTTTCTCTCCCTCTCTCCCTCCCTTCCCCTCTCTCTAAAAATAAATAAAATCTTTTTTAAAAAAGAAAGAAATTCTTCTCTTCAGAAGGCAAATAAATATATAATTACATTTTCTTCAGTTTTTCTCTGGTATGTTATTTATATTTAATTTTCATTCATCTCAATTTAATTTCAATTGTGGTATGAAGTGACTGTTTAAGTTGATACCATTGTTAATCAGCTGCTCCATCATTACATAATGCTTGTCTCCCTTTTACTTTAGGTGACTTCTTTTATTGTATAATAAAGTCTTCCCTATGTAATACAGTCAATTTTGTGATTTTCTTATCCTATTGTTTTGTGGTAAATGTGGCCTATGTGACTTCTACATTTTGGAATTTGGTGAAATATTTTTATGGCCTATTACATAGTTTTTGTGACTGTTCAACAGTTGTTCTTAAAGTTATTAAAGACTAATGTTATTGAACTAGTGTTCCTGATTTACTAATGTATGTGTTTATCTGTCTATCCATTCAGAGAGATATCTATAAATATACCTGAAGGAATTAAATGCTATGCAGACATTCTATATGTGTGTTTATATTTTGCCTAGTGTCTGGAAAATGAACATTAGAGTCTCTCCCTGTGTGTGACGTTGTCAAGTTTTTGTTTCCCTGCATTCTTGTCAGGTTGTGTTTTATATATATCTCAAAGGTGTATTCTTAGGTATATAGAATTTTTTTCACTGTTGCATTTTCTTGGTGGATTGTCTCTTTATCAATAAGAAGTATGACTCTTCTTCTGTGATAAATTTTCACAGGAGCTGCTACTTTATTTGATATTGTTATTGCTTTGTTTGCCTTTTATGCTGAGCATTTTTCTGGCATGTATTTTCCAGTCTTTAATTTCTAACTTTCCTTTGTGTTTTGCTTCAGTGTGTCTCACAAACAGCATGCATCTGGAATGTGTGTGTTATTGCTGTTTTTATACTACCTGAGAGTCTTTGTCTCTTAGTAGATGAATTTAACCCATTCATTGTTGTTGTGTTTACTAGTGTATTGGGGCTCTTTTTTGCTGTTGCAATAGTATTTTCTAATTAATATGCTTTTTTTGGCTATTTTTTCCCACAATTCTTTTCCTTTTGTTGGTCGTTAATTGTTTGCTCACTTTCCCCCTTTCTAGATTTGGAATTTGTAATTGCAAATATACCCTTAAGTTTTTATACACATACTTACATTTTTCTCTTAATATGTATAATTAGTAGTATCTTTCCCTGAAGCAAGACAAGAAGTTTAGTACATTTTTCATACCTCCAATGCCCTCTCTCCTTCATGCCTTTATTTTCCATCTAGTATCATCTAGAGATTTTTAGATTATTGTTATTATTTATTTTTATAATATTTTGCTAACACATAAACTAATCAGTTACTTTTACTCTTTTCCTACTTTGCTTCTTATATCTCACCATTTTTGGATTTATTTTTCTTCCACCTGGCTAGTATGTATTTCCTCATTCAAAATAATTTCTCCTGGGGATGGTGGAGCTATCCTTCCTTTGTGTTCTTGCATTCAGTGCGTCCAAGAGAATTATGACAGTAATTTGATTCTCACTGCTTTGAGTGTCTTATATCATCACACAGGTTTCCTGAGATGTCATCAGTTAAAGTTTAAAAGACCCATATCTGTTCCAGGCATACCTGAGAATGCAGGTTATCCTCTTGTTCTAGGAAACTTTCTTGTAATGTTACTGAAAAATTGTATAGCTTTCTATTGCATTTATTTCCTCCTCCTAGGAACTCGATTACGTAAATGTTGAAAATTCTACTCCTCTCTTCCATGTCTCTTAACTTTATTCTTATACTCCTCTCTATCCATGTCTCTTTGTGAAGGGATCTCTGTTTGCTAACCCAACCTTCTAGTTTGTATGTAGCTATGTCCATTCTTCTGCTTAGTTGGTCTTTTGAGATTTTGATGCTTAGAATTTTACATTCTAAGATATTCCATTGATTTTTGTTGAGTTGACCTCTTTTCTCACAAACCCTATCAATGAAACTTTTTCTAAAATCATTGCTTTGTTAATGTTGTATCCTCAACTGTCAGTTTGATAGAATGTTTCTGCCTTCAAAGAAAGTTTGACTTTCCTCAAATGTTTGGTGAGTTATGATATTGTGCTTTTCTTTGAATTTGAGATTTTCTGTTAGACTATGTGCAGATGCTGCCTTTGCTCGTCTGGGGAGTTTGTGGGGCAGGTTGTGCAATAGAGCATTTTGGTCCAATAGCTGTGGCTGTGGACACAGGAGTTACCATTCACTCAGGATGTTGCTTTACCCACTAAAATGCCCACACTTACTGGGACCCACCGGGTGACCTTGTTTGGCCCCCCAGTCAGCCAGTCAGTGTCCCAGCCCCCACTATCCAGTGCCAGTCACCTCATTTCATCTTTTGGACATTTGTTTTCTTCTTTGTTATGACCTCCTGACCCCGTTACCCCCATCAGCCTCAACCTCTGTGGAATT
Source organism: Desmodus rotundus (assembly GCF_022682495.2). Taxonomy (NCBI): domain Eukaryota; kingdom Metazoa; phylum Chordata; class Mammalia; order Chiroptera; family Phyllostomidae; genus Desmodus; species Desmodus rotundus. Next base: position 55,461,180 of record NC_071390.1, on the reverse strand, counting down.
TCTCCTCAAAACTTATTGACTGAGGACATTTCTGATATTCTGTTGTTATAGTCATGGAAATATAGATATATTTAGATATGTATATAAGTACACGTGTATTTATATGTATTCTTACTCTATGTGTTGTACAAATGCAAAGTTAGGTTTCTCTGTTCTACCAAGCGAATTTCTGACACGATATCCACTACTTATCTACAACACATGGTTTTCTCTTATGTGCTGGAGCTTCCTCCTTCAGTTTTTCTCATTATGGGGTTTTATTGATTTCCCCCCCTTTAGTATTACTTTAGTAAGGTTTTGAGAGGCGGCAGAGGTAAACCATTCTGTTCAATCTCCTATGCTTAATAAGAATGCTCCAGATCATTATTTTAATCCACTGGTGAATCATATGTGTTGGCATTTTATGTAGAATTTTAGCGTCTCTAATCTTAGTGAGGTAGTTTTTCTTTTGTGCATTGAGAGTCAGTTTTTGGTACCAGGTTTATGTTTATTTTATAATACAAGTGTAGCAGCTTTCTATCTTTTTTTGCATTATGATGGTTTGACATTTCAAGAATCTGTAAGTGTTTGAAAGTATTTAATAATAAATTATATGGGCGCAAAATTTTTGAGGGAAAGCTACTAATAAAGTTTTCAATTTATATTTCAGTTGTTATTCTATAATGGTTTTTTGTGTGTATTAACTTTCGAAGTTTGCATTTTTTAGAAAGTTGTCCCTACTCACTGTGTTTTTCAAGTCTTATTAATATATATTTTGCCTGACTTTTTTCTATTTGTTTTTTTTAATTGGATCTGCCCATTCTTTATCTTATTTTGTTTGCTTTCTTTATTGTTGTTGTTATTTACCCCCATAAAATGATTTAGAACTTTTTATCAATCATAAACCCTGATATAGAAATCATATTTTCCCTAGTGTTGTTAAAAGTACTTTTTCACTAATATCTTAAGCTGACTGCATTATTCTATAAGCAGTCTCTCAATATACTGTTGATTTCTTCTTCTAGTTGGCTAGCATGTTTTTAAAAATTAATTTAATAATAGTAAAGAGCCAGTTTCAGGTTACTCAAGTAATTATACTCAGGTAGAGAGAAATTTGCTATTTGGGGAAAATATAAAAACTCGGTCCCTTTGGCACACTGTTAACCATGGTAAATTAATATATCAAGATGGAGTAACAAGTTAGATGTTAAAAGGAGAAGACACCCTGAACCAGCAGTTCCTAAACTTGGCCGCACACAGGCATCATCTGGGGAGCTATAAACAATTCCCACACCCAGGCTGCACCACAGACCAGTTAAAGCAGAGTGTCTGGGGGTGGGACACATCAGTCGTAAAATGCCCAGGTGACTGCAGTGGCCTCAAAGGCTGGGGCCACTGCCCTGCGGCCTTGTAATTTCAAAGTGTGGTCTCTGAACAAGAGTGACACCTGGAGGTGATTAGAAATCAGAGTATGGGCCCCAGCTCAGCACCACAGAGTCCTAACTGAATGGTAACAAATCCCAGTGATTCGTGTGCACGTGCGATTTGAAAAGCAGGTCTCTAAAGTGGGTGTAGCAAATAGGCCCCATGGTCTGTTGGTCTGAGTAAAAATTTTTTTTTTTTTTTATTGTTATGCAATTACAGTTGTATGCCTTTTCTCCCCATCCCTCTACCCCACCCCAGGTGAACCCACCTCCCTCCCCCCTCTCCACCCTCCCCCTTGGTTTTGTCCATGTGTCCTTTATAGTAGTTCCTGTAATACCCTCTTCCCACTATCCCCGCCCCCACCCCCCACCCCCGCCCTGGCTATTGTTAGATTGTTCTTAACTTCAATGTCTCTGGTTATATTTTGTTTGCTTTATTCTTCTATTGCTTATGTTCCAGTTAAAGGTGAGATCATATGGTACTTGTCCCTCACTTCCTGGCTTATTTCACTTAGCATAATGCTCTCCATTTTCATCCATGCTGTTGCAAAGGGTATAAGCTCCTTCTTTCTCTCTGCTGCGTAGAATTCCATTGTGTAAATATACCATCGTTTTGGGATCCACTCATTTGCTGATGGGCACTTCGGTTGCTTGTAAATTGTGCTGCTATGAACATTGGGGTGCACAGATTCTTTTGGATTGGTGTTTCAGTGTTCTTAGGGTATAATCCCAGCAGCGGAATTACTGGGTCAAAGGGCAGTTCCATTTTTAGTTTTCTGAGGAAATTCCATATTGTTTTCCACAGTGGCCTCACCAGTCTGCATTCCCACCAACAGTGCACAAGGGTTCCCTTTTCTCCACATCCTCTCCAACATTTGTTTGTGGATTTGTTTATGTTGGCCATTCTGACTGGTGTGAGATGATACCTCATTGTGGTTTTAATTTGCATCTCTCTGATGGCTAGTGATGCTGAGCATCTTTTCATATGTCTCTGGGCCCTCTGTATGTCTTCCTTGGAGAAGTGTCTGTTCAAGTCCTTTGCCCATTTTTTAATTGGGTTGTTTGTCTTCCTGGAGTGGAGTCGAGTGAGTTCTTTATATATTTTGGAGATCAGGCCCTTGTCTGAGTAAAATTTTACGGGACTACATCCATACCCATTGTTTACGTATCTTTTACAGCGGAGTGGGTAGTTGTGACGCAACCTAAAATACTTACCGTCTGCTCACTCACAGAAAAACTCGGCAATGCTTTTCAGCCTTGGTGGCTCCTTAGAATCACGCCAGAGCTTTCACACCCTCTGTCTGTCAGAAGCCTGGGCCCCTTGAGTCAGAATGGGGGAGGCTGAAGTGAGGCCCAGGTATCAGTAATTCTTACAGTATCCCAGGTGATTTAAGTGTGCCCTCAAAGTACATAGAGAAAATGTAGATGCATTTTTTTAAAAATCTTTTTTTATGTTGGTGGTAGCCATTTTTGAATATTGAAAATAATAAAATAGTTATAGAAAGACATACATTTGACCATATAATAAAATTTAAAATTCAAAAAGGAAAACTCACCTTAAGCAAAATTTTAGACTTAGAAAAAAAACTAAGCAAAATTAAAAGAAGAATGACAAACTGTGGGAGTTAATATATCACATAAAATATCCTCATTATAAAAGAACTCAAATATATGAATAAGAAAAGATGAACACACAGACAAACTTGCAGGAGCCAGTTTATTTAAAGCAGAAAATAAAACAATAATTATATGAAAAAATAATTAACTTTATTAACATAGAAAAACAAAATAGTGATGATCCCCTGTTTGGAGTTGGAGCTTGTTGGATTGGGACTCTTCATTCCCCCTTCTCTCTGTCCTTCCTTTTTTTTTTTTTTAACCACAATACTTAATGCAGTGGCATATTGGCAAAAGAGCATTTATATATTGATAGAAATGCAGATTGTTAGAGTTTGGCAAGATGGTTACCGTGTTCAAGGTGCTTACTTGAGTTGAAAGTGCTTGACGTTTAAAATTTGGCCAGTGTCTGTGCCAGGGCAGTGGTTACCAGCTGGGGCTTTGTAGAGTTAGACAAATGTGGGTTGAAATACGGCTCTGTTGCTTACAAATTGTGGGCTGGACACTCGATCTGTTTATTCTTAACTATATTCTCCTGTTTAATGGATTAAATAAGATATTGTTAAAGGTGTTGGAATGTGGGTAGTAACTAAAAACAGTAGACTTCAGTAGTAATTGATTTACAACATTGTCAACATCATCATTTCACCAATAATTTAAAAGAACAATAACACTGTATACTGTGTGTGTGTGTGTTTCTATTTGTCTTGTTGGCTTTTCTGTGGGGTTCTATACCACCCTCTGCTGTTGTAATTATGTAGCTTCACATGATGAAATGACAGTTTATTTACCGAGTAGCACAATGTACCTGATGCACTATCAGAATACTTAGTCTTCTAGTGCACCCAGGCAGGTTTGAACGGCTGCCTGTATCTGTGACAGAAGAAGGAAACTCCGTGTAGAGCTCCAGCTGCAGCAGCGGCCTCCGTCCATCCCATGGGGAGCTCTGCAGCTGGGTGGCCCTTCAGAGCTGTCCTAAGTTGAGACAAGGCAGCAGGACATTGTTCCCACGTTTACTAGTTTTGGGAGCCAGCTCTGGCTGGGCTGCAACCTAGGGCAAGACCACTCTTTAAGAGCTGGGACAGGTAAAGATCCCTGCAGAAGGGATCTGGATTGCTCCCCACGACCTTCACCACAGCTCCTGAGTGTTGCTCATCTAATATAGTCTCGCATATGATATGATATGATATGATATTATATGATATGATATGACTGGGATTCTTATATTTAGTCATTAGTGTAGTGAGTGTGCCTTTTTCTTTGAATGTGTGGGCAACCTGTGTTCATCCAATGCCAGCTTTCTAAACCAATAACAGAGTATGGAAAAAAAGAGAGAGATTTTTAATACTACATAATAAAAATTGCCTGTAGAATCAAAGACTGGGGAAATACACTATTTCTTGATAGTTTGGAAGAACTCACTTGTAAAACAATCTGGACCTGGTACCTTTGAGGGAGGGCACAATTCATGTTTTTTGGTACATACATGTTTTTTTTGGACAACTCTGTTATAGCCATTTTCGATTTCCCTAGAAGGTCATTTTATTTCAGATATGTTGGGTTCTATGAGGTAAGTAATAAGAATATAGGATTATAAAGCAGAGAAGATGAAAATTTGTTACTTAGGCACTGAACATCCTACCTCTCTCTTGTCTTGGCCTCCTTTATGTAATCTGGGTTGCTGTCTGTACTCCTCTGGGCCCTCTCTGGGGACAGCAGAGTGACCAGTGCTTAAGGCTATTCTCCGGTGAGGCTGCTTTGTATTTCCTGAGAGCATCAGCCCTGACCTCAGAGCTCTTGGCTTTTCCCTTCAGTAAGTAACGTATAGTTCCCAGTGCAGAGTATCTGACCTTTAGTTCTCTGTCACCTCATTCATTCTCAAGTCTGATTTATTCATTCAATTCAAACAGGAATTTATTGGCATCCACCTTATGCCAGGCACTAACTTAGGTCTATGAAATACAGCCATGAACAAAACAAATGTAAGTCCCTCCCCTCATAGGACTGATGGTATAGCTAAGAAGAGAGAAAGCAAATTACATAAATAAGGTGCACGTGCTTTATACTGAGGAAAAAAGAAAAGCAGACAAGAGAAATAAAGAGGTGGGGGTGTTAGTGGAGGAAATGGACTCTTTTGTGGTGTTGCAGGAAAAGAATTTCAGGGACACTCACATAGGAGGAGTTTAGTGATAGTGGCAAGATTTATTAGAGTAAAAAGTGACGAGTGACAGTACATTCTCAGAGAGGCAGAGAGAGCAGACAGGCTAAGTTTCCAAATATTTCCTTGGGTTTGCAAAAGAGCAGGCCTTCTTTCAAACTATCCAGTCTCTTTCCTGGATCTTCCAGGGCCTTGTGCCCTTCTCCAATCTGATCCTTTTCCCAGACTTTCCCAGGCTAGCGCCTCCCCCTTTTATGGTCTCCATCTTGGCTTCTACTGCACATGCACTTAGTAAAGTGGAATTTCCCTTTGCGGCTTTCATCCTTCCCCTGGTAACCCAGCTGAACCACACCAGTCCCTGCCCCCCAGGGTGAATGTAAAGCAGGGTGTTGTGCAGAGAGATGCTGGGGTGACTGTGAGGCTGCTGTTTCCCAAGTTAATGAGGCTTAGTTTGCTCCCTTCTCTTTTGTTAATAACTAGCTAGCTGCCTACTCTGACAGGGGCAGAGTGAGGGCAGAGTTCCAGTTTTGGGTAGAATAACCAGGGAAGGTCTCACTGAGATAGTGACACTGAGTAAATACCTGAAGGAGGTGAGGCTAGTGAAGCCTGTGGACATCTGGGCAAGAGTGTTCAGGCAGAGAGAATGGCATATGCAAAGGCCCTGAGGCAGGAGCAGGCCTTTCCTGTCCAGATCACTGAAGAAAGACAGATCTGAAGGAAAGTAGTATGAGGAGGAGGAGGAGGCCAAAAGGACATGAGGGTGGCCTTGCTTTAGGCCCTTGAAGGACTTTGACTTTGTGTGAAATGGGGGCATTGGAGGACTTTGAGCAGAGGAGTGACATGATCCATTCTACCTTTTAACAGGCCCACTCTGGCTGCTGTGCTGAGAATAGACCATAATGGGTCCAGGGCAGAAAGCAGTTAGGGAGCTGTTGTGAACTCTGGCCTGAAAGATGTATGCTTCAGACCACCATTTCTCCAGATAGTCTGGCATGATCTCAGGACAAAATGTAGACTGATCTTTTAACACATGTCAAACTTTGTTAATGCATTGTGTTCGTGAAACCCAAAGGCATGAGAATGACCAGCACAAGGCCGTCAAATAAACAGAGCTCGCCGTTGTTCCATCCACGAGAATGCTGCTTCTGCATCACTGGGCCCCTGTTGCAGGGGCATTTCTCTGGGTTTCCACGCTGGGATGACCGTTCTCCTGAGAGCCAGCTTGTTTTTCTCTGTCATACATTATTAATCTTACTGTATCTTCCTGCCTTCTTTTGTCGGCAAGCTGCTCAGAGCTACACTACGGTTTACCTCTAGCAAGAGTACACGACCTGTGGCTGCTGCATCCATTTTTTTTCCTACCCTTATTTTCATTTACCTCGATTAAAAGAGAAGCTTTTATTCTGCGTTATTTTTGTGAGTCACTTTAAAGAGTGGCGAGCTACAACAAACAACATAGGATGCAAGTGGCATCACTTAAAGGTAAAAAGAAGGAACTAAAGTTTGAAGCTTAGGTCATTTGCATTCTACTTTTTGTTTCCATAAGTGGAAAAGAAATATATGTACTTATATCTATATACACACACATGCACACACAGGACTTTCAGGAGGAAGCCATTACTAAAGAATCCTTATGTCCCTGACAGCTGGCTGCAGTGTTGCCAGTCTGTCTCCACCCCAGGTTTCTCAGTGTGCTATTTTATCTCCCAGCAGCATGTGACAGTGGTGCTGGGGTGAGATCAGCCGTCTTGGTTGGGCTACGTGCTTAGGACCAACAGTAGAATTTGTTCAACATACACTTTCCAGCCCCTGCTACTCTTCTGATTGAGTACGGCCTGCAAACGTCTTTGAAAACACTTTTGCACAAACAATATATATTCTGAGACCTTGGATATTTGAAACTATTTTTTGTTGCCTTTGCTGTGGAACAACTACTTGGCTGGGTATACAAATCTGGAGCCTGACTCTCCTTGTCTTAAAATTCTGAGTGTTGCTCAGCTGTCATGCAAAAGTCACTGTTATGTTGAATATAATGTGACTTTAGTTGCATTAATGGTAACCCTCTCCCCACCCTGACACTTTATTTTTATTTTTAAGTTTAATACTTGATGCTTATAGGAAAAAAGTCATATAATTCATGGCATTGGTTTATAAGCGCTGGCCACCCATTTTACCTTTTAATCTCGAGTCACTTTTTCATATCTAGAGAGTTCATTCCTGTTATGTCCTGGCCTTACTTATGGTCTCGTCTGTACTTCCCTTTGCAACACATTTTATTCATAGTCTGGATCTCTGTGATTTTCTCCCCTTGTATATTTTCTTAAGCTTCATCTTTTTCCCCCTCCCTTTTCTGTATTTTCTCTGTTTTCTGAGATGACGTCTCAATTTTGTCCTCTGCATGAAGGTCGGTTTTCAGCGGTGGTAAGTCAGCCTTTCATCAGTTTGGTTAGCACTCTGTTGTGGACTCTTGAATCTTTTCATTTCATTAACATCCCTTCTCATCTCTACACTTTCTTTTTTAGTAGAAGTAACATCAACATCATTTAAAATAGAAGGCAAATGTTTTCTGAAGAGCATGTTTTTTGTTTATGAAGGTAAATCCTGTTTAGAGAGAAATTTCCCTTTTGAGCCATTACCCTTCCTTACCTCTTGTGCACTGCCATCCCCCACCCCCCACCCCTGTGGGCTTTAAATGAGCTCTCCCTCTCCCTGAGGCTTGAACAAAGAGTAACCTGACTGGGCCCAATGTGAAGCTGTTGAGGGGAAATGTCCGGTCTGCCTGCTTTCCTTGATTCATCCTGGGGTGTCTAGTGAATTGCCACCACTTCTTCCCAGCACTGTGTATTACATGACCCCTCACATACGGGATCAGAATAGCCTTGATACTGTCAACAACTTAGCCCACTTGGGGCTCAGCAGCCCACAGCACATGGGGCAGTGAGTAAAATGCTTTAGGAATATCTGCACAAGGAAATCCCTTTGAGAGAGGACATGATATTGAAAGTGTCTCGAAGCTGCAGTCATCGGTGAGCAGGTCTGTCGCACAGCAGCCCAGCGTTAAATCCCATGAGTGACTCAGAGTGTTTCTTGACTCACAGATTTGCTGTCAACAGAAACATATTTTGGCTATTAAAGCACAGCAGTCATTTGAATTATCTTTGATCCTTGATTGTGTTTTTTTCCCATCTTACTCTCTCTTCTGCCTCCTAGAGACACTGGCTCTTGTTCTCCATTCAAGAGAGGTTGCTGATTTAGAAAAGAGAAACATTTATGTTGACACTTAGGGAAAGTGGGATTATGTAATTTTGAATCCTGAAGTTATGGGTGTGAGAATTTAGAAAACAGATAATGCTGTGGGCCATGCTCTTCATTTAATCAGCACTGAAGATAAGATTTTAAAAATCCATCAAAGACATCAGGTTATCTGATTTGTTCCTAATCTGTCCTTAGCATAAAGGTTACCCTGAGCTATTCCCAGTAATTTTCAGAGACAGATCCTCTCAGAAGATGAGGTAACTTCTAAACAATGCTTTAGATCAGAGATAGACACATGAAAGACCTGTTAAATGGGGCTGTCCCCACCAGACCTTCCTTCACAGTGGCTCCATAGAGGCCTCCTCTGATGAGAGTCAGTTTAGAAGCTGAGGTTAAACCAGTTGAGAATCAGGATGAAGGACTATGTGCAAGGTACTGACCGTTTAATCTTCTACAAGAACTCCATCTTCCTTCAACCCTGGCGGCTATAAATCACACACCAGAGTGCAAACATTAACACCACACACTGAAAATAATGCGTCTCTCTTTCATTTTTCTTTCCAGGTTTGAGATTTTTAAGAGCTCTTAGACTGATCCAGTTTTCAGAGATTTTGCAGTTTCTGAATATCCTTAAAACAAGGTAGGATGTTCTTTCTTTTTTTTTTTCCTCATTCCGGTCCCCAGTGCCAATTTGTAAATATTAGGTGTGTTTCATTTTCATCACAATAAAGTTAAAGTTCCATTATTCACAGAAAGAGTGATGCACCCCAGAGATCTGAAGAAAACCCAGAGTAGGTTTTGGGTTCTTTCTTTGGAAGGGCTGGGGACTCTGTGGTAAAGAGAGAGAAACAGCTGTGCCTGTGTCCCCAGTTTGGGGGACTTTGCGGGTTGCCTGGAAATCAGGAAATGAGCTCAGCATCATGGGGAAAGGTGCACAGTGGATGAGGGATACATCTGCTCATTGATTCGGAAGTCCTTGCTCTCACTTCTAAATCACTCCTTTATTACATCACTAAATAAGAAATTGAACCTGGCTGTAAAAGCAATAGAAGCAATGCTTTTTGAGAGGCAATCACAAACCTCATATGGCAAACAGAAAATCATTTCATTTCGAAGTACATTTTAGATGTTCGTTTTATAGCCAGTGTAGCCCCTGGGGCTTGCTCTGTGAATTGCCTTTTGGGGAATACCTAAAAACCTCCCGCCGAATGCACCATGACTGCTTCTGTCAACTGCGTTATGATCTGGAAAACTCTACTGGGCCAGCAGGAAAAATCCCCTGGAGATCCCTTTCTTGATGACCCGTGGGTTTGCGGAGCTGGCCTGAACCTAGGGCTGCCTTGATGAATAAACTAATAAAAGGAGTGAGATGTACTCTAATGGAGATCAAGTGCAGGCCATAAATTTCTCTTGTAGGAAATTACACTGTAAGAAGCTCACTGCTAATGTTCCATTTCCTCTTAACATGTTTGATAAATGATTAAAAACAGGGCACCTCTGTTTTGTGATGTATAATTAACACACCTGCATTTGGGGGGCCTTGGGTTCAGCACTGTTTTCCCAGAAACCAAGGCTGGGACCCAGCTTCCTGAATCTGTCACATCCAACAATGTTCCAGGCTATTGGCTTTCTTTTTGGGGTCTTCAGTGGGGCTTTTGTTTGTTTATTTTTGTTTGTTTAAGTCCAACTTGGTTTCCCCTCCCTACCTGTTCATCTATGTGAATGTGAGGCAAATTCACTTTCTAGTAACCTAGTTGAAGAGAGTGAGCATCTAATGCCGAAGAGGTCTTCTGTAGTGTGTCCTTCCACCCTACACTTTCATATCCTGGGGTCGGCATTTACCAGCCCTCTACTTAATGGTATGTAATGCTACTGATTTACAGTGCATATTGTTAATCTTCATAATTCCTCTGAGTGACGGTTACCTTGATTTCCACCTTCTTATGGCTGCTCTTCTGTACAATGGACTCCTGTGACTCTTGAAGTTAAAATGATCAACAGATCTAGCAGTCCCCATTGTTTACCAATATCATATTTGCTCCACTGTTTTTTAGGGCAGAACCTGTATTTTTTAGTGCTGATCACAGGGGCTGTATTGAAGAAACAGTTGTTTATTCTGGTAGGGACGGTGTTGTATGGAGCCATCCATACGGTCTCAAGTGGCGTAGTGCCCTTCTCTCCTTGTTTTGTGATTACCTTATAGATTTGGGTGATTTCAATCTTCTGACATCAGCATTTTAAGAAGGTGCCATTATTCTGAGGAATAACATAGAGAGAACAGTGTTCTTACCTTTCTGTATTCCACATGGTTCCTTTACTGGATGGACTTGGGCAAATGATGAGCCATCTGAATAAAAATACCTCTTTCTGGACTTTTGCCAAGAGCCTCCCACCCCCACCCCCCTAATTTCCCATTCCTTAGAGAAGATTCCTTTCCTTTGGCTGTAGGCAATAGGATTAGCATCCTTGGTGAACAGTCAGCCTGATAACTCTGCACGGATGAGTGGTTTGTTGTCACCATTCAGAGGGGAGAGAGTGAAAGAGCCAGCTAGAGAGAGAGATGACTATAAATCTGGACAGAATGGCCCCAGGGAGGGGTCCTAAGGTGGCAGGCTGCTGGGGGTGAGCCATGCTGAGCCCAAAACCACATTTCCCCAGAACCCCACTCCCTACTGAATGACACTCCTTCTACTGTCAGGGGTGCCTGTCATCACAACCCTACAACTTGGATTGTCCCAGTTCCTGTTGCTTCTGGTCACAACCAGGTGACTGAGTCATTTCAGTAAACCTGAATCAAGCACCTGTTTGTGCTAAGGATGTGTTCAAGGCAAAGGGGTATCTATGGAAGCCTTGTGCAAAGCTAGGTGTCATCCTGGTGGGTCTGGAGATGGGGCGTGTGAGAGGAGAGGCTGACTTCCAGTCAAGGAAGCTGCAGGAAGTGCACAGGTTGGAGATCATGGTCCATGGAGGAACCCTGAGGAACTCTGTGCTCCTGGAAACTTTAATGAGGTTCTGTGGTGGAAAAAAAGAAAGTGGAGATTAGGAAGGCAGGCCAAGACCAAGTTACCAGGTACAGATTAAAGCTTCATTTAGTTGTAAGAACTCCAGGGACTTTAGAACAACCCTCTGAGCCTATTCTCTGTCCAGGTGCCCGGCTACTCCCGGCTCCTTGCATCTGTACACTCAAGCACAGATGTCACAGAGAAATGGAAGCCTTGGTTTTCGTAGGGCTTTGGACTTTGAGCCATTTTCTGGTGACACCTCTGTACTCAGCTGCTGTCATGCGGACCTTCCAGGAGGGTGGGTGGAGGCCCATAATCATCTTTAGGGAGATTTTGTCCGGCTTTCTCTAGTGGTAAATCCCTGCCAATCTGTGGCAGTAGGTAGGGGTGGGCACATCGCAGATGTGGTTTGAAACAATGGTTTGAAGTTGCCATTTCATTTTCTGTTTGAGTGCCTTGCTTGGCCAAGGGCCGGGAGAAACAGGGAAGAGGGAATTAATGTGGGACAAGTTGGGGCAGGAAGAGAGGGAGGGAGAGAGAGACAGGGTAGGGGAGAGATAGATAGACAGATAGATAGATAGATAGATAGATAGATAGATAGATAGATAGATAGATAGATAAATTAAGAGAATTAAGAGGGTAGTGACTCGGATCCTGGCCCGCAGGCAGGATCTGGTGTTGTGCCTGCAATATACAAATACACATGGACTACAGAAATCCTGTGGAGGAAGAAGGATGGCATGGCCACTCTCTCAAGAGGAGAGCACCCGGACCCTTGCCTTGACAGGCTTTTATTGTTTTTCTAGGCCCCTTACATCAAAGATGGTCCTCATAGGTTTGTTTTGGGTGGTTATCTTTTACAGACAACAAAGGACATGATGTCGCTAAATACATCAAAGAAGGATATTTGCAATGTAAAAGGAGAAATGATTGAAACCGGCTATGTTCCATACCTGGAAGGTCTAGCTCAGATTTTGGGAAGATAAAGATACTCAGTAAACATTTGCTGCCTCAGGGTGAGGGAGTTTTAACAAGAGCAAGTCTCATAGCAGCCAAGGTACAATGCAGGCCTGATTTCCCACGGGAGAACCTATCCATGAATGTGGGTCCTGCCCGCCAACCTCACTCCCCACTGACTTTTCGGACTGGGGGCTGAGCCACATTTCCCACGCTTGGAACAGTTCCCCACAGGGTAGGAAAAGGAAACCAGAGCGAATAGGATGACAGAGAAAAAAACATAGATGAAAGAAGCAGATCACAGTTAAATGATAGCATCAGGGCCATTCCCGAAATTGCCGGCCAGTAGAAGAAGCTGAGATGCTCCCTGTACTGAAAATGGGCTGTTGAAGGGGACACTGGGAGTCTCCATGTCATCGTCTGACCTTCTGGCTATTGCCCAGTTGCCCTGCAAACCAGCGAGCAGATGCAGGTGAGAGGACACTTAGTCAGCAGTCAGAGCTTCTCTGTTTAGGCTGTCATTCTGCCCCTCATTTAATGCAGTACATATTGATGATTAGCACATAGATCACACTGCAAATAATGACTTTCTACAGAGAAAGCCCAAGAGAAAATAAACACAAGTGTTAGACTTAACAGATTTAGCAAGGTTCAATGTCCAAAAATCAATTGCATCCTATACATCGACAACAAACATTTATACAGTGTAATTTTAAAGGTTATATTTAAAATCAGAACAAAACTATGTAAGTATCATAAATTTATCACTAGTGCTGCAGACTTTGTGGAGAAAATTATATATTAAAAAAACCCCAAGAAGTCTCATGTGTTATTTGTTGCTCAGTGATGAGTGACCCTAAAACTCAGTGGCCCAAAGTAACTATCACTTTTTAAAATTTCTCTTGGCTGGTGTGGCTCAGTAGATTGAGTGCTAGCCTGCGAACCAAAAGGTTGCTGGTTCAATTCCTGGTCAGGGCACATGCCTGGGTTGCGGGCCAAGTCCTGGGTTGGGGGCTTGTGGGAAGCAGCTGGTCCATGTTTCTCTTGCACATCGATGTTTCCCTCCCTCTCTTCTCCTCTCTCTAAAAATAAATAACTAAAAATACTTTAAAGATAAATAAATAAAATTTCTGAGGATTCTCTGGGTCAGCTGGGCCGCTCTAGTGTAGGTTGACTTGACAGATTGGTCTCTGTGGTCAGCTGATGACTGCAGGTCAGAAAAACACTTCTCTCTCCTGGGCCTCACCTCTAGGCTGTAATCACGCACTCAAAGTCGGGACAGCCTTTGTCCTGGAGCAGCTGTGTCCTCCCATCAGTACTGCCTGCCTCTCTGCCACAGCCCAGAGCAGCGCCTACCAAAAGCTGACTGAGGGCGAGTGAAAGGCAGCAGAGAGAAGAAAGTATGGGAGAACAGCAACAATTTAACATTAAAAAATATCCCATTAAATTTGTGACATACCCAAGTTATGTGATATTCACACACTCACCAAAAGAACTCCACGGCCCTGTAATATAGATATGGGTAGATGAAGAAAGTTCAACTCAGTGCCCTTAAGCAATTTCCAGGGGACAGTGTGTAGATGGTGTGGCTGGAAATGGAACCTAGTCTACTGCCTTTAAGGATGGGACACAGACACAAAACACGGTCACCTAGCAGTTTTTAAAAGAAGGAGAACTGCTCATTCCCTCTAAGTAATGTATGCTCATTGTAAATATCTTAACAATATAGAAAAGCATGAAGGATAAAGTAAAATTTCCCCAACACCACCAGTGGCTGAGGTGGTGTCACTATTATTTTACCGTATCACTTTCATTTCCTATGTGGCATTCCATGTTATGGATGTACCATCATTTACCTAAAAACACGTTTTGGGGGATGTTTTGGGAGTTGAAATCACTGTTCTACCCACATGACCCCAGAAAGAGCTCCAAGGTTAAGTTTAAAAAAAGAGGATTTGATAGGGAGAACCTGAGGAATTGTGCAGGTGGGGCCACATCGTGGGAGCCCGGGATCTGACTCGGAGTGCAGGAGAGCTGCTGCGCGGTCTCAAGCAGCAGAATGATCAGACTTCCGTTTTAGAAACATCTGCGGTTCCACCAGTTGTGTAAAGAGAGGGTTTTGAGTATCTAAGACCATAGAGGATGAGGCCAGTGTGCAGCAGTTGTCCAGCAAGAACGTCAGGCGTTGGCCCTAGGCCGTGCAAGTCAGTGGAGCAGAGGAGGGGGATCTAGAGATATCGGAGCAGTAGAACTGACAGAGCTTGATTTGGCTTCATTCCTTGTTCCGAGCACGTGTCCCGGAGTGGTACGGTCCAGCTGACGTTTCAGGGGTGGGTGTTATACCTCTGTCCAGCAAAGGAAACAATAAAACAAAGTAAGCGCCCTGGCACCGGGCTGTACCCTCAGCCAGAAGTAGAGAGGAAGTTAGTGGACAGGCAGAACAGGGACAAATTTGGGCTTTTATATGGAAATTGGATGGCATTTTCAGTGTTAACCAAACACACATCTTCTTACATACACTGAGGCCCAAGATGGCCCCAGACAGCTCTGGGTTTATAGCTATAATCTCAGAAAGAAACAGACTGCCACTCTCTAGTACAATGGAGACAGACTCTCCCTCCTAGTATCTGCGGAGTCCTGGAGAAGGTCTCTGATCTACAAGAACAGAAAGGTCTCTTCTGCCTGCTCTTGAGTTTCTGTATCCACCGATGTGAATTTCTCTAACGGCTAGTGAGAACTCATGAGATCCAGAAATGATA
This sequence comes from Desmodus rotundus, assembly GCF_022682495.2. Classification (NCBI taxonomy): domain Eukaryota; kingdom Metazoa; phylum Chordata; class Mammalia; order Chiroptera; family Phyllostomidae; genus Desmodus; species Desmodus rotundus. The sequence goes on along the minus strand of NC_071390.1, from coordinate 55,446,029 downwards.
ATGGAAATCCCAGAAAGAGATTTTATTTTATTTTTTAAAAGATATTTTATTTATTTTTAGAGAGGGGAAGGGAGGGAGAAAGAGAGGGAGAGAAATATCAGTGTGTGGTTTTGTCTCGCTTGTCCCCTGCTAGGAACCTGGCTCACAACCCAGGCACGTGCCCTGACTGGGAATCAAACCAGTGACCTTTCATTTCACAGGCCAGTGCTCAGTCCACTGAGCCACACCAGCCAGGGCCCAGAAAGAGATTTTCTTTAGGTGAGTTAGGTTCTCATAATAAGGTCACCATCCCTCCCTCCCTCAAGGCATGGAAAGTGGGCTAGAATCACTCTAACCACTGGGTTGGTCATGAAGTCTGTGTCTCTCTCCAGTGGCCTCTTTTGCCATGCAGAGCACACAGCACTGTCCCTGCTACCCCACCCTCCTTCCAAGGAGCCCTGTGCAACCTAGTGAGGTCCTGATTTCAGAGTATGAAGAACATCCACCAAGAGTTAACCTTGTGTCTTTTGCACAGAGCTTTTAGATGATTGCCTGGTTGTAGAGTTTAATTCAGAAAGCAAATGCCGAGGACCAGGAATCTGTAATGGTGCTGACGCCATAAACATAATCAGATTTCAGTGCTGAATATGGACTCTTTCAGCAACAATGATTAAATGTGCCACACACAGCAAGAGCTCCCTTAAGCACTATTAATAATACTGTGACTAATCATTTAAAGATTAATAATCACCACATTTAGGTCATTTTTTTTCCAAAGCACCAGGAGGCTCAGAGACTCCAATAGCTTTACTATCTCAAGAGGCTCCCCTGGTTATCGGTGGGACACTGCTTTGTTCAGGGCCTAAGGATCTGGGAGTTTGTAAGTGAATCAACTTGGTACTTAATTATCCTCTGAGAAAATGAATAATACATGCGTCCCTGAGATCTCTCCCTTTGCCTCATCTGCTTCTCAGACTCCGCTGTTAGAGTGACCCTAGAGGGCTTGAGAGGCAGAGGCAGGGGAGGGGTCCCCTCTGTTTCGGCTTCCGTTTCAGAAACTGGCGAGGGACAGGTTGTGGTGGTGATCCAGCTGCAGCGGTGCTCAGCTCATTGAGTGCCAGTGTTGCTTCACTTGATGTGATTGGTGAGTGGATGCCTTAGATCTATTTGCCTTATTTCCACTCTGCAGATGTCTATGGTGGGGCAGGGGGACTATTATTCCAGAGGGAGAGGACTCTGCAGGGCCGGTGAGTGAGCCTCCAGGGCTGGCTGGGTGCTCTGGGGAACAGAGAGGCAAGAGAGTTAGTTACTGGATCTCTCAGCTCTAAGGAGAGGCTTAGATGGGAGATTTTAAACATTATTATGGCCAGCTGGTGATCTTCATTCACAGCTATAGCAACTACTTAGAGGTGAGGCATGACCCACGGTCGCCAGAGTCTGGGAAAAACGAAGGCCAGGATTTGGCAGGTCTGTGCTAGATTCCTACCAGAACTTCCAGGCCACGGAACTAGCTGGTGAGCAGACTAGTGGGTGGTACAGGATCTGCCCTCTTCCTCAGGCCTACTTTACAGATCTGATCAATTTGGGGTTCTCTGAGAACATTTTGGATATTGCCCCCTTCTATTGTACTCAGATGGCTTTTAATTGCAAGTGACAGAGTCCACCTTGAACTAGCCTTGGGATGACTGTGAGTCCAAGAGGGTACTGGGCATATCTGATTCAGGGGTTCAGGTTGCTTTATCAGGGTTCTGCCTCTCTCTCCATCTCCTTTGGATTTCACTCTCAGGTAGAGTTTTCTCCAGGCAGATGGTCTTCGAGAGCTCCAGGCCTACGTTTTTTAAACCCAAATCTCAGAAGGAAAATGATTCTTTCCCCCTTATTTTCTGAAAAATGCCTCTACTAGTCTCTACCTCATATCTCTTTAGAGCTTGGAGTTCCCTCCATTGGTTAGCCTGGCTTGGGCTGGCCAGGTAGAAGGACAGGTGGGGCTTTTGCTTGGCACCTAACCATCCACAAGGCTGCCCTGGAAGAAGAGATGTAGGACAAAGCAAAGCGTCATAGAAACAGAGGTCCACATAGCTTCTTCGCACTGCCTCTCCAAATTATTTCGGTTGGCAAGCTTTGGGTCAGACAGCCAGCCCCAGGTTTGAATATTGATCCACCACTTACTAACCATGTTTCCTCAGGCAAGCTGCTGCTTAAGCTCACTGAGCCTCAGCTTCCTTCTGTGGTTAGTGGGAACTGTACCTGTATCAAAGGGTCAATGGAAAACTACAGAGAAAATGAAGAACTCCACAGTGCCAGCACATAACAAAGGTTCTATACATATTGGCCGTTATTGTGGGCCACTATTGGAATCTGGCACTCTAGAAATGACCAACAAAGACAGAGTGGACTTCTTTGTTGGTTTTCTCATCTGTTTTTGAACCATAAGGAAGTCGTTGTACACATTCCAAAGGATTAATCTTACCCACAAAATGAGAATATCTGCTTATGCTTTCCTGAACTGTCAGAGCCAACTCTAGAAAGCCAAGACCATGGGTTCCTCTGCTCAGTTGTGTAAGAGGAAAGAGACCGAAGGAAGAAGAAAGCGGGACTCTGGCATCATGCCTGTCCTGGCACCACTGACCCCTACCCCCACTGGCGGCTCTGCCTTTAACCCCAGTTGCCCCATGGACCACCACCCCACCCTACCCTCCTCCCCATGGTGGTCCCAGCAGAGATGTAGTTATCAGAACTTTTCCTTTCTATCCTTTCTCTGTGGCAGTTCTAGGCAATCAATATGTCAAGAATGTCTCCTCCTTGGGGCAGTACCCTCTGACCCTTTCTCATATCCTGTGCACAGAGTGTAGGGGAGGCATAGCTTTGCTCTAGCAATCAGGGAAGACTTTCTGATGATCTCCTATCTGTGACCGTTGTTCTGTAGTGTGGTGACCAGGAGGGCAGGCCCTGGAGCTAACCTGCCTGGGCTCAGATTCTAACTCCGCTGCTTACTCTGTGAACCTGGGTCAGTTTCTTAACCTCTGGGTGACCTCATAGAGTCATTAGGGAGGTTCGATGAGTTAATATATGTGAAGCACTTAGAATGGTGGGGCGCATAATGAAAATGTTAGCCATTACTACTTCTATGATCTTAAACTCTTAGAATTAAAATCATTGGTTCCTCTTGAGAGAGAGGCGGGAGGAGGCAGAGATAATCAATCAAGAACGATGGGCGGAACCACCCTGTGGGAGGTGTTAGACCGCCATGGGGAGACTGAGAGAGAAAACAGTTGTTTTCTGCAAGATGCAGTTAGGTGTGTGAGTCAAATAACCATCTAAAGTGACATTACAAAAGATGTCCTAAGACAGTGGGATCAATTACCAGTGAGTGGCTGGAGGTAAGAGCCAAGAGGAGGAGTCCCTTTGTGTTGCAGAGGAGGTTGTGGGTTGAACCAGGTTTTGAAGAGAAGGAAAAACTTGGATAGATGGGAAGGGCTTTCCCCCTGGGCAGTAAACACAGACATGGTAAGTAGGTTTGGCTGTGATGAATGTTCCACAAGTTTATGTAGAGGAATAGCAGAAGGAGAGCCGGAACTTCAGACAGTGTTGGAAATGGAAGGAGAGTTTGGACATAACATTTTACTCAACAGGGAGCCTTTGGGCAGGAAAGTGACCTGCTGTTGGCAGTGTTCAAGGAACTTTGACCCACTGGGAGTGAGCAAGGTGAAGTGTAGTGGGAAGATTGCAGAGGAAGGGACCAGTTCACTCAGCACATACTCATAGAAACACTACTACGTGCCAGGGACCCACTACCTCTGAGATCTGGACAGCCAAGGCCCCTCCTCTCAGGGAACTTAAAGTTTAGTGAGTTCCAGCTGATGCTGGTGGTGCTGAAATGATTAGGGCTGAGGTTTCTGGGAAGCAGGATATTCTTATGGTCTTAGAGTCTCACCACACAGAAGGCAGATGAATTACCAAAAAGAAATGGGTGCCTTTCGGGAGATCTGGCGTTTCCATGGTAACCAAGTGACTACACCTGTGTGGCTGAGGCGGGATTTCCTGAGATGCCATTCTGACTGGGAAGCAGGCAGATATTCTTAACAGAAGAACTTAGACATGACTGAAACATGGGGGAACTAATCACACAAATCCACAGTATGGGACAGCTGATCCCATAAGACAGCTGATAAGGGGTGCACAGAAAATTAAATGTCATTAAAAACAAACAAAAGGTGGGTAGATTGTAGGTTAAAAGAGAATTAAGCAGGAATCGGCAGACTACAAATCCCATGGCAGCCCACTGCCTGCTTTGTAAATACGGTCTTATTGGTACACAGCCACATCCTTTCCTCCGCATGCTGTGTAAGGCTGTTTTGTCCTGCAGTGGCCACTCTGAGTAGTCGTGACAGGGACTCTATGACCCGCAGCACCTAAGATGTTCACTGACTGGCCCTTTACAGACGCATTTCTGACCCCTGGATTAAAGCAACATTATAACCAAACTCAGTGCGTGAACCTTGGTCAGTCCCTGGATCAGGGCGAAGAAAATGAAAACGTCAGTAAACATAATTTGTGGGCAACTGGAGAAATTTGAATAAGGAGTGCATATTCAGGATGTTACTGAACTCCTGTTAGCTCTCTGAGGCACGGCAATTATATCGTGATTGTGTTGTACAATGTCCTTTTTAGGTGCTGAATGCTGAAGTATTTAGGGGTGTGTGTCATGATGTCTGCAGTCTGCTTGTAAGTGGTTCAACCAATAAATAAATACCTACATAAGTAGAAAGAAAGAAGGAAAGAAAAAGAGTAGAGATGAAGTCAGTGAGGTGACAAACTGTTAATTAGTCTCGGTGAAGTGCAATCAAGTGTTCATTACACTGTTCTTTGATTATTTCTGTAGATTTAAAGATTTTCAAAATAAAGTTAATTACAGAAAAACTTGAACACAATTGGGGATGTGAATTTAGGGACCATCTGAGTAGCCCTTATGTGATCTTCCCATGTGCTCTGGCTGGGCGGACTTCTGCCCCTTCTGGGGGGTTCCCTTCAGAATCAGAGATGCCCTGGGGTGTTAGAGGTGAGCTTCCTGTCACTCTGGCAGATGGCACAGACAGGGGCTTCTTTTGTAACTTGGGGATTTTGCTTGTTGTCTCTTTTGTGCAGTAATTCCATCAAGCTGGTGAATCTGCTCTCCATATTTATCAGCACGTGGCTGACAGCAGCTGGGTTCATCCACTTGGTAAGTGTGCTTGAAGATGCTTTAGCTCTGGCTCTCCTGGAGCGAGCCCCTCTCTGAGTCATTTTAGCACCTGAATTTTTTCTTACTGGTGAGAAACTTAAGCCCAGCTGTAGAATGTAGGAAAAGAAAAAGCAGCTGCACCATTGTCTGGGTTTCCAACCCTTTACCCCAAACTGGTTCCAAATGGTTAGTAATGTTCTCACTGTTATTCTGAGGTTTTTAGCTCACCAGTAGTGCTCTGAAGCTTTGGTACATTTTTATTCTGTGTGCAATACCCTCCAAGAGCCACAAGATGGCAATGCTTCCTCAGCAACCACACAAAAACGTCTTGGGGACTAGGTTAGAAGTTTGACCCACATCTCTTCCTAAACAACAAATTCAGATCCCTGGATTTCTTTTTACTTCTCCCCTTCCAAAAAGCCACCTTTGATTCTCTTGCCTGATGACTTGTCAGGTTATTTTGTATCTCAAAAATGTTAATTCATTTAAATTAATCACTCTTTGAAAGGCTTATATTATGAAGTCAAGCTGTCCTCACCTCTTCAAGGCAGACTTTTTTCCTGCTTTTAGGGAACACAGCTATTGTGCAAAGCCTGTTTGATACAAATACAAAGTGTCACACCTGGAAAGAACCTCGTGTAACTCTGAAGCTTTGAGTAAAGGTGCCCTTCCCTGATTGACTCTCTGCATAAGGGTGGAAGCATGCATTTAGCAACCCACCATTTGGATTTACATCATTTCAATCCAGTGGAGCTCAACCTGATTGGAAGCCCAGGCTCTCATTCAGTCACTAGATCTGATGGGCTCCCCACCCACCTCTTCATGCTGATGGGATTCCTGGCTGAAATGGCCCTTAGATAATCACCCTAATTCTGCCAACTGCCTAAGTCACAGATACGGAGGGGCTAGTCGTATGCAATAGGCCAGTGACCTCACCTTCCTACTGTGTGAAGTACCTTCTGATTCACCAGGAAACCACCACAGAAATGGAGGACAGGTGCCCATGTGTGGAAGAGGCCAGCTCGTGGCAACTTTCCGTAATAGCTGAGTTGGAGGTCTGGGGGCCTGCCCCTGCACCGGCCTTGCTGACAGGTCACAGGCATTGGTCATGGAGATCCAGCCCCATCTCTCCCAGGCTCCTGAGGGAATCTAAAGTACCTCTGTTGCTTGCCTCATGGTTTTGTTGGCAGATCAAATATGAAAGGACTGAAAGCGTTTTGTTAAATTTAAAGCAGAGATGGGCAGACTACAGCCCTGGGGCCACAGGTCTCCAAATGTGACCATGCTTCCTCAGTTTTTGGTGTTGCCTGTGGCTGATCTCACCTGCAAGTGAAGAGCTGAGTCGACCCTACAGAGATCAGACATTGCATAGCCCGCAAAGTGGAAAACATTTGCTCTCTGGCCCTCTACAGAAAAAGCTTGCTAGCCCTGGGTCTAAAGTATTGTGCAAAAGCAAATTGTTCTCATGAGCTCACTTTCTGTGTTCCTGGGGAAATTCCTGCAGTTTGCAGGGCAGAGCCATTGCTGACATTCTGCACGTCAGGGAGAGCAGAGGCAGACTCCAAGAGATGCTGTTTGGGATTTGGGCATAAGATCTGGAGGAGCCAGGCCCCTGGCCAAATAATGAAAGGAGGAGGCCCCCTGTCAGAGGGTCTAGAATTTCTCTGGGAGCATGTGAGTTGGGCCCTCTGGGACTGAGCAGGAGCTCACTGAGAAAGGTCAGGCCAGGGCTCTCTGGCTCTTTCCTTGATGGGAACATGGCCAGAGAAATGCCTGAAAATTCAGCTGACTTCAGATCTTTAACAATGAGAAGGAAGGTGAGCTAGGGATATTGACTTCTGTTCCTCTCCCTCTTAACCCCAGTCAGCAAGGAAGGTGTGATTGTGTTCCTACCATTCTGCTTCTCTGCTACCTGCTCAGCCGTCACTTACAGAAATTGGCCCAGGGCAGAAAACACCGTGTGTGGAGAGGGCTGCACCTCCAGAATCATTCTGCTGGAGCTTTTGGGTTCCTGGTTTGTAATATATGTATATAGTCTAACGTTTTCCTTTTTCTCCCCTATCCCCTTGCTTTAGGTGGAGAATTCAGGGGACCCGTGGGAAAATTTCCAAAACAACCAGGCTCTCACATACTGGGAGTGTGTCTATTTACTCATGGTTACCATGTCCACGGTTGGCTATGGGGATGTTTATGCAAAAACCACACTTGGACGCCTCTTCATGGTCTTCTTCATCCTCGGGGGACTGGTAAAAACTCTTTATTATGGTGTTGGTTTTTATGGTTATTAATATTCTCTGTTATCCATTTCCTTAAAGCTTTGAATTTTGATACTGTGTTTCTGCATTAGAAGCAAGTGACCCCTTAGTGTTACAATCAGGCTAAGTAAGTCCCAGCATGAGGGTGACTTCTCTGCATATTTCTTTGGTGTATTGAACTTGTTTCCCAGACACCCAGGCATGTTGCCCTTGTCAGGGACAGACATTTAGCCGGGAGCAAACCTAATTGTCTTAAGAAAGTGATGCTCACTTATTAAGTGAGAGTGTCTGTCCCTTCGTAATGTAATTCAGCATCTGACATTCCGCAAGGACAGTTGCTGTCACCTGGCCCTGGTAGATGCTGTCGATACTCTATAGACAGTTTGCGGTTTCAAGAGCTCCCCTGCCCCTTTATGGTCCTCCCCAAACTTCCAACAAACACTGTGGCTGGGGCCCGCCCTAAAGAGCAGGGTCTCTGCATCAGAGAGCCCACCGGTCCTGCACGGGTGGACGTCACCCTGTGAGCTGTGTGTTGGTTTTATAAACAGCCAACCAACTGTTACGTGCGACACCTGGGATATTTTTCCTCCCCCCTTGTAAGTCAGAAGGTTTTGCTGTTTCCTTTTCTGGTCTATGCAGATCATAGTGGTCGGTGATGATGTGAGTTTCAAGGGGGCTTCTGGCAGCCCACAGGCGGTGGCTGCATTTTGTCTTTCAAAGCAGCTCACTTAAAGTTTAGATTTTTGCTTTGGATGAGGTAAGTGGTTGAAGTCCTGCTTCACACACAGCTTGCACGTGCGTACACAGCACACACATTCACATGATGCATACACATCTGTCTGTCTTGTATGCATAGGACATATGCATTCTGAAATGTGTATGAATGTACATGTGCACGTGTGCGTCAGCGCAAGTGTCCCGCAGCCCGTTCGAGGCCCCTGTAGACAGAGACCCGAGAAGCCGGCCACGAGCACAGTGTTTGCTGGACAAAACATGGCAGATTTGTGTTTCTCCTCACTGTCCTTTCCTCCCACATCATTCCCTAAATTTGTCTTGTGTGCATTTGAGTGATAGTTTTTAAATGGAAATGTTTGTATTTTTTAATCTTCCTTTAGTATTTATTGTCTTCAGTCACTCAGAAAGGCATTGACTCCCCTTCGAATTTTAACTAGAAGGAAAGGTCTCCTCTTGCAGTAGCCTGCAGGTGTGAGCCTGTGAGTGTGTACCTTCCCCAGCACGTGCCCCCTCTACTTATTTCTCTTCAGGAAGAAGAGCTAGATGCCAATTTACTTATTCCTGTCTCCTTCGTATTTTTCTCAACTGTGATTTTTTTTTTTTTAGTTGTCTGGGTTGGCTAATGTTTGTTTTGTTCTGTGTATTTTCAGGAACTTGCCCTTTTTGTGCTTTTTAAAAAATAATCCAAAATATCAGTATATACCTTCACAGTTCTAACCCTTTTGTGTTTTCAGATCTTAGTATCCCCCCCTCTGAAAAGGTCACACCCTTTCTTTGGCCTGTCTTTTTAGTCTCTCTTCTGTCTCCTATCTTCTCCTCAGGCCATGTTTGCCAGCTACGTCCCTGAAATCATAGAGTTAATAGGAAACCGCAAGAAATACGGGGGCTCCTATAGTGCGGTTAGTGGAAGAAAGTAAGTATGCCCAGAGGTTTTGCTGCCTCCGCTGCGGTAGAATCCTCTCTGCATGCCATTTTTTTTTTGGCTCTTGTTTCTTTGTTTCATGCATGTAGGCAATGTTTGCCCGCTACGTGCCCGAAATTGCTGCTCTCATCCTGAATCGGAATAAATTCGGCGGGACTTTTAACAAACATGGAGGCAGAAAGTAAGTCAGTTGCATCAGAAAAGATGTGGTTGAGTGACTTCCGAGAGTCCCCATGGCGGTGGCACCTGAATCCTGCCCCTCTCCTACCCCACCCAGGTGCTTCTGTGAGGGAAGGGCCACATTTTGTGTGGGATGTGATGTCAGAGGTTACCCAGGTTGTCACACTGGGACCAACCACCTAGCTCCATTCTCATTCACAACTTTGTTTCCTACACATCTTTCCAAGAGACATGGATTTGTCCTGGAAGGGGTCCACCTGTAACTGGGCCCATATTTTCTGTGCTGATCCCTAACAAGTGAACCAAGCTCATTCATTCTTTACGCCAACTGGCTTGGTGGTTACACTCTGGTCCCTCACACTAAAATGATGCCATCCTATGGTGGTTTTTGTACAGCAATAACATGAGATCATATTCCAGCAAGGAACTCTTAGGGAAGACAAGGTCAAGGTCACCCTGCCTACTGTAAGGTGTGTGGCCACCAGGGAACCAGTTCTCATTAGCCAGGCACAGGGCTCATCCTCAGAGGGATCCATTACTCAGCTGAAATTTCTTTTGGGCAACCAATGATATGTTTACGGCATGTCAGGGCATTGCGTGCTATGGCTGGTGAGTCTTTTGTTTGGCTTCCCAGGCAAAAATGCTTTCCACATGGGATCTCTTTCAATTTGTGCTCAGATCCCTTTACCAGTGTCGGTATCAGTGTGTGGGTCCTTCATCAGCCAGAGGCTGTACTCCTGAGCACGGGGTGGGACCTCGCCACCCTGTCCCCTGCCGGCCGTCATCTCTCGCGGAGAATGTCAGGCTGGCAGCAACCTTTCTTCACTATTAAAAAATTTTTTTTCTTGGGCACACAGCTTTGTTTCTGAGGTTTTGTTTTTGAGTTTTTGTTTTTATTTTTACTTCTCTAGAGTAAGATGCACACTTCTTTAAGGTACAGCTCAGGAAATCTGTACCTCTGTGCACACCCAGACCTAGATGCAGAATGTTTTCCTCACTCTTGCCCCTTCCCTGTTATAGAAGCTGCTGCGTTGAAATGAGTTTTGTTTTTGCTCTTTTTTCATTCCTTTTCAGGGCAACTGTGAAAAAGCCTGTTTTGTTTTTTAAGAGAAAATCACCCCCTTGGCACAGCATCCCCCCTATCATCGCTCCCCGTTGCCACACTGCCACGTTCGTGAGCCAGTCCCTCTCCTGTGGTGACGCGGGCACATCCTGAGCTCAGGTGTCCGGTCCTCCCTCCAGAAAAGGAAGAGGTGGGGAAGAGGGCTCATTTTCTTGAACGACCCACAGGACACCCATTCCCTTCCAAAGGAACAAAGGACAGTGGGGGAGAGGAAGCCAGTTGGCGTCTTTTCCGTGGAGGCAGCACATGGCTGCGCCTCCCCTCTCATGGAGCCTCCTCTTCCTATTATTGTAACTGCCCTGGATGAGATGAGAACCAAGCTGTTCTGGTTTCTGGGCCACTGGTTGGATCCAAAAGGCCAAATACATCTAAAGATTCCCATTGGTCGTTTGTTCCATGCCAAGAGGAAAACAGCTTCTCTTTTCATTTTGCCTCGAAGGTGTGCACGGGTTGCCATAAAGCAGAAGGCATTGTGAGGCCTGGGGCTCTCTGCAGCCTCCCCAACCCACTGTCCCAGCCAGCTTTTCCAATCACTGCTCCCAAAGGAGTCAATAAAATCAATTGCCCCAAAGTCTTTGTTGAAATTATTTCTGGACTCTCACTCCAGGTAAATTCTACTTCCCCTCCGCGCACAACCCCCACCCCCTGCCCCAAATATAGCTTCCCAAGCCCATGTGGGTGGGCCTTGCAGGCAGCTTTGGTTGACGAGTGACCCAGACCAGGCCCTCAGACCAGTGCTCACTCACGGCCTGGTCTGACGGGTCATTTGTTGCCGTGGCATTTCCACTCAGACCCCTGCGTGGTGATGACTTCAGATCACAGACTCCCCGCAGCCTTTGTTCTGCCTCCATCACCATAATCTTTTATCACTGCTGTTAGCCTGTTTCCCTCCCCCCTCTTTTTTTCTCTTCCCTTTATGAAAATGCACACTTTGCTTTTAATGTTCTCTTTGGGTCTCCAGTGTTCCCCGACCCCGCGGACAAAGAGCAGGTCTGTCATCAACACTGGGACTGTTCACTTTACTTTGCGCATTGTTTCCTGGTTCAAAAGCTAATTACTAAGTAGTTTAAAGAAGCCCTTTGGTCACTGAGATCTTTCATCAGAAAATATAAGCTTGGGAGAGGAGCGGTAATAAAGGGCCATTAGCACCCTTTGTTTGATGTTGTTTTTCCAGTCAGTAGAACAAGATTGATGAAATGTTATGTTTGGCCAAAATTTGAGTTTTCATTTGGAATTCAGCGTTGAGAGAATGGGCTGTCAGAATCAATAAGTTTTCTTGCGCTGGGGATATGGGCATGTGGTAGTAATTAGCAATATAAGGTCTTTAGTTGAGCAACCAAGCATGGGTTCTGGCAGCAAACATAATGAGAAACTACAGTTGTTCTATTTCTAACGTCAAAAAGTTTCCAGATAAAATTAAATGCATTTGCAAGAGGAAAGCAGCTAAACTTTGTTGAAAGACAGAGTTCAGACTCTGAAAATAGCGTGCTTTGCCCCATGTTTTTGTGTATGCATAAATATACGTGCTGTATTCATGGACACACTTACACATACGCTGCTCCCTAGGAGTTAATCAAGTGAGTGCCTGGAAAGTAATTAAAACATATACATAGTTAAGGGATTTGTTTATGTTTGCATATTTTAGTCAGGAATAACCTCCCTAAAAATGCATTAACTTGTCAGAGAACTCAAGGTAACTCGCAACCCAAAGCTGTGGAGACACACAACTTCGAAATCCAAAGATTATTTAGAGTAAAAGAAAATTAGGCAGAGGAGCTCAGGGGTTTGTTTATGTAGCACCCAATTTTGGGATACTGGAGAATATGAAGATTTCATTGGCACCTCATTTCTAGTACATGTTTGGCATAATGTAAACACTTCACATAGCATCCCCAGAAGGTCTTCACCACCAGCACGGTATCAAAGGTGTACGTGGCTTACTCTAATGTTCTCATCAATATTCCACACCTGACCTCCCACAGGACATCCGAGCCAGCAGTGGCTGTGGGGAGGCATGGGTCTGTGTGTCAGCTTTTCTCTAATTTATCTTGTGTTGGGCCTCCTAAGAACAGGGACTTCTGTATCAACAACCAAGGGTTCTAGGAGTGGCCAAGGAAGGAGATCTTTCCAAGTTGGAGGTCTTGGGGACAATTAAACCCTTGGGCTGAGTCCCCAAATTTTATTCAGAAGAGTAACCTGCCTACAGCCCAGCCTTTCTCCTGAGGCCACTGCCTCCTCCTTTTTGCTCTCATGTAACGTCAAAGCTGCTCAGAGGTGGGGGAGCACAGGGGTGAGGCTCCCATGGCCTTTGGGACCCCAGCACGCTCCCCTTCCTCCCACAGCTCCTGCCGTTTCCCCCAGAGGTTTCCTCTCTGCGTGTGACTCAGCCCACTCCTGGTTAATTTATGAGAACTGACAGATCATGGTTTGAGGTCACATGGCCAAGGGCCATGGAAAATAATCGGCCACAGAGAAGAATCCATCTGCTCAAACCCGCTTATTAGAGGAGGCCTTCTATTTCCCATGCTGGGCTTCTGGGGCCGAAACTGGGGCAGTCTTAGGCCAGGTGTTTAGGACAGAGGAGAATGGGATGGGTTTGGATTATTCTACTGATTCCTAGTAACCAAATACTGAGAAGACACACGGAAAGAGGAATGAGTAACAGAGGACAAGGAGTAGGCAACAGGGAACAGGAAAGTGAATGTAATTTACTTGGAGGAAATGTCCCAGTTGGATGAGAAAGCTGGGTCTCCCTTCTGATTGGGGGAATAGTTGTCACAGACTAACCAGGTCTAGCTCCAATTCATGCAAGTTGTCTGTGAAACTTAAATGCTAATGACTTTTCTTAGAACGTTTGCTTGTATACTTCTGGAAGCGACACTGTGAGTCAATATAATGCAAAGCCCTAGGACCTCCTTCTGTGACAATGATAGTAACTACAGACACTTGCACCTTTCTTTATTTCACATCAACCTGCGAGGAAGGTATTATTATCATCTCCATTTGCAATGGGTGAGGAAACTGAGGAACAGAGAGGTTAAGTGACTCGCCTGACATCACACAGCTAGTGAGGGGTAGATCTGGGATTTGACTGGGGCAGCGTGTTCCACTGGGACATGTCAATTCTCCAGATCATCTCTTGAGACCCTGGTCTGCTCTCAGTGATCTTATCATTGTCTATTTTCTCCACTCTGTCCTTAAGTGAGGCCAGGACACTGCATGTGATGGAGAGGAAGAAATGCATGAGTATCACTTGGGGTCTGTCGCCTCTTTCTGATCATTTATTACCTCTCAGGGTCCTGGCCCCAGAATCCAGGACAAAAAGTTGGAATGGGGATGAAACAATTTTTAGTTTTAGTTTTGCTCGTTTTGTTAGACAAGAAATGTATTTACCTCTTGAACACTTCTACCAATGAGGGGCTTTCAAGGATGGACAGACAGATCATTGATCAAATTGAGATCAGTGTGTTATTTGTGGATTTCAACACTTTCAGCCCCTTCACTGGCTCCATCCTTCCTGGGGAGTTCATTTTCTAGGTTACAGACATGGTAGATGGTAGTGATTGGCCAGATTTGTATACCTTCCTGGGGCAGGCCTACCTGCATTTTGTCTTAAGGAGAGCCTTCTCTGCCCTGGTGGACAGATCTACCTGTTCCCTTCAATTCCTTGGCTGTTCTGCAGCACAGCTTAGAGCACATCTCTGGTTGTGGTTTCTTAACTTTCAGTGAGAATTAGAGTAGCAGGAGCTCCTTTCAGAGCATCCTCTGCAAGGTACACTTTCTGGGTTTATTTCAGAACTTTGAGTGGGGATAGCTGCATACTTCTGGAGGGAGTGGGGACAGTCGACCTTCAACCTCAGGTGTGCTCTCAGGGTTGGAAGGACCCCCAGAGCCATAGAGGTGGGCAGACTCTATTGTGCCTGTCCATTTAAAAATGAAAACAGAGTGCTTTTTAATGTCCTTTCATGTAAGTGCTTATATTTTGAAGAGTATTCAGTAATTTGGAACAAAATGTCAAGAACTGAGAACTGCTAGAGCACAGTTAGTTAGTTACCTGCCTCACTGTCCAGTCCTGGTATTATCTCCATTGGTTCATTCGTTCAGTTCAGGATGCCCACTAAGTACCTCTGTGCCCAACAAAACGCAGGGTTGTGTTGGGTGCCAGGGATGCAGCAGTGCCCTGGGATGAGCAGGCCACCCATGGACCCTGTCCTCGTGGAGGTTGCAGTCTCCAGGAGGTTATAGGCAATGAGCCAAGGGTGATGAAAGAAGTTACCAGACATAAATTTTAATATATGCAGCAAAAACAGAGACAAAACCAAAGATTCTGTTATAGAGTAAAACAGGGATTATTTATCTTCAGTAAAGTGGTCCAGGGAGGGCGGCCAGTTGACACCTTGGAGATATGACAGCATGTACAGTGACTACTTAACCCAGCTTTCATTACCCCCCAAAGAAGTTAACACTCTAGGTTTTAAAATCCATGTTTTGTGAACCCCTCTTGCCACCATCAGTCTTGTCTTCTACCTCTGTGGGACTGAGTCCTGAAGTCGTTCTCTCTGGGGCTCTGGGTTGTTCTTCCACTGATCCACCAGGCGAGACATCCATATACCTTCCCTGGATCTCTGGCTCTTTCTTTCCTCTTATCAGAAATATGCTCATCATCCCCCTCCTCGTCCTTTGATCATTTCTAATCCCACTTCCCCGACCCTCCTTCATGGCTGCCTTGTGTCGACATGAAATTCCACTGCACTTTCTTCACCACACTCAGGTTTCACCACCCCCCCCCCCCGTGGTTCTAGACCTTTTTTTTTTTAAAGAATTGGAATTTTAAATGATCTGCTGTGGGGGAACAGGGATTATTTCTTTACAAACACTCATTCAACGTACCCCTGGTAGGGCCCCCACCTAAAAGAGAACCAACATAAGTTATGCCTTCATCCTCATTCATCCCACATGTGTCTGTCGAGTGCTCACTACATGCCAGGCACTGGGGCGATGTGTTTCTACCTACCAATAAAACTCTCCAAATGTGCCACATCGACCGTGAGCTGCACATTATGTATTGTTTGACCACCAGTGCGGTGGGGGAGTGCAAACTCCGAGCTTATTTAAGCTTCCCCTGTTGGTTCCCAGAGGTGACCCTTTCTCTACAACATTTCCATTGCTGCTGTTCCTGAGAACACCTGGCCCCAGCACTTGGGAACAGGATGCAGGTTACTTCACCTGTTGTCATCTCGGGCCGAGTAACTTGGGCCTTCCCTTCCTTTCCTGGCTACGTGGAACATGGGCAACACTCACTCTTGCTTCTCCACAGTCTGCATCCGGGGCTGTTCCTGGGAGTGGTGCTCCCTGTGAGATGTCATTTGTGATTTCTGTTTCCCAGACATTGTTCTGGTTGAAATGTGACTGAAGCTTTGCATTGTACACGAACTCCCATCCCTTGACAAGTAAGCCATTTAGCCCTCTCCTTGCAACACCCACGCGAGCCCCAGCCTGAACTCCCCAGCAATGTCTTCAGATTCCTAGTTTTTAAAACCCTAAATTAGCAAATCATCAGCATATCACTGGGAAGGATCATCTGGTAGCCATTCCAGTCAAAAGGAAACACAGGCCCCAATAACCGATCTTCACAAAGATATGAAGAACTGTAGACAGACAGATACAGTAAATAGGAAGACAAACAGATAATTCAAGTTGACAGGCCATCTTGGACTGATTAGGCATTCTGCTTTGATTAACATTAAACTTTTAGGGGAGGTAAAAAATGAGATTGCCCTAATACTTCAGAACAATGACCCCTTGACTACTTCTGAAATTCAGTACCGAGGGACAGATACCAAAAGCAAGTGTCAATTAGATGCTGGATCATATAATGTAATATGCCAGATACTTCTTTCCGATGAGAGGGGTCTTAGTGGGTGTGGATGTGGGCGCTTCTTTCTTTGCATCTGCTTTGGATTCTTATAAGCCACATCTTCTGCCCCTTTCAAACTTGACGCTCTATTTAAAGAGACTTGGTTGCATATTAAATCAATTTCCTGATAATACTAATGGAATGAAAGCTCCCCCTCCCTGCCGCTGACACTTTCCTGCTGTCTCTCTTCGCTTCTACACACTTATCAAAATGTTCCAGCTATTGTTCTGCAAACAAGAATAGAAATGTAGGTGGGAGATGAACTATGTGCCTAAAAAAATAAAAAATTACATTCAAGCCTAGATTTTGCTCTCAAATGTTCTTTCTTCCATTAAAAAAAGAATTCTGAATATGACTTTTCTAATTATAATCCTTGAAGAGTCTTTCTCTTTAACCTCACATTTGATTGGATGAATCCTTGCTGGGTAGATTTCAAATCTGGAGAAGGAATGAGACCCTCTGAGACTGAGTTGCAGCGTTCTGTGTCTGGCTGTGCCATTCGTTCTGATGGAAGTTGTTCCAGAGCTGCACAAAGCAGGTCTTAGTACAATAGATTTGGGGTTCATCCCATAGCTGCTGCCATCATACGCTGAAAATAAACCAGGAAACTTTCTAACTGGCCAAGCCCAGTGTCTCTGTTTATTAAAAATCTATAGGGGCTAATGCAATGTGAAACTCATGGAAACCTGATTGTGTGACTCTCAGGATCCGGCCTCCTCATCCAGCACTGGTGTCACATAATGGTCATGGCCTG
This sequence comes from Desmodus rotundus, assembly GCF_022682495.2. Lineage (NCBI taxonomy): Eukaryota > Metazoa > Chordata > Mammalia > Chiroptera > Phyllostomidae > Desmodus > Desmodus rotundus. Next base: position 55,428,943 of record NC_071390.1, on the reverse strand, counting down.
TTCCCATCCCCAGAACCACAGGGACTGCTCCAAATGTGGGTACCAACTGTCAGTAAAAGCAATCTGATATCCCCTCTCTATGCCTTCCCAATAGGGGGACGTGGAGGTGATTCAGAGATACATGCATGCCATCTCTGTGAGAGGTGTTATGACCTTAGCCGCTGACCACAAAGGCCAATGTCTACCAGCATATAGAGCAAATTTAGGAAAGCTCTCATTCAATGTATTTGCTCAACTAAAAGTTATTTGAGTCCCTGCCATGTTCCAGGCACTGTGCTATATCTATGTACTGTGTTTAAAAGCATGAGCTAGAAGGTGTGGTTCTTGCTATCCTGGAGTGTACCTGAGACATTGACCAATCAGAATCATTCAAGAAGCCAGTGGAAGCTAAACAGAAGCTTGGTTATGTAGGAGCATCATCATAGTGAAATGCTTTTTTGGTAAGAATTTTATTCAATAAAATCATGAAGGTATAAAGCAACACAAAGGCTGCAAGCATTTTAGTAGGGTGCTCTTAAAAGCATTTGATAATCCCCATTGTTAAATGCACCCATTGGAGTAGTTTAGGGCAAAGGTAACAGCAGGTGATTTGTGTCCCCAAAACCTCTGGGTCTAATGATGGGCCCAGTGAAAGAGGGGTGCAGAGAAATTTGGGAGGGTGGGGAGCTGCCGATGCTACCCTGAGTTCCGCTCCATTCCAGACCTTCCCCCAGGGAGTCAGTCTTAGGCCTCACCAAGGTCTGGAAGCTGTGGACAGTTCCCAGTTCTCCTGTGTGCAATAGAGGCTGGAGGCCTCTGGGGCCTATGCAAGTATGTTGCCTCTACTCAGCCTGGCAGGCTAGCAGAGTGTGCTACCTGGGGCCACACCTGTGGATGTGGCTAGGGAACCAGGCCAGGATGTGTCAAGTTGATTGTCGTTATGGGAGGGTCAATTCCACGGGCATATGCTTTAGGGCCATGAGGCACGGTTTAGCAGGGGTGTTAGGAAGGCCTTGATTTGCAAATCCAAGTGGGCATGCTTCCCCCTCCATGGCAAAATTGAGAACCATTTCTTTGCTTGGACCCATTCTCTCTCCGTTTCACCTTCATTCCCAAAGGGGTAGCTGACTTTTGCCTTAATCTTCTCTTTTCTTGGTCCCTCCTATTCAGAAACAGCATTAGCAAGTGGAGAGAGACAAATCTGCTTTGATCTGAATAGAGGAAAGCGCCCTTCAGTGCCCTGATCCCTCTGTGAGAGCAGAGAACCATCTAGGATTGGAAGAATCAAGTGAAGGGAAGACTGGCTTACTTAAACATGGCGAGAGGCCATTAAGTCTGCAGCAGTGGGATCAATAAAATGCAAAATGAGTGAGGGGCTGGGGGGAGAGACAAGGAAGAACCTGTGCAATTTGTGTGAGTTGGGCAGTTACGGCATTGCTTACTTAAGCAGGCTGTGTAATTCCTCTTCTAGGAAGGAAGGAAAGGAGCAGAAAGAAACCAAAACAGTGGTGATAATATTTGCATCCTGAGTTATTGTGAGAATTAAATGAAAACTAAAGGCAAAAAAATCTACCAGTTAGGATAGTTTGGTTACAGGCAACAGAAACTGATTATTGCTGACTTAAGCAGAAGGGGATTTTTTAATTTTTGTTTTGAAGGTTAGAGTACCTTACGGAATAAGAGAAAGATGAAGACTCAGATCTGAGAAAGGACAGAGATGACCCTGAGAAGCAGCTCTGGGATCTGCCAGGAGGAACACAAGGCCATCACTACAGGGTCTTGCCGTCAGGATGACTCAGCCCCCAGGGTGCACTTAGTGTCATTCCATTCATGATTGAAAAGCACCACCGACTGGCTGAGCTTGGGCAGGGAACCTTGATTAAAGGGCCCAGAACTGCACCTGGTTGGGGAGGAGTGATTCTCCAAACTAAAAATGAGGGGCTGTTGACAAGAGGGAGGGTACATGCTAAACAGCCAATGTTTCCTACCCTGAAGTTCCCAGAATTTAGTTTTGAGACTTAAACTGAAACGCCTTTTGGGCAACCAGCTACAGAAGACGTGGGGTCAGTCCTTGTGCACAGTCTGATCACGGAGGTGCAGACACAGATCCCGCTGGGGGCCATCAGGCCCTGACCATCCTGCATGTGGTAAGATGCACCCCCTTCTTGCAGAAGGTTCTGGTCTGATCAGGACGCCTCAGTGTTTTCCATTGGGGCTACAAGTAGTCTGTCCTCTGACCTTGGGGCTGTTTTCCAGAGGTGCCTTTGCCGCACTGTTGGGGTCTATTTGCTCAACCTTCTGCCCCCCAGTTAGCAAAACAGCCTGTCTCCTCCAGAACAACTCTGTTGACAGCTGGATCAGATGATTACCTCATTCTCCTCCTCACTAGGAGGGAGAAGACATTTCCTTCCTTTGTGATTAGTAAGTACTGCAATAGATGTGCCCTTAGGTAGGAAATGATCTTATCTTCCAACTTCCTTGGGGTTTTTGTTTGTTTGTTTTGTTGTTGTTATTTGCTTGCTTTTTAAAAAAATTGTTTTAACAGGAAATGGTTAAAACAGGGTTTGGGATGATGTTCTCTCAGAGTTGTTTTGACTTCATTTTGGTCCTTTTTATGTGGACTGTTCTCTCATAAACTTGAAATGTGGTGATGGGTCTGAGGTGGCAAGTTACTCTGACAGGCTTACAGTTGACTGTTAAGTTTCTTCTACTCTTACCGTGGCATAGGGTCACCTAGCCACGTCCGCTGTACCAACCAGTCCATCGGTCAACAGATAGTTCTTGAAAGCCCAGCCAGTTTTGGAGTCCAGGATGGGGCCCACCTGCCTGGACTTACCTTTGTTTACAGAAGACAATCCCCATGTGGAAATCCTTTGGGGCAGTCCTTTGGGATGGACCATTGACACAGCAAGAAGTGGGAAGGCAGGAGTTGGTGTAGCCTTCCTCCTCTTGGGCAGTACTTTGAGTAGTGACCACTGTGTGATGTGATGTGGGTTGTGGGGTCTCTTGCTACCCCACCCTGCTTTCTATATGATAAAACACTGCTGAATTTTTTTGACAAGTCCTTAAAATGCATTCCCATCAAGTCAGCAGCTACCAATGTTGGGAGGCATTGCGGGGAGTTGGGACGAGGAAAACATGATTAGAAGGCTCAGCAGAAAGACAAGAGATTCTAGCATATGTATTTGATATAAATATTATAGTTTTACAGAGACATCAAGATCAATATATGCCACATTTCATCTACCTCTTTGACAAAGTGAGCGCAATGTATTCAGGAAAAGCTGTATAGGATTTTCAATTTACTCTGTATGATTTATTGTGACAGGATAGCTATGGGTTTTTCAAGTTCTTTATACTTGTTCCAGTAAAAATGGATATAGTATCTTTAAAAATAAACAGCCCAGAGCTGTGCATTTTACATTGTCTTCCTAGAGTGAGGCTCTGCTAAAGAGAGATGTAAGACCCCCCTGCCCTTGTGAGACCTGAGGCAGTTGGATTAGCCTCTGTCGTCGCTCTTTAGCATTTTTGGAGGGGGGGCACGGGGCAGTTGTGGGGAGCATAAACAGGTGACTGAATTAGGAAGCTGTTGCACAGGTGTAGACAAGATAGGCCGATGGCATGAACTGAGGTGGGGCCAGAGAACTGGAGCCCTGTGGGAGGATTCGTCAGTGTCTGCGGCACGGCCCAGTCAGTCTGGGCCTCTTCATTTTATAGTGACTCATCCCTGGTTGCACAGGACTGGAGCTCCTTCCAGCACACCAATTGCTTCCTCTGTTTATAAGGCATCAAACCACAGTGGTGGGTTTGCCCTTGCTCTGGCATTCACTTGGCACTGAATCTCTGGACCTCAGTTTCCACATCAGAATGATGCAGGCACTAGACTCTATACTCGCCAAGGGCAATTCTGACACAAAGATACACATAAGAACATGGAAGGGAGCCAGCCCATCATTGTCACAGTCCCTTTTGCAAAGGCTGCTGGCTCTACACAATACTACCTGAGTCTTTTAAAAAGTGTGTAGATTTTTGGTCTCATTGAACTAAGCTCAGTCGCAGTAGCTCTGGATGATTCATTCCCTGGGGCTTCGGGAAACTTTGTCTGGGGGCCCCCTCTCTGCCCTCCTCTCGTGCCTCCAGCCCTAAGTCAGCGTCCCTAAGCTGCCCATTCTGAAAGGCACTAGTGGCATTGAGCTCTAAACCTGAGGTTCCAACTCCACAGAGGTGTTCCAGCTTCCTGACCCATTTCCAAGAAGGGAGCAGAGTGATTATGGAGAATGTGTAGGATTTCATTCTGGAGATGAAGATGCTTAATGACACCAATATGTACTTAGTGAAGAGGCACCCATGAAATAAGCACTCAGTCATTTTCTGATGAGCCCTGACAGCGTTCGTAATAGTCAAGCATTGTTCTTGTTCTGATTAAGTCACACTCAACCCCTTGATGCCATGCTTGCGCCCTGACCCGCCGGTGTTACCCACCTCTAATTCAACCATGCCCACATTTATGGGGCCCTTACCCCAAACCAGCCTTGCTTGCTTCTACTGGGTGAGTAAGTCCCTTCCACAAAATCCATCTGCTACTAGTTTTTCATTTCACATTCTTCCTCATGCATCTGAGATGGATCTTTTAATCCTAGACATTAACAGTTTAACCCAAGAAAGATTTGTTCACAGAAATAAACAAAGCTTTAAAAACCAAAAAGTGCACCTGATGACAAATGGTTATTGATTTAAGTTTGTTGGCCATCTTCACAGACCAGGTGGCCCGGCCCACTGGAAATCAGTCATGATCGCCAGTGGTCTAAAAATGTTCAAATCCAGAGCTGCAGATGGAGGCAGCATTTGCTACCTTTGAGTGTAATTTTCCTAAATGTTCTCCATTGTCAACAAACCATCTAGATTTCTGTTACCCTTGGATCTTTGGGCTGGCAAGGAAGTCCTGAGCTGGACATGGCCGATAATATGTAAAACGGACACTTGCATCACTTTGCGGCCTCGGGTTTGCCCAGTTGTGTGGCTTAAGTTGAAAGTTGGTTTAGAGTTTCTGCTGTCACTCAGCCTTCGCTGCCTTGAGCCTTCTTGCCTGGTTGACCAGGTGCCACCAGAATCTAGTGATACTGAGTCTCTGTGATACTTTAAGTGAGGTTTATCTCAGTCCACTCCAGTCCCCACACAAGGCCTCTCCCCTGGCCTAGGGAGGAACGCTCAGACACCCCTCCACCATTTGTTCAGGTGGATCTCCTGTTGCTCCAGCCCTGCCTGTCTTGAGGGAGCAGAAGCTGAAATACTGAAGCCTGTGCCCTTTCTACATCATCTCCTTCTTCTTAGTGAGAATGAGAGTCAGAGACCTGGGTCACGTCCCGGGAGAGTCACTTTTACTTGCTGTGGGATCCAGGCACATCACCTAAGGAAAATGAGGTTCAGAGAGGTTATCTGAAAAGATGCAGGTAACAGACACAGGCTTGTCTGAGGATTAGGTGAGATTATATGGGACACAGAGCATTTTATATCTGCTACATACCGATTTACAGGTGTCACACGAATCCTACCATTTGATGCTAACCATGAGCCAAACCCTTTACTAGGCCTGTCACATGTATTGCCTGTTTAAATAAATCCTCCAGCCCCTCAGAGATTCTGACTTCGTAATTATAAAATGCAGAATTGGTACCTTGCCTAAGACTGTTTAGTGATTTAGCGTCTGAGCTGAGCCATCACAGGGCTATCAGAGTAGCAATCTCACACAGTAGATTTGTAGGTGTCACAGAACCTGACAGAGATAATTTTGGATGAGGATCTTTTTGGCATTCTTCAAATCACACACTGCTAACAACCATCACTCTGCTTCTGAGGACAGACACCCTGCTCTCAATCTTAGAGCATTTTCAATTATATTTTCAATTGTTGAAGATACAGGAAACTCTGTTACTCTTCTCCCCTCGATAACATCCTTCCCAAAACTACTGCCTCTGGAATTTTCAACTCCTGAAAATATTTCTGAGAAATAAAAAATCCCTCTTTCACCATCCATCCCTTTCACTACTGCAAGGCCTTTGGTGCATCCTCAGACAAGGGCTGGTGGGAGCAGACCTTCTAATGCAGATGCTGAGTTAGAAGGGCGGCCTCTCCCCATCCATCAATTCTAACTGCATTCAAACATTCTCAATATGTGGGTTCCTTGATAACTTTCACTGTATGGAAAACAAAATAGAGGGAAATGATTATTGGCACAAAAGGGGGAAGCCGTAAATCTCCAAATCAGATATAGGACAGATTGGAACAATATGGGTTCCCCAAGGTTGCCATGATAATGCGTCTAATAACTCTCCTTGGGCAAAGAGGCAATCTGCTTTCAATCAATCTCGCTTTTTCTGAGCAGAAATACCAATTATGTTGAAGGAAGATTTTTTCCCTCCCTTTTTGATAAAGACTGATCTCTACCCCAGAAATCATGCTGTAGCTAAAAGACATATATTTTAAATTGTCTAGAATGGTATTGGACAGCTAACACCAAATGAGAAAAGTCAATTTTTTTTTTCTCCTCTCTTCTGCCAGCATTTGTCTACTTCTTAAGAGAAGTGAAAGCTAATTAAAGGCTTAAGGGATAATATTGATTGCATTGGAATATATTTTATATGTACCCAGCACATTTTCAACTAAGAGAACCCTGACTCTTTCTAAGGCGGAATAAATCAGCTGGCTGGGTCTTTGATTCAAGGGTGAGAGGGTGAACTCATCTCCTTCCCCTCCACTTCTCACACATCAGTCCTCGAGGTGAATGATTTTAAAAGAGGAAGAGGGAATGCTGGCAGATATTCATTCAGTTCTTTGCATACAGGATAGGAAGGATGAATGTCCAGGCATTTCTCTGGCCCTCTCATTGATTCGAGTCCAGCTTTGAATAATAACTGGGCTTATGCTGGCATAGAACTACAAGCTTTGCAATGCCTGGGGCAGGAGGCTGGCTGGGGGTTTTCACATCCCAGTTCCCTCATCTATTGAATGGGGGAAGAACCTTGCCCAGGATCACACACATTCTTGGTGGCAGAGCAGGAAATCAAATATGACATACTTTCACATCCAGGTGAAATCAAGATCAGTCCCGTGGAGGTACCCTTACTTTGGATCATGCTGGTCTCTTCATTCATTCACTCATTTTTAGTCCTCACCCTAGGATATGTTTATTGATTTTAGAGAGAGAGGAAGGGAGAGATAGAGAGAAACATCGACATGAGAGAGAAACATCCATTGGTTGCCTCCCGTACATGCCCCGACTAAAAATCAAACCCACAACCTAGGTATGTGCCTTGACCAGGAATCGAACCTGCAACCTTTTGGTGTATGGGGCGATGTTCCAACCAACTGAGCCACCTGGCTAGGGTGCTGGTCTTGTTCTTAATCATGGAAATTTGTAGGCAGAAAGTATTAGAATTTCCCTAAGCAACCCCACTGTCATTTGTGAAGTGGACAGGAGGGAGGTCCTGTTTCTTAGCCAATTTCTGAGCACACTTGGCAAATTCAAAATCAGAAATCTTGTTCAGATCATGCAAATTCATGAGCAGCCTGTTTTGTCTGTATAAATGCACATGTGCCACAAGCAACATTTTAAGGTATGACATGATAAAAAATATATATAATCCAAGTGTTTAATTTATATTGCATATTCTGAATATTATGTATTTTAGGAAGGTGTTAGTCATATGGATTTTGAGCATACAATTTGAATGGGTGGCTAAGGGACCTCCCTCAACCTAGCAGCTACCAGCTAGAGAGCACAGTGATCATGTTCAAATGTCTTGTCTGAGGGAGCCATGGACACTCTTCCCTCCCTATGACGCCCTTCGCTTGCCTGATCACTAAGTGCAGCTCCGTAACAATAACAGTTCATAATGGTGATATTATTAACTGCATCGTGCGTATTATTGATTTACTCTTTGTTCTGCATCATTATCCTTTCACCAATGAGTTTACTGCATTATTCTCACATACTTAGTCAAGCACCAAATTACAACGAAAGGGCAGGCTCTTGTAATGGCATCTAATGGAACATTGCATAAGTGATCATCACTGCCTCCCATTATGAGCTGCCTCCAGCCATGCGCTTTCTGCCTTATTGGAATGTGCACCAAGCAATTACCTAGTGCAAGGGGCCTGGCCATTTTGAAATTTCCCACAGAATTACTGTGCTTCATGTCCGCCACCTGCCCATGCCTCACAGCCCAGCCAGGGATTCAGCCTTTGTCACTATCAGCCCAAGGGGCACAGGTGCCTGGACTGAGCCCGTTGCTACAACCTCTTTACTATAAGCCTGCAGGTTTCATCTGTACAGTCAGCCCCTGACTTTTGGTCCCGGGGCTAACTCTTGCACCAAAGTACATAGTCCTGATCAGGCGTCATGTAGTGAATATAAGTGGCCACAGTATAGCCTGGTGTCAAAGTCAGATTGGTCCAGGAGCCTACAGGTAGGGGGGATGCTTGTTCCAACAGTTCTGGAAGAGGGGCTCCCCTCCTTAGGGGGAGCCACCATCTCCAGAATTGGAAGTCCACACTGCCCTGGAATAATGTAAATAATGCCAGCCTCATCTCTTCCTAGCTTCTCCCCATCTTGAGGTCAGTTCCTTCGGCTCTCAGAGAAATCTCTGGCACCCTAAGGAAGCAGCTGTCTGGGGGCACACACATCTGCGGCCTGATCTACGATTCCATAGGCGTCCCGTCCCCATTTAGCCCTGAGTAATGCTCACTTACTGTAAAGTGTTACATGCCCCCATTGTCTGAGGAGTTATGGCAGAAAAATGCAAAATTTTCCTTTTTACTGCTTATGGCCAGCAGAGCCCATAACGTGTCAAGCTGCACATTAGCCACCCTGATAAAAGTTCGCTTTCTTACACACAAAATCATCGTTTCAGCAAGATTTGTTATCTCATTACCTGATAAGCTCTATGTCATAAACCAAAACTCATTCAGTAAATCTCCCGGGAGGACGCTTTGTGGGCAGAAAGGGAGAGATATGAATCTGCAAGGGACTTGATAATGCAGCATTTAAGTGCAAGCATAATGTCACTTATTGTTAAATGCATAAAACCACTTGGCCAAACGGTTGGGCTTTTAATAGGATTTTGTGCAGCATCAGGTGAGAAGCCATATGCCTTTTCTGTCGAGGAGTCACTGAGCACCTGCCAGCACCGATGCTTTGCCTCACAGGCCTCTGGGGACGGGAGCTAGGCTTTTATTGAGGCCTGGGGAGGGGGGTGATGAATGCTTTCCTGCAGCTGCGCGCTACCTCTGTCCTGCTGGGAGTGGGTGCCTGGGTCATTGCTGGGCCAGCCTCTTCTAACTGGCCTCTCCCATTCAGGCACATTGTGGTCTGTGGACACATCACTCTGGAGAGTGTTTCCAATTTCCTCAAGGACTTTCTGCACAAGGACCGGGATGATGTCAACGTGGAGATCGTCTTTCTTCACAAGTAAGAGGCCCCTGTTGTTTCAAGACCCTCTACCCAACAAGACACCCCGAGGGGGACACCCTAAGTGTCTGCAGGAGTGGAGGTCTGCGGGTGGCACTGGGGGAACAGAGATGAGTGAGTCATGATCCCTGCTCACTTCATTGGAGAGGACAATATAAACCAGTGGATGTGGAAACAACACACTAATTCAGTGATGAGAGCAGCACCTGCCTCGGTGAAGGCAATTCTGGAGTTTATTATGGGTCACACACATCATCACTGTCCCCTCAGCTGTCTGGATCTCTGTGATCCAGATGTGTCCACAGTGTCCGGTGTGGGATGATTAGCAGTATGTTGTGGATGCTTTATGAGTGCCGGAGTGACATAGTGACCAAAGAAGACACAGACCTAGTAGGAAGCAGGGTGTAAGGTAATAATAACAACAACAACTGTGGTTCCTAGAAACCTTCAGTGGGAGACCCTGCTTGGTGGTCATGGTGCATGCAGTCTCTCCTGTAATCAACAGAAGGTGTGAAAGTACGTGCTTTGGACGCAAAGTATCTGATCTGAATCTTGACTCAGCCAATTACTTGTTGAACAAGTCACTTACCTTCTCTGGGCCTCAGTTTCTACATCCATGAGATGGGGAGATCATCATGGTTTCTACCAGCCTTCTTGGGCTATTGTGAGAATGAAAAGAAGTAACCCTTGTAAAGTATGTAGACCAGAGTCAGGCATGAAGTAACTGCTCAATAAATGTGAGCTTGTCCTGTGAAAGATAATATATATTAGGTCACATAATCAGTTTAGAAGTTGGGTCTTATATGTTTGTTTTACAGATGAGGAAGGCAAAATACCTCCCCTCTGCTCAGTGTTATTGACTTTTTAAGCTTTGTCACATCCCCATTTAAGTAAAAAGTAGTCTGCTCCAAGGATGGAAGGTTGGGGTGGGGGGTGTTGCTCAAGCATGCTGACATGGGTTGCACTGACTTCTTTTATGGAGACGGGGCTGTGAAGGGGCCAGCTCTAGCCTTAAGTTGCTGGAGGGACAAAGCTTACATGTTGGTGTTGGCTCAGTACAGGGTTGACCACCCAGTCCCAGCTCAGGGTTGACCTGAGCAGGATTCAGTCCTGTTCCGAGATTTCCCTGCAAGCTCCCATTCAGTGCATCCTCTTTCTGTGGGCATTTGTTCACCAAACTGGCCACCATGTTTGAGCACCAGCATTTTTCTTCTCAGCACCAACTTCTCCAAGTTCTAAAAAGACTGGCCAGGCCATGGGCCCCAGAGCAGAACCCACAGATCGATTTGGTGCTTAGCCGCTGACTACCAGCCGTGGGGCCTGTCTTCTGCTGAGCATTTTAGAAGGTCCAAGAGAAGTATAGTGTGTAGGTTCTGCCCTCTTGGTGGTTGAACATTTCAAGCGGAGCACATGTGCAACATTAGAGCACAACACTGACACTGTATTAGCTTACTGAAGTCAGTTTAATCAAGTGGCAGAATGGCGGGGGCCCATGTACCAGGGAGAGATCCCCGCTGCTTATTACTAAGGCAGGATTCAGGAAAGAAGCATGGTTTGGTAGGGTCTGGAAGACTGGTCAGATTTGTACAGGCAGCTATTCTTCTCTCGTGGGTTCGGTCTGAATCAACAAGTTGGCTTCTCATACTTCTATTGTTAGGACTCACCCCTGTCTCCTCCGCATCTGTTAGTGTCAGCATGACAGTCAGTGGCCCAAGTTAATTCATCTCTTGAAGCTTTGTGTTAATAACATACCTTCCTCTAGGGTTGTTTTGAGATTTAAATGAGTTCATACTTGTCAAATGTTTAGAATCTTATTTGCTACGTAGTAAATGCTGAAAACACTAAAAATTATTTTTACTAGGTACTTGATAAATGTTACCCAGGTGTTGATTAATACAGTTCTTGGCACCTAGTAGGTTCTATGTTCCAGTGCCTAGTATCATACCATGTAGACAGCAGGTATCTTTCATCTCTCCAGAATTAATAAATGAATGAATAGGTTTATCAGTGTTTTAATCTTCATCCCCAATGGGAAGATGTCTTTACAGCTCAGCCCTAAGAATGATGGATACTGTACACAGGTGGGAACCAAGAACAGCACTGAGAATAAATGCACTCTGTGTGTGGCTGGTCAGAGGTGACATATTTTTTTTTCAGTCCCTACGGGATGAGAAGTCCAGGAACTGGAGAAACAGGGAAAAGGCTTCTGATAGAAGCAGGATGTTTCACCAGGGGACCTTTGGCTAATCACTGATGTCACAGCCTCAGTTTCTCTATTCATAAAATAGGGATTCTACTCATAATGAAGTTGAAGACATTTTGCCCTATACTCATTAGGCTTTGCAAAAAGTCGTGAGCCTGTTGATTTCACCTTGGTGTTGGATTTACTTTGCAGTTGGGCTGGGGTTTTACCTCTCTTGAATGTGAACCTTTTATTTATGATAAGCACGGGGGCTGCTTTGAAGGTGAAAGCCTTTATTCAAGTCTTCCTCTGTGGAAGTCAAGAGAAGGGAGACTGTGGAGGCTGAAATACCCGAGTCTGTCATGCTAATGGCCATGTTTTCTCCCCCTGCACAGCATTTCTCCTAATCTGGAGCTTGAAGCTCTATTCAAACGACATTTTACTCAGGTGGAATTTTATCAGGGTTCAGTCCTCAATCCACATGATCTTGCAAGAGTCAAGGTAAGAAGGAAGGAGTGACTTTTACTCCATCTAAAGAGGGGGGGTGGTGCCTGACTCTGGTGAGGGACATACCCTTCAGGATGGCCAAGAGTCACCTCTCAACCCCTAATAAGTTGGAAACCACCAACCTTGACATCACCCTTCCTTTGGCCCCAGGACTCCATTCTGCTGGCACCTGGTAGCTCAACTGTAAGCAGTCCACACTTGAACTAGTCCTAATGTGAAATTTATTTTGCTAGTTCCCTCAGTATCAGCATTGTTAAAGGAAATAGACTAGTCTCATTCATGACATAATAATCAAGTTTTTCCCATCTTGAATACTTAAATTGGTCTCTGAAATTTATTATTTTTATCAGAAAGGAACTTTAACTATAAAATGTAAAATAAAATTTTAGCAAGTCATAAAACATTTTGAGCTTCCTTTTTATCCCCACCAAAGATTAAGGTGCAAAGCTAAACATACAGGTAGCCAGTACCAGTTGGTAATGGGCTCATTCTTCTTTCCAGAACGTGCTAACGCAGATTCTTCTTTTAAGGGAATGGGGCACAGAGAAATGGCATCTGCTACTTTGCTCATTTTGTATCGATTTTGTAAGCACACTCAATATTTGCATGGCAGTGAGTATGGATTAAAATTGTGAATCCACTGACATGTAAATGCTAACTGTGGTCACCACATAATTAAGTACATAATGTCATTAGCAAACACAAGTAAACCAAAAGGATTTGGGTAAGTTCTTTGGATTATTAAGGAAGACTAGAGACACTTGGGTCACATACCAAGTAGAAAGCCACGCCCTCCCACCACATACAGGACTGGCTTGTTAAGTAGAGCATACCAAGCAGGACAGATTGCAGGGCTGAGCCAGCACCAGAAGTCTTATGCTTATACGTCCAGTTAATCTTAATATTACCCAGACTCGATGCAAGTCAGGGCTAATGTGAAAGCTTATGAGAACTTAGAGAAAATAGTTACTGTCCTTGGACCTAATTTAGATGTAAGCAATTATTAGCACAGCTCACAGGGATAAATTATTTTTGGCTCACGTGTAAGATAAGTCAGTAGGTTATAGTTGGAGATAGTCTGTAACACATAATTTTATTCATATAGGTTTGTTGTCTTTTGAATATCTGCATGCTAATTGAATACTGAGCTATTATTGGATTCAGGGCTCTCATTTCCTCTTACTCCCCAGTTAAGGTGTAAGAAAGGTTAAAGGAAGGACTTTGGAGTCTAAATTACTGAATCCCCAACTATTCAGTCAACTTGATAACCTAAGAGGTGGGGCATGGTCCACCTGACTCCATTTCCCACCTGGAAAAGTTAGGGTGATGGTGCAGATGATGGGGCAAGGGGTTGGGGGGTGGGTGGACTGAAAGGCTTAGTTAATAGTTATTTAAAGAAATCTGGAAAGCTCACATGTAAGAGACTATGCAAAAGGAAGAGTATAATTACCAAGGTACATGTTGTGCCCTTCAAGAGAAATAAGATGAATTGTTTATATCATAACAAGAACTTGCAACCTACACTTTTGACAAAAACTATAATCTCTCAGGACTCTTTTAAAAAAAATTTCCTTGCAAAGAGCCAGGTTCCCCAAGAGCTGTTAAATGAGAGTCTGCCACCAAGCATGGCTATTTATATGTTTGTGTTCTGTGATTTTCCTTTCGGTTCTTAGATAGAGTCAGCAGATGCATGCCTCATCCTTGCCAATAAGTACTGCGCTGACCCTGATGCTGAAGATGCCTCCAACATCATGAGGTAAACTCGGGGAGGCTGGGGAATTCTCTGGGCTTGGTGCTCTTTTGGGCCCCCTGCAGAGCACCATCTCCCCCATAAGCTACCTACAACTTGCATGTGCCTGAGGGAGCTGAAGCTGTGGCAGGTGTGGAGGGCAATGCCACAAGGCATCATCAACAGGAAGTTCATTCTTAGAAGATGGGAGCTATTGTGGTGTGGTCTTGAGTTTGAGATCCTTTAGACAGGACTAGGAAAGGAAAGATAAATTTAGGTGGGCATAAGCCTGAAATAAGGTACCATGTTTCTCAAGGGGGAATGGATCTGAGATACCTTAACTGGGGATGATTTTGTCTCTTGGGACATTTTGAAACACCTGGAGATGTTCTTGGTTGTGATAACTAGGGGACAGTCCTGCTCATGTGTGGTGGGTAGAGACCAGTAATGCTACTCATCATCCTATAATGGAAAAGACAGCTCCCCACAGCAGAGAATTATCTGGCCAGAATGTGAATAGGGCCCAGGGTGAGCAGCCCCAAGTTAGAGCTTTCCAAGTGTGTCTATAGCATAGTGATTAATGTCACCCACAAAGAGTTATTTACCAATGAGTTTGTTTCAGCCAGTGTCCCCAAATGAAATCGTTTTGTTCACTGAATACTTTCTCAGTGCTTTTAATACTAATATGAATTTTTAAGACTATGTGCTTTAGAGAGTTTTCAAACCTATTTGACTCTAAGCCCCTGCCCCCATTTTTACAGAACATCCACTGGGGGGCACTCTGGAGAACCCTTCCCAGTAACTTCCTACAAATGGGCCCAGCGTGTCTAAGGCCATTCCCTGCCCAGCTCCTACTCTTTACTATTTCAGAAGAAAACCGTTCCATGTTTGTTCTTTGGTAGACCCAAATTCCAGACATCTTGTTGGAATAGCTCAAAAGTTAAGCTATTTTGCTCCAGATAGTTAAAGCTCTTTTGAATTCTTCTCTCCTACAGCAGAGTGGTTAAGAGTGCTGGGGAGGGAATAATAAGGAGAACCTTCCGGAGAAGAGATGAACTAAGAGAAAACATTTCACCCCCACTATATTCCCAGGAACTCTTGCCTAATTGCAAACAGCCATCTTTGGGGTCTAGACAAAGATCCCATTCTCCTTGCAGCTTGGTTTACTGTGTCCTGGGATTTCACCGAGGTACAGGGTTGGGAAGTTGCCTTTGCATCATCGCAGTGCTCCCATCTCCTTTCTTTGCCTTTAATCAGTGGCCCCAAGTGACATGAGCCTCCCCATCAGTGAGGTGGGGGAATTCCTCCCTGCGTTTCGGGTGAGCAAGTCCTCCTCTCAGCATCTGGTCCTTGTGTCTGGCAAGTGACATCTGGCGCGATATTCTCTTTGCACTCGCTTTTCTTTGGCAGTGTGATTAGTGCAGTCGTTTTGAGGAAGTCGTTGCCTGAAGTCTTGTAAGCATTGGACTTGCCAGGCTGCAGGGAGATGGGTCCACCTCCTAACTAGTCACAGCTGGAAAGTGACTGCAACAGCCTCAGCTTAAGGTGGGTCAGTCTGCCCTTTCCTTGAACTAGGATTTCCATCCTTCACTATGTTTTTGCATCATTGGAAGTGGTAAAAATGTAGTCTTTAAGAAACTAGGCCTCATTATCTTCAAAATTTCATCCAAAAAAATTAAAAGAAGATGTAGCTTAATATGTTGACTCCACAAAAAGTTTGAGGCTGGCACTGCCTTTTTTTCCCCTTCATATTGACTAATTGAAATGATAATAGCTTTGAAATGGGCATTTCTCTTAATCACAATATTTTATATAAGCCCTGACTGTGATAGGGTTAATGTGAAGACATATAGGTTACCAGGGTGGCAGGCATGATGCCAAGGCATAAAGATTCCTGAACAAAGTAATGTAGTATCAGAAATGTAATTAAGCCATCCATTAACCAGAATCAGAACTAAGACCCGGGCAGCAAAAGGAAATGGGAGATCCAGGGTTAAAAATGGGCTCTGTCTTTCCCTTATTTGTATAATCCTCCTTCTTCCTTAATTTAATGAGACCAATCTGCCCCTTTTGAAATTAAAATGTCAAAGATCCATTTGAAATGAGCTAATGCAGAAAACTGGCTGATTCTGTGAACTGAATTCAGAGGGCTGACAAAGGCTCAAAGTCCTTGAGTTATAAGCATGGGCCAAAGCAACACTTTTTCAAAAATAAGATGAAATCCTTCAAGTGCAAAAGCCCAGGGTGAATTTGTGCACGAGAGACTTATGTGTGATCTGTTTCCTAAATTCACAAGTTGTAGCTTTTCAGACAAAGCTGCTTCCTGGCTGCCTTTTCCCCATCTTTGCACAAAAGGGGAAGGAAGCATAGCATTTCTTGGTGGGAAGTTTTGGGGGTGGTCATAATAAATGCACTTGCATTTCTGATTAGGCTTAGGAGGTGGCCTTTCTGTGGATTCCTTTCTTTAGCCTTCCTTGTCACAGAAGGAAATGTACAATGTCACCTCTGACAGAGTCGGCATGACAAAAACCATAACTTACACGTGGAGAGAGCTTTTAATGATTTCAAAGCATTTTCACATCTGGTCTCTCATTTTGCTTTTCATACCAACCCTGTGAAATAAATAAAGCAGGTACTGTGGCCCCCAATGTCCAGATGAGGAAACAGTCACAGAGGACCACGATTTCCAGAAGGTCACCCAGTTCATTAGTACAATAGCTGGGACTGGAGTCCAGGTGTTTCTATTCCTCTGCTCCTGGCCCCTCCCCTTTTGGCACAGGGATTGTCATGCAATCCCTGTGGAAGGGGAGGAGTGGACAGTGCTTAATCCTGAGTTAGCCTGAGGGCACTTTGGAGAGATTTTTCCACCAAATCAGGACCTCTGGAAGGCCTTGCCCTCCATCTCTGACCAGCATCAAAGTCATCATTTAGGTAGCTATTAGCTATGGAAGGCTGGGCCATTGATCCCATCTTAAGGGCCCTGCTTAGAGATCATTTTTGTGAGTGGCCACGTGTACAACAATTAGAATAATTTGTTTGATTTGTCATTGTTGTCTCAAATTATTAACTTGGGGAATGGGACTCCTAGCAAATTGTTTCTAGGCTCTCTTCCCCAGGGTATGAGATTGCAAACCTCCCTTGGCCCATGAATTGGGCTTGCTTTCTTTAGGTGCCTATATAGGCAATGAGCCCTGACCCTCATTCTGGAACCCCCACCCCCAGGATACACACACTCACACACCATCCACCGCCAAGACACCACAAGACCTCTCTCCTCTTTTATGCCCGGGACACAGTCTGTGACAGTTGTGTGGATTCTTTGTCACACTACCATGGGGTGCAGTGGTAGAAACACAGTTTAACTTGGCCCAGTGCCTGCAACCCCTCAGGATGGCTCTGGCTGCTGGCACCATACTCACTGCATTTGGTTATAATCAAATTAATCTCATCAGACTCCAAGGGTAAGGCAAACCCTGCCTCAGCTTTGGTTTTTTTCTTTTTTAGAGTAATCTCCATAAAGAACTACCATCCGAAGATAAGAATCATCACTCAGATGCTGCAGTATCATAATAAGGTAGGACAGTGAGAGCCCATCCCAGGCTCAGAGATGCACACATGGGTCCAGCCTCTCTTCCCTCACCATACAGCCAAACACATGTGTGTGCACACACAACAAAGGCCTGGATAAAGAGGGTGGTGGGTAAAAACCTCCTTGGGACATTTTTTCAGTCCAAACAACTCGTTTGTAGTTGATCACGGGAAACAAGCATCTTCCGTACTGATTCATTCATTCAGGAAGCATTCATTGGACCTCTAGATTCAGAAATTTTGATTCATTCTTAGATCTCTTTCCAACTTCCATTTTTATGTGTTGCACTAATTTCTTTAGTTGGTATTTACTGAATACCTACTAGGAGGTCCACATTCTTTGCCTGACCCCCTAACCCTGCATGAATATAATGAAGAAGTCCTATTTTGTGCCCTCTAGGATTCAAACACTCAGTGTGTAGAGAGTGTCCCAAATCGGACTTTTCTATCTGAGACCAGGTGAATGTGGGGGGACAGAACACGGTTGGGTGGAGAATGCAGAGCGTGGCATGCTCAAATTCAAGATGAGAATTGCATGGTTGAATTCAGGAAAACAGTTGGCTATCTAGAGATTAAACATGAAGGAATTGTCCTAGTGATACAGCTGACAAGGGGGTTGGAAAGTCTGTGTTGTTTCCCAGAGCCCAGTGCTCCTTCACTAGGGCTGTCGTTAAACTCCCAGGAAAACAGCTTTGGGGGAGGGAAGGTGGCACTTTTTTTCTGCTTGACATGGAACCAGTTACTCCCTTAATGAGGCTTAGAAACCAGACGCTGCTCAGTACCTGGAACTAGGTGTCCTGTCTGAACAGAATAACTCCCTGCTGGGTTTTGAGTGAGCTTGTGACCCATCTTATAGGCCATATTCCCTATGAAATAGGCAGTCAGGTGACCCAGAGAAGACCCCACTCTGCCAAATGCACCAGTGCCATGCCATTATTTCTTAATTGTTGGCAAGTGCTGCCCCATTTTGCAGTGTGGAGGACCATCAGCGGCTGTTGTTGAGTGGAGCCTGCTGTCAATGACTGGTCTGCCACGCAGGTCTGCTGCCCACTGCCAACCGTTGCCAAGCCCTGGGCAGGTGGTTCCATGGCAGACAGTGTTGCTCTGCAGCCAATGGGCTTGGTGATGGGCACTCAAGGTCACGTTGTCCTGTGTGTCCCTGGAAAACCCAAGGACACTGAAGAGAGAAAGTGATGACATTGGTAACTCACCAGCACTGATTTGGAGAGGTTTTTTGACAGCAGTCCATGCAGGTAGAGGAGGAGCTGTGGCCGGTGACAGCTCCTGAAGCAATGAACTTTTCTTCTTTCACTTGTGATTTGAAATTTTCTTTCACATGGGAGTGCTTTAAGCTGTTGTTTAGATTTTTGGCTGAATTTAGATTGAATAGGAAAATTAATGTGGTATGTTTACAAAGGGATTTTGGTTTCTTCCTTTCTCCTTCCAATGAGTGCTGATGTAGCATCTTCAAGAAATTAAGGAGGATTTCAGCTATGGGATTCTTGTCAAACTCAAAGTAGCTCAGCGGACCTAGGATCCAGATGGCACCTGGTCAGTGTTCGCATGATTGTAGCAAGCTGAATGTCTTCCATAAACCTTTGCACCGTAATTGTTCAGAAACAATGATGAAGACATCAACTGATCCATGATTATTTGCTTAAGACACATTTTATTTGAAACCACCCCAATCTACTTGGGTTTTAGAATTGGGCAAAAATCACTTATGAGACTTTGCCCCTGGAAGTTTAATGTGGGTGCAAGGGACAGAGTGACTTTGACACAGGGCCTTTTTCTCTCTCATTTTATTTCTGTCTTCTAGCGAAAGAACAGAAAGTCCACTGGTCATTATTTGTTTTCTTATTCCTTGTAGAGTTGCAACTAGACATTCTTCACCTTGCTTTACAGTTTTGCTCTGCTCCCTAAGGTCTTCCTATACCTACCCTTTCATTGTGTTTTTCTCCACCCTCCATACAATATTATTTTTCTTCCTTTCTTGGCACTCTCTCTTCACTAGACATCTTCACCCATTAAAACTTGCTTTCAGGAAAGAACCTAGTACGTGTGTGTAAACTCATGTCACTGTCAACATAGTCCAAGGGATAGTTAATTCCATCATTGGATACCATATTTGAAATATAGACAACTTCAGTCCCCTGTGACCATATGAAGGTGGTATTATTATTTAGGGCCTAGAGGCATGTAGGGAAGCTGCCTGCTTGCTCTCCGTATACTCTCATAAAACTGGTCCTGGTTTGTCAGCATAATACTCTCAGACATTTGTGTCGTATTTTATGGTTTTAAAAGAGCCTTGACATCTATTATCTCATTTAGTCCTCCTCTGACCATCTGTACTTTAGCATCCTACTGTGTCTTCAGGGCTCTAAGCTGTGTCTCAAACAGAGCAGCTCTGGTCAGCACAAGTCATGGTCACATGGCAGCCAGTGAACTAAGAGAACTGCCAACTACCACCTTCTCTTTGAACAGAGCCATAGTCCACTGAACCAAACTGTGGTTCCTCAGAGTAGGCCTCATGGAAAGATTGGTATTCTCCAAAGTGGATGTGTTTAACATCATCAGAATCCGTGGAAATGCTTGCAGCCTAGCCATCTCCAAACAAGGAAATGATATAGCCTAGAAAGTTTTCTGATTTGATTGTACATGACTTGAATCTCTTCAAGGAAAGAATGGTTTGTGATATCTTGGGAAAGCATTGGTCCTGATGATTTAGCTATTACTGGACTTTTTCCTTCCAGCAGACTATAGTGAAAGAGGCCTTTTTCTCTGACCTGGAAGCCAAGTCCTAATAGCCCAGTCTTTTTGACTTGCTCACTACAGACCCTTACACTTGGGCATTGAAAGTGTTTTCTCTAATGTGACCTTCTCTTTGTTCCTCATGGGGGCCTCCCCACAGTTTTATGTGCAGTGAGAGGTGGGGCTGGGACTGGAATTCATCTCTCCTGGTTTCCCAGGACAAACTGTTTTGTATTCCTCCTTCTTGAGATGAGCAGTGGCTCAGCCGCAGAAACCGGGCACCCTGGTCTGCTGGACCCTGCTCAGCAGGTCTCCTTCTCCAGGTTAGAGAGGATTGCCTCTAGACTCCTATACAGCAATGCTGGCATTTTCCACTAGACCTACACTTCTCTCAGTGAAGAAGAACAGAGTTGCTAGAAACAAAAAATTTGAGTTCCTGGGTCACCTTCCTCTCTTTGTTTCACGCACACAAAGTCCCTAGTCCTGGGCTTTGGTGCATTCCTCGCAGTTCCCTCCTGTGATTGTAGAAGCTACGGGGGCCAAGAAAGGAAGCCCGAGAAACAAAACAACTGCCTTTCCTGTGTATTAACACTGTAGAATATGTCTGAGGAACTCAAACCAGATGGGCACAGGAGGGACCCAAGGCCTAAAAGCCTGGACTTCATACCCTGGATGGCACATGAGGATGTGAGAGCCCTCTTGAAAATGTTTTGTTTGTTTGTTTGAAGATGCCTGCCTGGGGCTTGGACCACACAAACCTTTCACACTTGATGATTTTATTTTTCATTACTTAGATTTAATGTCTCCTCATTCTTCTCAGATGGTGTTAATACAAATGAACATTTCTTCACTGAGACTGACTGATACATTATTCTCTATGGTGCCAAGGAAGTGGAGGGAAAGTGGCCTTCGTAAGCCAGTGGAGAGTAAGGAGAGAAATGGGCCAAAGGGCAGGGCTCCCTGCTGCACTGAGGATTCAAAGTGTGGAAGGTCTCTGATACTCAGCCAGCCAGATGCTGCCATCAGCTATGGCCCACACACGGGACTATTTAAGCAGTGTTGTCATCAGGAAGGATACAGTCACCTCTCCCAGGAGTAGACTCTGCTGGGTCAGGATGCACAAGATTGTCACAGAACTGGATTTTGCAAGGAGTTTCACAAGAGTATTTATTTCTGAAAGCAGAGTGAGGACCTTTAGACCAGCTCCTTGTTTCCCCATGGAGTCTTGTATTTCCTTCTAGTATATCTGTGTACGTGGTCCCGAAAGTGAAGGGAAGCCTCCTTGGTGCCACTCAGGTTTGGAGAGACGTAGTAACCTCAGGGCTGTAGAGTCTTGGCACTGGCAGAACCCAGAGGGCTCTCTTCCATGCAAAACCTGGGGTCTTTCTGCTGAGACCTGGACACTTGCTGAGTTTTAGGGGCAAAGACTGCATTCTTGGATGCGACGTTCTCCATTTATTAGATAAATTGCATGCTTAGGAAGTGCCTTTATAAAACAAGCCAAAAATAACTACCTTCTTGTATACTCCAGTCAATCCCAGTCTGTCCCCTGGAACAAAGCAAGACTAGCCTCATCTCTCTTCACTACTAGGGCACCTGGGTATTCAGAGGTGACCCTTCTGTCTCCGTAAAGGCATGGCCCTGCTTCAGGCCAAACACTTCTGGCTCTCTTATTTATTCTTCTAAAGGTGTTTTCCAGAACTCACACCTCTCTTTGTGCTTGTCACTTTTTCTCTGTAAGTTATTTGAATGGCCAGGTTCCCTTCCTATGTATGACCGGTAAAACTGGATCTGACACTCTGGAACTAGCCTGACCAGTTCACATGAGAATGGAACATTCATTTGCATTCATTTCCCTTGATCTGGGAAATGAATTCTCCAGATCAGCAAGCATTGGCTTGCTCTGTAATTTGCCACATGGTTGGCTTCTCTTGGGTTTTAGTTACCCACACACTTATGTTTTTTTTTTTTTTTCCTTTTTCCTCCTGTTTGCTGCCAAGTTAGGTCTTCTCATTTTGAATTTATGTAATTGATTTTTCTTAACCTAAATGCTGTACTCGACATTAAGACCTTTTAAATCTTTTCTGGTTGTTTTTTTCTGCCCATTTTTTCAACTCTGGAGACTTTTTGAATCTTGATTCTTTCATCCAGTGTATCATCTATGACTCCACTTCATGCCACTTAAAAGTAATTGGCTAAGCATGGCTCTGGGCCCTGATCTCAGCGTCTGACCTAACTGTTGAATAGGATCAGTCCATCTGCAACAGATTGTAACATGTCTACACTGTGATTTGCCTGATGATTTAGGGCAGTGCTTCTCAAAGTGTGGTCCCCAGCCCAGCAGCTCAGCATAGCCTTGACCTTCTTAGAAATTCAAATTCCCCAGTCTCACCCTACACCCAATGAATCTGCAACTGTGGAGGAAGGGCCAGCAATGTTTCTGTTCAGACCCTCCAGGTGACTCTGAGGCTAGCTCAAGCTTAGAGTAATGGGAAGGTAGGTAAAAAAGAAATCTCAAGTACCCAGGCATCTGACAGCATTAGAGTCTGTCTGAGGGGCCAATTTATGAATAACCTAGCTAGACATCCTAGTAGCATGGGCCAGTGTCACAAGAGGAATTTCCCTTGGACTTTATTTGGCTAAGGTCAAACCTGAGGGAAAGTCTTGGGCTTGGTAGGTACTGAAGCAATGTTCCAGAGAAACTGAAGTCTGATGAAGAGAAGAGTTGAGTAAAACACCAAGCAGCAGGCCCAGGCACGGGCAAGAAAGGACAAGTCTGGATGACCCTGAGCAATTGGGCAATGCTGCACTTCCCAGAGGAGATTTTAAACAATTGAACATTTAACAAAGTAAGGTCTCATAACTGTTTTTCTTTCCACAGGCCCATCTGCTAAACATCCCAAGCTGGAATTGGAAAGAGGGTGATGATGCAATCTGCCTCGCAGAGCTGAAGCTGGGGTTCATAGCCCAGAGCTGCCTGGCCCAGGGCCTCTCCACCATGCTCGCCAACCTCTTCTCCATGAGGTCATTCATAAAGGTAACGTCGTGTCCTATTAGAGCACATTAGCCCCCGATTCAATTTGTCGTGGGGTTGAGTAGAGAGCACAGCTTAAACTCAAAACAGATCGACGGGCTTTAACCACTTTGGTTAAGGAGAAATTCCTTGTTACAGATTTGGGCAAGAGGCCAACTTCTTTCAAAATTATGTTTTTATTTTTATTTGGCACATCCACGGCCATTAAATGATTGTTCAAAGCACAATCCACTCTTTTTTTTTAGATAAACCACATGTTTATCTATCAACAAAGCCTCCGCTGTTAAAACAAAAATATGATTTATATACATTCCATATGGCACCAGAGCGCCTAGAGAAAAGAATTATCATTTTGCTCTTTTACATCAAGTGGCTGGTGGACCTCTCACTGTGCGGATAAATGCAGACCATGTGTTTGTGCTGAAGCCCAAACCCCAACAACATAATTCATTTATTTATTTCTGCACAATCAAGGAGGCCAGCAGGGCTGACATGCCACGGTTATTTGAATGGAGAGTGAAACGATGAACTGAGTCCTCGTCAGTGGCGCCCTTTACACCGTGAGGCACGCGGTCTGGATTTGCTCATCGCCTTGTCAGCTGGCTCACCCCAGCAGAGCCCCCGCCTGCTGGACCAGCTCAGGCAAAGAAAGACCCAACTCTGTCCTCACAGGCCAGGCCAGGCCAGGCATGTTCCCAGGATGTTGGGTTGAGGGTCCAGGCTCCTGCTTAGAGGGCTGTTGGAGCGCAGGAGAATGATAAACCAGTCCTTATCCTTGGATTGTTCTCAGCCTCAGCAGTCAAGGTGGCAAATCAGTGCAATAAAAACTGTCTAGTTTGGGTCTCTCTGATTTGGCACTGGTGGCCATTAGTTTAAGATCTGGGCTTACGTTCCCCTCCCTGTTATTCATTTATTCCCCTTCCCCTTCCTGACATAGTCGTGGTTGAAGTGGGAAGTTAGTGAGTCACCAGGGTGTTCTGCAAAGAGGGTCCAACACTTTGAAATCAAAGGTGCTAGGTCCCCAGGTTTTTGCTGTCATTGCTGCTATATCTGGTGCCAGAGATAAGGCCTTTGGTGAGTTGAGGACATGGCCCTGGATGTGGTGGGAGGGATGGGCTGGAGGATGGAGATGCAAGTGTTGGAATAACTTTATGTCAGTGCTGATCCTGGGCCTCTGCAACTTGTCTGAATTAGAACAGGATATTTTTCTAGGTCCTTACTTACTGTACCCACCTAATTTACATTATGTAGCCAATTTATAGTTAACATTCCTCTGTAAAAGAACAAATTGTTTTGGAGTCCCTTTAATCACTTTAGCAATGGATACCTCGATGAAAAAATTCTTCTAGTCACTGTGTACCTACAGACCTCAACTTCACTGAACCCCTGGCCCAGACCCAGCTCACAGATAAAGATATTGCATTCCTTTACGTGGCTTCTTTAGTCCTGGCTGCAAGTGCCCTGCCTGGCTGAAACAGAATGTAGGCAAAAGGGAGGTGGCAGGGTGATCCATGTGGCTGCGTGTAGAGACAAGCCCAAAAGCCAGATGGAAGCTTGTGTCTCCTAGACCCAGGATAAAGAACTGTCACCAAGAGAGCTCCTCAGGCTTGTTCAGCCAAGCTCTGGTGGTTCTGTCCGGTGGGGAATTGCCCGCAGGACCAGGCACGTGGTCTGAGGCCCCGGACTCTGCTTTCTTGTTTTGATGTAGCATGGCCTTGGCAGGGCCCCACTGCCTATGGGGCACTTGACATGCGTATGTTTTGATTTTGTGGTGCCTGCATGGAAACTAGAGCCACCTGTCAAGAAAATTAATAAAATGGATATGACACTGATTCTTCAGTGTTATTACCAGCAGGGAGAGAAAACTTCTGTCCAACCTCCCTCAAGACCTCTGCAGCCAAGGATGTTCCCTCCAGCCCAACGAATCCCACTGCCAAGTTCCTATTTAGGAAGAGCCTTTGGGAAAGGCCTGGCCCGGCCCTGGTGTAACTGAAAACACATTTTCCTCCCGGGATTATGTTACAGTGGTGTTTCTGTCCAGGCCAGCTCCTTGGTATTTGGGGCTAGCTCTCTGCATATGACCACATGACATTCAGGTGGTCTTTGCGTTGGGATTCGCTAGGCACGTGACCTGACCTGGACATAACAAGACTTCCCTTCATTGACTTTTTTCATTTAAAATAGGAACAGCCTTAAGCTCATGTTTCCCATTCTGTAATGTCATCTCTGTGCGCTTATCCTCCAAATCCCAGGTCCTTGTCTCTTTCAAACACCACAATGACGCTTTCCTTGGAAAGTTTTATATATTATCTCCCATTCCAAGGATCACAAAGCCTTCACTTATTTTTATTTGGGGGCAGATGGAAAAGGAGATCTATAAATGGATTGTTGTTTACAGAAATTGCTTCCTTCCCCAGTATTCCCCGTGTCTTATGCAGAGAATGCATCAGTACTTAGCCCTATCAGGACAGAGGGAGACAGGATGGGCCTTTGGCAACCTTTGATCCCTTGAGAACACTTAGCATTTCTGGAAGCCAAAGGTGGAGTGTGAGCTCACCCGCCCCCTCGCCCTGGGCAGGTACCCTGTGTGTTTCTTGGTTTGACAGAATACACTGCACTTGGTCCCTCCTGAAAGAAGAAGAAAGAAGAACAAGACTGAAACTATGATGATATATCATGGGCAGAAGCACAGTGATTAGCTCCTGGGCTTTTAGAGTCAAGACTGAAAGTGAGGCTGAGAAAGCTCAACAAAAGAGAGAGGGGCTACTGGTATATAGCTGGTACAAAAGAGACCGAGCCCGGAGGCACCAGGAAATATGGGGGAGCACTTACTGACCTAACCCAAGGTCACTTTCAAAGATCTTCACCCTAGGGCCCCAAGTCATTGCCCCTGAAACCCTAGCTCCCATATTGGACATGTTATCTCTGGATGGATCTAAAATCTTGGGATTCTATTTATCTTTTTAGCCCACATCTTTGAGGTAATGGATTTTTAAAGTTTGCCTTTAATTTGTTCCACTTAACCTTCAAAGCATTCTATAGTTTCTGGTGTGCTGGGATTGGTTTAACAAGCCATGCTAACTTTATAGCCAATACCTTTATGAAAGAGGCTCAGGCTGGCCATTCTGGAGGCCCTCTGGCCCAGCGGCCTATTGCCAATGCCAGGTTAAGCATTTTGTCCAGCAATACCCAGTGTCGACCCACAGTTCCTTTAAAGAATGAAGGCGCATGTTCTGGTTACCGTGACTTAAATCTACGTTATCAAACAGGCCTGGAACATCTTGTTCATTTACCACTATGTGTTCTCCTACCATCTGTCTGTCAGGTTCAAGTGAGAATCTTCCTAATGTCTTCTGTAAAGACCAAGACAATGAACTTACTTACCCTATCTTCCATTGCCTCATCCTGAATAAGTGGCCATGCTTATATCCTCTACTTGGCTTCCTCACTTGGATATGATTTAAGATTCATTGATCTTTTTTTTTAATTTTAGAATCTTACCCTGTAATACTTAACTTTCTCTCCAACAAATCTGGTTTTAAGTTGGAGCTTGACCTGCTATTTTTGTGAATTGTTCTGTTATTCTTGCTAGGATTAGCTGTCCTCAGATATGATTAATTGTATGCATGGGTGTTGCGTGTGTTTAGAGGGTGATTAATTCTTAAAATTTATTTTCATTCCACACTAAGTGTTCAAACTGAGCACATTTAAATTGTTCTCAGCATCGCCAACTATTTTAACTCTACTAATCTACCTTTTTGTACACACATGCGCACACTCTCACACAGCCTAGAATATGGCATGAATTTTTGTAATTATTTCTTCATTGGAGAAGTGAGTTATGAAAATACATGATACACTTTTAAAGTTTTCTCATTTTATAAGATTTGGAATTGTGGGTGAAATTTACATAATATTGATCACAGCACAGTCTCCTCCATCACATTTTCTTTTTGTGAAGAGGAAGCACTAGGGAAATCAGACCCATGTTATTCAGACTGTATCTTGGCTGAGTGGACTTTGCTGGATAGAAAAACCATTTGTTCATTATTGTTATTACCATGTTGAGATAAACTCAGCAATACATAACCTTAGCAATAATTGTGGCCAAGGGAATTATTTTTAGTACTTTTGTTTTGGGTTATGTTTATGTGCTTATGTGTGTTTAAGTATATGTGTACATAAAAACATGGTTTAGAAGCCAGAAACATAAATCAAAAATCTTTAATAATAGCTAAAATATACTAGGTCCTAACTATATGCCAAGCCTTATGCCGTGCTTTATGTGAATTATCTCATTTAACTCTCACAATGACCCTACCCAAACTTGGCACTATTACTAACCCCACTTTACAGTGGCAGGCAGTGTGGATTAAGACAAGTTCAGCAACCTACATTAGGACATAAAGTTGGAATGACAAACTCGGTTGTTTAAACCCAGGCAAATTGGTTCCAGGTCCATCCTTGGGTATACCAAGAGAAAATAGGATCGGGGTAAGAGGAAACCTTAGCCAGTACCATCATCATCTAAGCACAAATCTTAGCTTTCTGTAGTTTATTTTATGGAAACTATTGATTCAATAGAGATTCCCTGGGCACCTACAATGTTCTAGGCAGTGTGCTAATCTGACTGTCATCCTTATGGCTAGCAAACGCTGATCAGCTTCTGTTCAGATGGGGATGTAGGAGCACGTGTTTGCACAGCTCCATTCTGTGGGTCTTGTTGGCCTTTCTCTGTGGCCATCTCTGCAAGGGCAGAGGCCACTGTATCAAGACAGATGGGGGGTTAGCCTAGTCTGGGATGAATCAGGGAGGGAAATGAATTAGACTCACGAGAAGGAGCTGACATCACGCACTGCTGTATTTGGGATGGGGGGTAAAGCTAATTGGCTTAGGTAGGTGCTTCTGGGAGACAACAAGCAATTTTTATTGGCTGGTAGGTGTACGCTCTGCAGGCCAGAGGTGTTTATCCAGGCGAGGGAGGCATACTAGAAGCAGGGCTGCACTCTCTGTGGAGTGGGGGAGGCTGGTGAAAGGATCTCTGAAATGGGATCAGGGATCCCTCTGATAAGACTGGGATCAAAGTGGTTTTCTACCTGTGATGCCAGAAGAGAGGGTTTGTCTGGCAAAGTAAATGCACGTGGCGAGTTAGACAGTGAGATGCAAGCTGTAGCTTATTCCATACTCATGGACGGTGTCACCCTAACCACAGATGGTGCCCTGGAAGTGGACCTCTGCAGATATCCCTGATCAGTGGAGAGTGGCTCCCGATACAATTATACCCACTTCCTTCATAATCTTAATTCATTCTCATAGCTTCTAGATAAATAGATGATTATGTTTATGTCTCTACCCAGAACTTCTCCCTTGAACCCAGTGTCATCCATTTACTTGCTACTCAACATCTCTATATAAAAGTTTCATCTCATCTCAGAATTAACATATCCACAATAGAACTCTTGTTTTTTTGTTTGTTTGTTTTTTACTACAAACCTGTTTTTTTTTTTTCCATTACACTGTTGACTATGCTGTCCTTCCTATTACTCAGACTAAAAACTTTGGAGTCATCCTTGACTCCTTTCTTTTTCTTGTATACACATTCAAATCAGCGGGAAATCCTCTTGGTTCAACTTTTAAAATATGCCCAGAATCTGAGCACTTCTCACCACCTCCATTCTTTCTATCAGCTCCAAACCACCATTCTCCGCCTCCTAGAATATTACACCAGCCTTCTAACTGGTCTCCACATGCTGACCTTATCCTTCCCGCCTAGTCTGTCTCCAATATGGCATCAAGAATAAGCATTCTAAAGCATGAATCAAATCCTGCTGCCCCCTGCATACATCTCTCCACGACATCCCATCTTACCAGATAAAGTCCTTACAAAGGTCTGTAGGTCCTAAGCTGTCAGGTTTCTGAGACCTCACTGGCCTCATATAGCAAGTACCCTCCTGCTCGTTACGTCAGCCACACTCCCTTTGGCTGGTCTTGGGATTTTGTGTTGGCTGTTCCCTCTGGCTGGAGAGCTCTTCCCCTACGCAGCTGCTCGGCTTCTCTCCATCAAATCCTCATGTCTTTGCTCAGTGTTAAGTTCTTGGTGAGACCTCTCTCTAAAACAGAATTGCATTTTAATAAAGGGATTAAAAGTAAACTTTCAACTGATGTATAAGATACAAATAAAAAGTGTGCATCTAATAAATGGAGAGCTTGTTAAATATTCACAAAGCTGACACTCTCACCGAACCGGGGCCTAGGTGAAGATACAGTATGTCATCAGGACCCCAGAAGCTTTGTTTTTATGTTGGGTGCCAGTGTATGTGTGGGTCTGTTTCTGGGCTCTCTTGGGGAGAAC
This sequence comes from Desmodus rotundus, assembly GCF_022682495.2. Lineage (NCBI taxonomy): Eukaryota > Metazoa > Chordata > Mammalia > Chiroptera > Phyllostomidae > Desmodus > Desmodus rotundus. Next base: position 55,399,355 of record NC_071390.1, on the reverse strand, counting down.
CAACATCTCCACAATGTTGAGTTCTCCAGTATATGAAGATGGCGGATCTGTAATGAGGGCGTGCTGTGTGATTCAGCAGTTTTCCTGGCAAGTGCAAAAAAATCAAGAAGAATATCATGAAGCTCATCAATTTCTCCGTGGCTTCTGAGGGCCCCCACAAGGAGTAAATATATTAATCCACATTCTCTAGGAAGGATCTAGATGTTCTTCTCTGTTTCATGGGATGAATGAAGTTTCCATGTGAAAACATATCAGACCTGCTTTTTAAAAATTTGCATCACTCCCCCCTTCACACCACATATATCTACATCTACTTTCCCAGAGGCTATTATGTCTTTCTTGGCATTTGTTGTCATTGCCTCTTTTCCCTGATGCAGTGTAAACACTGTGAAGCCTTGGGCTGCTTGCAGAATCCCCAGTGCTGAGAAGGCACCTGACTCATAACTGGGTCTCCTAAAATGCATGTTGAATTTTAGGAGACCTCAGCCTAGCTTGGCCTGTCTTTGATGCAGACAGCTGGGTGGGGCCGGAACCAGCAACTTACAATTTTGGGTGACTTGGGTGCTGAAAACACCTTGTTTTGCTACTAGACTTGGTCCCCTTGGCAAATGAAGAGCTCTGACTCAGAGTAGAAACTTGAAATTCAAAGCTCGGTAATCCTTGGTGAGGATGCATGGGGACCAGTTAGATTTGGTTATAAACCATTCTGATCGGCAGGAAATTCAGTCAGTGTATTGTTTAAACTCACAAATAATAGAAGCCCATGCGTTGCAATGAATTTGCTAAACCTCAGTATCCCATTCCGGTCAGCATCATTGTATATCCTCTTTTCTTCCCTGCTTGAATCTCCTTCGCCCAGCGGCTCCCCTTGCCTCCCCCAGTGCTTCCTGCTTTGCCTGAGATGACTAACACCCACCTGAAGGGGAAGCAACTTCCCTGGCAATGATTTCAAGTGAAGAGAGAATTAATCCATGAACTATTAACAGGGATTCCATTCCCTTCTGGCCCTGGTAATTTCTAGAACATTGAATTAAAGAGTTCTCAGACCTTTACAAATTCTCAAGGCAAACATTATTAGCAAAGGGAAGCCCATACCCCGTGTTAGAAGATTGCTAGAAAATGTCAATGGAATTTCTGAATAAAATGCAAAAGGTTGAAATGCCTCTTCCCCATCTTCTCCCCTTCTCCCTCCCCACCTCTGTCTAACATGATTAGAAAGTCATTTCATGTGTCTTATGTGTTTGGTCAATCAAAGGCGAATGTACATGATCGATGGTGACAGGGAACACATTTAACTCATTATTCTTTACTTTGCAGCAAAATGATTTGTGTAAACTGTCTGCCTAGCATTAAAGGTAAAACAAACTTAGAAACCCCAAAATGTTATATATTTGTCTAATATTTTCCTTTTGGTTTTAGAGCCATAATCACATATGGATTCTTTTATTTGGCACTTGGCATGGACTGAACAAAGGGGAAGGCAGCCCAGAAAGATTACATAACACACACACATAGCCTGTGCCCGGTGAGACGGAGCCAGAGACGCCTCAGTGACTGGGACTCACCGTGAAATCTGCAGAAACTGCCTCGCACCCTGCCCTTATCAGATGGCAGAATATTGTCACTAGTGTAAAGTGAAGCCCTCCTGACCAAGCCTCTGGTCAAACATCAAAATAAGCTCTTTCAGAGATTATTGGTCTTTAACTAATTGTGTGCGTTACTGAGTACACCTGGGCATCCACGGGCTGAGTCCTCCTGTCCTCCCCCACTTCCAATTTTCTGACTTAGGTTTTATGGGTGCCACCCACTGTCTGTGATTTTTCAGGCAAAAAAAATCTCAAAATGCTATTAAACCATTAGGAATAAAATCTCAGATTCCCTTATATTATCTACTGGTGGTTATCACTGCTCTAAGGGATGCCAAGTGTGATCTTGAGCCCACAAAAATGATGAGAAACCTTTGAGTTCTTTTGAGGTGATTATTCCACGTATGTCTAGGGGAAGGCAAAGCAAAGAACCACCATTGATTTGACCCAGTGGGTATTTTGTCAAGAATTTAAAAATTATGATAGTACCCTAAGTTTGCTTATCACTTTATAGTTTATACAATACCTGTTTTTTACTTAAATGACTTTTATTTGACCCCCTACACAAGCATTTTATTGAATAGCATCTGGGAAATGTACCTAATGCAAAGTAGCTGGTGTTTCTACCTTCCTCACTTGTAGATGAGAAGAAATAGGAGAAGGGGAAACAGGAAGATGTCCAACTTCTGGTTGCACAGCTATGGGAAATGGGAGCGTGAGGGCCAGAACTCCACTAGGTCATTGGGTTCTCAGCTCGGTGCTTTCCCCACTATTACAGATTGCTTCCCCTAGAGAAATGTCTCAAGTAGAAACACTGCTTGGTTTTGTATTCAAATCAGTAGCTTCTAAGAAGAGCAATCACTTTGCAATACCTGTAAATGTGGTATCCTAGATTTACCCAACCATATCAAACTACATGCTATAAAAATTAAGATAAATTTCATGGTAGAAGATACATATGTTTGGCCCATTCCCTTCATGGTGCCTTAGTTTGAAAAGCACTGAGGCAGTGCCGTCTTTCCTAGACCATAATGCCTTGCACGTGGGAGAATTTGCTTCTCCAGTCAGTGCTCCATCTGAGCAGGGAGGGAGATGATGACCTGTTTGTTGAAGGTGAATGTAAGAAAGCTAAACGACAACAACAACAACAAAACTTAGTCCCAACCATCCGAAAAAAAGAATGATTGGGCCAGAAGGCAGGTTGGTGGATTTCCAACAGAGGGAGGTATCAGTAAAGAAGGTGAGATCCAGAAGGGTTAAACTGCTGTAAAGAAGAACAGAGGAACACTTCTAAGGGGAAAGGTATAGCTAACCTTTATCCTTGTAGGCCCCTTCTGATCTCCGTAAAGTGTTATAGTAACTCAAACGACTTGGGCACAGGTGTTAGGCCTTTGAATTGATGTCCTCAAGATTAGTAGAAAAATCCAATTCTGTTCACCTAGCATTTCTTCTGGCCATTTTCCTTTGTAGGAAAATGCTTAAAGTGTATGGTCCCATTTTTGAGATTCAGAAGTAGTTTTAGTTGTCTAGATAGCTCCTTTTTTACTTTAAAAAATTACAGTACAGTTGATTTGTGTGTGTACACAGTTTTAAACATTTTAACACATGTGTAGAGTCATTCAACCAATACCAGAAGCAGGGCACAGGACAGTTTCAATACCCCCCAAATTCTCTCACACTCTCACTTTGCAGTCGTACCCTCGCTTCCCAGGCCCTGACAATCACTGATTTGTTCTATCTCAAAATAATTTTGTCTTTTTGAGAATGTCTTGCAAATGGAACCCACAATATGTAACCTTTGAGACTGGCTTTTTTCATTCAGTATTTTCTCTTGGGACCCCTCCAGGTCACTGTGTGTACCACTATTTCACTCCTTTCTACTGCTGAAAAGTATGGCACTTTATGGGTGTGCCTTGGTTTGTTTTCCATTCATGCATTTAATGGCATTTAGGTTGCTTTCAGTTTGAAGTGATTATGAATAGAGCTGGTAAAAACATTTGTATAGAAGTTTATATGGACATAAGTTTTAATTTCTCTAGGACAAATACCTAGAAGTAGAATTGTTGGACTGTAGGGCAAGTGTATATTTAACTTTAAAAGAAACTGCTGAAGGGTCTTTCAGAATGGCTGTACCATTTATCATTCCCACCAGCAATGTATGAGAGTTCTTGTTGCTCTGCATCCTTGTCAACACTTGGCATTGTCAGTATTTTTAATTTTAGTCATTCTAATGGGTGTGTGTAGTGGTATCTTGTTTGCTTTTAATATGTATTTCCGTGATTACTAACGATGTTGAGATCCCATCTTATGCTAATTTGTCATCTGTGTATCCTTTTGTGAAGTGTATGGCCCAAAGTACTTTTAGGTTATCAGGAAAACTGAATGGAGGTACGGAGATTTCTCATGTAGCCCCTGCTCCCACACCTGCATAGCTTCCCCCACTATCAACATCTTCCACCAGAGTTCATTTCTTACAATTGATGAACCTTCTTCCCTCCAATCCATCTTTTTATTGTCTCCTTAAGTTTTGTCTTTTTCAAAGTGTCATATAGTTGGATTGTCAATTATACAGCCTTTTTAGATTGGTTTCTTTCATTTAGTAATATGTTTTTCATGTTCTTCTGTGTCTTTTCATGGCTTGATAGTTCATTTCTTTTTAGCACTTAATAATATTCCATTGCCTGGATGTACCCTAAATTTTTAAATCTCTTCATCTATTGAAGAACATCTGAGTTACTTCCACATTTGAGCAATTATTAATAAAGCTGCTATGAACCTCCACATGTAGGTTTTTGTGTGGGCATAAAGTTTCATATATTTTGGGTAAGTCACAGGGAGTTTGATTGTGGGACCATATGGTAAAATTATGCTTAGTTTTGTAAGAAATCACCAAACTGTGTTCCTAAGTGTCTGTACTGATTTGCAATTCCAGCAGCAATGAATGAGTTCCTACTGCTCCTCATCCTAACCAGCCCTGAGAGTGATCAGTGTTGGCCCATTTTTTAATTGGACGGTTTGGTTTTTAATTTTCAGTTTAGAAGTTTCTTATACATTCTAGGTGTCTTATTGGATATGGGATTTGTACATGTCTTCTCCCAGTATGTAGCTTGTGTTTTTATTTTCTTGATACTGTCTTTCCTGAATCAAAATCCTTAATTTTGAAAATTTTGGAGGTTTTCTCAAAATGTTAAATATAGCGTATCCATAGGACAATTCCACTCATTGGTATCTGCCCAAGAGAAATGAAAGCATATGTTTAAATGTCCCATGGCTGTCATAACACATTACTACAAACCTAGTTGCTTAAAACAACACACTTCTTTCTCTTCCTTTACTGGAAATCGAAAGTCTGAAATCAGTTTCACTGGGCTAAAGTGAAAGTGTTGGCAGGGCTGAATCCTTCGGGAGGCTCTGTTTCCTCGAATTTTCTAGCTTCTGGAGACTTCCTGCATCCCTTGCTCATGACTCCTTCCTCACATCACTCCGACTTTTGCTTCCAGTGTCCCATCTCTCATTTCCTCTTAATCTGTCACATCTCCACCTGCCTCCTTGTAAGAATACTTGAGGTTACAGTTAGGGCCTTCTTGGATAGTACCGGCTGACCTCAGAGATATTTGCAGGTTTGGTTCCAGACCACCGTAATCAAATGAGTGTTACAATAAAATGAGTCATTCTCTTTTTGCCGGTGGAGGATCTTGCCTTCCACTTGTAAAAAATGCAACACCTGTGAAAAGCAATAAAGCAAAGCACAATAAAACAATATATGCTGTACGTAATAATCTCACATCCCCAAGTCCTTAAATTAAATCACACCTGCAAAAATCTCTTTTGTCATGCCAGGTAACATTAATGGGTTCCAGGGATTAGGGCGTGGTTGTCTTTGGGGTCATTATTTAGCCCACCATAAGCTGTTCTTTCACCTTTGAAGATCCATATTGATCCCACATGCAAAATATATTCATCCTACCCTAAGGTCCTTAAAGGTCTCAATCCTACAGCACCAATGCAAGTTAAAAACCTCATCTAAATATCAATTCAAAATCCCAAATTTCACCATCTAAATCACTTATGGATGAGACGCTGGGTATAACGTATGGTGGGGCAAAATTCCTTCCATCTGTGGCTGTGTAAAACCAGAAAACAAGTATCCTGCCTCCAAAAGGTCATGGTAGGACAGCCATAGGACAACAGTGGTAAGCATTCCTATTCCAAATGGAAAAAAAGTGAAGAAAGAAAGGAGCTGCAGGCACTAAGAACCTTCAAAATTTAATCAGACAAGTTTCATTAGGTTTCAAGATCTTGAAATAACCCTTGTGACTTAAAATTGACATTAGGTAATGTGATTCTTCCAAATGTATTCTTTCTCAAATTGCTTTGGATATATCGTTTAGTGTGTTTTTGCATTTTCATATAAATTTTAGGGTCAGCTTGTTAATATCTGCAAAAAACCCTACTGGTATTTTGATTTGAATTGTGTTAAACATATAGACTAATTTGGGGGAGCATTGTATCCCAATGGATTCCAGTCTATGAGCATGGTCTATTTATTTAGATAATCTTTACCTTCTTTCATCAGTGTTTCATAGTTTTCAGCAAACAGATTCTGTGCATTTTTGTTAGATTTATACATAAGTATTACTTTCAGGGGTGAGCTACTGTTAATGACATCTTTTAAAAATTCAGTTTCCAATTGTTCATTGGTGGTATGTAGAAATACACATTTTTCTTTATTGACTTTGTATACTGCAATCACATTGTACTGGCTTGCACTTCTTGCAGGATGTTGAATAGGAGAGAAGGAGTGTGTCTTTGATTTGTCTCTGCTCTTAAAGGGGGGCAAATTCAGTGTCTCACCATTAAGTATAATGTTAGCTGTAGGCATATAAAGTTAGCCTTTCTTTTGAGGTTGAGGAAGTTCTTTCCTATTAATTTGACGAGAGTTTTATCATGAATGGATCTCGAATTTTACCAAATGCTTTTTGTGCATCAGTTGATATAATCACATTTTTATTCTTTAGATTGCTAATGTGGTAAGTTGCATTGACAGATTTGAAAATATTGAAGCAGTCACTGTGCATTCCAGGATAAACCCCTGTTGCTCACAGCATGATACACACAGACACACACGTATAAATTAGTATTTATGTGTATATGTGGATGGATTTTATTTGCTAATATTTTATGAAGATTTTTTGTATATGTTTGTGAGTAGATACTTTTCTATATATTTCTTATACTGTTTTTGTCTGATTTTAGTTGGCTTCATAAAATGAGTTAGGGAAGTCTTTTCCCTTCTATTCTCTGGAAGGGATTGTATAGAAGTGGTCTTATTTTTTTTTAAGTGTTTAATATAATTCACTAATGAAACCATCTGGACCTGAATTTCTTTTTTCAAAGGCTTTTAAAGACTAATTCAATTTCTTTAGTAGTTACAGGTTTATTCAGGTTATTTATGTAATCTTGGTGAATTGTGGCAATTTAAGATTTTGAAGAATTATTTTAATTTAACCAAGTGGCTTAATTTATGTACATAAAATTTTTCACGATTTTCCATTATTGTCCATTTAATGTCTGCATGGTGTGTAGTGATAACCTCTCTCTCATTCCTGATTTTGTAATCTGTGTCCTCTTGTGTCTTTCATCTTTTATTTGTTAGTCTTACTATATGTACATTTTGATGGTTTATTCAGATGAAGCTTAGGTTATTGATTTGAGAGTCTTTCTTTTTAATATAAGCATTTAATGCTATAATTTTATTCTAAGCACTGCTTTAGCTGCATCCCACAAGTTTTGATATGTTGTATTTTCATTCAGAACAAATATTTTGTAATTTCACTTGAGACGTCTTTGACCTATGGATTATTTAGATGTGTATTGCTTAATTCCCAAGTATTTGGAGATATTCTCCTTATCTTTCTATTATTGACTTGTAGTCTGATTTTGTTATTGTTAAGAGAACCTACTTTGTATGATTTCAATTCTTTTGTTAATGTGTGTTTTATATGATTTGTCTTGGTGAATGTTCCGTGTGAGCTTAAAAAGAATTTTCATTCTGCTATTGTTGGGTTGAATGCTTTATCAATGCCAATTAGATCTAGTCGGCGATGGTGTTGTTCGGTTCTTCTACACCCTTGCTGACATGTATGTCTACTAGTTACAGTCATGAAAACGAAAAGTGCTGAAGTCTGCAACTGTGGTTTGGGATTGTTATTTTAGTTCTGTCAGGTTTTGCTTTGTGTATTTTGAAACTCTGTTAAGTATATATACATTTGGATTGTTGCATTTTCTTGGTGAATTGACCTTTTTATTTTATTTTTAAATTAAATGTATTGGTGGGGCATTGGTTAATAAGCTTATATAGGTTTCAAATGTACATTACTATGATACATGATCTGTATATTGTATTGTATGCCTACCACCCAAAGTCAAATCATTTTTTGTCACCGTATATTTGGTCCCCTTTACCTTTTACTGTTACCCCGTGTTCCCCTTCACTCTGGTAACTGCCATACTGTTGTCTTAGTCTGTGAATGTCTGTTTTATATCCTACATATGAGTGAGCTCATGTGGTTCTTAGCTTTTTCTGACTTTGTTTAGCATGATATTCTCAAGGTCCACCCATGTTTTCACAAATGTCCATATTTTATCTTTTCTTATGGCTGAGTAGTATTACCAATTTGAACATGCTAATTTCATCTTATCTTGGAAGACCTTTCTATCATTATATGTTGTTCCTAATGTCCTTCATAATTTTCTTTGCTCTGAAGTCTTGTAGACCTCAGGTCTAATGTAAATAGACCCATTCAAGTTTTTTTTTTAATTAATGCTTTCATAGAAAAAAAATTATATTTTTATCATTTTTTGTTTGAGCCAATGTTTGTTTGTATTTTTAAAATTTTAAGTGATTTTCTTATAGACAATATAATAGGGTTTTTTAAATTCTATTTTCAAAGTTTTCTTTTTTAAATTTTTATCATATTTTATTGATTATGCCATTACAGTTGTTCCCATTTTCCTCTCTTAGCCCCCCTCTATCCAGCATCCCCCACTCCCTCAGACAATCCCTCTACCATTGTTCATGTCCATGGGTCATGTGTATAAGTTCTTTGGCTACTCCATTTCCTATACTGTGCTTTACATCCCCATGGCTCATCTGTAACTATCTATTTGTACTTAATCCCCTCACCTCCTCACCTATTCCCTCACAACCCCTCCTATCTGACAACCATCAAAACACTCTCCTATCCATGATTCTGTCTCTGTTCTTCTTCTTTGCTTAGTTTGTTTTTTAGATTCAATTGTTGATATATTTGTATTTTTTGCCATTTTATTGTTCATAGTTTTGCCTTCTTTTTCTTAAATAAGTCCCTTTAACATTTCATATAATAATGGCTTGGTGATGATGAACTCCTTTAGTTTTTTCTCCTCTGGGAAGCTCTTTATCTTCCCTTTGATTCTTTGGTTCGCAGGCCGGTGCTCAATCCACTGAGCCACACCAGCCAGGGCCTTGCCCTTTGATTCTAAATGATAGCTTTGCTGGGTACAACAATCTTGGCTGTAGGTCCCCACTTTTCATGACTTTGAATATTTCTTGCCAGTCCCTTCTAGCCTGCAGTGTTTCTTTTGAGAAATCGCCTGACAGTCTTATGGTAACTCTCCTGCTTTTCTCTTGCTGCTTTTAAGATTCTCTGTCTTTAACTTTTGACATTTTAATTATGATATGTCTTGGAGTGGACCTCTTTGCATACATTTTACTTGGGACTCTCTGTGCTTCCTGGACTTGCATGTCTATTTCTTTCACCAAAATTAAGGAAGTTTTCTTTCATTATTTTTTCAAATAGATTTCCAATTTCTTTCTCTTCTCCTTCTGGCATCCCTATGATGCAAATGTTGGACCTTTTGAAGTTGTCTCAGGGACTGTTTACACTACACTTACTTTTTTTGTATTCTTTTTTCTTCTTGTTGTTCTGATTGGTTGCTTTTTGATGCCTTATGCTCCACATCATTGATTTCATTCTTGGCTTCATCTACTCTACTGTTGTTTCCCTGTAAATTGTTCTTTATCTCAATTAGTGTATCCTTCATTTCTGACAGGATCTTTTCTATGCTGTTGAGGTCCTCACTAGGTTCCTTGAGCAACCTTATAACCAATGTTTTGAACTCTGCATCTGATAGATTGCTTATCTCCATTTCATTTAGCTCTTTTTCTGGAGTTCTGATCTGTTCTTTCACTTGAGCCATGTTTCTTTGTCTCCTCATTTTGGCATGCTCCCTGTGTTTGTTTCTATGTATTGGGTAGAGCTGCCTTGACTTTGTGTCGTGGTAGTGTGGCCAAATGCAGTAGGTGTTCTGTAGGGTCCAGGGGCACTGCTTCCCCTATCACCCAAGCTAGGTATTTGAGGTGTGCCCTTCATGTGGGCTGAGTACACCTTCCTCTTGTAGTTGAGCCTTGGTTGCTGTTGGCAGATCAATGGGAGTGATTTACCCAGGCCTATTAACTCCAAGGATTGGTTGTGACTGCTTACCACTAACTTCCACCCTCTGTGGAGGATCAGCTGGTCAGGGGCAGGGTGGTGTTACTCCTGTGTGGTTTATAGCTGTCCACTCTGTGTGCTGGTCTTGAGGTTTCCCAGGTGGTGCAGACCAAGGTCAGCTACCACCTGTGTTTTTCCTGGGGCCACCCTGCCTGAGCTAAAATGCAATCTGAGATAGCTTCTTCTTGTTCTTGGCTTGGAGATTCCCAGATGAAGCCAAGCTGTGAATCTAAGCTGGCTGCTACTAATGCCTGACTTGGGGCTCACTGAGGCCAGCTGTTGCTTGTTTGAGAGGATTTAGAAAGTTGTGAAACATAAGCCAAGACCAGCCATTCATATGGAAAAGCAGTGGGTGGTTCTATAAGTTGGGTGGGGTAGAGCCTCTGGGGATCTCCAAGGCAGCTTAAACATTAGCCAGGTTGATGGAGTCTCAGATATGGCAGCAGCTTGCCAGCTCTGTGGGGGGAGGGTTTAAAAAAAATGACAGTGGCCTCTGCTTACCTTGATGCCAGACACTTCAGTTTCTCCTTGTATACCACTGGTGCCTTTCAAGCTGCTACCCCAGCACTGGAACTCAGAGAGAGTGAGTCTGAGTACATGAGTGTATGTGTGGGTTCTTTAAGAGGAACTGGTTGGGGCTCCAGAAGGTTCTTCCACTCACTCAATCCCTGCTGGTTTTTTTAGCCAGAAGTTGTGGGGACTTATCTTCCTGGCATTGGAAGCCTGGGCCGTGGTGCCTGGTGTGGGCCTGGGACTCCTTGCTCCCAGGATTTCCCTCCCAAATTTTTATCCACTGCATGTGAGTGAGGGATCAACCCATTCCGCACCTGCACCTGTCCTACCAGTCTGGATGGATGCGGTTTCTTTAATTCCATAGTTGTCAGATTTCCATTCACCTCGATTTCTGATGGTTCTGAGTGATGGTGGTTCTATATTTCAGTTGTAATTTTGATGTGGTTGTACAAAGAGGTCAGCCATGTCTGTCTGTGCCGCTTTCTTGACCAGAAGTCCCTGGGTTATTTTTTAAAAATCCATTCTACATATCTCTATTAAAGGGTGTGTTAGATTATCTATAATGTAATTATTGGTATATTTGGATTTAGGTGTAATATTTTGTTAATTTGTTTTCTATTTCCTCTGTTTTAGTTCTCCCCTTTTTGGTTATTTTGAACATTTTTAGTATTTCATTTTTTCCATCATGTTTATTATATGTCTTCATATAGTCTTTTAACTGACTGCCTTTGGGATTGTAATGTACTTATTTAATTTCTCAAGTCTATTTAGATCAAAAATTTACATCTTTTCAAGTAGCATAGAGACCTTACCAACCTACAGGTCTCTTTACCCTTTGCTTTTTTTTTTTGTTGGTTTTCACTGTGTTATGCATTATTACATATGCATACACTGAAAACCCCATTAGACAATATTATAACTTTTGCTTTCAACCATCAAATATATTTTTAAAGAACTCAACAGAAGTATAGTATTTTATATTTTATCCTGGTATTTCCCATTTCTGTTGTTCTGTCTTCATTCCTGATGTTCCAACTTCCCCTTTGGTATCATTTCCATTCTGTCTGAACAATTTTTTTTTTTTAGAAATTCCTTTAGAGCAGTCTTCTTGTAACAAATACTATTTCCCTTCATTTGAGAATGTCTTTATTTCTCCGTTTTTCCTGAAGCACATTTTGGTGGGTTGACAAATCTTTTTGTTTCAGTGTTTTAAAATTGTTGTTTTACTTCCTTCTTGCTTTCATTGTTTCTGATGAGAAATCCATAGTCATTTGAATTGTTGTTAACCTATAAGTAATGAGTCATTTTTCTCTGGTTGCTTTCAATACTTTCTTTTTGTCTTTAGTTTTCTGTCATCTGATTATTTGAGCATTATTTCTTTGGGTTTATTCTGTTAGGGCTGAGTGAGTTTCTTGAACATCTAGATGTGTCTTTGATGGAATTTGGGAAATTTTCATTCTTTGTTTCTTCAAATGTTTATTCTGTGTTGTACTCTTTCTGCTCTTTTTCTGGGTTTTCTATAACACAAATGCTGGGCCTTTAAAAACAATACATATATATACACATACACCACAGGACCCTAAGGCTCTATGTATTTCTTGAACCTTCTCTCTCTTGTTCAAATTGCACAATTTATGTTGACCTAAATATAAGTTTGTTGATTTTTTTCCTCTGTCATCTTCATTCCATTATTGAGCCCATCTAGATTGTGTGTTAGTTATTGTACTTTTCAATTCTAGAATTTCTATATGGCTCTTTTTATCTTGTTTCTATCTTTTAATTCTTTATAAAAAGTGGCCTTGGTAAATTATTGGAACATTTTTGTAATAGCAGCTTTAAGGTCCTTATCAGATAATTCTAATACCTGTGCCATTTAGGCATGGGATGCAAGTTGAGATTTTTCTGGTTATTCATGTGCCAAGTAATTTTTTATTGTATCCTGGACATCTTGATTATTTTATGATGCAACTCTGAATCTTGTAAAAATCTTACAAAAATGTTGATACTTTTATTTTGGCATAAAACTTACCTGCTTGATTTTAGGCTGCAAGTTCTGACCAGGGAGGCTGTTGCCTCTAAGGCACTGCCATTATTGTCATGTCCTGTTAGCATTTTAACAATCATTCTCTTTGGGATGAGATTAAGGTAACTCACCTTTACGTCACAGGCTAATAATGTGGCAAGCTGCTTTACAGTGGAACCCAGCATATCTCCTGGTAGAACAAAATGAGGTGGCTGTTTCAACTTCAAACTCATTTGGCTGATTTAGAGAAACTTTGGGACACCAGTAAAGTGACACTGAGATCAATTTAGGTATCCATCTGCCATCTTGAAAAATGGCATGAAATAAAACCTTTCAACTGGGTATAACTCTTGTAGTTTTTATCCTTAACTGCCACATGTATTTCATGGTAACAAGAGTGATGCAGTCCCACTGATAAGGGTTTCAAGTTCAGAGAAACACAGGTGCCCTGCCTCGACACTGTGCTTTGTACTCATGAGGGGATGGGGAGTAGGATGGAAGTGGATGGTATTAATTGACATGTGAGTGAGAGATATCATCGCTTCCTCCCTTTTCTCCATGCTGTGTCAGTAGGTAGGGTCTGCCCACTGAGAAGTAACATATATCTCTGACCTTGGTTTGCAAAAGCTCTTTTGCTGTCAGTCTGACAATAGAGGTCTGTATTTAATCCTAGGCTTCATATTTACGGCATTGCTTTTAGGACAATGGATTTATTCAGTTTCTCTTTTTTCTAGACTGACAAAATAAGTATCATTTCTTAAGGCGTTTCTGTTGATTTCTTGTTTTAGCTAAACTTTGGTAGTGAGATGGCCATTTCCTTCAGTGGTTGGGCATTTTTTCTTCTTGGATTGTCCAGTGAGGAAAGAACAAGTGAACATGGAATAGCTGGTGCTCTTTTGAGAATGCAGATTAGGTATTAGACCTGGTCACCCAAAGATCTTGAAAGGTATTTCCCTATCCAGATACACCCCTGGACCACTGTGCTATCCAAATTTGCCTGCACAGCCCACACCCTCCCTGTCCTCCCTCCCTTGTAAAGTGTGAGGACAGTTGTGTAGCTGTGCAGTGGGCCAAGGAATGGGGAAGGAGAAGAGTTGTAAAACTCTGATGTAGGACATGATTTGCTGTAAGACCTTGGACTGACCACTCAACCTTTCTGAGTTTCATATTCCTCCACTATAAAAAGTGGAAGGGCCTAGAGGATTGTTGGAGACATTATCAGCGTGTGAATGCACCTAACCCCCTTCTTCCTTCTTAGGAGTCAGTGGTACTGTTTGGGTTTCTATTTGTTATGAGACTTGGGACTGGGTTCGAATTAGGTCACTAATGGGAGAAGTAAGAGGGATGAACCTAGTATAATCCTATGCTCTAGGGCGGTATAAAAACATCCCTCCCTATATTGCTTAAAATTTTGTGTTGCCAACATTTTTGTAAATGACTAATGTTGGGGGAGGTCCCTGGAACACTTTATGGTGAGATAGAGTTAGCAGAATTTTCTGCTTGAATCCATATTTTTAGGGCAGCAGCATTGTTCATCAGCCTAAATGACACTGGTTTCTTCAACTCCTTCAACTCTCTGTCAAACACCCAGCTCCCACCTTGTGGGCTTTCTAGGTTTTATCTGCATGTACAAGTGAAGGCTGGGTGCATCTGTCTGGCTTTTCCCAGGCCTCAGCAGTGAATGGAGATGCTCTGACTATTCTTTCTGATATGTAAGGAAAGTCCACCTAGCAGTGCAGCCTTGCCCAGGAGAGCCCTGTGGTGCAGGGATTGGAAGGAGGGCCGTGTGCTGGAATGAGTTACCTGTGGGGAGCTCAGAGAGGTAGAAACCTCCTGGGTCCTGCCTGGAGGATGAGACTTGTTCATGGGACCAGTGAAAATAGGGCCATAGAGGCCTCTTCCTGCCCAAACAGGATCATCATAAATCCTTTTTTCTCCTCATCTTATACCAACTGCAAGATGAGGGCCAGACTGGCAGTTTTCTGGGGATACCGAACTTTTACGAGTACTAAACTGTTCCTAGAAATGCAACAAAAAGGAGAAAAGTGTGCCCTCAGAACTCTTCTCAGGAGGCATAAGTGTGGTGGGAAGGGAGGCTTTGGTGAACTCTTTGGGGTAGGAGGGATGGGATCCCTTCTCCTATGAAGCATGCTCAGGGGACCATAGATACTTTCTAACTTGCCTTTTAAAAAGGATGAACCCACATAACCACAGGCTTTTCTTTCGATGTGGCAGTGTGTAAAATTGGGGCCTGGTCTGAACTGTTGAGGGCAGTAGAGGCTGAGAGCTGTTACCTGTGGTCATTCTCCTCTCTTATCTTCCTACCTAGCGCTCCGCCTCTCCTCCAAATACAAGTTGAACAAGTATTTTTAAAAAATATGTTTGAATAAACTCCAATTTATTATCATGCCTATCATATGGACTCAGGATGTTCCAGGTATAAAAATCAGTCTGGGAGATGAGGCAGGAAACAAGGAGCAAAGCCATTTGCTAGGAAGGAGGATGAGAGATAAGGTATAGAGAGTCCCCAGTTGAGGGATATGGGCAAGAGTCAAGTGCAGGACCCAGCAGGAGTTAATCCAGTCTACCCATCAGGACCGTGCTGGCCCGGGGCTCCTTTCAGAAAGCCAAGCTGAATCTTCCAACATCATCTTCAAGTTGCTGTCCACACGTGACCCTTCTTCTATTTTGGGAGACCATCATTTCCTCCAAATCCTAACCTATCTTTTATCATCATATGTATTCTGAGTGAGCTTGCTGGCCACAAGAAAAGGCAGAGGGTAGGGAGGACCTCCAAAGAGCACTGCTTTCTTTTGGGGACAAACTCAAGGTGCTTTGTTTTTCTCTTCAGAGGATCATTTGATAATCAGTGATGTTCCAGGCTTTTATAGCAGCAGCTAAACAATAAGAAGTGATGAGTCACAAGCCCAGCATCTAACTGGCCTGTGTTCCTTTATGTGAGCAGTGGAGATGTCTTCATTATCGCTATCACCGACATCACCATCATTACCATCATCCTCACCACCATCATCATCATCATCATCACCACCAGCATCATTGCTCATCACTTAAAATGATATCTGATATTTTCAGAGCATCTAGAGAGTGCACACTCAATAAATGCCATTTTTTAGTCTGATTAAACAACAAGAGCACTTGACACCTGGCACTGCTTTAAGCACTTTACATGCATCACATCATTTCACCTGCCTTCCTAGGAGGTAGGTACTACTGGTGCTCTCATTTTGCAGGTGAGGGGATGGAGGCTTAATACAGTTTGGCCCAGGGATACTCAGTGAGGCTTGGGTTTGAACCCAAAATCTGAATGTGCTGTGGTACTTCCGACATTACTACTGCACTAAGGATCATGGTCCCCCTTAAAAGGAAACTGCTAGACCCAGCTAAATACCTTAGCAATTTATAGGCTGCCCACTTTCAATTTCTGAACCAAATGTCTTTTTGATGAGGCCTACAATCTACTCTAGGAAGCAGCAGAGGGGAATTTCTGAAGTCATTTCTAACTTCCTGTGAAAATATTCTCTGACTGGCAAGAGATTTCCCAGATAACAATGAATACACAATAAAGCGGGTGCCTCTGCCTTGGATACCTGGCTCACAAATAACCCATTTGGCTTCCCAATCACCCTGATACCTAAAGCTAGCAGAATTTATGCCCCCGGCTGGAATGGCTCTGTTCAGCCAGAAAGTGAAAGTTTATGGCCGAACCTCTTGCTCTGAAATGAAATCTAGTCTCTTTGGCTCGCCTTTATTAGGCTGTATTGTACACGGATAGGAGACATAAGTATTCAGAATCTGCTGTCACTAAAACAGGACTGAGTTGGCAAGCACTTTTGTCCTCATACTCAACACTGTGTCCTAAAATGGGAAAGTTGAATAAAATTAGGGATACAAATCAGGGCCATTTTCTGAAACTTCATTTTTAATTGAATTAAATATAGCCACACTGTTGTTCTCTCTTTATACAGCCTACATTGAAATGGGGACTAAGCTACCACTGGGGTCATTGGATCAATGGAGAGAGACTAAGCAGATAAATCTGGATCCTTGAAATATTGTTTTGACTAATTACCACAGCAACCCAAACACTTGGATACCCATCTTGTACTTAATTAGCTACAAGCTTTCTCTGTAACTGCTCCAGTATTTAGTGATGCTCATGGAAAACTTTCTTTTTCATCTCTAACTCAAATCCTTTGGCTGTGATTGATTCTCCTTAATCTTTGGCCCATAAAGGCATGATGGAGAAAACTTGTTCTCTGTTCTTCACTGTCTTTGGGAATAGGTCCTTGTTACTCACTATGTTTGGGCAGATCAGTATTGTCTGGGAGCTTGTCAGAAATGCAGTTTTAGACCCCACCCCAGGACCATGGCATCAAAAACTGCATTTTTCTGAGACCCTTGAGGGATTCACATGCACCCAGGACTCAGAGCCTCAGAAGATTTTGTTATGTAAGCCCTCAGATGTGCCCACTGGGGAGAAATTATCTGGGGAGTCAACATCATTGGATGCAGTGGGATTCTCACCGAATGTCTAAAATGCTGAAGATTCTGCAAAGGCATAGCTCTTCTAGTGGTTTGTCTCATCACAAGCAAGCTCATAATTCTTGATTCAAATGCTTTTCTAATATCTTTGATCTTCTCCCAGTTCTAAATATGTAAATAAATAACCAACCAACCATTGTTTTTGGCCTCAGTTTTAGACTTTAGAAGTAATGAAATTGCCAAATATAGTCTTTGAAGAGCTCAGTCACTTTGCTGTTGCATTGTTGTTTGATTCCACTGTTGATGCATTGGAACCATTGGAATCTAAAAAGTGAGAGCAAGGAGAAGACAGAGGGTGAAGTCCCATGAGGAAGTTGTAAGAAAAGGGAGCTCCTTTCTGCAGGGATGGCAATGGGACTACTGGCTAGCTGGAGCAAGGA
This sequence comes from Desmodus rotundus, assembly GCF_022682495.2. Taxonomy (NCBI): domain Eukaryota; kingdom Metazoa; phylum Chordata; class Mammalia; order Chiroptera; family Phyllostomidae; genus Desmodus; species Desmodus rotundus. The sequence goes on along the minus strand of NC_071390.1, from coordinate 55,381,756 downwards.
CTTTAGTTAGATTGTTGGTGATGCACCAGTTCCTACGTGTCTCTTCTTCCCAATCCAAGCCTTCATGTTATTGGATTTTGAATTAAGAAAATCATCAGCGACTTGCTAAGTAGCCCAAGATGTTCTGGGATGACAAAATTTCCCAGAAAAATATTGCTCATAAGGAGAAGTTTTCTGGGAAGTTTAAAAAGGACCCAATTATACATGCTCCCTATTTGATCCCAAGACAGAAGAATTTTTCAGCATTTGGAGGCAGAATGGGTTCATCTCATCTCATCCCAACACTAAATGCTATGAGGATGTCAGTGCTTACTTGTGATTAGATGCCTGGGAAAGTGGTGTTTGTTACTTTGTGTCTTTCTCCAGCTTCATCTTCCTTAGTTCAGTTCAACAAATACTAATTAAGCACCTCTTATGATGTGTGGATCATCTCATTCAGCCCTGCCAGCGTTGCTGGAGTTGGGTGTGGTTAATGCTCCCACGCAGGCAGGCAGAGCACATCCCGCTGGGGAAATGCAGGAAGGCCTCACCAGTGAGGTGGCACACAATGTGAACTTCCAGGAAGAGCTGGATTTTGACAACTGAAAATGGACACAGAGATCTATTTCTAGCACTCCCCATCTCCACCAGCTGCTCCTTAAAATCGAGGGTTCTGGTACTAAGTACCATGTTCCCCCCTTAGAGATTTACAATTCCTATTAATGTGTTAAATACTCTAATTGTCCCCCCAAATCTCATCTGGCTTTGTTAAGTCCAGTGCTTTCCAGATTTGTTTTACCCATTCATCAAATATTATTGAGCTACTACTAGGATCCACACACTGTTCCAGGTACTGGGGATTCAAATAAAAGTTTTTGCCTTCAAAATGGTCTCCAGTGTAATGGAGGAGACCCTGGAGCCCCCTTCTCACTCCCTTATGTTCAAGTTGATGGCTATTAGTAGCTTCCATTGAGCTTACTTCAGAGAATCTTAGTTGAGAGTGATTCTGCTTTACTGACACTTGGGGGTAATATGGGAAGGAAGGTTTGTGAGACAGAGTGTGACCAGCACAACCAATGGAGCAGGCCTTGGATATGTCCTGTGGCCTGTTTGCTGCCCATCCACCAAGAGAGAAGTAAGAACAGGAAAGTAAGTGTTTTGAAACTTTTAAAGCAATTGACAGATTGATTTTATATCCGTTGAATCTCATGTACTTTGCGCATTCTCATCTTTTCATTTCTTTATCTTTTTTTCCTGTTTTGGAATTCATTTCTGTTAAGAGTTTGCTGAAGTTTGAGTTGGCAAGAAAGTGGGTATTAGAAATAAGACTAAAACCCTGGCCTCTCACCTCAAATGGGTTGAGAAGCTCTGTTCTGGAAAGTCCTGTATGCTGGGGGCCAAACTGTCCTCGTGAGGATTGCTCAGCAGCTGGCTGAGAACATTGGGCACTTCCTGCTCACTCTGCCCCGATTAGAATTATTCTAGGCATATTTTAAGAAACTTATTATTTGAAGCACAAATAAAGATGTTCTTAACTATTAGCAAGATTGTAAAACCAAAGTCCTATTTGAATAGATAGTAAACAGGCCAATCTTTGTAAAGGTCTGACATCTGTTAAGCATAAATACCTTTGCTACATTGAAGAAAAAAAAATAAGGAGAGAGTAGAAAAACCCTCTATTTGAAAAAAATTGAAAAAAATGGATGGGGAGAAAGGCATAAAACTGTAATTGAATAACAATAAAAATTTAAAAAAGTACCAATTTCCTGCCACATACATAACACTCTTAAATGATTTCTAAGTAATTCTTTTTAAAAGTCCTTATGTTTCTCTTTCTGCTAACCCTTCTTTTCCCCAATCCCTCTGACACTGTCTGTCTTCAGAATTAATTTGGGCTGGGGTATCATAGTGGGAAAATGCCATATACTCTGATGCTTTGGTAGTGTGATCTGTTAATCTCTCTCTAAAAACCTCATATAGGCTGATTTTTTGAAAATATTTTATTTACTTATTTTTAGAGAGAGGGGAAGGGAGAGAGAAAGGGAGAGAAACATCGATGTGAGAGAGAAACATTGGCTGCCTCTCTCACACCTCCAACTAGGGATCTGGCTCACAAACGAGGCATGTGCCCTGACTGGGAATCGAACTGGCAACATTTTGGTTTGCGGGTTGGCACTCAATCCATCAGCTAGGACTGATTTTATTTTTTCATACTGTCTGATGGAAGGAATCTTATTTGATAGTCTGCAGCCCACTAGTCTGGAAATAAGAGATTTGGCCCAAGTCCACCTTGAAATTTATCTCTAGAGCTGTTTATTTATTTATTCATTCAGTGCTGAAGCAACCAGTTATCTGGCATTCCATCAAATTCCAAATAATTTTTTAAGAACTGACATTGTCCTGAAGCCTTTGGAAAAAGTGGAGATCCTTTCATCCTATTCTCACTGGATAATGCAATCTGAAATAGGCTATGATTGTGGGATGCCAAATGGTTATGGAGTCCCTGTAGTGCAGTGCTGCTCTCAGAAGGGCAGCCGACCTGAGTCCACATCCTAGAAGTACAGCATTGATGGGCAATTTGGTACAAGAAAGAATTATATTCTGAAAAGGTGCAAGGTACCATCCGTTCCCCATCTCTTCTACATCTTGCCTTTGGTTTCAACTGTTTCACCAATTTCCTCCACCCCAGAAGGCTGTGGAGTGAGGCATTCTCCCTGTGAGGACCTAAGCTAGCAAGATTCGGGCATTCTGTTTTGTAACTCTTTGAGTTGATTTTAGGGTCTGTGATCATACTGAAGAATGTTGAGGCTAGGAAGGGAGAAAGAAGGAGATAGCCCCATGCCCGTGGATAAAAACTGGGGCACGATTGTTAACATGGGAACTTAGAAGGAAACAAAGGAGGAGAGAACACAGGAAGCCCGATGATAAAGTCTCCTCAACACTCAGTTGTCCTAACATCATTCCCTCCAGTAAGGGATCCTTAGGTGCAACATGAGCTTGGAGGTTCCCCAGTGACAGAGCGTGCAGTTGAAGGCTGGGCATGAGTGACCCCACTCAAGCTTAGTCACCAGCTCACACACGTACCAGCCTAGAGCCTGTGGATGTTGATTCCAGGTTTGTAATTATTGTCAAGGGCTTGACACATTGTGCAGGCTCTCTTTTTTTGTAAGAATGAATATGGTTTTATGGGGTCTGAGATACTGTGGCCAGTTCATGTTACCACAGTGTTTTAGACTGCCACTATAAAGAGCAGTGGCCAGTGTGCTGTATAATTTATATGTACCAAATATCCATTCACATGTGGCTAATGAATTCTTTTAAGTACTGTTATGATTTAAAACTGTGAATGATTTAGAGGAAGAATATTAACTGAGAATCCAGATAGTTTTTTTAAAACAATTATAAATGTAAAAATGACCTGCTATTAGACTAGGGAGCTTCCAACTCCCTGTTTTGGGCAATGCTAGTGTGTTGGGCATGAGTGACCCCACTCAGCTCTTCTTATTGCAGCTATTAAAATAATGGTCATTGGTTTTTATAATTTCCTTCCAGTTCATTATTTTTGATGTGCACAATATAACATATATTTGGATTAAAACAGTGTACTTGTTTTCAATTAAATAAGGATTGGTACACGATAATCTTTGGAATTATTTACATGACTCTGGAGGTATGGATAGACTTTTCCAAAATTATTTGGCTGCAATCAACACGATTATTCTGACTCATTGCTGGGAACAGAAACCACAGTGGTTGTAACGTAGCCCAGCCAGGATGGTTGATTTTTCACATTCACCGGGCTGTTAGCATTAGGGAAACATAGTTTCACTCTAATCAGAGAAAACATAAAATATAAAAGGTGTCATTACCAAACAGTCATTAGTAACACATGCAGAATTGGAATCAAGAGGGTGTTACTTCCCCCAGAGCCAAGGCTGATGGTTCCAGTTGGAATGTACCTTTGATGATGGAGCCACCGGCCCATAGAGTGGTATACAGCATTTACTTGGGGGGCTTGAACTAGACTGGGTGAAAAATTAGATAATGAAGGGGAGTAAATAAGCCCATGAGAAGAGTAGATGAGCCGGCCCAGTGGCACAATTCCTTTTTCTCCCTGAGGATTCTGTGAGTAGTTGATGCGCATCACCTGTGCATCTCTGTGAGGCGCTTTTCTGAAGCAGCTGGAGTTTGATGTGACAGTCAAAGGAGAAATTGCTGCCTCAGGAAATGCTTTGCCTTTGACTGATTGCTGAATGGCTGGCAAATTAATTTGGGCACCTTTCCCTAAGTCATTTTGGTCCCATTCCTTCATTTTTCTGCTGGGAAGTGTGTATTCACATTACAGTTAAAAATACGTTGACAACACAAATGTGGAGAATAGCATGTACTATTTTAGGAAAGAAGCTGTAGGCTGAGATGGTTCCATTTTATAGAATAGAAATGATGCCATCATGCTCTGAGAGGAGGCCTGAAGTCTTTTTCAGCTTGACTCAAAGTCTGTGTTACTCCTCCTGACCTCTCCTCAAGTCATGGGCTCCAGGGTTTAGGGTTTTGAGTCTCTGAGGATCTTCTGATCCAATATTTCACCCTTGGGTACTTATATACAGCAAACCTTTCCTGTCCCCGCCCCCTGAATTTTATTATCACTACTTCTATATGTTTACCCCTCATCTTTAGCAAGAGGTAATCAGTAGGTGATTAAGAACATAAACTCTGAATCTTGTCTGTACCACTCATTGGCTTTGTGACCTTCAGTGGGTTCCTTAACCTCTCTGTGCCTCAGTTTTGTCATCTGTTAAGACAGCACATCAGTGACCATATCTTGCTCCACCCTCTCTAGATCTCTTTGTACACTGTCATTTTCTCCATGTCAAGCAGTGTTTTAAACTGAACGTACTTTACACTTAATTTTTCCTTTTCTAAGAATGCATTTCATTACTGCTGACAAAGGTAAAAGGAATGTGCACTTTTGATTTTGCTTTTCCAAAATGAGTCAAAGATACCATGCTTGAGACATAGAAAGGGAAGCCTGCATGAGGAGTTATCATTTAAACAAACCCATGCCTCTGGCTGAAGACCGAGGTTCTGTTGCCTGAGCTGGTGACACACCGCAGTGCCATCAGGCTGGGTGCTCGCTCCCTGACTCTGCTGATGTGACTGGCCTGGTGCTGTCCTAGTTCTGTCACAACTTGTCATTCTTGCCCTTCAGGATTAAAGCATCTCTGCAGAAATCAATTACTGATTCTTATGCTCTTATGTTGTGCATATGTTTTTAATTAAATTTAATTGTGATAAGTATATAGAACATAAAATTTACCATCTTATCATTTTTAAGTGTTTTTTGGTTGTTTCTTTTGTGTGTGTGGAACATTTATCGGAAACTGAAGAACATGTTGACTTATCTTTATGGAAACAGTGTTAAAGATGCGGACATCTTAAAGGGTTATGACAGCAGATTTAAACTCCTCAGCATTTCTACAGTCCATTCAATGCTACCACATCTAGCATTGTAGACACAGTCTGAGAGTCTGCATACGTATGTGGAAGAAGCATTTTGCTTTCCAGGAAAGTTCAGTACATTTTTTTCCCCAGCATTTGACTTTTGATTCTCAAGCATTTCAAATCAGTCACAAAGGCAAACTTGCAGGAAAAGAAATGTGGGAAAAAATCAGCAAAAGTCAGATGTATCTGGTCAGATAAATCATAACCATATATATCTGGTGCATTTTCTGGCAAAGAGAAAAATATGGGGAAATAAATACCAGTTTAAGTAGGATTTGATAAGTAACTAGAACAGGTTCTAAGATACACAATATGTTCAATAAATATTTACTGAATGAATAAACCAGTGAAATAATTTTTGCTAAGTTCAAAACAAACACAAATAATACAGTTATTCTCCAAAAAATCTATTTATTTAAAAAGGGATGGGGAGAAAAGGCATACAACTGTAATTGAATAACAATAAAAATTTTAAAAAATTAAAAATAAAAAAAGTTTAGTGATTAACTTACAATAAAATTTGGTCTAAAGAGTAGTTCTATTAGGAAATAGAGGCATGAAAACACTGACCATAAAACTAAAAGAGCCATTTTAAAGCCACATTAATTGAGAAATACAACCAATAGTAAAAAAGAATTGTAATAAAGATTCGTATTTTCATTATTTTTGAAAATCAAGTGTAATATTTAAATTAGCAACATAGGGAACACATTATAAAATGAATGTCTCTGCTCAAAGAATAGGCTGAAATCTTACACTTCAAGAATACCATTTGTTCATAAAGCTTTACTATGCGGACTTATAATTGGTGATCCCTGACATAGTATCCTATTTACCAATAAAACAAATTATGACAATATAATGCCCAAAATGTTCCATATTTCAAATTATTTACTAATGCAGACTAGGCTTTCATGATACTAGTAGGAATTAATGACCTCTGCTTATAGAGGCCAGCATGTCTTTTATTTGGAAAAAGAAAAGTTGAAATTTTATGATGTGAGGAAATGAAGAAGTTCATGCTTAGGCTGAACACATTGCAGTTAATTTTTTGAGTCACACCGTTTAGCAGTAGAAATGTTTGAGTGCCTTTTTTTAAAGACCCCACTCTGGGGAAGACCAATTTGTAGATAAACAACCCATACCCAGCAGCATTGCATAGCTAATGTGGAATGTGTGGGAGCAGGTTAGAAGCAGCCCAAGCTAATGAGGTTAGCCAACATAATCTAATCACCCAGACTGTGCATGAAGCAGACAAATAGCATAGAGCCAGGGAGTATTCAATTTATTTCTAAATTATTTTTGGTTTTTGTATTTTAGAGTGTCACCAAGTAGAGAGTAGATGTGCATTTCCCACTGTTTCCAAGTCTATTTCAATTTCAAGAATTGTAATTCCCCTGCCAAATTACTGTTGAGCCATAGGCAAGATCCTTTTTAATTCAACATCAGCACAAAAGATTACTAAGACCCTCTTCCTGATGGCTAGGAAGCTCCCTCTCATCCTTCCCCCTTATCAAACCTCTGGTGGAAATGAACCTGAGGCAGAGCTCACAGATATCTGAGGACCACACAGGCCGGCCTGCCTACCATGGGAATTGGTGAAGTCCCCAAGCCCCAGGTGGGCTAGGCATTCTTGTTGTTATTCACTGTATGATTTTTAAAGATTGATTCCATTTTTTTGGAAAAATGAACCAGAGACATGGAAATAAAGAACAAACTGACAGTTATTAGAGGGGAGGGGGAAGGGGGATAATAAGGGAAATAAGGGGAAGGGTCAAGTCAAGGAAAAAGTATAAAGGACCCATGGACAAGGACAATGGGGGGTAGGATTGAATGTGGGAGAGGGGGTGGGAGGGCAGGGGAGAGTAATGGGGGAAAATGGGGACAACTTTAATTGAACAACAGTAAAAAATTAAAAAAAAATAAAGATCGATTCCAAGGTAAAAACCTTTTCAGAAATTCCTAGCATAAAGAAGATTGTTGGGAAAATCAGTTGAACTTGATTAATTACGGAAAAACCCTATGTTTTAATGAAAATCGGGGTAAGACCGCCCTCAAACTTCATTTTACTTCTTGTGATATTCAAGATGGGGTTGGGAAAAATTTTTTTTAAGTAGAAATAGATGTATTGTTTCATTGTAACATGAGGACTGCCCAGAAAAAGTCCAGCCATTGTTAATATAATGAGAACGGTTTGCACAACATCGTAATCTGGCAGCCAAGGAGAGTGGACTGGAATGCGCATGTGTGAACAATGATGACTTCACTGTACTAGTCAGTGGGGGCGGTAGATGCTGTTGAGTGAGCATGTGTACTGTGTGGGCATCTCATTCAAAATGACTGAGCAAATAGAGCAAAAAATCTGCATCCAATTTTGTGTTAAACTTGAACATTCTTCTGTGGAAACTATTTGAATGATTCATAAGGCTACAGCTATGGGCAACTGGTGACTGGCAGCTTCATCATGACAACACACCCGCTCATGTGTCACGTGTCATGCAGAGTTTGGTGAAACATCAAATCACCCAGGTGGCTCAGCCTCGCTTCATCCCAGATTTGGCACCATTTGACTTCTGCCTTTTCCAAAACTAAAATCACCTTTGAAAGGGGAGAGATTTCATACCATTGATGAGATTCAGGAAAATATCACTGGGTAGCTGCTGGTGATTGGGAGCAGTGTATGAAGTACCAAGGTGCCTACTTTGAAAGGGACTGAGGTGTCATTGTCCTATGTACAATGTTTCGTGTATCTTGTATCTTGTTTGATAAATGTCTGTTTTTCATATTACATGGCCAGATACCTTCTAGACAGAAAAAAATTTATATTCATTGTACAAGCCTTCAGACAATAGAGAAATCTATAAAGAAAAAGTGTCATTTTATATCTCAGACATAACAACTGTTAGCATTTTGGTATAAAGCTTTCTAGATTTTCCATGGCTTTACAAACATTCAGATAATTATAGGGTATTTAATAAAACAGGATCAGACTATACACACTATTTATTAATGTGCCTTTTAACATAATTTCTATATTAACATTTTCATCATAATTTTTAATTGCTTCTTTGTATTCCATTATATAAATGTATAAGCTGTGCTTTTCCCCTCAATTTTTCATGAATAGAAAGGATGTTCTTAAATATATGACTTTATGTACTTGTCTACTTGTTTCTTTGCTATCAGTACTTAAAAGTGGAATTGTGTAAGAGAGTATGGACTTCTGTAAATTTTTCTAACAATTATAAAATTGCTCTCCAAAAAAACTGCATCAATTTACCTGCTTGCCAATATTGCAGTGAGTATCCATGCCCCCACATCCTTGGAAGTCATACAGGTTTAAAAAGAAGTAGCCCTGAGTGGGTGGCTCAGATGGCTGGAGTGCTGTCCCACACACCAAAGAGTTGTGGGTTTGATACCAGGTCGGGGTTGTGTATTGGGGTGGAACAACAGATTGGTGTTTCTGTTTCTCGCATTGATATTTCTCTCTCTTGCTCTCTCTTCTCTCAAGTCAGTAAACACATCCTTGGGTGAGGCTTAAAAAAAAAAGAAGTGGTGCTTTAGAGGGGTTGTACTTCTAGCCTGTGAATTTAGGGTTGGGAAAAGCTTCAAGTGGATGATATGCTTGTGTTCCTGGTTGCTGATGAAGGTCACCATTACATAGCCAGTGTATTCATTTGTTTGCAAGATGGTAGAACTCGAGTTTTCCTTTCATAGCCTACTGTCATTATCTTAAACCCTCTTCCTGTTCTTCTCCTTTAGATTGAGGAAGACACATGGCAGAAATACTACTTGGAAGGAGTCTCAAATGAAATGTACACAGAATATCTCTCCAGTGCCTTCGTGGGTCTGTCTTTCCCTACTGTTTGTGAGTAAGTGACCATTGACCATATGGTCCTTGGCTGTCAGGGATATTTAATGTGCCCCTCACAGGAGAGACCCCTCACCTCTGCCCAACACAGTCGGGACACTTGAGAGTTACAGAGTGTGCCCTGTGTGCTCAGCCTTTCGTGATGAACTTAAGGTGGGTCCTGGCACGGTCTCTGCCTTGGGGATTTCTGCTGGCCCTCCTTTTCCTCCAGAATCTCAGGCTTGGATCCATAATTTGTACTAAATCCGGAGCTCACTTTTGCTGCATGTCTTGAATTTTGCTCCTATGATGTTGATGCATTTATGAAGGGAGCTGTGAACCCATGTCTCTCTGATTTTACTAGCAAATCTTGCTAGCCCCTTGATGAAAGGAATTTTAATGTCTCTTTCAATGAAGTCATATCATGGAGTTATCAGAGAAACCACTGTTCAAAGTGCATTCATGATTTGCTCAGGAAATGCAGAACCACATGAACCAGAAGGAGACCTTGAAAAAGTCCCTGACATGGACAACCGTGATGTAACAATAAGAAGACACAACTTCTTCCGACACTGGCTTAGCAGGGTGGATTTGAGCAAGGGCAGCCCCAGTTGGCCATAAACCCTCAAGGTAGAATAGGTGATCACCTAAGGGGTATGACCTCAGGAGTGTCAGGTGTCCTGGACCCCGAGAAACTTCCACCAGGACAATGCCTCAGCTTCCCCACTTAGAATCTCTGATAATGGTTTAAGTCAAACAGGGGCTTTGTTCCCTATGAAAACACAAACTCCCTTGGAATGCTGAAACATTCAGCCTGATCCATTGACACCTTAGCAAAGGATTTGAGAAATTCAGTCTCACTGATACCAACTGAGAAGCAGGGGAATCTGGGAAACCACCGGGCTGAGGAAGAAAAGCTGTTCCCTTGTGCTATCTGCTTGCCTAGAAACCGAACAGAACTTCTAGAAAGGAATGCCTAAAGAGGATGAACCTGGGGGCTCTTGGGTTCCCCTCACTCATAGTTTTCTGTTCTGTGCACTGTGGAGAGGGGACCGAGCACCTAGTAGCTTGGGGTTTATATGGAGATGCCTGCCAGTGAACACAGCAGGTGCACTCCGCCTGTCCCTGGGTCCAGATCTCAAGTGATACAAAACGGTTTGACTGTTTACTGAAATTTCTCACTCTGTCTCTAAGTGAAAGTTTAAATGCTAAATGGACTGGAAAAGTGAATAGGTAATTGATTCGGAAGAAGTTATTTTCTGAAAATGGATGCCCTATTGTAACTCCCATGTGTTTCTGTCTCTGAGAGCTATTCTCCTTCTGCCAAGAAAGAAGTTAGCTATTCAGAGGCACTGGGTCCTGGAACACAGAGTCTGCCCCTGGGGATTTTCTCCACCTTGGAGGTTGGCCCAGCTAGGATAGAAAGCTTGGGAGAATTCAGGACTTATATAAAAAAGCTGATTCTATAAAAAGGTGATTGTGGTCTCCTCTACCTAACAAAGGGGTGGTGAGGGCACCCAGCAGAGCCCTGAGGGCTCCTGTGGTGTTGGAGGCATTAGCAGGGAGTAAGTGAGGCCACCTCCCTTGGTTGTTGATTTCCCCTGGCTTGACCAGTGTTCGTGTCTATCATGGGTGCTCCCCTGGAAGTCTGCTTTCCCACTGCTTCTCTTCTGCTCCTGGGAACCAAATCAATGCATAGGAGTGTTAACCTATAAGGTTAGGATTGCTGCTGTCCCTAGAAGTTGCAACTGGGCAAATTTACCACAGGGTAAATTTAACTCACAAATTTGCCCTCCACGGTATTTCATTTCTTAACAGTTAGTTCCCAGTATTTCAAAATAGAGGTATTTCACATAAAGAATGGATTTCTGGCCTCTCCTGAAAATCTGAGGAGCCAACACAGGACTTGCATTTCTGGCGAATGCTAACTGGCTCCAGTTTGCTGTAAGGAAGGGCTTAGTGTAGCACTCCCTTCCCTTAAACCAGGCCAGACCAGCATGTCCAGCCTAGGCCTAGCTCTGTGGACACGTGAGCTTGCCAACTCTGGCACATAGGTTAGTGTGATACTCCACTGCCCTTCAGAGCCAGGTCAAGAGCTGGTCACTAGTGCTACTGTGATTGATTTTCAAGTTCAGAACATGTCCCAAGCAGGGCCAGATTCCTCAGACACACCTTGTTGTCAGAATTTAGTATTGGTTCAGTACAGCTTCCGGAATGCAATAAAACAAAACAACCTTCTGATGTGAATGAGAATGTGTGCAACTTAGTGCTGTTGCTCGTTTAACACAATGATACAGCAGAGGTAGAAATAATCAATAAAGAAAGGACATTTAATGAGATTTAGGAACATCCCAAAACATTGAAGCTCTCCTCAAGCATTTGATTATCTGGAGGCTTAATTATCTGTGTTTTCTACTTTAAATTAAAGAAAAGCCATAATTCAAAGTTACCAGCAGTTTAATGATAACACTCTTCAATTCAGGTTAATTAAAGCACAGCCGTAATTAGAGTGTAGTGTTGTATATCACTGGGCTGGCACATAAGTATTTTCATTACAGTAAGAATTGGCTATTTAATTTCAGAGTGACATAAAGGATGCCAAAATATATTTTAAGCTGCTTCATGTAGACAAAAAAGAATTGAGGAATATTCTGGGTATAATAAAGCACAGATAAAATATACAGATTTTCGGAGCAGTTTCTATAATTATGCACTGCATTAAAACAATAGGCAGCACGTAACATCTTAAAGCATAAAAGAAAGAAATTTGCTCTTCCCTTAGGCTAGCAGAAAGCCCCTCTGCAGGGTGGGGTCACAACACAGGAGAGTTGGTGTTATCTAAGAAGCTGAGAGAGTCATTCTGCGAAGACAAGTGGGCAGGATAAATTGGTGAAATTTGAGGTCTTTTCCCAAGAGAACAGAATGGGGGAGGATGAGAGGCAGGAGAAGCAGAAGCCACCCCCACCCCCAACCCAGTGCATGTTTTTTAAAAATTTCAGGTAGAGAGATGCTCTCTCTTGTCCTCGCGAGGTGCCCACTAGTGATGCACTTTGATTTCTTTACGTCAACTTTCTGGCTTCACTGCACTTCTTTCTGGAAGGATCAGCTTTGTTCCAAAAATAGTAGTTAATTTAGATAAAATGCAATATCATTTCTAAATATTTTGTTTATGTTTTATTATTTAATTGTAACAATTCTGTGATGTTTAGATTAGTGTCACTATCCCTGGTTTACCAACGGGGACACAGAGCTTGGGGCTCCTTCCGCAGCCACCCAGCAGACAAGTTACAGAACCAGCGTTCCGACGCTGGGCCTTCTGCAATTGGGAGCAGCTTGGAGTCACTGCTCAGTGAAGGTTGGCTAATTAACAGTCGCCTGGGGAGCTTATTAAATGGAGAGGTTTCTAGGCTACATCTTCAGATTTTAATATCTGGGGTAAGGCCCCCAAATTTGCATTTTTTGCAAAGTCAGGTGATTCTGATTCAAAGTTTGAGGACTGAGAACCCTTGTTGGCCCCACCCCTATGTACCATAGACTGGAATAACCTGTCTTATTCCTCACTGTGGACTCAGACACTGGAATGTGTTTCTCTCTGATTTTAGCCAAATCATGGATACGTGGGTTAGCTGCATCTTGCAAACTAAGATTTGGGCCTCTGTGTGAGCTTCCTTGCCATCATTCCTTCTCCATGTAGGGTATTCTGCAACATCCAGGGACATAGGAAGTGGCCTACCACAACAGGCAAACCACTGACTGCTTCCCACAACTCCCCACACCTAGTCCAGATCATTATATGAAAAAGACGTGGGCTGAGGAACCCGTTAATACTCTGGGTTATGTTTCCACCAGGGATCATAAAAGCAGTTTCAGGCTGGGAAGAACAGATAAATATTAAACGTGGAGAAGTCCAGAGGAAACAAAGAAGTTCGGCGTACAACACTCAATGCTACCTGTTGGCCTTGTTGGAGGTCCTGGTGGGCATATTCTCACCTTCCCTGGAATGCCGTAGGGTATTCCTTTTAAGGGCCAGCAACTTCTGAGCACTTCCCCTTGGTTTTGCATAGCTGGTGTGCCCCTGGGCCTGTGTGGCAGTAAGATCAAGGCAAAGGAGCATTGGGATCTGAAGGACAGGGTGCCACCCATGGTGCTCTGAGCACCGCAAAACCACCTGCTCTCTTGCCCTCCCACTCCCCACCTTCCTCAGCAGGTGACTTTGGAGGGTGCAGACAGCCAGCAGCAAGCCTGCAGGAAGCAAGGCTATGCTTCCTACTGAAGTGTCTTTCTCTTGAGCAGTTTTCATACTAGGATGCTGTGTGATGTCATGGGGTGTGAGCTGTGGAGTCTCAAAGGCCAGAGCTCATACCTCCAGACTGGACACTTGCTGGATATGTGATTTGGGACAAAGTATTTGATTTATGAATACCTGACCTTGGACTTGGTACTTAGCCCCAGCTTCCTTATCTCTGAAATAGGAATGACATTACTTATCTCTCAGAGCAGGCCAATGTCCTATTCCTCTCTTCCACTTCTCTGCATCCTCCCACTGGTCCATCCTGCCCCATAAATATGATGTAAGCACACAGGAAGAAAGAAATCCACTGTTGCATTTCAGGTTATAGTTACTTTCACTTTTTAGAAAATTTGGCCAACGGTCACCAGTCAGTCAGCTGAGCAGTTAGTTCATGAATGTGGGATGCTAGTGCCAGCGTACCAGGCATGGTGTCATCTCTAGAGGAACCCGCAGTTAGATTTGATCACATATATGCACAGTAAAAGATTAATAACAATACTTACAAATGCCAAGTAAAAGCTTCTGTTTCCCTCCAGCAGCTGCCTTCTGAGGGCTTGCTAAGGAAGATAATCCCCATTGTCAGGGAGAGCGGAGCACCTATTGATAAGTGTTTGCTCGATGGATATACACAGTGGAGTACAGATGCTGAGAGTTACAGGGAGACAAGGCTTCCTGTAGGATGGGGCTGACCAGGAGGCTCTTCCTGGAAGAGATGGCACTTGATGTGTGCCTTATAAGGAGGTTGGATTCAGAGAGAGAATAAGGAAGGGAGAGGGAATGCTAAGTGGCAGGGAAACAGGAGCCACACAGAACCACTCAGAACTCTCTCAACACCCCGGTCTCTTAGAGATTTTGCCATGAGAGCAAATTGGTCTCTACTTTAGATGGCAGGAGGAGACAAAGCAGGTATCTTTTGACGTGTGATATTTTCAGGGGGAATCAGCGATAATGTTTTTATCATGAGAACTAGCAAATATGAGGATATACACCCCTGCCTCCAGGTAGGAAAGTGAAGGCCTAGGGGAGAGGAGGGAGGTGGGGAAGGAAGGAGGCGCCAGAGGGAGCCACGGATTCACAGGTTCGGCCACAAGAACACCATGTTTCCAGTTCTGAATCTCACGGTGAGCCTATTAGTCATTCATTACTTACAAAATACAAAACCTTAATTATATCAGATTTTACAGCTCAGAGGGGATTAGGACAAAAGGTGTATTTAAAATATAGTGTGTCCCTCTCTGTCCCACTGCAGCTGGTGGAGCAGTTAAAATTCAGATTCGATGTGGAGAGTTTAATGCCCGAGCAACTTGGGGAACTGTGACAGATCTTTGGGGTGCTGATGGGCAGGAGTTCTGCCCTCAAGCCCAGGCTCCTGCGTGGATGCTTCTTTAGGCTGGTTTAAGACAGTTTGGGGGCGGGGGAGGATTCTTCATTTCCTTACTCACCTGCATTCAGGGTCCTAAACATTCAGAAAATCACACTGTTTTCCTGTGTTGTTTTGTGGGTAGATCTTTCCAGTGAGGCCTCTTGAGGAAACTTAAAATTGAAGGCTGCCCAGAGAAAACTGGGTCTCCTGCCCAGTGAAAACTGCAGCTAGTTTAACTTGAGCTCTGTGACATCATTAGTCTTTTGAGACAGACATCCAAATTTGAACATGGAGCAGAAAGAAGCTGGCAGACCTGATTGTTTTGTGATAGATTTATTTAGCCAGACTGCAGAAATGAACATTTTATGAGAATTTATGGAAAGGATCAAGTCTCAGCTTTCAAAATTATTTTTCCTCAAAAAACTGGCCCTATTCATCTAATTATCTGGACTAAACATATATGAACATAGATAGGAATACAGTATTTATGAGTTTTTCTACTACAGGGGCCCAGAAGGCGGGCAGTGACCCGTGTGCATGCTGGTGAATAAACCGGTGAAGGCTACAGAGGCAGTGGCAAGTGGAGGATTCTCTGCAGGCAGGGTCAGGGGAGCAGTCCTGTTGGAAATGGGATGGATGCCACCGGGTTGCCTTGATGCTGGTACTCACAGCAAACACACAGTTTACATTTTGTTTCTGATTAACAATAATAGCAAAGCTTTCTAAAATTCATGTATTCACCTTTTAGACAAAAGCTAATTGTCCATATCAAAGATGTGA
Source organism: Desmodus rotundus (assembly GCF_022682495.2). Classification (NCBI taxonomy): domain Eukaryota; kingdom Metazoa; phylum Chordata; class Mammalia; order Chiroptera; family Phyllostomidae; genus Desmodus; species Desmodus rotundus. Next base: position 55,365,991 of record NC_071390.1, on the reverse strand, counting down.
TTATGTTTACGTTTAAGTGTCCCAGGTATGCTAGTGGAGAGACAGTGAGTGTGTGCAGGTTTGAGGGTTGGCTATTCTAAAGCCTCTTTACTCCACCCCTGTCAAAGTTGTTGGGAAATGGAACCTGAATAACAGCTCATGAGTATTTTAAAATTGCAAATCACTTCCATTTTCTTGATGCTGAGTCTTACACATACCGCTGTTTCAAATTTTTTTTTTAACTAGCTGTTTCCATTTTGAGAGCCTATCATTTTAAAACAGAGCTCGTAAATATGAATCTTTGTCATTCTAGCCCCTGGATCCTGAAGAAGTGGTTTCCCAATGCCCAGTATTGACATCCGCATCTACTCTGAGTATGCATGTCAGCCTGGCATCCCCAGGGTCCCTCTGAACAACTGAGGAGGAGCTGGCACTTCAGGCGCAGTGGGTTTGGAGGGCACACTGAGAACTGTGTCTTTTGGCCTCACCCAATTCACTCCTGGCCCCAAGCCACGTATTTGCATATTCTTCTGAGCACATTAGAAGGTGCATACTCTATGACAGGTTTCTATGCTTAATTCACAGTAGCAAGCAATCTTTCTAGTCAAGGGAGCTGATTTAATGGCAAGAATAATTTATGTCCCTCTGGGTAGGTAGACAGTTGGACTCTAATTCTTAAGAGCCTTTGCTCAGGAACATCTGGGTTGAAACTACTATAGTTAACAGATGATGCTGGCCATAAAAAAAAAAGCTTTGTATAATGTCATTGTCAAATTGAGTAGACCTCTACTTAATAATTATCAAGAAAGCAATCTAACTTGTTATTACAACAGTTTTATTGCAGATTGCTGGTTTAAGACCCTTTTGTGACAGTGGCATTTTTTTTTCCTTGAAAAAAAGAAGTCATTTCTATTCCTCTGTAATTATTTTTGCAGCCAGCAACAACTTCCTGCGTTGGACATATTGGGACACTTTGTTTTAGAAACCAAGAATTAAGTTCTTGCTAACGTATGGCTGATTTCATTCTGTTTATAACATTGTGAAGTTTCTTGCTTCTTTCTTACACCTTGTCTCACCCTAGGCCTCCTTTCTCCCCCAACCCAGCCCTGTGTACGTTTAAATGCAGTAGCCTGAGTCAAGCCACGGAATGACCAGAAGGACTGGATGAGCAAAGCCCATTTTGCTTTACTAAAAAAAAAAAAAAGTGTTGAATGATGCAAGTAAATGTTTAATCTCAATTTTGGATAATCTGAAGGCACATTCTTGGGGGCATGCTTCTTGGAACAAGATTTGTAGAGGGTCCCAAGGAGAAATTAATGTCTGTATCTTAGATTTGTGCTTACATTGTGGCATAGTGGATTGAAGACAAAAATTGAATTCCCAGAGCACATCACGGCTATTATTTCCTTCTACACCCTCCCCACCCTGCTCAATCTGTGTGCTTTTATAGAACAAGAAGCATTTTGTTTCATGATTCTATACGCACTTCCAAGCCTTCTCTGTCTAAACTAGATACTCCCAGTTTACCACTTTCTCTCTTCTGTATTATTCCGGCAACTTCTGAGGTTCTGCTCCCCATTCTTTCATACATTTATTTAGTCAGTATTTATTGAAAGCTTATGCTTTACACTTTGCAAAATGCCAGGGAGAGAAAGCATACGTATTGCATGGAAGAAACTCAGTCTAGAGGGCAGAGAGATGAATAAATAAAGGATTACCACACAAAACCACACCCTGTCCCCTGTTTACTCACCTGGATCTGTTTTTCCCCACTGGACCCCCAACAGGGGCTGCACCTCAGCTGCAGCCTTAAGCCTAGTACCCTAACGTTGGCCAACTTTCTGCGACAGGATCTAATGAAAAACTTATGAGGAGAGACATGGTTCTGCTTCCAGTGTAAATAGTAAATTACTCAAGATTGATATTTTGCAAATGTCCAGATGATGCTCTTAGAGTAGAGATTAAAAGTGTAGATACCTGTAGGGGATAGTTAGCAACAAAGAGTGAAGAGTGAAGTCTGAGACAATAGGGAGTGGTGGGGACTATGGCATATTGGAGAGCACATGGCTCATCTAAAGGGGCAAGTGCTTTGAAGCGCCAATATCTGTTAGTTCCAGTGTGGCCATATCTGATCTGTCCAGGAAATCTGGAAAACTAGTTTTTATATGAAATCACCTATTGTTATGTGATGCCAGTTTTAAAAAAAAAAAGGACAAAACACTGTACTGACCAGACAGAACCTGTCTGCACATTGGGCTTCTGGCCACCACTCATTTCCTCCACTTTTATGGGAAACATCTGTGCAGCACTGCACTGAGACTTGATTTCCACTTTTGACATTTCTGCAAAAATGGAAACCTTGTTTAACCTTGAACAAATTGCTTAATTTCCACTTCTGGCTTTGCTATGGAAAGGCCATTTGACCTTGAGCAAGTTGCTTTCCCATCTTTGGAACTCAGTTTGGCATCTGCCTGAGAAGAGCAGGGTCAGCCAGTCTTGAAGGGCCTGAGTCTAAAAATCTGTGGTTGTGGCACTGTTGGTATATAATCACTTTGTTTATATCACTCTGTCCCTCTCTTCTTTACCCCTTTGGCCAGTGAGCAAAGGCATGTTTTGGGTCAAACAGCTTCTTAGAAAGAGGTTTCTATAAAGTAGCATAGAATTATCTTAGATAGAGATTTGAAACACATGAAAGAGGACTCAGAGATCTGCTGGTATGCACCCTGGTAGGTTATGAATGTGCATGGGCCACATAGATTTTATCGACTGCCCTGCATTAGAAAGCTCCTTTCTTTTTCTGTCCAGTTGGTAAACAGTTTCGAAGTAGCTAGGAAGACATTATTCATTATTACTATGAACTATTTCTTCCCTTCTCACCTGCAGGACGAGGTTGTTAAAACAATTAAGATCCTGGATCTCATGAACTACGAGAGTCCTGAATCAGAGTGGTCATTGCTCGTAGAATCAGCAACTTGGCCTCTTCATGATCCTTGCGAAGTTAAGATCACACTTCTCCTTGAGTTTTTGGCATATAGCTGCTAGTTACTTTAAAAAGTGGTTACTTAATCTTAGTAATTTGGTTCAACAAATACTGCATAAGCCATCTGATATTTTAAACAGTTTAAGCTCCAGAAGTAACAGCCCCATAAAAGGTGTGTGTTAGCGGTGCTCTATGGGATGTAAATTAAGAAGACCATTTTTTCCAGCTGTAGTTGGATTGGCGTTTCAGCAAACTGTGTAATCAGCATAAAGCCCAGGTCATTAGCGTTTGCTGGCAGAAATCAGAAAACCTGCAAATCACCCGAGAGCCTCAATGCACTTGCATGGAAGTGGTCCTTTGAAATCTGACTGTTGAAAGCAATATGGAGGACCATGACCTCAGAAGCATGAATGAGCAATCTTATTCCCAACAGAGAGCAGAGGCCTTCATCAGCGCTTTACCTGTAGGTAACACTTCCTCAAGCCCAGAACATCTGATTATGGCCCTTTGCTATTTAAAGCCAACCAAAGTTTCCCATTCCACTTGGAATATGCTTCAGACTCCTTGCTGTAGCCAACAAAGTCTTCTGATCTGGCTCCCACATAGCTCCCCAACCCAATCGTTATCACAGTCGTTATTGCTGGTTCTCAAATACCCCAAGTTCCTTCCAGCCTCAAGGCCCTTGCACTTGCTGTTTCTGCTCCCCAGGATGCTCTTTCCCCACATCCTCTCATTGCCTGCTTCTCCTCATCATGCTCCCTTGCTTGGTGCTCTATGTCACTTCTTCAGAATGGTCCTCCTGGACCACTGCAGTTAACACACTTTTTCAGTTACTCTTTATTCTCTTAGGGGTTTTAGTTTCTGCATAGTACTTGTGTTCATCTGGAAATTTACTTATTCTTGGTATATTTGTTTATTTCCTGTCTCTGCCAACACAAAATAGGCTTCACTGGAGATGAAGATGTATATCCTGCCAAGGAGTAGCTGGAGACCTTGGCAAGTCACATGAGCTTTCTGAGCCTTAGTTTCATCAGCTGTAAAATAGAGATATTAATAGAAGTCTGAATAACTAGGGTAATATTCTCTTCTCAGGAATATGGTGGGGATTAAATGAAAGCACCAAGGAAGGCCTTGACCTATGACCCAGAATATCCTCCCCCTTACAATGCTGGAGCTAAATAACCATCAACTCCTCCATCTATCAGTAAACCATTGCTTTGTTATCCAAGAGACTTTGGAACATAAGTGATAATGCCCATTGTAGAAACACAATTATAATGTATTTTACATATATATATATACACATACACACACAATTATATATATATGTATACATATACAATTTATGTGACCTTTTATTTATATAAGTATATAAATATATATTTTTACCTAGTTGTATCATTATTTATATATTTTATCTATATGGTATTTTTTGTTGATCTTATTATATCTTAAAATAGTCTTCAAAATGTCATTTGTGAATGCTAATATATACCATTTAGCACCATACTTCAACTGTTGCCTTATTACTGAACATTTAGGTTGTTTTCTTTTTTTTTACTCTGTATAAATATTACTACCTTGAATACCTTTATGCAGAAAGTATTTTCCAGAACTTGTTATGATTTTTTTAGAGTTGAACCCCAGTAGTGGAAATGATTTCTTGAGCTTGTCTGTATCAGTGGTTCCATGCACAGTACTATAGGGAATTCCAGACCAGTCTAAAACTCTTAGGGAAGTTACACTGGTTGAGGAGACAGAATTCAGACACATGAAACTACCGCCAGTATTAGATTGACTAAGGGCTAGATGACGGGGTTGCAGACAAGGTGCTGGAGGAGTTCTGAGAGTGGAGAGAAAATTAGAGGGCAGCAGTTGCTGCCGAAGACCCACACAGAAGGTTAGATTTGATGTGGGCCTGGGTGGGGGTTGTCGGGAAGAGTGGAGAAGATGTTCTGGGGGCAGGATGTGCATCAGTGAAGGCATGGAGGCAGGACGCAGTCCGCCTCAAAGCAGTCTGGGCTGCCGGCAAGAGTGGCGGGCAGAGGAGGTGAGGCAGCTTGGCTGGAGCCAGGAATGATGGCTCTGCAGTCATGTGCTGGGCAGTTACATGGAGGCTAAGGATTATTACCATCATTCCAAGCACACAGGGGTCTGCTCGGAACAACAATATGAGCCATTTGTACAAAAGACCAAAGCGGAATCCAAATAACAGGTCCAGCTGCTCCAAAAACCTCCCTTCCCCTGCAGTTAACATTTTACTACCCTACGGAGAAACTAATGAATCTGGCCCAGCATAAATCCCCAGGCACCAATTCCTGCTTGGGGTCTGTGTCTAGACATCTAGACCTGAGTGCAATTTGCACTTTGAACATTCAGCGCCTTATCGCTTGTGAGAAATCGGCTTTAATGGGGATGCTGGGAGATGTCGCTCACAGCCCCATCCATTTGGCACAGTGACTGTGGAATGAGGGTCCCTTGGATAACGGCTGGATTAGGAGATGAAAGGTCATAATAGTGTTTGCTAAGTGGCTCTGGTCCTCAGAAGCACTGACTGGGAGTTTTCTCCATCTCTTTGCAGGCTGTGTTTTGTGAAGCTCAAGCTCCTAATGATAGCCATTGAGTACAAGTCTGCCAACCGAGAGAGCCGGTAAGTTCGCTGCGTCTCAGCAGCCAGCTGATGTTTATGATGGTGATAGTGCACCCTGGGAATGTTCGGTCCACTTTTTCTTTATTAGGCATTGTTTATGTGCTTGGAACCCTAATGCAACACCTCTCTGATCCTAGGACCCATTTCAAGGCATGTTCAACCAGACACGGGTGTTTCTATCTTGGACCCACCCGGCATCTCTAGCCCCACTGGGCATTGAGAGTGTTTCTCCGGGGGATGAGACACTCAGATCTCCATCTGATCATGCCAACTTTCACTTTCCACCCTCTTAGCATAAAAGCAGGGACAGACACTGTCCTCTTACCCCTTTTTACTGTTGTGAGTACAAAGCAGGTGGACTCTGGCCCCCTTCCCAGCAGGCAGGGCAGAGCCGTGATGGGAGATACGAGCTCTCTTGATAGCCAAATTACAAGCAGCCTATTGTGGACCATATGTGCTTCTCCCAGTGCAGCTGAAATCCAGGTGGCAGAATAACAGCTTCATGTAAATTAGCCAGATCAAGGCTCAGAGGCAGGAGCCCTCTTTATTTATTTATTTTGTACTTAATTATGTGCAAATCAGGCTGATGAGGGACTGGGTCTGGTCAAAACAGATAACACCCCAGTCAATGTATGAGTTCACATTGGAAGAAGGAGGCATCACATTAAAGAGGAATTTTGTTGATGGAATACTGTATGTGTTACAGATAAAATAGAGATTTTTGCCACCCCCCCCATTCTTATCCATAGTTTTGAAAGATTGATAACTCATTGAGAAATGTTTGGGCTTTTGTCCTCTGGAATGACAGCCAGGGGTTATTCTTACCTAGTCAATGAGTCTTCCTGTAGAGTGCAGGTGCCCTCTGACACGCACCTTAATGACTGAGCGGAGTGCAGCGCAACACTAGAAGGTTCCTGTTACCATTGTTTAAGGAGTTTTCATTATTTGGATGAATGACTCAATAAAGCCAGACTTCCAAATGTGCAGTCTGTGTCTCTATAACAACAACAACCCCCCCCAAACCAACACTGGATTATCAGCAAGTTAATCCAATGTTCTCTGTTACCTTAACCCCTAGATCAGATTGCTCACAAAGTCAATCTGATCGAACATTCAGCTCTTACGAAAATCCAAATCAACCAAGAGGAAGAAAAAATGGTAGATTTGGTAGACACATGTAGAACATGGATGTAGCAGTTAACAAATATGTATGTAGATACACATTTTTCTTTTCTGTGTTGGCAAAGTGAAGAATATTATTTGCAAAAAAACCCAAGACCACTGAGAGTCCTGGCCATTTGCTATTCAACAGATAACATGGGTGTTTCTGGGACTACTTCTTGCCCATGTTGTCACCAAAACTCACCTGTGCCTGTGTAGGGTTTTTGCAAATGATATCTTTTGTGTTGCCAAGTCAGTAAATCTTTGTGTAAATCAGTGTTCTCTCTTTATTTTTTGTGCATCTCTCAAAAAAGTGTCATGATGTGGGTGATGCCAAATAGTGTTTCTCAACCATTCGGGAAAAATTTTATAGCAGGAGACCGTACTCTGAACCTTGACCAGTCACCTCCCACCTGCCACTTTTTGGTGACAAGGAGGGACAGAAAAAGTCTATTAATGGTTCAGTGTGAATACATTGACACGACTCTGAGGAAAAGAAACCAGAGGTTTTCCTGAACAGAGAATCTTTTCTTTGATGGACTCTCCAATTAATTCACATATCAGAGATGTTTTCAACAAAGCCATATGTATAGATAGAGTTCTTTAGATTGTTTTTTTCAAAGAAAAGGGAGAAGAGACTTGTTTGGCTTTGTTTTGGTTTTCTGTGTGCCTTTGCCAGCTTTAACCCTCAAATGTGGCTTGGTCTCAGTGTGGAAGCTCAATGGTTCTTGTGGAAAAAGGTGTATTTGAGGGAATGTGGATCATAGCTCTGAGAAAACACAGGACTTGATATAACACAATATCCGTGTTTCAAATAATCGAGTGTTTGACCCTCCCTGAGATAATAATCTTAGGGTTTTTTCTGCATTCAGAAATGTCCCATTTCCTTTCCTCTCACCTCCTCTAAGTGCCCTGGTGTTAAAACCCAGAGAACCCTGCTTCTCCTTCCCACTCCCTTGCCTCTAGCCTGTGTTGAGCAACCTCCTCTGTTGTTTCACCCCATGATACTGTGCCCATGCTTTGCTGAAAAACCTTGTTTTCACATGCATCCTTCAAATAATTTGAAACAAAGGTTTTATTCCTTCTTTTCCTTTTGGTGTCAGTCAATTTATTATCACGTTGTTTGATTTAAATTCTTTTCTTGTCGTTTTGCAGAAGCCGAAAGCGGTATGCACTCTTCGTTAACTTTCCTCCCAACCTCCACCCTCTATCTTCACTTCTAACCACAGGACTAACTATTTGCCAAGAATTCAGGAAGATAGGGATTATATATATATATATATATATATATATATATATATATATATATATATATATTTGTGTCTATGTATATATAATCTCATTCCCTTGTCTATTGTATATGTATATATTTATAAATGTATATTTATACATAAATCCCTCTCCAACTAGCATACATAAAAATTGAAAGTAGCCTATTGCTTTTCTTGTTTGATTTGTTGATTCTTTTGGATGACGCACTAACTTCTTTGCAGGAAACCAAAACAAACAAAAACAACTACAAAAGACACAATTATGTTTTCAGTTATGGTACCAATGATGGGAACAAATGCTGCTCAAGTTGAAAAGGAGGACGCTTCTCTCCAGCCCTTGGTGTCTGTTTCTGTCCTGTCCTGGTGTGTCTTCGTGTCCACCAGACTCTGTGGTGCCATTTGTCTACATAACGCATCCACATTCCCTGTGACCTCCTCCCCTGTGTGTCTACTTCCAGTTTGTAGAGCAGAATTTGTGTCCTTTTATCCACAAAACAGAGACCAAACCCTTACACTTAACTCTTTCCTTATTTCTATTTTAATGATAATGTTTTGCACAATTTATTTCTTGGGCAGTACTCAGTGCAGACTTAGGACACTGCTACTAAATTGCCAGATTATCACATTTGATTCACCGGATGAGTACTGTTTCTTGAGACAACCTCATGGCTTTCTGTTTTTCCTAGTGTATTTGGACATATTTCTTAATATGAAGTATCCTAGCTTTCACCATGTGACCTCACCTTGTTTGCTGCTGTTACATGTTGCATGAAGCATGACCAAATTCTTATATAGCTTTTTTTTTTTATTTAACTTTCTGGGTTAATATTTCCAGTGTAGCTTTTCAAATGTTTTTTCTGTCTAAGGAAGTGTTGTTGAAAACATACCATTGAGATGCCTACTTGTTCATCTTCTCGAGTTGTTTTTCTCAGTGGCTGAAGTCACTGTCACATCTTTGTGTTTGTGATTCTGTGTGTGTGTGTGCGTGCATTTGTCTGGAACTCTTTCCAGAGTCAGACTCTGCTGTGATTTTTTGAGTAGATGTGTGAAAATAGACGTGGCTTCCTGTCAGTTTGGTATTATTGATATGATCCAACTGCGAGAAGTTACTGCAACACTTTGCATCTTCCAAGGTCCACAGCGGTTGCACTTCTGCCGTGGGCTTTTGGCCTTTGAGTCTTTTTACCGTGTGGTAAAGGCATGTTGTGATGTAGGCATGATTTGTCTAAAGTGTACCAAAAAGTGACTCGGCTTGTTCCCAGAACCAAATTTCCAGCATTGTCCTTTCCAAATGAACTATCTCTTCTCCATCCCCTATGGCTACTGTTTCCTTGTATGCAAAATTTATTTTAAAATGCCACTTCTAAAATGACTGAGATGGAATCAGGATCAACATATCATTGGCTGACCACAGTGGTGGCCATTTGAGTCTGACCAGCTGGGAGCAATCTTTATTATGCTGCCTCTGTGTAAGTGAACTGGGCTCAAGTATACTGAAGCATGGAATACATACCGTGAAAGAGTGTGTGTGTCTAGTTGTGTGGGACTCCAGCAGCATATATTTTAATGCCCAGAAGAAATGAAAAGTTCCAGAAAGGTAGTAAGATTTGAGACTTGTGGTTTCTGTAGGCTGTGCACTAACACAGCCCCTAAACTGTAAGGCGATTGTACTTCCTGAGATGGGAACCAGTTGGTTCAAAGAAAGTCCCACCCAATAGCAATCGCATTTGACCTTGTGTGGTCAGAGAGGCCACTTTCAGTGGCATGATTCCCCTGGGCACAGCATGAACTAAAGTCCTAGATTGTTCTTATTCTCTTGCTCTAGGCAATGAAGTCCCATTAGCTTTCTAAACACTGATATAATTACCATGTTATCAAATACAAACTATGTTCTCATGCAAGTGATACTTTTGTAATTGCTCAGGGAATGGTACATTACACCTACCAGAAATTGAGCGGGAAGAAAAGAGATACACACCTGTCATATTTATCCATAGCGGATAAAAGTTTCCTTAAAAAAATCTATTTCAGTTGAATTACTAATCACTGGTTGTCTCTAAAAGCAGCAAACACGTAAAGTTTATGATAATTGGAGGAGAAATGACTAGATGTTTCCCAGGTAGTGCATAAGTGGTGGAGAAAGGGAATACCTCGTTTTGCCCTAATTGTCTACCCTGACCAAAGTTCAGCAAGAGATACACAGTGAAATGCACTGCAGCTTGAGATCTGGAGCTCCCCTCCCAGAGGGACCGGCAGGGACATTTCCCTGGGGGACTGAGCCCTGCTAGCCAGTTTTATGCCACGTGTTTTGTGTTCAGGAACACGTATTTCAGTTCTAAGTGAGTGGTGTTCTCAATACTGAAATCAGTTGCTTCAACTCCCCACATGGCTAGTTGTTTATATATTTTGTGTTTTTACATATTTATACTTAATATCTCTGGGATATTGTTAGCTCATTTGCTGCCCCCTAGAAGAGGTGTGATTGGTCCTCTGGTAGGCCTGCCTGGTAAGAACAGCAGCTTGGTCTTGTAAGAACAGCTTTGACTCCCTTTCTTAGCAGAGACGGAAAGGAGTGCTTTTGGAACTGAGACGTATGACTTCTGTTTTTCATTCATTCAACAAATAGTTGAAAAGGGCCTGTTCCATGCAGCTGGCTACATGAGAAAGTAATTTATAAAAGTAAATAAAATATGATTATGCTTTTCACTCCTTTACTCAACTATGAGTTATATATATATATATATATATATTTGCTCCTATAGTGGGTGAGGAGCCAAAGAATAAGTCTAGATGCAAAACTAGTCTGAGAGCAAAAGAAAGAGAGAACAAGAATGCTTGTGGAAGGGACCACACCAGGCCTTTGCCTCCAGTTATCACTGAATGTTTTCAGTTGAAATTAATAAGGTCATAGAAAAAAAGAGGATAATTTATAGGTTCCTTGAAATGAGGGAAGGCCCACCCCTGCCAAGAAGATGTCCCTATTGGAATTCTGCTAATTGATATGTGGACTTTTTTTTTTTTTTTTAGAGATTTTCTTGATTCTTCACATGACATCTTGAAGTTTATCTCTGTCTGATAAGCTAGTGAATTAGCCAAAATTGGAGACAGAGACTGATTTAAAGTGCTACACTGGGTGGGAAACTTTTGGCAGTCATTAAAACAAACTTAATATTTGGTATTTTAAGAGATGAAAGAGCTTTGGAAAGGTTTACATATTCCCATTAGGATGTCAATAACAGATTTTAAGGATAGTTGGCACTTTGCGGGAACAAGAAAGTTACTTCTCTATAGGATCTTTATCATTTTATATTTTCAAAAAGATGAGGATCAACACTTTAAACTTCATAGATTTGAAATACATATAAAAGACTTAATGTCTGAAATATCAAAAAGGGTAACATTTCCTCCAAGAGTCTTTGAAACTTTGTGCCCACACAGGGAGTACTGCGTGCGGTGGTCCCTGGAGTCTGGCGTGTGTGCTTGTATACCGAACCCTCAACTACACGACGGGAGTCCAGCCCACTGAGCATCTTTATGTATCTAGATGTCTTTCCTTCACTATTATCTAGAGCTGGGCTCATCCTTCTCACTCCCACCCAGAAGGCTGCCTTAGCCTGGTCTGGACCACTGCAAACGATGCAGCCTCACACAGCATGTAGAAGGGATTTAAAGCCTCTGAGCCCTGTCCAGAAGAGAACAAGAGGACATTCTGGGATTACATGGTCACTGATGTCCTTGGAGGTCCTTAGTGCATTATACACTCAGCCATAAAGTTTAAGGAACAGAGTTACTCCACTGTGTAGCCAAAAGCCGTCCAGATTAGCCCATCTCCTGATACTGTGCAAGAATAAAGTTTCAGATACTGTGGTCAGTAAAAATGTCTTTCAAGTGCCACTAGGGCACCTCCAGGGTAGTTTCTCCGCACCAAGGACAAAATGGGGAGTGCGATGCTGCGATGCTGTGAGAGATTATTTACTTCTCATGTACTTGTTGCAATTACCTTGCATACTATTTATAGCAGCTGTGTATTAAGGATCTACTATGTTGCAGTCACTGGGCACATGGTAGGTACTTTAATTCTCTCAGCAACACTGTAAGCTAGAGATTATTCACCCCACTTCACTGACAAGGAGTGGGAGGCTCAGTGGCACCATGTGCTCAAGGCCAGGACCTGAAGCTACTGGCCCGACACATGCACCTGTGTGCTTAACCAACAGCAGCAGCAGCAGAGCAGAGGCTGGAACAAGATCTGCCTTACATCCATGCCCAATCTTTTCCTCTCCACCCTCAAACTTCACTGAAGCAAGCTTGAGGGCTGTAACGAATGACTCAACCTGCAGTCTCTGGAGTGACAATCCCAAATTCTTACTGTAGGCCAGTTCTTCCTCACTGCTGATAAAGAACAGAGGAAATGAAAAGAGACTTTTCATTGACAGGAACCTCGCTGTCACCGCCATGGCACAGTGGGATCCGTCACTGCAATGCAGTTACTGAAGCACATAATGTAAAAAAGGGAAAGTGGATTCTGTGCGAGGCTTGTTTTGTGCATATATGTCACCAAGACATTGAAGAGTGTCAAATTTTCCCTTTTGAGTTGCGTTGCTGAAATCATGATAGGATTTTTTTCCCACTCAGGAAGCTTTTTTACACTGTTAAATGAATGCATGTCAACAGGTAGAATTTTCCAATTTTAAGGAATTAGCTCCTTTAGTCTCTAGAAGTTACCTAGAATTTTCCATTATGTCCTTGTCCATTGTTCTAAAGTGTACAGTTCCTCAGCCTGTAACTTGAATTATGGCCAGGATGTTTTTTAAGCCCTGCATTCCATTTCCTGGGGCCAGCTAAGGAAAATAGGATAATTCCATTGAGAATGAAATACCCTTTGGCTTTTGGTTTTTGCAATAATAAATAATAAAAGAAACAACCAATAGACATTAAGCCTTCTGTCAATTGTCTCGCTTGATCCTCTGAAGAAAGACTATGGTTATCATCATCTTGTGGGTGAGGAAATTGAGTTCTAGAGAGGTTCAGTAACTTACCCAAAGTCAGACAGCTCCTAAATGGCTGCGCTGGAATTTGGATTTGCAGAGCCAGGGCATATAAGAACTGCCTTGCAGGAACAGGGCTAAGAAAGTATGCACAATCCAGAATGCCGCCTTTCTAAAACATTGCATTTAATTGGCTTTGAGAACAGATTGGCTAAACTGCAGAAGCTCGGACCCTTTTCTCCTCATGATCACGAGAAGTCAGAGGGCTGGCTGACAAATGTGCAGAACCGTGGTTACTGTAGTTTGCCGTGTATAGTGCACACCCACGTTTCTGGCCCAAACTTTCAGGGAAAAAAATCTTTCATTTTAATTTTTTAATTCAATGTTTTATTTATATATATTTGGAAACAAAACCAGTTATCGTATTCCAGCATATTATTTTGCATAAGGATATCGTTATTGCTTCCTAGAGTTATACTTTTTAACGCATAAGCATAAATAAAAGAATTAAAAACCTTTATATAGATATAGAATTAGTACTGCCCATGTAAAATGTGCATCCTCACTTTTCCCTCAAAAATTTGGGCAGGAAAGCGCGCATCGTAAATGGCAAAATGTGGGTAAGTGGGAGGTGCCAGTGCAGCCCTGCCCCTTGCAAGCTGTGCTGTTTAGTCGAGGCTGCTGCCTCCCAGTTTGTGAGGAATCTCACGGTTGTCTGTGGCTCCAGGGCAGAACAGTCAAATCTTCATGAACTCTTGCTATTATTTAGTGTTAATAATAGCAATGACACGGGACTGGTTTCCTCCCATCAGGTCTTATTATGGGTAATAGTAGATGTTCTTGTGACCACAAATAATCATTTTGCAATAATCTACTCCATTCTCCCATCAGAACAGAAGTTCACCTGGGTCCTTCCTGTATTGCTACAGACACATTGCTCTCTTGGTCACAGCACTTTTCTGAAATGGCTTTAGCAGCAGAAAGGGATTACATGTTAATTGCCATCTTCCGTTTTGATTATTTTAGGCAGTTAAAGACTTCCTTTAGCCTGATTCCAAACATCTATTACATGAAACACCTGATTTTCAGATCAAAGACTCCTTCTGTTGTATCTGTTGCTGAATTTACAGTCCCTAAATTCCATATCCATTCAGCTGAAAGCCTCATCTCACTCTCTGTGTATAGCGTTCCTGGATTTTGCTTTTGATCTGCAGAAAATTAGACTTGTTTGTTTCATCCATTTATTAGATTAGGGTACATTTATCTCTTCTGTCAGTCCAAACACAACTTGGTCTGCTAATCTATTTATACCACTTTGAAATAGGACAGTGTATATTTAGGTTCATACTTCCCTGCAAGGGAAGTTTTTTTAAGTGGTACTTTGCATTTGTTTCCTAATTACAGTTTGCCCCAGTCAGGATGTGCTCCACACACACCTTATTCAAAGACCCCCTTACATCTTTGTAAAGAGCAGGCTGGAGTCATTAAGTATTTCCAGTTGCTGGCGTTTTTCTCCTTTACTGTTCTGGTAGACCTAATTGTTTCTACACAGACTGCACATGGAATCTACTTCCATGTCCTTATCAGTGTCATGCAGATGTTCTGCTGGCTTCTGCATTGGTTTTGGGTGTCTTGTACCATTCCCTGCAGGAGTATGTGGTGTGTGTATGTGTATGTTTCTGTATGCATATAGGGGTCCCATTAATGCTCTGTCATCTAATAGAAAATTGGTGTAGCAGTATCTTTATTAGACTAATAACACTCAGTGTTAATCATCAACAGTATTGTCCAAAGGGATTTTGCTTCAGATCAGAAGCCTGTTTTGGCAACCCCATTATAAAAACCCGGCCATGCAACCCAGATTTGCTTTGATTTTTACAACGGGCAGTACACCAACCTGGGAACTGAGTGGCCGAGCTTTATGATGGCATTATCGAAATAAATTTGTGGGACAGTGGACCTCAAGCTCTAGACAAAATCTTTGGGGAAAGCACTAGACTAGTGGGCCCCCTATACGATTTAACAGTGTGGCATAGCCTTCAAGGTTTTACTTAGAACATGACCTCACAAATGTGTCTTCTTTGTTTTTGTTCACTGAGCAGTATATTAATTAATCCTGGAAATCATCTTAAGATCCAAGAAGGTACTTTAGGATTTTTCATCGCAAGTGATGCCAAAGAAGTTAAAAGGTAAGAGTTTATTTTCACCTGCCTTCCTTTATATTGCAGCCGTAGACACCTTGACCCACTGGGGTGGGCATGCTCTATATGTGTTGGGCCCTAACCCCCCAACTTTATAGCATGTCTTTGGGCATCAAATGGTGCCAAATCTCAGGAAAAAGGGATTGTGCTTTCAAATGCTTCCATGGGCTCCTCTTCATGGACATAATCAGCTCCACATCTCTGAATTAGAATAATAACACATTAGAGCTAGGAGAACCTAGTTACCTCCTCCTTCATTTCCCAAGGAAGAAAATAGAGTTCCAGAGAGCTGAATTGATTGTTCAAGGTCCCCCCGATGCTTGGTGCCCAGAACAACATAGCATAGGACAACTGACTCCTCATCTACAACTCTTTACTTAATGTTGTTACTCAGGCAAATTTACTGGAGGATTATCAGTTTTTACTTTCAGCATCAAATGGGATCTCAAAAGGTTTGGATTGATTTCAAATGAAATACTAAACTGGCTTTATTTCGATGTGTGGCCATTCTAGGTAAGTGGCTAAAGTTGTCAGGTTCAATTCTTAAGCCTCTGTAGGTATAGCCCAGTGCTTCATTGGCCTCTGTGTTTTATGATACGTTTATTAGTATGCTTAAACCTGTTCAAGCAGCCTGGGAAATTATAGGACTCTGTGCAGAACACCATGGAACATTGTTGTATTTGATTCAATCCTATGAACTAGAAAAAAATTAGTAGCAGAAAATGGACTCAAATGGTTACACAGGTCGCTCAGCTCAACAATAACATTACCTAAAATATTTTCCATAAATTATTAATCATGAAGGTCTATAATTTATTTAAGCCCATCTTCTTCATGTAATGGGTTCCTACTCAAAGCCAGGTCTGTGCTAGGTGTTGTACATTCTTTATTGTTCTTCCTCAAAAAAAATCTTACAAGGCACATCTTCTAAAACACCTGTGCTTTGGTCTCCCGCTCTGTGAAGTTGAGATAAATGATTTGTCCAGGCCATGCGGCACATAAGCAGTGGCAGAGCCTGGGTAGGGACTTGTCTTTCCTTTCCTCAACCCCACAGTGTCTACCAGAGGTAATAATACAAGCAAATTCTTACATAGAGTTTACTATGTGGCAGCAGTCTTCTAAATACCAGGTACCAGATACTGATGAACTCCCTTAATCCTCTCAACAACCGAATGAAATATACAGCATTATTATTCCTACTTTACAAATGAGGAAACTGAGGCACAGATTGGTTCACTAATTTGCCCAAAGCCACACTGCTGGTTCAAGGCCAGGGTTTAAAACCAGGAAGTCTTACATTCTTAATTATTTGCTGAGAGGTGAACCTGACATGCTGAGCACAGAACTATGATATTTGATAGCTGATGCTTATTATTATCTTCCTCATCATCCACTCTTGCAAACTAGCCATACCAGTCATAAAAGTTTTCAGGGGGTGAAAAGCATAAAAGGAGGGTGGAAAAGGGAAACAAGTCTTTAAAACTGAGCTATCTAATGACAAATCCACTCACACAAGATTACCATTATTCAGGTATGGGAGAGGAAAACCTCTTTATCCAGGTCCTTACAGGTTTGCAGGTCCTTACTGTTCGTTAGGAGTACCCTGAGAACCAGGTTCACCCAAGAGAGCAAAGTTGGGGTGGGGGGAATGGGACTGAACACCCACCTCCCAGGGACCCTGGAGGAGAAGGGCGTGCTGGCACCGAGACTGAGACACAAAAGCTGGAAGCAGTGTCTCAGCACCACGAGCAGGGGGCTGGGGAGCAGAGTGGCACCATAGATCACGTGTGCTTCCCACATAGCAAATATAACATGAAGCTCCCATTTGTGTAATTCTATTTCCTATTGCATCTCTCACTAATGAATGTCACAAATACCAGGCAGTCCAAAAAACAAATTACCTCCTATATTAGGGAGTGCAGGATGTCTCATTTCAGTGCTTTATGATATTCACAAATACATGCTGACACAATCAGCTACAACACCAGCCTGTAATTTTCCGTGGTGTGTGATGTGTCAGAGCAAATGCTGTCAGTTAGGGGATTTCAAATAGATGAAGACTGCAGAACACCACAGAAAGGACATTGGAGATTTGAATGAAACTAAACAAGTTTTGTAAAAATGGAAAAGTAGATTACGATGCTCTTGTATTGAGTCTGCACCCTGTGCTGTGAAAAAACAACAAAAGAAGTTAATGGATCCGGCTCATAGAAACTTTCAGATGCAGAGTGTGAGGAAAAAAAGAGGAGCAAAACCATCCAACTCCAGTCTTAACAAGGTCACTATGGGATAAGCATGTGGGCTCTTGCCCTGTACTCCTTCCCACTGAATATTCTGCTTTTTCAATAACCTTCAAATAGCATTTAATGTAGGAGTCACAAAATGGTGCCTCATCGACTCAGTTTGGCTTGAAGGCATGGCTCATTTGAATCACAATTAAAAAAATAGTTACCAAGGTGTAGAAGTCCTAATCTTTTATATAAAAATCCCTATTATTGATTTATCTTGAAAAACTTGCAGGTCCAGCATTACTGGGCAGCATTCATTCATTCATCAAACATCTGTAGGTCACTCGCTTTGTAGGACACTATACTAGGTGCCAGGGAAATGATGGAGAACAATGCAGAGGAGTCCCTGCTCTCATGGGCTCACGTTCTAGGGAGGAGAGAATTACAACTGTGTTTAGTCATGGCGCCTAGCGTTAATGCAGCTGGGTCACTGATTGAGGTTGGATATAGGTGAAGGTTGCACGGAGGGCGTGACACTTGAGCAGATAGTGAGGTGATGGGAAAGAGTCCGTCACACAGAGATCTGAAGGGAAGAGGAGACGTGATGGGAACATGTTTGTTGTACTCAGGGAACCAAAGGAAAAAGAGGGTGTTAGGGGCAGCAGAGTGGTGAGGTGAGGTTAGAAAGAACGGTAGGGCTAGTTCCCAAAGGACTTCATACAGAGGTTGGGTCTGTTATAAAATGGAGTCATGGATGGTTTACGCTGGCAGTGATGTCATCTGGTTTACATTATTAAAAGACCTTTCTGCCTGCACTGTAGAGAATCAGACACAGTGGAAGGGGAGAGGAGCCAGGAGACTTGCAGACCTTTGCAGACATTAGGTAGGAGGTGATGGTTTGGGCTAGGCTGGCGAGTGGAGGTAGTGAGAAGTAAGACCAGTTCAGATTATCTTTTGGAGAGTTTGTAAGGCCCAACTGGACATAAGAGGTGAGGGAAACAAGAAGAATTGAGAATGGAGCCGAGATTTGAGCCTTATACAACTGGCTGGATGATCACTCCATCTCACTGAGATGGGGAAAGTGGGAGGAGGAGCAAGACTGAGATGGAAGGAATTTAAGAATCATAACTGGGTTGTGTTAAATAGGATATATGCACTAAGTGTACACATGGCGATGTCATAAAGGCAGCTGGAGCTAAGATTCTGGACAAAGAGGAGGGTTGGAGATGTAAATTTGGGCGCTTACCAGTGAGGGTCCTGGTAAGAAACAGATGACACACTTAAATGGGAAAAAGGCGGAGAGTTCTATGAAGAGAATCTATAAAGCTGGGGGCACAGAGTTAAGGAAAACCAACAAGGGATGGCAGGGCACCCTAGAGCTAGCAACAGAGGGGAGCCACTCTCAGTCCTAGATCCGGAGAGTCCAGGGGAAGCCGGGCTGTCAGAACTAGACAGAGGTCATGCTGTGGGAAAGGCTACCTCTCAGGGGCTGTGTCCTTCTGTAGAGAACTGTTGCTGCCATTTTATGAGCTGGCAGGGAAGGGGTCATCTTTTCTCACCCTCCTGTCTCTTGCTGGCTCCCCGCATTAGAGAGACACAATGAGAAACCAGAGAACAAGGAGACCCTAAATGCCAGCCTTTCAGGGTGCAGGTCTGGTCTTCTTGATGACCTATGTGACAGGGTCCCCAGCTGAAGGATAGATGGGGAAGGGGTGGGTGAGTGGGAGAGGAAGTGGAGAGGAGACCAGAGAGCCTTGAGGCGGGAGGAGGAGATAGAGTGCAGATCCTGAAGCGTGTGAAACAGCCCCTGGAGTCCAGGGCCATGGTTTTAAAGTGAGATCAGTCAGCAACATTCAGCTGCTCAGGTGCAGGTGTGCAGCAAGGTAGGGACTTTGCCAGGTGAGCAGGAGAGAGGCAGAGGTGGGTGGGGAATAGAGTATTGCTGGCAGAGAAGTGCCACTTGGCAAAATTCAGCTGGAGCTTAAATACTCTGCCCTCTCCAGTTGGGGGATATGTCTCTAGGATGCCACAGACCCACCCCCTCTCCCCATTTCACTTATTAGCTTTACCTGTCTGGCTCCTGTGGGTGTTTTACTTTCAGTATCCAGCTCTAATTCATGAAGTAATTATACTTTCTTTTTCAACAGTCTATTCAGGCTCATCATCGTTTCATCATCTCTTTAGCAGAGATGTGTTTAAGACCTTGGGCACTGGGACTAGATTATGTGGATTTGAATCCTGGTTCTGCCACTGGGCTGTGTGACCTTGGGCAGATGCTTAACCTCTCTGTTTTTCAGTTTTCTTATCTGTAAAACGGATAATAATCATGCTCCCATCAAAGGATTGTTTGAGGATAAAATATGTTAATGCTTATTAAATGCTTAGAACAGTACCTGGTCTATAATCTATGCTCTATAAATGTTAGCTATTATTATTAATATATATAGGAGCATCAAGTGTGGAGGAGAAAAATGGGTAAAGGAAGTGGAAACAAAATTGCTTCCTTCTTTCTTGCACTTCCCCTTTTAAGGCAGGTCATCATCGATTGGGTTCCTAGCCACATTGCCACTGAGGGCAAACAATCAGCTACCTTTCATTGTTTTGGCAAGACAGATGAAAACTGGCTTTTAAAGAAATAGAGGATGAGCTGCCAGGGTGGAAGGAGCATGGGGCTTGAATCTAGAAGTCCTGGGGCTGGCCAGGTGCCAGCACAGGATCACAGTGGGCAGGTTATGACTACCTCCTCCATTTGCAGATGAGGACACTTGGGTCCCAGGGCTTTTGGCTGCAAGATCTCAGCTCTCTTCCATATCAAAAGTCTTAACAGTGGTTTCCAAAAATCCCAGTTCTATGGAAAAACATAGAAAGGGACCTAGGAATAAAATGGTCAAGAATTGTGTTTATTTCTTCATAGCACTGGTCAAGGACAGACCATGTTTATCCCTGGGATTCAGCTTTGTGTTAGGAGTGGCGAAGGTGTTAAGCCAGGGATTTTGTTAGTCCCTGTACTCAGAAGGCTGTGAGGTTGGTCAATGAATTTTTTCACCTCCCCAGTACTGATAGGACACAGGCCTCTGGTGCTGATTTTCTAGGCCTTGAGCATTTTAAATAACACTTGAATGATCTTATTTCGTTTCATCCAGAGTATCTTTGACATGGCCAATGCTCTTTGTCATCACGTATTGACACTTAAGTAAGATGAGGGGGTTTTCTTGTTGATTGATTGCTTTCTCTGGGTCTCCTTCTACTCACCCCAACCCTATAATGCCCTCTGCCCACTCCATTCCACTGGCCAGCTGAGCTGTTCTCTTTAGTGAGAAGGAAACCTTCATTTATTACACGATCTCAAGGCTGGAGAGTACGAGAGTTGGTCCAGCCAGCTTTGCAGTAAATATGGGTGATGAAATCCCAGATGGAATTTGACAGAGGAAGCCCTTAATTCATCACTTTTGATTTTCCTTCTCTAATCTCCTCAGCCTCTCTCACTTTGTCTGAAATGAAAAGATGTTTTCAGATTGACAAGGTGAATATTTTTGTTTGCCTAAGTAACGTCATCCCTGTGCCCCTTTAATATACAGTTAACCAGACCAAGGATTTCAGAGATGTGTTTCACTTCCCCACCGAGGGCCCAGGGCTGCTTGCCCACGTGTTCCGAGGACCAGCATTGAAGCTGTCCTCAAAATGAAAGACAAGCGAGCTGACACTGTGCGTCACACCGGCAACCTTTCCCCCAGTTCCTTTTCAAGTGAAAGTTTATTGAAAGAAGCACTAACTCAAATCACAGAGACCTGTGTTTGAAATAAATGGTCTTGCAACAAACATTTCCGTCTGTCAACGTCTAAACCTTTCAAAAGATTAAAGGAAATTAGTGCTGGCGTGTTTCATTAATTTGGCACCACAGTGGAGGAAATGTGGTACTCATTTCATTTGGGTGGATTATGAAACGTGTCAGTTTTTCCATTCTCTTTCTCCAGGGCATTTTTTTACTGCAAGGCCTGTCACGATGACATCACAGATCCCAAAAGAATAAAAAAATGCGGCTGCAAACGGCGTAAGTAGTGTTTCTTACCCCCGTCGCTCCCTCTGTCCTTCCTTTTCCCCGAATTCATTTCCCTTCTCCTTTTCCTTTTGAAGAAACACTAAAACATCAAGAGTTTTCTTGAATATGTTTATGTTTCACCCAGCAGTTTAAAGAGACATGAAATAAATACCTGTCCTCACTTTATTAGAGCAGAGGTTGAAAAATCATCACCACCAGCACCTAGGAGTAAACCTAGTGCCTAATCCCGCTTCTTGACTCTAAAGGGATGACTAGCTAGCAGTGCCCAGTCGAACACAGTAAGTACGGTGTGTGAAAAGGAGGACAGCTAAGGCCAAGAAGGAGGGAGTATTTTGTAAAGTGCTTTCCAGTGGCTGTGGGAAAGCCAAGTGTAAAGATGGCTGTACTAGGGCAGGGAGGGAAACTGAGTGTGAGGACTCGATTTCCCTAATGGGAGCTGGCTCTCTTTCCACTTGGGATCGCTGCAGTTTTGGTAGCAAAAGCCAGAGTTTTCAGCTGTGATACTTTCAGACTGGCCCAAGAAAAGAACTTGGCTGTCGCCAGTGGATTTTATCATTGTCCCAGGAATCAACCTCAAATACCACTGCTCTTTGGGGTAGACAAACTTGGGCTTGGTAGCTAACGGCATATCCTGTCTCCAGACCCTTCCAAAGCAGCTTGCCAATGGGGCATCTTGAGAAAGACATGGGAAGTCAGGAATGTTGGATCGTGAGCTCCTCAGAAGCCAGGATTTAAAGTGGGCTTTGCCTTGAGAAGGTCATGCCTTTGGCCGTGATCATGTGGCATTCATTGCCTAATAGAAATTGTTCACAACCCTAGAGAAAACGCTAATAAAGACACCTTCCTTCCTATGGCAATTTCGTCTTTCCAAAGCTCCTTATGATCATTATTTTCTTTGATCCATACCATAATCCTACATAATTGGCAGGGGGTGTTATTTATCCCATCTTACAAAAAGAAGTTAAGGCTTCAAGTTCAGTGACAGGATGAGTTTGCTGAGACCTCATGGACAGGTTCAGGCTCACCCGAAGACCTCTCCTCATGTCCTGCCCTAATCTGTTTTTTTCAGGAGAAAGGGCAAATTGGGTGACATTGGGTCTGATGAGTAAGAACACAGTTATAAAATATTGTCCCATAAAGTATGTTTCACAAGCAGGAACCACACAGATGAGCACCATTCCTGGGATATGCTGAACGATGTAGGGCTTTATTCACTGCACCCCTAAAGTGGCACAGTAAATGTAAACCAGTGAGATATAAATACCCTCTGCCGGAGCAGGGAGAAGACTCTTGGTCTAGAGCAATTTCTGTGGAAATCCGCCTGGGGCCCACTGTTTTGCTCCACCTTCTTCACTGACTTAACGCACAGAGTCCCCTCCTCTCAACTCCGAGATCCCACCCAGATGAATATGAATAGAAATCTCAGAACAAGAGCCTCTGACTTCTTGGGGCCTAAGAATTCTCCTAGTCTGACAGCCTGTCAGGACGAGTGTCTAAGGGCAAGTAAGGCACAGAACAAACCCACTCCCGAGTCCATGACTCTGAAGGCCCTTCTCAGCAGGTGGTCCAAGCCAGCTCTGCTTTGCTTCGTGGGTGCCCTTGTTTGTGCGGGGCACTGCTCTTGATGCTAGGGATGGTATGGTGTACAGGATAAAGTCCCTGCCTGCTCCCCCACCCCCACCCCCCATAAGCCTTTACTCCACTGGAGGATCTTGGAACAATGATCATAGAAACAATTAAATACATTCAGACAGAACCAAGGGCTATGAAGAGATTAGATACTGCCTGAGGGTGTGAGGGTCCTTTGCAGAGATGCTGCTTTAGCTAGGAGCAGAAGTGAGTTTGCAGTGTTTGAGGGAAGGAAGGGCAGCCAGTGGGGTCGGTGGGATTGGAGGGAGAGGGGTACAAGACAGATCAGGGAGGAAGGGGGCCACCATGGTCAGAAACTTGGGCTTTATTCCCACAATAAATATAGCTGTTTTCAAGCAATGAAATTATATCACCAATTCCTGTCGATCTCCCGGGTGACTGGACAGAGAGCAGAGTCTAGGGAGGCAGGAGTGGAGTGGAAGGATAGAGAGTAAGCTTCTCAGACTCCTGCTGAGCTGGAATCCCGCAGATGGATTTTTTAAGTCCACAGAAATGAGGATTTGATCTCTAAGGACATTTTTCCATCTTCGTTCTAGGCAAGCAAATGGCAGTGGTCTTTAATATTATCCTGGAGGGAAAGGCACATAATTGTTTGAAATAATATTATTGTCTTCATTTCCATTGAAGTTGGTTCAGCTGGTGAAGCATGCGATGTCCCATCTTGCACAGCAGAGTGCTACAAAAGGACTGCCTCTCCAAAGCCAAGCCAGTGTGACCAGGGTCCCGCTGTCCCCTCTCTGCACCCTCCCCCCACGTGGGCTCCTCCTCTCGGAGAGGCCCTCGGCTGTAAGGCTGATGTTTGATAAGTCAGAATTGTCCAAATATTGTTCTTCCTAATTACACGACCATAACAGCCACTGTTCCAGAGGGCAGGATGCAGATGTGTATGTGTGACTGGCAGTTAGAATAAATTAGTTATTAAGCCTAAGGCATACCAGGCAAGTTAGGAAATTGGGGGAGCTAAGTTTTGGTTACAAAGAAACTTTCAGTACAAGGAGCAGAATTGTTAACAATGCACCGAGTGTGCACTGCCCCATGCGCTTAAGTGGGAGAGGGCAGCTACCACATAGTCATTTGTCCAAACCTGTTAGGCCAGGTATTAATAATTCACCCTGGAATGATGCATCTCCATGAGGGCAGAGCTGGTGACAGTCACTGCTCCCTATTCGCAGCTTCCTCACCCTCCTCTCCCAGCCTAGCTCTCCCCCGTTCACTCCCACCTCCACCTCTTCTTTTACGTTTGTTCAGTGACTTGCACGTTCTGTGTCATGCTATCTGGAGCAATACCGAGTGTGGACGTTCCATGCCTGGAAATTCTGTGGTAGTATAGTTTAACTTCTGCATTTCTTTCCATTTCTTCATAGCTCTCCATCAAGGAAGAGGGTCAAATTCAGCGTCTGGCCAAGCAGCAAGCTCTCAGAATCTATTTACCCATTTTCTTTTTCTGTATAACGAACTTGGTCTAATGATTGATATTTTCTCCCCCTGCCTCTAAAAGTTTGCCAAAGCGTAGACTCCTAGGGGGCAAGTCATGTCTAAATTGATGTGTTTGAAGGAATTTTCTTGAACTTCTAATCATTGACATATTTTTGATTTATTTTTTTTCTCTTTGCTGCCTCGGAATACGGCCCCTACTCTATTTTAACTGCACACTGGTAGTGATATATTGTGAGTAAAACGGGTTCCCAGCAGCCCGGAGTCCAGTTCCCCCTGTCTTTCTCTAGAAGAGATACTTCTTTTATTTTCTGTACAGTTTCAGTTTCTTTTTTTCTTTTGGTATTTATGTTGCATGTAGCAGTGACATCATGCCCCTACTCCCTCATCTACACAGTCTGCCGAGTGGCCGGGTTCTGGAGAGCCCTGACAGCAGGACCCCCTCCCCGCCTTCATCCACCCACCCCCTAGCTTTTGGCCAGCTTCTGGCGTTGTCTTATTTTTCTATTTGAAAATAAGACCTTGACAACAGTGTTTCTCTTGAAGGCCTTGTCTCAGGACCTTTGGGGGACACTGAGCAGGCTGAGGTAATTACCACTATAGCTCTAGATGCCTCATCAACTGGGGGTCATTGTCATGCTGGCCTTTCATAAATTGTACTTGGTCTCCTTGACCATGGAGCTTGAATCCTATCCCAAAGGAAACACATGCGCTACATATATATTCCTGTGTTGTGATACATATATTACATGTCCCGGTACTTTATATGTAAAAATGTACATTTTTATATATAAGCATGGAGGTATTTTATAGAGAGAGTGAAGTATTTATTACAACATATGTGCCTCTCTATACGAGAAAGTGCTTGCTGGAGGGTTAATTGGACACCCAGCTTTGGGACTGTAAGTATCTAACCTGTCTTACTGGAGACAAGTATTTCCACAGTGGTAATTATTTCCAAAAGTCTATGACATTCCCTTGCTTTAAAATAATGTTTCTTCTTCAATCAATACCCAGTAGGACATGCCCAGTTCCTCTAGGGATGTTAGTCAGGCATCTTGGAAGATGTTTGCCTGTTTAGTAAATATTTACTTGTTTAAGGTGGAAAAGATGGCTCGAGGAGAGTGTTCTGCTCCAGTGATGAGCTCCGCAGAAGTCTGAACAAGTAAATGCAAGTCTCCAAGCCCCTAACTTAGTGAAGGCATAGGACCCCTTTCACCCAACAAGACGTAGCAGTTGAGGAGGAGCTTTTAGGGCCAGTATTTCTATGTGTTACATAGAGCAGCGCTGCATTCGGTTGTACCGGAACCCCGAGCGTGGGACCTTTACTCCTGTACACAAAACCATGGAAAATGAGACCCGGCCTGCAGAACAGTTCAGTCCAGTGGTCCTAGAATTTGGAGATGTCTCGGCACTGGGCCTCCTCATACTCCTCTGCAGCAGAAGAGACAAGTTGTTCATCGGGTTTTGTCTGGGCTTCAGAGCTGGAGGGTGTAGAGTACTCAGTGTACACACAAAACAAAGCAATGACCTTGCTCAGTTTGATGCACCCTTCTGCCAAAACTGACTCTGCAGCTTCCTTTATCTGCAGAACACCTTTAAGGGTGGCTTGAGGGCAGGAGCTACTTTTTATACCTGCAGAGCTGCCTACAGAATCTAATGACCCTTCAGAACTGGTGGGAACTCTTGATGTCAATCAACAAACAACGCTAGTGCCAAATTCTTCTGCCTTCTCTAGCCACAATATGGTGTTGAGGGAGGAATCAACCAGCTCTGTAGGCTCTGCGCTTCTGACATTCACTAGCTTTTCCTTCTCCCTCTTTCCATTTTGGGAAAACCACCTGGAAGATCTTTTTTCTCCGTCCAGAAACTAATAGGAGAATCTTGCTAAGTGAAGACATCATTGCTCATTTTTAGGACTTGAAAGAATGCTCCCTGACCCCCAGTGTCACGTCTAACAAATGCCTCACCTTACACCTCTGCAAACGTTTTCTGCCATGGATGTTTTCACCTGTGATCTTCGTTGCCGTGAGCACGAAAACAGCAGCTCCAGGGTTCAAGCTTGGAAATAATCCTTCCTGCGTTGCATTGGTTTTAACATGAGGTTGTGATCTGACAAGTGTCTATGAATTGAATGGCAGCTTTTCTTTTTCCTGCCACACAAGTCTTCCCTTGAATTGCTCCATTTGAAACCTGCAGTATTTTTGCCCCAGCAGTTGGAAAACTCCATCTGAGCCTCTCGGTCCAGCACTGCTTCTCTTGCCCCTTCCAACACGCCCTGGAAATTAAGATTGTGCAATTGGAAATTGGCTGACAATTTGGTTGCTGATGCAGGAGGCAGATGGTGCTGAGAACAGGCTGGACTCCAACTCCCTCTTCCATTCCAGGCTTGGCTGGGAAGGGCTCACCAGCAGAGAAGCTGCGTTTGACAGCTGATTGTCAGTGTGACGCAAGGAAAGAGCAGTAACTAAACTACACCTACAGCAGCTACTGCTCCACAGGTTTCCTTTCTCACGATCGTGGCCTTTGAGAACATAGCAAATGTTGTCCAAGAGCACCTCTGAGAGATCTTCTAGTTTTAAACACTCACGAGTAGAGAGTAAACCTTTGATGATGTCCATTAGGGAAATACTTTTATGTTGTCTCTATAAATAGCACTAGGAAGTCATAATGGAAATATTGGATGAATATTCACTTCATTGTGGTGAAGGAAAGCACATAAAAGCTTTTTCTCAAACTGTAAAACTGTTAGGACAGAGTTCTTAGGGGGAAGGTGAGACCCGGGGCCTAATTCTTGGCAACCATGTAACCTCTTTGAATCTGTGGCACCAGTCCAAGAACAAGAAACTTACGATGTGGGCCAAAGAGAAAATCAGGTCCCCAGAGGCTTGTATTTCTGCTCTCCCAGAGTTAAGCTGGCCTTACGGGGGCAATTAATTGAGCATAAAGTTCTAAGAGCCCTCAGATGGAATGACAAGTAGCTACAGTATGTACACCTACCAGAGACACTTTCTTGTCTGTTCCCTGTCTCAGGACGCTGCCTCACAGCTTTGAGGAGACCCAACCAGCTGGTGCTGAACTGGTTCTGTTCTGCTGCCCGTGGCTGCAGGGGCAATGTGCAATTTGCCACTTTTGACCACTCTAAGACCATCTCCTGGAACCTCCACCCCTTTGACCCTGCTGCCTCCTAAACATCTATTGTGGATTGGGAGAAGCAACTAAATTAAAATGACACTGCACGCACATTTCAGTTGTTACAGGCAAACGGTCCTCTTCCTGCTTGCTTACAGAGATAGCCAGCTGGTTTGAGTCTGTTAACTAGCTGCTCTTCCACACAGATCCACTAGATGTCCTCATCGATCTACTTTATATTACCGTTGAGATCCTGGGGAAAACCTTCTCTGAGGCTTGTGATTTGGGAAGAGAACACTGAATGACTAGGTAGTAAAGACAATCAGCAAACACCAAAGCAGCGAGGGCACTTTTTGTGGCTAGAGAGTAGATATGAAATTTACTTCTGTTTTAAATAAATATTGAAACTTTCAAAGTTGCTCTTTGAAACCTAACCTTGGCAGTTTTAAACAGCACTCTGTTATCTGAAATTAACCTTCTAACCTGTAGAGCTCTGAAAAGGAAACAATCACAGAAATGGAAATAAAACACCAGTGATTTGGAATGTCCATGATTCGCTAAAACAAAACCAAAGGATTAGGAAGCCAGAGAGAGAGAGTTGACGGAGACATGAGTAGTATTTTCCAAATTAGGAGGTCCTTGACTTAATTTCGATGTGATTTTATTTTACAACTGGAGAGTATAATTTTACACACAGACTGTCCACATCTTCTGGAAGAGCTACCGCCAGGGAGGCATGTCCTCACCCGGTTTAGTTACAGAGCTCGTACAGTGGCCCAGAGGAAGGCTCTTCCCACCGGAACACACATCCTTCAAGCCTGGCGGATCACTCCACCAGATGCGAGGTCAGAAGGGGCCTCACCTTTTAAGAAAGAGGACCTGGGAGGATATAGGTGAACACACCAGATGGGGATGGGGAGATCAAGGAGAGTGGACTCTTTCAGAAGTAGAGCAAAAGAGCCACCCTTCCAGTCGGGGGCACCTTGGTCCAGACTCTAGACGTTGTAACTGACGCAGGTTTGTCAACGTGTGGGGCTCAGCCATTTTTCACTGTTTCTGTCTTGTCTTGGAGCCTCTCACTAATCATTCTTGCTGATTTTTTTGTGGTGGTGCTTGTGTGTCTGCTGAGGTTTCTATTTTGTATCTGGCGTGAGTGTAAAAGTGATGACTGAGAAGCAACGACGAGTAATAGCATGTTTTCCTTTTTATGCATATGCTGCTTTGGAATGTGACTGCTTATAATTAACATTTAATCTTCTTATAGCAAATGGTTTTTCGCTGCTTTGATTACCAGTTTCAGCCTGTTCCTGCATGCTAACAATATGAAATTTTAGAACAATGCATGGTCTCCAGAAGAGCCAACAGTAACAGTTGCAAACAGTCCCTGAGAGGCACTTGTTTAAAGATGTGTTTCCTCCTGAACCCTTATCAAGTAGGAGGTTTAAATCACCCCTTATGATGGGCTTACCTCTGTCAAAGCCATTTCAAAACTTATTCCACCCCCATCCACCCTCCCCTTGTCCTTAAAGATGGTATATGTATGTATATGTATGTATATATATGCACACACACACACATATATATGAACTTTCTTTCCCTATAAATGTGTCAGATTCTATTACTGTATATGAACCCAAAATGGCAGGATGAAAATGAAAACCAGGGACTGTTGCTAATGAGAAGCATAGCATTTCAGAGTTTGATGGGTTTCTTTTCTGCTACAGCATTTGATTAAAATTTTTTTCAAAACAATTTATCTATAGTGAAACAAAAAAATCATCTTCATTTCCCTTTTCTGTATAAATAACAAATCAATATTTCCAGTACAAGAACTAGCAAAGAAACAACAAGCAAGTGGTCTCCAAGTTGTACACCAGATCTGGATTTAAAGTAACCTTATTTTCATGTCTTCAGCTGAAGACATTTTCTCTTTTCTCGATTTCAGTAACTGGGGGTGTCTGGGTGTTCATGCCATGTTTTCTAAATTCTTCTGATTCGAATGCTATAGTAGAATTTTCCCCTCTAAAAGCTAAGCTCAAGAATGATGTAGTACATGTTGAACAGGGCTGGGGTTGCATGGTGACGATGTGAGCAATTGGCTAGCTAGGATGCTAAAAGAACTTGTCACTAAAAAATGTGAGCCAAGTTTACAAGAACGGAGTTGCTGCTGAAGAGATCTCTCATTCATCTCCCCCAGTGCCTGTTCTTCACAATCATAACGTTACCCCTGCTTGACAAATATACTGTATGGCAAGTCATAAAGGTCTTAGAACAGGACTTGACCCATTTGAGAGATTTAAACCCCTCTTCCTGGTGACTGTAACATTCAAAGAGGGCAAAACCACAAGCCATATTTTAAAGTAAGGGTGCAACCATTCTCCACAAAGGAAAAGAAAGGGGGGAAATATGACTTTCGAAATGGAAGGTGTGGGCACAGGGAATAACACCTCTCTTTAGTTCAGGTTACTCTTTGGCTCTAATGCTTGGAATTCTCCCCTCCTGGGAGAGAAGCAGGCCATGCAGGCTTGATAAGCAAACATTTTTGCCCATTGTAGCATCAGATTGAGGTACAAAGAGCTTCTCATTGAACTTAACTGGAAATTGGCTTGCAGGGTAAAGGCGAAGGGCATTGAGAACCCCTGCAGCGATGTCCAGCCACTTTTTTGCAGCTTGCGCTTGAGCTGGGTCCCCAAGCAGCACAGAACCTACAGTACTGGCCTCAGAAGCACCATCAGTGCTGCACGCAAGTCTCAGTATTTTACATGCGGTCTCTTCTTTTATTTCATGTTTTGCAATTTTTAATCTATTTTGGCCAGACTTTTCTGTAGAAGAAAAAATTATGATTCTCCAGTAGCGAGTTGCTTTCTGAATTTTGGGTGGGTGGGGAGAGAAAGGGAGATAGGATTTTCAGATTCTTCTAACTTCAAGCAGAAAATGCACCCAAGAGTGGCTCAATGCGTTGCAGCAGACCAGCATCTCGTGTGCTTCGGGTGACTTGTTATTTTCGAACTTCCTTTAATGTCAAACACGCAGCGTTAGCCTTGAGTAGCTGCATTACTTATATGGACAGATTTGGATATTTGTTCTGTCAAGAGTAAATTTAAATTCCTGTAGGCATCATGTAAACTCACTCTGGGGAAGTTCAGCAGAGGCATCCTCAGATTCTATATTAACACGTAATTGTTTCACATCTAATTTGATGAAAGCTTGTCCCAGCCTCTGCCTAATGCCCAGAAATGGATGGAAATTAGAAAGCCTACATATTAGCTATATTTGCATCTTGCGAAAACCATTTATTGTACCAAGTCAGCAATTCATTGATTGGCTGTGTGTATATTTTTATATTTTGTCCTCCTGTATTCATTGTGCCAGGGGAAAAATGCCAGTTACGTTTTTGCTGTTGATAGCACGCTCTTCCTCTCATCCAAGACCCCAACTGTTATCAGCCATGCCCTTTTCCTGTAGTCTCCCGCGTTACCTAGGGGAGAAAAGTCGTGCACAACAGCCTTGGGGATTATAAAGGCAATTTATATCTTTGCTGCTTTTTTTCTGATGTACAACCCAACTGTTACCAACAGTCACTCTGCATTTTTTTCTGGGTCAAGACTGTTAATGTGAACTAAGACCTGTGTTAAATCCCTTCAGCTCCCTTCCAGCCGCCTTGCTGTGTGTGACCTTGCCATTAACTACCGCTCTTCCTCTCCTCTCATCCAACCACATGGTTATAGCCAAGATGTCCATCTACAAGAGAATGAGACGGGCATGTTGTTTTGATTGCGGACGTTCTGAGCGTGACTGCTCGTGCATGTCAGACCGTGTGCGTGGTAACGTGGACACCCCTGAGAGAGCCTTCCCACTTTCTTCTGTCTCTGTTAATGATTGCTCCACCAGTTTCCGTGCCTGTAAGTTTAACTCAACACTCGCAGTTCCATGTCTGTGCTGTCTGTGGTATCATCCCTGTCTTGTGTTGTGCCTTGTGGTCCTGTGAGTCAGTCAAGCTGGTGTTTCCTTCCCCATGTGACCTCGTATGTGGTGGTATGTGGCCCCAGTTTCCTGTGTCACTGTGTACGTGCCGGGGGAGGCGTACTTCTTGGAATGGCGTGTAGCACTGTGATGTTACCGTGTGGGGATAGTCTCTCTCCTTTAAGTAACTACAAATGGAGATTAACATGGCAACAAATCAAATACAATATAATGCAGAGGTGTGTGGAAATGTATACCTTAATATTCGTAGGGGAAGCTTAGACATCGGATTGGGCCACAGGGAGGAAGGGAAAAGGTGTGGGGAGAACAAACCAGCTCTGACTTTAAATTCTTTTTAGTGAGTTTAGATAGTTTCTAAAACACACCAGGGTTTTGATGGAGATGTATTTTTTTTACTACGTCTCCCTAATCTGTATCTCACTCCTCCAGTGCCAGATTGTGTCCTATGTTCTGAAGGAAAAGTGTTCTAAATCTGCCAACCTACATGATAAACTGGGGGATTCTAGAGCTCCTTCTCAAAATGATGGATAATTCAAAGGATCGTTCCATTAATATCTTTTATTTTTCCAAAAACACAGCCCCCTGTTTAAGCTATCTTATAGCAATTGTAATTTCAAATAACCAAAACTGTAAGCATTGAACCTCCAAGTCTGTTTGTTGCACAGACCTTTGAGGTCAGTTTGCTTTGTTATCTGCAAGCTCAGGGATGTTATAGAACCTGCCAAGGTCTCGAGCTGGTAGCTGCCAAAACTGAGATATGCCAGATTCCTGAGACAGCTATCATCATTGTCTTCAGCATGGGCTTTGCTGGGATTTTACTGACACAATTCACAGGTGATATTACTGAAAGCTCCAGTTTGTACACAGAGACACTGGGATATGGCTTCTCTTCTAAGGGCAGAAGAGGTTGTGGTTCTGCATGAGGACTTGGATGCCTTAAAGGGTAGCTGTAACCTTATTTCCGCGTTTGGTAGCATGGGAGGCAGAAGACAGTCCTTCCTCCTGTCCTTCATCCCTTTTAAATGCACCCAACACATCTTTTGATGACCATATTGCCATCTTTTTTCTCCCTTAAGTGCGTAGAACTGGTTGAATTAAACTTCCATCATCAGGGGTTAATTCCCACTGGCCATGAGGATGTAGAAGAGCGCTTTGCTCTTGAGCATTTACCCCCATGGAAAAATTGCCCCACTCACCTGTGCCAACATTGAAGGCGGTCCCTGCATGGTGTGCTTGTGTGACAGTGATCCATAGAGGCTCTGAGGGCTGGGAGAGTCCTAACCTCACCGTGTGGGGTGGAGCAGTGTGCCAGGGCCAGTGCTGGTGTTTGTCCCTGTAGTTCAGGTCTGAGGCATGATCTGTGCATTGAGCTGTCTTAGAGTCATCTGGAAAAGTTAGATCTGGGACCATGAATCATCCTCTGAAATTCATGATTCGCTGCCTCTCCAGGACAGTGCCAAGGGACAAGATTCATTCATAATAGTGATAGGTATTGAGAGGGATTTGGGACTGTCTAAATCTTGTCCTGATACTGATCTAAAATGGAACTTTTTAGATAGAAAGTTTCCTTTAAGTGTTTCTTACAGATGCCTCAGTATGAATTCTTACCACTTATTCTTATAGTGAGAGTTTTCTCTGATCATATGACACTACCAAGGTCTAGTAGGCCACAACTACACAGTGAATTTGTGTGTCTATGAAGTGTGGCAAGATACCAGCTTCAGAGACAGGAGCTGGGGAGCATGAGCAATGGGGTGAGCTGTGGCCAGCTTTGATTGACTGTGGGGAATGTAACCATCAGCCACTGGGTTACCCTCCCACCTAAGGCAGAACTCCTGTTTCCAAATAATTACTGGGCTCTAAATCCTTGGCGGAGAGTCAGCAGAGAAAGGGAAGGAGCCACTTGGGCTCTAAACTGGGGCTTGTGGTCATGTCTTGGCACTGGTCATCCATACCAATCACAGCAAAACCTGCGTGAGGCCCATGATACTTGGTGCATGTAATTTCCATTTTATCCAGGAGAAACCATAATTGGAGGGATTTCTCAGCTCTGCAATTGAATCTAAGTGTTGGTGGAGGCCAGGAGAAGAAAAACTTGGGGTGGGATTGTCCCATCCTCTCAGAAACATCCTGTGCATGAGATCGTTGTCCTTCCTGCCCCTCCGAAATCAGCCCCACCACAGAGAACGTGGGACTTTGGGCTGGATGTTGAAGCCCTAACTGGTACTGACAGCCCTGGGGGTGGAGGGGTGCCGCCCCTGTTTCATTGTCTTTCTGCCGTCATCACTCCATCAAACCAAAGCAGATTTCATCCATCCCTGTGTGAGACCACTCACCTTTGACCGTTAATAAGAAGTTAGGAAAATCCATTCCAATCTGAGCCTCTTTATGCGCCCACATAAGCCCTTCATCTCCAATTAAAAAAATGTCTATCTCTGTGTGGAATTCCACTGGCAGAGCTCCAACAGCAATCCCTGGCCTTCCCTCGCTGGTGGTGGGGCTGGGTGGTGCCCATTTGACAGAGCTGGTTGACTCAAAGAGCGGTGGTGAGAGTGGGCTTTTCATTAAATATGAGCAGATGTGAATTGTAGAGGGTTTGACAATTAGAAATGGCAGGAGAAGGGCCCTTGAATCAAAGTGAGGTCAGATGGGCGGATCAGATTACTTCTCTTACATTCTTTAGTTGTTCTGAAAATCATTTTGAATTAGTGTCAGCAGAGCCATGATGGGTTTTGCCCTTTGTCTTTTATGCTGGGGCTGTATTGTTTCCCAAGACACTCATTAAAGGTCATTATATTATTACTGAGCTGCTTTGGTCGCAGTTTCCCAGTTGAGCCAGTGTGCTTTGGAGACTGCCTAATTCGTTTCTCTCTTGCCTTTCGTCTCCCTCCTTACTATTTTTTTCTTATAAGGGGAGAGATTTCCGTTTTCAAGGGACATTAAATTGAAACACAAAGTCCCATTATGTGCTTTCTGAAGTGGGAAGAGAAGTAGCCGGTTCCCAGGGGAGTGGTAATGTATTAAAAGTGTTCACACAGTTTTAGAAATCTGCCTTCTCCCAGCAGGACCTGCCTGCTCAGCTCACCTCTGCTTGGAGGTGTGGCCCATTACCGCCTATCAGTTTTTGTTAAGTCACTGACTGCTCTCACTGTTGTCTCCTTCTATTGAACTCACGAGAGATGTAAGGCCAGACTGTGCTGACAAAAAGATCTGCTGAGAAGGAGTCCTTTACAGGAGACTTAAAAAACAGTGTCAGAAAAGCAAGGCAGAGACCAGCAAGGATTCATCACAAGACCATTCTGTGGGGCAAGACTAAATTGTTCAAAGTGGTAGGCTAGGATATGGGTGTCCGTGTACCATCATTGTCTGGTTACTGCAATTTTGTTGCCACTTCACATGATTCTGGGCAGGAGTACCAGCTCTCTTAAAAGACACCCAGGTGGTATGGGCCCCCGACTTTTTGTAGGTAGCTATATTCTAGTATCGTCAAATATAAAAATACATGTCTAACAATTTATACACATATAAATATAGATTTGGGTTGTAATCATTCCATTTTCCCTCAATACAATTTTGTAAAATGGTCTTTTTTCTCTGTTCAGAATTTATTCTTATTATTTGTCTTGCCTACTATCTGATTGCTAAGTCTAACAGAGAGGGACAATTAAAATTATGATGCAGTGACAACATAGGGCCCTATTGATTCAAACCTGCTGAGACCTGCCTGACAGGATGCTGGCCACAAGCTGTCAGTTACTGTGGCATGAACAAATTAATCATGTGCCAGAAGAGGAACAGATTTTTAGACTTGCACTTGGAAATAGTTTTAAAGTACATGTGTGATCACTCACACCAACCTTTCAATTTACTAATAGTTTAAACCTGTACTATTGCATACACCCTTTTCCAAACTACTGTAACTAATTTTAAATTGTGCATGACTTTTATTTTGGGTATAAGTATAATACGAGGAGGCATTCAGTGCCAATGGTTAGGTTGAGATGAGAAGTCCACTACAATTAGGTTGAAGGGAGACATACCAAAATCAGTTCAGTGGAATCTTGAGTCTTGTCAGATAATAAACAAAAATCAGCTTATCCCGAGTAGCCTTTGGTTTGTAAGGCAGAGAATTAACATTGCCACTAGAACTAAAAAAGTCCCCTGGGTGAACGAGTGGCGTTTTGAAGTACTGTGAGGTCAGATACTGGGGCGGGGCGGAAATTGCTCTAGGAAAATGTCTGCAGCAGGGCACACCCTATGCTGACAGTCGCCAGTGCCTGCTGAAGGGAGATTTCATTCAGTGAGTTGCATTTAAAAATCAACAGGCTGTCGTTATCTCATTCCTTTCATGCATAGTTTTGGGTGACCTCCTCAGCTCCCTCTCCAAATTTTGTTTATTTTACTTCTAGGCTCTCTCCTTCCCTCTCCCCCTCGCCTCCTTCCCTCCATCTCTCCTTCTGTCTCTCCCTCTGCCTCTCTCTGTCTCTCCATGGCACTGAACACTAAAGCAGCCTTTGGGCCATACTCCAGCTCTTTAGCTAGCTCTGGCGAATGCATCCTGATTTTCCCATTTGTATCCTGTTGCGGGAAGTGAACACAAGAAGGCGAATTGGCCTAGCCAGCCATGTAATCATTCCATGAGACTCGTAATGCACCTGGGAGGGCCTCTTAGGGCACTTTTTTTTGGTAGCAGACAAGGCTGCAAAGCCAGTGCTGCTCACTTGATGTGGTGGCCACATTTAGCAGTGAGTTGACTAGCAACATGGCTTCCTATGTGCTTATTCAGCAGTCGGCTCTTTAAATCAGCATAAGGCAGCAATCACACTTCGGCAAAACTTCCTGTGAAAAGAATCCCTTAAATCGCCCATCTCTAAAGAGCTCCAAACAAGCCAGGTTGTCATTCTTAATAAATAGCTGAGTTGCTCTTTTTTTCTTTTCAGTTTAGCACCCGGTTATATAGTCAACTTGCATTTTGGGACCTCACTGGGCTCCCAAACAGTATTGTGGAATTCTTTAGGATAAATCTGCTATGAAGAGGCACCGCATATAGATGAAAGAGAAAGGGAACAGTCAGCAAACAGAAAAATGGCAGCCAATTTTTCAAAAGAAATCCTTTGAAATGGAGTTGGGAGACGAGAAGTAGAAAGGTCAAAGTGAAGAAAGACTGAAGGGTCCTTGGTGTGTACCCTGTCACTTGGACACTTCCCTTTTCAGGGAAATGCTTCAATAGTGGACTTGGCTCTTCAAGGACAAACTAGAAAAGACGCTGGCGTGCCACAAGTAAGCTGAGCAGAGGTCCTTGTGCAAGGTGACATGGAAATTATGTTTGCATTTCTATTCAGGACAGTGGCCGGTTGCCCTAGTAGTCACCCTGACAACTGCTACCACTGGGCAGCGGATTCTCTGTCTTACCTCTGTGATGGGGGACAGAGGTGGCCAGTTAGCTCTCTGTCTTCCCCCTCCTCCACTCTCTTGGGTGACAGATGCCAGGACCAGCCCGCCTTTCACTTGTGCTTTCTTGTCAAGGCTCTGCCTTGAGCCCAAATCGTGACCTTTACTGTATGAAATAAAGTACTGATGAACAAGCAGAGGTTTGAATTAGAGCAGCTTGGAGCAAATGTCAGGTCCATCTCTGCTCCTTCCTCTACCTGTACCGGGAGTCTGGATTAGACCCAGTCTGGAGTCTGCAGTGCCTTAGGCTTTATGGGTCTGGGGAGACATAACTTATTAACAAAGAGTTATTAAATTTTTATCAATTTTACAACACAATGTAAATGCCTCCTATGAATCTACATTGTATTCATTATCATTTAAAACGTTAATTAAGTCAAAGTTGCATTTAATTTCTCTCTAAATGGGCCTCTGGGAAGAGGCTTTTAGAAACATCTGTGGGAGCGTGCAGCTCCGGAGACAGGGAATCCCCCAGCCCACACTCAGGATAGCCCCTGAGTTGATTGCAGTCGTGTGTCTGTGGCTAATTTGTTGTGATGTGAATGGGCATTGTCTCAAATTAGCATCAGGCCAACGATGGTGTAAAGACATGGGAGAGAGGCTGGTGGGGCTGCGGCCCAGGCTTCCCTGCCTCCTGCTTCCCAGTGCCTTCCAGACCGAGGTGGGAGGTTCATTCAGGACACCTCTGGTCTCAGTCCTACCTCAGATTCTCCCTTCTCACATGGGGCCTGTCATGTTGGGTGGATGCTTCCTTCATCAGACAAGGACATTTGTCCTCTGGCTCAACCAATTCACAGCATGTGCCAGTATGCTCACGGGGAAGAGCTTAGAGTTTGGGGTCTTGGACTAGCATTTAAACCTGGAAACAATGAGCTCCATGCAACATAATGAGGACCCTGTTCAGACAGAGTAGACATGGAGATTAAAAACTGATCATGCTCTTGGGTGAGGAGAGAGGAAGGGTGAGGACTACTAAGAACTGCTGGAAACTGCTTTCTCCCTTTGAGGCTAGGTTGATGTTTTAGCCTTGTCTGAGTGCAAGCTACCCCCTGCACAGTTCTGCTGTTTTTGCATATGTATTCCATCTCCCTGGAGCAGAGGTGTGTTAATGTGGGGGTACAATTGCTCAACTTGGATTCAAGTTAAGAGTGGACTCAGTGGAGTCCCTGCTCTTACTCTGTGGAAGGTACTTTGCCAACACAGCGTGTGTGTGTACATGTGTACACTCATCCATGTATGCATGTTAAGTTTAACACACAGCATTTGCTGCATTGGAGGTGCTATTTATGTCCTTTACCAATGTGAATTTAATGCTTATCAAGATCTGGTAACTGTTATTTGCCACCAAGGCAGCTGTACTGTGCCATTTACAGACACGGCAACTAAGCCATAGAGTTTTAATGACCTGCCAAGGGCCACGCAGCAAATCAGTGGCAGGGCTGGGATTTGAAAACAAGCTGGTGGCTCCGCAGCCTGTGGAGTAAGTTGAATTTCTCAGTTACATAGTTGAAGATGATCCATAGGTCTGTCTATCTCCAAGGAAGGAGAAAAAGATGAGGATTTCAGTAATGCAGACTCAAGACAGTCTAGGGAGTGCTATGAGAGAGAGGTGCAAAGGCCCAGAGGTCACCTCCTCTTGGTCAGCCAAGGAAAGATCCCATAGGATGTATCATTGAAGATGTGCCTTGGAGAACAGGAGAAAAAGGGTATTCTACCTAGCAGCATGAGGAAAAGTAAGGCAGTAGGGAGGTTGGGAGCCTCCTGCCAAACAGCCTGTCACCCAGTTTGGTTGGAGCTTAGGTCCTGTGCAGCAGGGTGCGGGGAGAGGAGCCCTGAAGGGTAGGTAGGGCCTGAATTGACAAGGGCTCAGCCATGAGGATTTTGTCCTTAATCTGAAATACAACAGACAGCGTTCAAGATGTTTGCTCAGGGAAGTGACGTGAGAGGCTTTGCTCTGGGAAGACTTCTGTGACAGCTGTGGAAGTAGGAACTGGGTCCAGGGGGCAGCTGGGAGGCCTGTGAGGGTGACAAGCTGCAGAGGGGTGCTGTGCTGGGGGGAGGCGGTGCCCAGCCTCTCTGAGAAGCCACAGGAAGGAAGGCCCAGGCGGGATCGCCAGCCTCTAGTACTCTGCAGCAGAAGCGTGTTAACCAAAGCTGAAGCCAAGAAGTGAAGATCTTTTTTAAAAATGTTTAATTAATAGCTGGGAAGCAATTGAATTCTGTCAGTTAAATTTCTTGAGCACAGTTCTCCCCAGCCGACCTGGCCGTCGTCACAATTCCTGCTTGGGCTCAGTGGGGTTTTCTTGTTGGAGGAGAATTTACTCAAGTCTCAGCCGGCACCAGAGCCTGCAGGGCTCCGTGTGCTACCCAGGTCCTGTGGATCTGTTCCATCCAGTTCCTGTTTCTGACTAGTGTTTCTTCTTCCTCCCTCACCATTCTCCCCATTTCCAATAAGATGCACATCTTGAGCATGTTGGTGGTGAGAGAGGAGGCAGCTCTCAGTTGCTGGTGTGAATGTCATTGGCCCAGGGTGGGTGGCAGAAGAAAAGCAGGTGGGGGCCACCAGCTGGGATATGTGACCAGCCTTGAGGGTCTTGGCTCAAGCTGCATGTGATAGCTTTGGTTAGAGCTCATGGGAATTACTTTTTAAATCCCTGTGTATGGCAATGAGACTCTTCCTCTCATCCTTCTCAGGGAGATAGCATGTCTCCTTCCATCTAGGGAGGGAAAAAAAATACAGTATTTCTCATGCCATTCACTGAAAATCCATTGTAGTTTTCTACCACTTACCCTTGTCCAACAGAAATACAAAACATCTCCTATGAGGTGCTGCCACAAAGAATCTGGGGAAGGCACGTGGCATTTCTAAGGACCACAGCACAATTTTCTTTCCTTCTTATCTCTCTGTACACAAAGCCTTTGTGTTCGTGGTGTCTCTAGGTCAGCATCCATGGCTGTAGGATTTGTGTATACCACCAACCCGAAGGGTTGTTAAAACAGCATGAAAAAGTGCTTGAGTCCTGCATCCCCTCCCAGTGGTGGGGCATGCAAGCTAAGGATGCCAACCTCGGGAAGCTGATGAAGCAGAATGTACCACCCCACAGGTTGGGTGTTGTCCTTCCTCTCTCAGGGGCTTTCTCCCAAACCAGTGTGTTGAATTACCTAGGTACTCAGGGAAGCTACCATCCCTGCATTTGCTTCCAAGGCTTCAGTTTCCCCAGGAGGACTCTACATGGGCAGAAAGAAGTGCAATGTTGTCAGACCCACACAGCTAACATCAGGATTGAAAAGACCTTTTGTCCTTTCACACAGCTAGGCACACAGCTAAACAGTGTGCCTCGTGCAGAGGGAGGTTCTTGACATGCCCATAGATTCTTGTTGTGAGGGGATGTTCTTCTTATGTTCTTCTTCCGTCCCACTCAGATGAGCTGGGTGAAGCATCAGGAGGTTCCACAGTGGCCCTTCTGCTCTGCACAGCTCATTCAGTCCTCCTCATGAGGGGCTCTCCTCCTACAGCCAAGGAAACAGCAAGAGAAACACTCCTTTGGCCTCTCCAGTAATCCTGAAAGACCCCTCTCTGTCCCCTTCGATATAGTGGTGTGACTACACCAAATTTTCTTGGAGTTATGGGTAAAACCTGTGGAAGCTGCTGAGACGCATCTGCATCAGATGACCAGTTACACTGAGGGAGTTAAATGAAGTGAGAAAGACTGCTCCTCAGAGCCGGAGCCACGCCACATGGATAGACAGTGCAGAGAGTGGTGTGTGTGCCACAGCGCGGGCCGTCTAAAGTCACCTCCATTTGGTCAATGTCCGCTTTCTGGGCTGAGCCTGTTGGATTGTTCCCAGGCAAGAAAGGACCTACAGGCAGCCTTCCTTCTTTCCCTCCAAGGTCAGAAATGTAGCATGGTGGCATCCTTGGTTGGGCTTCAAGTGTTGGCAAGAGTGCTTGAATAGGAAATGGCCTGAAGGTTCCAGTTCAGTAAATATTTGATGAGTAAAAGAATGAATAAATGAAGGAGTTCTCAACCATCAGTTACAGGAATAGCAGTGTGCTGGAAGCAGGATGGTCCTGGATCTGTGAAGTTTAAAACTCTCCAAGCAATTTACAATATAATTATATGTATATGTATATCTATATCTCTATATATCTATATCTATATATATGTATAAACATAAAGAACTGGGTAGAAGAAGATGAAGGGGGGAATGGAACAAGAAAATCAAGGACATAAGTGAAGGATCTTAAAAATTAGGAGCTAGTAGGTATAGTTTGCATTCTATGTAAAGGTTAAATATTGGGAAAGAAGATACAGAAACAAAGAAAAAAAATCACAGGTAAAAATCTACCAATGTTTCAAGTTTCAAGGGAAACATGTGTATAGAGCATTTGTCCTAGAAAATCCAGGACTAGTGACATTTGTCTTCAGTTTTACTAATTTTGATGAACTGGATAGTGTTTCTGTGAGTAGGGGCTGCACAGAAATGAGAATGAATTGGGTAAAGCCAGTGTGAGCAGAGGGGCCCATTTGTTGAGAGCGGTGACCACTTGCAGGTGCCATGCCAGGCTGCCCCAATGTGGAGAAGCATTGAAGGCCATTTCTGACTATTAGGATCATTCACGGTGACTTGAGGCAGGCCCATCAAATCCAACAGCACCCATGTGACAATTCCTCCCACCTGGGGTGTCCAAAGGCTGAGTGGGTCATGGCTATTTTCTGTTAAGAGCCAATATTCTGTTTATTCTGCTTGAGACAAGGGGGCAGAGAGCTTTCTGGATTGCTCACAGAGATCTCAGGAGGCACCAGGCATTCTCTTACTTTTGAGTTGCTTTGAATTGCTCTCTGCATTTTGTCAAGGTTGATCTGGGCTTTTCTTCAGTGCAGATGAGTCAGTTTCCACATATGGCCTGTAACACATCCAACTGAGAGAACACATCCAGCAGGGATGCTTCAAAACCCTAAACAGGTGTTATTGCAAAAGGAGGTACGATGAGCTGCAGAGAGGAGAGGTGCACAGTGAGAACAACAGGATGACACTTGCCAGGAATGTAGACTAGCCTGGAAGCCTTGGGATGAAGATGGGAAATGTGCAAGGGGCTAGTGCTGGAAGGGCCACTTCACAGAGTTCCTCTGTTGAGATGAAGGTGGGTGTCTGTTAGGCAGACATTCCTGTCTTTTCTCTGATAGAAAATAGGGGATTCTCAAGCTATTCCCCTCACTGTGAAGTAAGCTAAGCGATGTCCTTGGCAATTGAAGCCTGAAATTCCAGGAAACCTCATAGCATGGAGAGGGGGGTAGAGGTGGGATTTGAGTGTTTTCTAGGGACTCTGGAAGTCAGTCATTCCTGGCACTGGCATGCTTTGGTATGTTCACCACATGGATGCTCAGTGAATGCCAAGTGCTATAATACAAGTAATGTCTTAACATGTGTGAATCTTCATATGTCTCAAGGCACTGACATCTCATTTCATCTAGGCAAGCCCAGAATAGGCATCATGTCTTACTACTGTAGGACTTGGGGCAAGTTTGAGATGTTCTCTCTTCCTTAGTTTCCTGTCTGTAAAATGGAGATATAACTTGACTTGTCTCACAGAGTGGTTGCAACTGTGACTTTGGGTCTCATCACTTGTCATCCTGTTGAAACTGCCTCTGTGCCTTCTCCATCTCACAAATGGGCATGGAGATAGTGAGTTTCATGTGTTCTTGCAACATGGCAGGAAGCACAGAGAACAAGCAAGAGGGGAGCCGATGGTGGAGAGAGATGACATTTAAAATTCTGCTAAAATTTATTTTGCTGATGATGGCTGCCATTTCTACTCATCTTTGAGGTCTGGTTAGTGTTGGGAATCATAGGTGGATGGAAAGAGCTTGTTTGAATTAGAAGTGTATTGCAGACCTGAGAGGTGATGAGGTCACTGGGGGAGTGGTGGGACAATGGGTTAGCCACACCATCCCAACATGCTCCTCTACCCACCCAGACTCAAATGCCCCATGACCTGTGGAAGGGGAATATACTAGCACCCAAACCCTGTGCCTTTCAGCAGAAGCAGTGGTGGAAATGTGTCACCTTCTGAAGGAGCAGTGATCAATTCTAGATCATGAATGCTGGACTTCCCATCATCACCTTTCCTAAATTGCTGTGTGAAGAGTCGGGCTCTGCTCCTCGCTGATATTCTCATTAATGAGATTAGTGTTGGGAGCTGGGCTGAGCCCTTTACCCGTTCTGCCATTGCCCCTAGACCTGATGTGAGGACATTATAGACATGGGCTGAGTGAGTATAGATGCACATTTTGAAATTCTAAGGATTCTGCGTTGCTGCTCCCCTTTCCACCCTGCTGAGGACTGAGTGACTCGATCACGGGGTTACCTTTCCAACCTTCTATTCACATTCTCAATGGCACTGCCAAGTTCAGGCACTCATTTCTTCTCCCTAGTCTACCACCATTACCTGCCCACTAATTGGTCTTTCGTGCCACCAAACCACCACTTGATCACGTTAGCATCCCATTCTAAAGAGGAAAAAAACCCCAACTTTTGATGGCTCCTTGTTTTCAATAGGACAGCACCCAGCCTTCTTAACATGGCCTTCTTAACAAAGTCCTTCACAGTTTGGCATCAATTTATTTTTCTAGTTCTATTTTCCATGTGAATATCCTTCATCCAATGATTCTCTAAAAATGTCTTTTGTTATTTAAGATAGTTCTATAACTTTTTCCTGTGCCTGTGATTCTGCTCCTCTCCACTTCTCACTGATGGAAACTTACCCTTCTTTTGAAGTAAGGGTCTGCAAAGTGTGACCCGTGGAGCAAACCTGGCCTACAGCCTGTCTTAGTAAATAAAGTTTTATTGTACCACAGCCATGGCCATTTCTTTGCATATTGTCCATAGCTGCTGTCAAGTGAAAACAGCGAAGTTGAGTAGTTGCAACATAGAACGTATGGTTCAGAAAGCCCAAGACCTGATGTTTACAGAAGTTTGCTGACTCCTGCTTTAAATGCAGCTCTGATACTGCCCTCTTTATGAAGACTTCTTCACTGCCCTAGCTCCCCTCTTAGATCAGATTTAATGGGTCTCTTTTATGTAATCCTATACCACTTATAAACTGCATTCAGCACAGTTTCCGTATTTAACTTTTAGAAGTCAAAACCAGACAACTCTCAGTGGTCTTTGAGTTCTCAGTGCAT
Organism: Desmodus rotundus; assembly: GCF_022682495.2. NCBI lineage: Eukaryota > Metazoa > Chordata > Mammalia > Chiroptera > Phyllostomidae > Desmodus > Desmodus rotundus. Next base: position 55,321,635 of record NC_071390.1, on the reverse strand, counting down.
TGACCCCAGCAGCCGAGGCACACAGTAGGAATTCAACAGATCCTTGCTGAATAACAAAAACCATGTTGAGAATGTGTTTCCATAGTTTATTAGCCATGTGTCTCAGGAGAAAAGAGCTTTTTGAGCCCAGAGAGCTTGCTTCTTGTTTGCTTCTACCATCCTGAACACAGCACTGGTTTCTGAACAGCTGCTTCCTTTGACTGTTGGAGCAGTTTTGAATAGCTTGATCTAGGATTGACGACTGCTTCTTTAGAAGGCAACACATTTCCTCCATTGCTTCTGCTGGGTTTGGGTGCTAATGTATTCCCCTTCCACAGGTCACGGGGCATTTGAGTCTGGGTGGGTAGAGGAGCATGTTGGGATGGCTTGGCTAACCCATTGTCCCACCACTCCCCCAGTGACCTTATCACCTCGTAGGTCTGCAGTACATTTCTAATTCAAGCCCTTTCCATCACCTATGATTCCCCATTGATTTGAATCTACTCCAGCTGCTCTTGGAGGAGAGTCTTGTACCTTTAATCACTCAGGCCCCAGCCAGCTTCAGGGACCTTGTCTCACTGTGCTAATGTACCGATTGACACTCTGGGAGTTAGATCTATGCAGGATAAGCCCTCAGCTCAAGTCTTAACAGCCCTAAGTTCCACCAGATTCTACCAAACCCTCCCCATATGCCCAAAATTGCTCCTGGCAACTCTGTCCACAGCCAGGTGGTAACCAGTGGAAGTGGGAGATGAGCTGCTGTCAGCCTGTGCAGGAGACCCATCCAGTCTAGTTCCTGGTGGTAGATAACTGGAGACTCTGGGCTCAAAGGAAGCATCTCAACATTTGATTGAATTTATACATATGCCTTACACAACCTAGATGTGCAAAAGCTGAATGTAAAGAGGTTCCATTGTTTCCATTGGAAATAACAAAACTGAGTGTGTGTGTGTTTAAGGAATACCCTTTGATTGCTACGTGAGCAATCTTTATTGTTGTTAGAGATTAAATCTCAATAACTTTTTGAAATTAGAGTAGGCTTCTCATCAGCCAAACAGGCAGTGGCACTCACCCCTTCCCATACCTTCCTCCTAGCTCTAGAGTGTTATCAGCACGGTAGTTTTGCTTGAGATCAAATCAGGGCAACATAGGAACTGTCATTTTTCATTTACTGGGGCCCTTTGATCCCATTCAGGGTTTATTTGTTTCAAGTGAGAAATACGAGTCCACTTGCATACATCTATCCTGTAGAGTACTTCTTTATTTTTTTCTGTTAGAGATCAAATCAGAGTTGTAAGTAGTGTGGTCATTAGTTATCACCACCAGACTTCGCAGCCTGCACTTTATTTCTGTTCTTACAAAATCACCAGCTTTCTCTGTTGCCTAACGATCACTCTGGTGAAGCTATACAATATGCCTTTCATGGGCACTTGGGTGTTAATTTATTTCACAGTTTCCTTTGCAGATATAATCAGAGTCACCTATCACATTCCTGTTTCTTCCTTTTATTGCGTTTCTTCACTATCTCATTTGTGTGATCTTTTTCTGCAAGATGACAGGTAGTGTTTCTCTGCTCACTGTTTCAGTGACTTATATTTTCCAAGACTTCTCTGTTGCCATTTTAAAAGTATAACATTTTATGTATGTAATCTTAGTTATTGATAACTCAAGTTTTGTTATATATAAACATTCCCCAAATGACACCTTGGTTTAAGTACATTTTTTAAAGAAAGGAAAAAATATCCTTTGCAAAAATGTTTTTCTCAAAATTGTAAATGGAGGAAAAGCACTCAGCATGATTAGAATGCATTTTTCTGATTTCTTAGTACATTGGAATATATGAACGTTATTTTCATGTAAGTGATCAAATTGTGGTATTTAATAACACGTTGTTAGCAGAAAAGGAGCAATCCCTTTTGATTTATTTGGATATTTACTGGTTGACTTACAGTGCTTTACATATTAGAATTGGTTTGTCAACAATTAACATTCTAGGTTTTTATGTAACCCATACTTCAGGTAATAGAGGATTATTAAACTGCAACCAGTGTGTTGGAAATCTGCCGGCTGGTAATAAAATTCCTATGTATAACAGCAGCTGAGAAATACTGCTGTATATTTATGCAAAGATTGTAAGATAGATGATGGCCGGCAAACCAGAGGGGCTTGAAATTCAGATCGCCAGCAGGTGGCGCTGCTTTTCTATAAATGAACCCTCTACCTGGTTGTAGTCTAGGCACCACCAAGGCACCACCAGCACTGCCCCCTTTCTGCCTTTTCTTTTCCAGATGCTCTGTCCTTTCTTCCTCGAAGATGAATGTCTAAAACTGAGTTTGTTTGCTTATTTTTTGAGGAGGTATACCTCCATTAAGACACTTCTCAACTGCTAAGATTCTTTAAATCCAACTTGCTTCCCTTAATACTCATTTGGAACAAGTCTCAGTTAAACAAAGGTTACTGTTTTTGAAAGGTAGCCGCACAATACGAGATTTTCATCTCAAAGACTGGATTACCTCCACCGTCTGAATATTACGTGGAAAGTTCCCATTTTTATCTAATATTTATTTATACAAATTAATTTCCTAGGCTTCGTTCTACACCAGGACAATGAGGGACATTTTTATAAAGGTGGCTTATGTACTGGATTAATGTGCTATATAAAAATAATTTTAATATGATGCTCTTTCATCAAGAATTACTTTAGAATCCAAGTTAGCCAAAGAATGTTGCTTCGGTTAACTTCTTTCTCCCTGGGCCAGAACTAAATTTCTGAGAAACAGGATCAGACCACTTTGGGTTTTTTGTTTGTTTGTTTTCTGGTTTTTAACTAAGGTTGCCACACAGAGGTTAATCAGATTATCAATATGGGCGTCAGTGAAGGAAAAGTCCCATTTTTTAAATTCTTTTTCACAAAGCCTCTTTTAAAATTCTTTTTATTTTATTTTTTAAAGACATAGCTATGCCTTTTTACTAACTTATTTTTATAAAACCTACATTATTCCTTTTCTATAGGGTGTTAGGGTGTAAACATGAGCCTGTCTCGATACAATAGATTTATTGAAGTAATGGAAGGGGAGAATTAAAATACATCCCAAATGACTCATTTATTTATTTTCTTTATTAAGTGCTACCTATCAGATTATAAAGAATTTTGAATGCAAATATCTTACATTTTTGTAACTTAAAATTTTGAAGCCATTTTGTGAATCTAGTTTTATCTTTTGGAATTTTATCTTTTGAATTTTTAGACACGCTAGGGTAGAGGGTGTAGGTCAAGGATCCAGATAATATTAAGTACATCTTCATTTTATTCACATATGCTTTTGACAGAGAAAACCCTGAAGTGTTATTGATTAGGTAAAACAAAGGAGTAGAGGATTGGGGAAACATTTCCTTTTCAGTGAGTTCATTCGAAAGCCCTCGTTTTGATTGCAATCAGTTTTCTTGTTAAAGTCAAACCCTGGTGGCTTTCCTTCCAGCTTCTTTTACAGGGGGACGGGATCTGCTCGAGTGGTTGACAGCAGGAAGTAACCGTCCCAAAGTTTGGATTTACCTGGCTGAGCTGTGAGGCAGCAACCTTGTGAATTTCACAGGACCCATTTCCAAGGCATTAAATAACTTTATTTTCCTGTCAAATACACTCTCCAGAGTAAAAGTGAGACCTCCAATGGAACTGGACCACTGCCAGGAGCCTCCTTGTGTTTAGTTTTACGCACATATGTGTGTCTTATCTTGGACCTTTATAACTTCTAAATGGCCAAAAAGAAAGTAGGCTGGCTTGGGGGTCGGGGTTGGGAGGGTGATAAACTTAGCCAAGATGCAAACCAACCAGTGCCCTCTTTGAATTTGAGTATTTAAATCTTAAAAAAACAAAATAAAACAAAATATATCAACCTTTCAGAGGCCTCAGATTACTACCCAATATTATCCACATTCTGTCACTGTGAATTTAAAGCCTTACACTGCCTGCCTCTTATACCTCCACCCTTAAATAAATCTTTCTGCCCCAGCCAAGCTGAATTTCTTAAAGTTCCCTAGATTGGTGCCTCCTCACCTCCTTGCTTTTGTTCAAGCTGCTCCCTCCACCTAGCATGCCCTTCCCTGCTTGACTCAGTATCGTGGTTGGGGTGACCCACTATGCCAGGCCCTGTGTTTGATTCTGGCCATACACAGGTAAGCAAGGCTGACATCTCTGTCTATCCGACCTGTGTTCCAAGTCACAGTTTTTCTCTGACCACCCTGGACCTTCTAGCCTTTACCAAAGTAGTTCACTTATCCTTTATCTGGCGCTATCATGTAACCCCTTTTTAGCTGTTATTTCACATAACTTGTGAATTACGATATTATTTAATGCAGTTGTCTCATTTCTACAGCTAGACTTGTGGTTCCGTCTTACTGTCTTTTTAAAGTTTTTCTTCTTTTTTGAAGAAAAGAAAAAACAAAAGCGATGCCCAGCCCCAGCTCCCACCCTCAAGGTCTTTGCTGAGTGGGTCTGAGGTGAGACCCAAGCACTGGTGTCTGTGAAGTTCTCCAGTCCCTTGTATTTAAGGCAGGCTTGAGAACCTCTGAGCTGGACCACACTCTCCTTGGACCAGGAATCCTGCTTTCCCATTTGGTAGTGCTTTCCGGGCTTGAGCCTGGTAGGAAATGTTAGAAAACTGTATGTGGCTGCCGAGTTATGAGGCCTTCGGTCCATGGCTGGCTCCTGTGATAGCCGTCAAGTAACAGAAAAGATCGTTAAGCTCAGAACCATTACAAATCGGAGCTGAAAAGGTCCTTATACATAATTAATGCCAGTCCTTCGGGAGGGGAGGTGTCTTGCCAAGACCACACAGTTGATCCAAGCCAGGACTAGAACCCAGCCTCCTCACCACTGGGCTATGCTTCTCCCCTCTGCAACACTGCCTCTCTGGGAACTAGGAGATATTTATTCAGAACATTACCAGGGCCTCAGCATAATGAGATATTCAGAGATTTGCAAACTACCAGACAGGACCTTGTAAGTCTAGTTGGGAAGTGGGACACATGAAATGGAAAACAAATTTTAATGCAAAACACAAAGAGATGTCAGAGGAGTGTGAGATGAGAGCTGAAGAAGGAAGGGATTCTGCCTTGTTACAGTCATCTGGGAAGGCTTCCTAGAGGAGGAAGGCTAACGTACTGGAAGCGGGGGTAGAGTAGGTAGGTAAAGACCTGGTAAGGAGAAATAGTGAAGGAGTCATTGCTCCTTTACCCTATCTTTCCCCTGCCCATCCCCTCATCTCCCACGTGCACACCCCAATTCCATGACCTCCCACCAGAAATTCAAGGGAAAGAGCCCATCACAAGCAGGCAGCATGAATTTCCTGTAATTTAGAGGGAACAGTGGGGTTTCTCCATGTTTCCATCTGATTTTCATTTGTTATCACCCTGAATGGTCCCAGCCTTCTCCAATTGAGGCCCATTTAAACATTTTCTGGCTTTTCTTGTTTTTATGACACTTGGCATAGCCTGATTATTTTGACCTGAGCAGTTCATTGGGACCATGTGAAATATGGGACAAAGGTGACAGTGGAACAAGATGCAGCAGATGGGGGTGGGGGTGGCGAATCTCACCTTGTTCTGATGAGTTGTTTGGAGCAGTGGAGAGAACGTTAGTGCATTTGGGTAGAACAAAGTCAGAAGAAAGCAGACTGACATTGTGGCAAAGGACCCAGCGGTCGAGAACTCTTAACTTTGATTTCTCAAAGCCAAGATGATAATGATGGGTAACATTTATCAAGAGCTTGCCAAAAAAACTTTTCTAAGCACTTTCCAAGTTTTCAATGCATGTTTGCAACAGCCCTCTGAAGAAAGTACTCTGATTATTTCCATTTTATAGGTGAGAAAGCTGAAGTTTGGTAATATGCCCAATAGCTGTGTTTGGACTGTGCAGTGTAGCCTTGGAGCCCGTGGACTTAAATGTTACTTCCTTGCTGCTCATTATAAGTTGATAATTGCAGGCGGTTCTCCCATATCTTAGAATCGTTCTCTCATTGAGTGTTGCTGGAGCCAGGGCCAGAGATGGAAGGGGGGTACCTACCCAATGGCTGGGGTACAGTAAACCATGCTGGGGGATTTGACCAGGTGGTGAGCTCATGCCCCACGAGACAGTTCCCTGAAATGGAAGCCCAGTCTTCTGCATGATTTTAAAACAGGAATTAGAAATCCGTAATTTATAGACATCTTCAGACTTACGGGTTGTCCCACATATACGAACAACCCTGTGAACCAGCAGGGCTGTGCCAGGCAGAGCACCCAGGACAGTCCTCAGGCTGATGGTGTGTGGTCTCTGGTTGTCTCGTTCAACCCCACAGCAGCTCCAGCTTGGTGTGTCTTCATCTATCCCATGGGGGATAACAACAGATCTTGGGACATTGTGGAGTTGAGTGACTTATCTGAGATCAGAATTCTAGTGAGGGTCAGAGGGACTTGGAAGGGTGGCCTGAATCCAGGAGATGAATTCTCGTGAGCAGAATTCTGACAGTGAGTGATCTGTGTCAGAAGTCAGCAGACTGCGGCCCTCATGTTAGGTCTGCCTGTTCATGTCACTTTCTTGTGGCCCTAAGAAGGTGAGGCCAGGACATCCCTAACCTTCCGGCCCTGTTCCTGCATACCACACCTTGTTTTCTAACGGTGTGGAGCAGAAAGGGGCCCGCCATGCACTAGCATTTTAAAATGTTGCATGGGATGTGTCTGAAATAAATTATAGTGGGCTACAGATAATGATTTCATAGTTCAAGAACATCTTTAGAAGGTGACTATGCCCTTAAGAAATATACTAAATGCTGTGTTTAGTGTAAAATCACAATCTGGGGCTGGTCTTACCTCCCAAGGTTAAAAGCATACAGTATTTCCTAAAGTGTTCTGGCAGAACATTCTTCATTGGGCCATGTGGTGTACCTGGGTTGCACTAAAAACCCATGCATTTTGCTTTTATCTGAGTTTCAGAGAAAGTACTGGTGCAACCATCTGGAATACATAATAGAATTCTCGGGGGCTTTTTAACACAACTGGCTCAATGGAAAATACGGTGCTTATGGATGAAATGATAAAAATGATATTAATAATAATGGTCCTTACCTGTATAACATCTTATGGTTTAGAAAATAATTTCACATATAGACAATTAGATTCTAGGGTGGTCTTCAAATAGAATCATTGGGGCAAGCATTAATTTAAAAAATGTATATAATAAAGTGAAAATAGAAGTGAAAATATGATTGACATTTTCTGCCAGTCATGTTTACTGGAAGCTGTTTAAGGGGAGGAAAAGCAAAAAGAGAAGAAAGGTAGCATCTGAGTCAAAACATGTAGGCAAATAAAAAGTTGTGCCCCCAAGTGGTGATGTGAATCCAAACTGTGTTAGCCAGGAGAGTCTGATGGAAGCGTGAAACAAAGTCCACGAGAGACCTGTGCCTCTCTCTCTCCTGCTTCTCACCCCGGCAGGTTCCCTAGCTCAGACTCCTGAGGCAGCAGGGTCTCTTCTCTGCTCCTTTGTAAGTCTGACAATTCATAAATCCATAAGGAAGCCTTTCTTACAAGGGTCTTCCTTAACAACCTCATGCAAACACCATGAAGTGATCAAAAGAATAACACTTGTTTTATGTTCTCCTTGTCCGGTCCTGAACAAGGGAGCCTAGAGGCACATGTGCAGACACAGAGTACGAGAACGTCTTTGTGAGGACGGGCAGGGCAGCAGAACCGGCAGGGAGGCCACCCTTGGGAGGTGGACAGGGCAGGGCCAGGACTGGAGTGAGGCATTTACCTTGGGGACCAAACTTAAGGGGGCACCAAAAACCTCAGTAATGAAGGTAAATGACAACTTAATGCAGTATTGTTTAGAGAAATCAAAATGCAAAAAGAAAAAAAATCCGTGATGAATAAAATGTCTGAATTTTAAATAAAGAGGATACATAGCAATTTTAACACTAACATTGAAGTACTGGATTTCACAAGTCGGTAGGGTTTAGAACAGTCAGCACAGCAGAAGACTGGCAGCTGCTCCCATTCACACAAACACTTTCCACGCCCCGGGAACAGTGTTCTACAACTTACAGCCATTCTCTCCTGATGCATTGCAGAGGGACCCGACCTGTCCTTCAGTAAATCCAAATCTATTTGATAATAAACCGTATTAGAAAAAGAGTTCCCTTACAGGCTCCATAAATTCCATTACAGTCCATTTTGTCTTCGTTAAACATGTGAGTTGAAAATTACAATCCCTTTATTCACAATTATCATTTTAGACACACAGCTCAAAAAGATCAGCATTAACTTAAAAAAATATATTAGCATGCTTGTATCTATTAAGCACTATTGCTTTGTAGGCTCCAGCTGATGATTTTATTAAGTATACTGCAAGAGGGGAAAAATCAAGGATAATTATAAATTCATAAATACATAATTCATTGGCATAAAGTGATTTTAATGGGATGGGTGCAAATTATCTATTTCCTAATGAAAATAACAGAGATGTTCTGATTAAGCCCATAATCTAGTCTATGTGAAATTCTAGCCAAACTGATGGGACACGTTTTCTGAAACTACCTTTGATAAGAAATGCATTACAAACTCATCAGTTTGGCTTCCTGTTAACAAAGAGACAGCAGCCGTCTGGATCATTCCGGATTCACAGGGAAACTGCCACCCCACGTATCCTCCAACTAAAGCTGTGCAAGTTTGACAAGGGGCAGATGAATCCAGGAGTTATTGTGCAGGGGTTTAAATCTATGCGGCAGCTGACGGTTGAAATAATCATCTATATATCGCTCTGAGCTAACTGGGGAAAGGTTGAAGCTGCATATTTTCAACATATCTACTCTAATGGTTAATCTGTTGTCTTGTCCAGGCTCTTGCAGGGTGGACCCGCAGCCTACACACTGCTTCAGGGAATTGCTCGTGGTAGATGTGGTTCACCTTGATTCTCAAAGTGCAGGGTGGATGGCTCTAACTTAGCTTGATCTGGAAAAGAGGAAGCTCACCTGCCTGGTTTCCTCAAGTGCAAGGGGACCAGCAGAACTAATAGTAGGTTGGATGGTAGGGACATTATGGGCACTAAACTGCCTCTCTCCCTCCTGACTTCACCCAATTTCTTCCTTTAAAGTGGGCTCCATGTTTGTTTCTTTTCATTTGGTTGTCTTGGCAGATTGGGGAGACATTGTCTTTTTTGAAAACAGGAAATTAAAAAAAAATGCAAGAAGAGCAGGGACTAGCAAACTTTTTCTAGCAAGGGCCAGCTAGTATTTTAGGCTCTGCCAGCCATACAGTCTCCATTGCAACTACTTGACTCTCTGGTTGTGAAGGGAAAACAGATACAGACAACAGGTAAACAAGTGCTGTGGCCATGTCCTAGTAAGATTTTATTTATAGCCACTACTTTTGAATTTCATATACTTTTAATGTGTTAATAAGTATTTTTCTTCTTAGATTTTGTTCCCCAACCATTTAAAAATGTAAAAACCATTTTAGCACATGGCAATACAAAAACATGTTCCAGACTACAGTTTACTAACCAACCCCTGAACTTGAGAAATCTAAGAAGAAAGAAGGCAGAGAGCTCTTAGTGCTAGGGACTTGGCAGATTTCATCTCTGTTCTGAAGCCCTAACCTCAGCAGACATGCACTGCCCATGCCAGGGCTACATAAACGAGGCTGGTACACTCTTTGGCTGCAGAGCATTTACCAGCTTGTTAATGTTGGGAGTGGGGAGAGAAGGAAAGTTGAAAAGGGGCTGTTTTTGTTGGACTCCTGTACATTTTCCCCAGTTTAATTTAAAGTAACAGTTATCTTTCATCTACTACCTTTCCAGTCTCCAAGTTCCATAGCAATAATTAAAGGAAATTCTTGCATTTCTCATTTTGGTTGTATATCTGCTCTTAGACTTTAATTGCTCATCTCTGTCTTGTCTCTGAGAAGCTAATACCTAGTGATCTTTGCGTGAGACTTTTCTTTGCCCTTGACATGATGGAGATAGTCTGTTCCAAGAAAAAGAGAAGGAAAAGAGCAAAAGGCAACTAGATCTCCAAAAGGAATTTTCTAACAAATACTGAGTAAAACAGAGCATTGGGGAAGTTATTACAGCAGGTCAAGTTTTTAGTGAAGATGTATGAGCTGAGATTCTAGATACAGGGACGTTGATCAATGTCGGACTCTAACCAAGATACATACAGATCAGGCTTCTGGTTTGAGATGGGATGGAGGGGGGTGGGTATGGTAGGTACATCTACCCAGTTTGACTGTAGAAGATTCGTTGGGCCCACAATGTTTCTGTAGAAAACATTGCAATGCAGGTCATGTAGAATCTGTTCTTATATTTATATACTGTTTTTCTCTCTCCCATGTAGGAGCTGAATTCTTTCATTACTCTGTGTTGATGAACTCAAACTTACACAATTCAGGTTTCCTAGGCAGTGAATAAAGCTAGAAATATACCCTGTGATTAACTTCTACATAACCTATTGTTCCTTAAAGTCTCTCTCTCCATTCTTCTATTAGCTCCACAAAAGCCAGAAATGAAAAAGCTCCAGCAAGCCTCCCTTCCCTGCCGCCTCTGCCGTTGGCAGGGCAGGCGCTTCCTGGGTGGGCGCTGGGGCAGGTGGGCCACTTGGAGATACTTTCCATCCTCATTGCATATAATGGCAGGTTGTTTTTTTTTTCTTTAACTTATTCCCTCTAGGTTTTCCAAATAAATGTACTTTTTCTTTCTCAGCTAGAAGTTGTGAAATTATCCTGCCTGATAATATGAATGATAAAGCAATTGCTCCATTGTAGAAAGTTATGTATACGTTGGAGGTGTTATTGTTCCCACTGCTTTTGAAAGGCAATATCTTTTATCTTTTCATTACCTGTATATTAGTATTCATCATGGTCTTTCAAAAATAGCTTTATGGATTGATCTTATCAATAATACTGCAAAGTGTTTACCAAACTTCTTGGTGATACATGTTATCTCAAGTTGCCAGAGCAGAAACTCTCACTCCAAGGATATTGCCCACTTAACTCCCATGTTCAGATATTGAGCTGCCCACTGGCGTAAAACGTGGCTGTCTTACCTTCTAGCCATGCTCAGCTGCCCAGCCTCACTGATTGGACACAGGGCATTCCCTGCCACGGGACGCATCCTGAAACAGCAGTCAAGTGCTCCTTTACAGGAATGATAGGGACAAACTCACCCTATGGGTTATTTATCTGGCACTTGCATTTCCTGTTGTGGTTGATTTTCCTTCTTTGCTAAAAGAAACACCCTCACCCTCTCCTAGTCTCGTGCATGTGCCAGGCAGCCAGGGTTCTGGTAGTCTATGACTGGGAGACAGGAAATGTCCCTCCGTGAAGCAAGTGCCATCCTGTGCTCCAGTGCCAGGCTGCTCTTATGTGGCCACACTCTAAGACCCTCAAGTTCAGTAGCCCAGACTTTCTGGTGAAAGTCTTAGGCATCCATATTAAAAGGGGTTGCCCATTGTGAATTATATATTGCAAAATGACTGTAGTAGTAAGACTGATACGATTTTTCTTGGGGAGAAAGTTTGATAAACCCACAGAAATCAAGAAGCACAGAGCTCAATGTCTAGTCCAGCAGTTTTGCCCTCTCTTTACCCTCAGTTTTAATAAAGCAACATTCACGTCCTGAAAGACTAACAACACACATCCACATTTCATTGAGGTCACTCATGATACAAGGACATACACACTACATATCCTCCTTTCTTAGGAGTGGCAAACCCATGGCACTTAATGAAAGTTAGGCAGCTGTATTGCAACCAAGGGGCTGACCAAGCCAGTGGTTCAAGATGGAAATGATAGGTTAACATTGTAGGTTGATGACTTGGAATATAACGATCAGGTAGTGGGATCCACTTCTGCAGACTTCAGGAGATAATGGGTCTCATCTTGCTGCTAAACTCAGTTTTCCATATCTGTGTAGGTTGTAAGGGAGAAGGGAACCCTGTATATTTTTGGAAATCACGGCACAAACAAGATTGTTGTCTGATATATTATCCCTTCTGACGTTGATGACAGTAACATGGCAAAAAGAGTTTTAAGAAGTCACTGGGGTAAAAGAAAAGGAAAGAAAAAACTCTCGATGTAGCTGTGAGGAAGAAACTTTCATGTTAATTTAAAGCTATAATTCTAGTCCATTTTAAAACTGGTTTGCAACTTTTCTAATGAAAAATTTCACAAAGGATTAATTTCCATTTTCTTTTCTCATTATTGTTTGGCAGTCAAGGTTGAAGCTAGATCACGCTATTCCAAAGACCCATTTGAGTACAAGAATGCAACTCACAATTCTCGGCTTGTGACCAAGCCAGGTGAAAGAGTACTGGAACCCATCCCAGTTTTTAATAACTGCCCTGCACCCCTCTATGCTCTACCTTAACATGCTGAGCTCAGTTGAAGAAGACAGATGCACTACTGTGGATTTCAGCATGCATTTAGCTTGTAATGGGTAGCAAAATACCAAAGAGAAAAACCATAAAGAATAATAAATAATAATTAAAACTACCATACCTGCAAACTAGCCCTGTTAGCTAGATGCCTTTTACGTTCAAGCCACTTTGCATGCCTCTTACTCTGAGTGATTCCAGTGTGAATATGACATTACTAATGACCTGCTAAGTGTGTGCAGATGTGGGTTTCTCCAGATGTGGTGATTAATAACGTAATGGAGATAGCCAGTCAACTCATGTTTATGGGTCGTTTGCCTTTTATTACATTTCTGAGTTTATTTGCTTTGAACTATTTCTTAACTCCAGCCAACAAACTCACCTTTAAGTCTCAAAGGGCATCATCCCGCTAAACCCTGATGAGGAAACAGGGAAGAAGGAATGTGCCCCAGGCTGGAGCTGAGCAATGAGTTCATCCTGTGTCGGGCACTGGATTATTTGGGGAAGCTGAAAGTTGAAATCATTGCCCATTTTACTCAAAGGGCCCACAAAGAGGCATTGGTGAACCTTGGTACACTGTTTGCAAGCAGGCTAGGCTAATAAATAAAGTTTTTAAAAACAAAAAAAACTCAGTAAAATATATGATCATCTTGAAGTAAGCCCAGAGTTCTGGCTGGTGTTTCTGGAAGATGTTGCTTGCTTTTGCTTGAAAACAGAATGACGATGAAAAGTCGAGTAAAATGTTGTTACAGATGTTCGACTCTGCATTAAGGCTGTTGGAATTACCACCACATCTTAAATCAATTCCCAGAACATTGTCTGGAGGTTATGTCATCGAAATAATGAATCCTCTTTAGTCAAGTATAAGCAAACATGTTAAAACATCATTGTAACTTTAAATTAAACTCTAGCGCCAACCAAGGGATCTGAAGCCTCATTAGACTTGCCTGACATTTTTCTAGCGCTGAGTCTTCCCAAACTGTAAAACCGTTCGATTCAGTGCCTATTAGACAAGCGAGCACTGGGAAGTTACAACAGCACATTAAGCGTTATACTTAGGGATGTGCAAAAACAAGCCCTTGAATTTTATGAGTACTTGGAGACTGGATGGAGTTCTGCCCCTATAAAAACTCTACATTGGATTCCTGAACTTGTTTGTGTTTTAAAGAAGCTGGTAAGTCAGGTTCCTTTAACAGATTGTATCTTCCTGAGGTTTCCACAGCGTGCTGCGAATAGGAATGCTGGAGACAGAGGTGTACTGTAATTAGCCAAAAAGCAGGCTAAACATGAACCTGTGAATGTGCGTTGGCGTCAGGTGCTTGCCCATTCCTTCAATACATTTGTCTTAGCTGACAGGATGTAAATTTAAGTCTCCCTTTTAACTCAATTTTTATTCCTCTCATGTAGTTACAGAAGCCATAAAATGAAAATTATATTGTATAGCTTAACTAAAAGTTTTTCTAGATTTGCTTTCTTTAAATATGCTGAAATTGATAGAATCTATATAGAGGGTAATAATTAAATATGGTTTATATCCTACTTATGGGAAAGAAGTTATCCCTGCTTCTCTTGTGGGACCTGAGCCATACGAAACAGTCTCCATTCCACAGCATTCATATTTCTGAGCTGGAGACATTCTCCCCATCTCTTCAGGGAACAGATCTGCATTTCGAGGCCGAGAGTAGAGGAGGAAATCTTTGAACACGAGTTTCATTTAAGAGAACAAATCCCAGTTTAGATGCAGTATGATTGTGATGGATGATCTTTCTGAGTTGCAATGAAAATAAATAGTTTCCTTGCATAGAAGGAGGCATAACTGTAGCACCAGAACAAGGTGTCCGTCTGGACCTGGCTAACAGGTATTAACTTGAACGTCTTCCATCTGAACATCACTCCAGGTAAACAGATGGCAACATGGTGCAAGGATATTGGGCTTTTAACCAAAGAGGGTTATTTATTGTGGACCCAGTGCAAATGGGAAAACAAAAATTAAGCAAAAGAATTCAATGGAAATACCAGTGAGTGTGACTTTTTTTCAGGTCTTAACTAATAGAGACACAACCATGGCAACATCTGGCAACCTCAAATAAATATAAAGTTAGCCATAGTAGACTAGGTAAAAGACCCTTTTGGATATTTCATTCCTACCATTAAAAAGTTTGTGTGAGAGAGAAGAAGAGAACTTTCACCCCCATTAGACTCACTCCCATGCACACATGATACTTAGTCTGGCGTGGGACTTGACTAATCTAGGTCCCCCTGAACATACAAGAATTGCAAGCGCTCCACTTTAAAGGATGACCTTGCATTATGGGTGGCGTCAATGCAAGATTTTCTACCCCATCTGAAGATGGTGAATGTGCCTAAGTATACTCACACACACACATTCTCCCTCACTCTCAACCTCACTGCCTTTCTACCCTGTTCCTGCCTGGGATGCGTGGCCCCCTGTCCTGTGAAAGGAAGATGAATTCAGGTCAAGCTCGGAGTGCCTGTTTGCTTGTCGGGAGATGCATATCAACTCTAAGTGATTTTTTTCAATCCCATTTATGTGGCTTGTATTTATTTCCTTTAATCTTGTAAGTGCTGTTTAGTTTCAGTGTGATTTGCTGTGGATGCTCATTTCTGATAAGATGCACTATCCTCCCAGGCACATAGTTTCTTCCTGGAGCCCTAAGTGATACGGTCGCAGCCCAAGGGTGGGCGTCTTGGGGAGATGGGGTGCAGGTGGTAGGGTTAGTGGGCTGTGGGCATGTACAGGCTCTTTCTTGCCTTCATTCTTTCTGGAATAGCTCTCACCTTGAGCCACATTCTTGTTCCCTTTCCCTGTGTCAGCCAGAATTTAGGCAACATCAGACTGGCAGTAGAATTGTGGGAGTGGGGGTTGCTAAGTATGATATTTTGAAGCAGGTGCAGAGAGTACTTGGATTACTATAATCCCTTTGGAACCATGTATCATAACATACTAAATTTATTCAGGGTTTTCAGGGAAGCACCATATAATGCATGTGCTGATATGAGTCTTTTGGATAATATCAAGTAGCTGAAATGACATTTTCTCCCCAACCTAAGACTTGTACACCATTAACATAAATGTCAAGCATCTTTTGATGTTGTCACTGCTAATATTTTTCTTCTTAACCTTAAAGGTAACTTCTGTGCATTCTGGGTTTCAGGGGTGCTTCCTTCCAGTCTGTGTTGCAGTCAACTATAAGAATCCAAGGATCCTATTATTTCCTTTGACATTACAGCTTTAGCCTGAACTGTGGGGGTGGGGAGAGAAGGACTAGAATTTTGCCACCAATGCCCTTGGGTGACAGGCTGGGTACGCATCTATTAATTATCAGGCAACTCTCTTAAAAAGAAGCATGATGCAGGCTAATACATCTACAAAGCTTATTAGTGGGTGTCTTTGGGCAAAGGCAGTAGAGTATGCTGTGTTGTGTGTGAGCGAAGCTTCACTTTGCTTAGCGACCTGTGTAGTTTAGACATTTGGAAAAGAGCCTTTGGTTTCCAATCTCTTGTGCTGCCCTCCCTTCCTCCCTCCCCTCACCACATCATCAGAGATATCACTCAATGGCAACCTCCTCCTCCATTTGGGTGCTCTTCTCCTGCCAGGTTCTCCAACCTCACAGCCCGGTCCTCCTGTCCTACTAAGTTAAGAAAAGACCCCTTGTGCGCAGCCCTCCTTTTCTGAAAGTGTGGGGACAAGAGCTGAGTTGGGCTAGGGATTCTCGGGCTAGCATGCTCCAATGTTCCCAGTCCCCAGTGATTGAAACATTGGCTGTCAAGGCCTCAAATCCTTGCCTCTCTCCAAGGCTCTTCCTCTGGCGTGCAGGGCTTAGGAATCAGTGAAGTTGATTCATTTGCAGAAGCAGCAGGCTGTCAGCTATTGTGCTGCTGTTTCAAATACAACTTTATTTCTGATTTTGATTACGAGAAACCCCTTTTGATTACCCACCCAAGCAAAGTAACCAAAATTATCTCTAAGAATAATGATTGTGTGTCCGCATATAAATATTTTCTGTATTCAGATAAATCAGTACTTCTTTTCTTCTATGGCAGGGTGTTTACAAACTGTTGTAGTCCGTTTCAAGTGCATGTTCAAATGCTGGAGTGAAAAGAGGTGATGCTTTCACCTTTCCTAAGCTGGCTTCTTGGACTAACATACTTGGTCTTTGTCATTGGGTCCTAAAAGACAGTCATGAGTTCCTAGTGAGTGACTGAGCCATGAGTGTGTGTCCTTTGATATCTTGCCTGTATTTCTCAGTCTGCCCCAAACTGTTCGTAATCTCATGAGCTGCCTGTATTTCCAGTTGAAGATGAGCAGCCCTCAACGCTGTCACCAAAAAAAAAGCAACGGAATGGAGGCATGCGGAACTCCCCCAGCTCCTCGCCCAAGCTGATGAGGTAAGGAGGGGGCCTCGGCCATGGGGGTTCCCCTCTAGCTCCTTCTCTTCCCTTTCTCACCCTCCCCACCCTGCCCAGGCCCAGGGCCTCCCCTCTCCAGCAAGCAGGAGGTAGGGGGGTGGGGACGGGATCGTTAGATGGCTTCTTAAAGGCTGGAGTATTTATTCTGTCAGCTTGTCAGCAGTTAATGATAGAGCTGAAAAAATTCTGTCATGAGAAACAGTTTGAAAAGCTGTTTGAAAAATACATAGGCTTTAAAGTCTTAGCTGTCACAGTGTCCTGTCTGTGTGTAGTTCCTAAACAGCAGTGGCACTAATGATGGTGGCAACCAATCAGAGGAACTCATGTGGTTAGTTCGCCTCTGGCTATTCTCTTTCTGCTGGAGTCCCTCCGAGGACTGTTGTCTGTACTTAGGGCCATATGTGAGATGTATCATCACAATCAAAAATGAACCTGAAGATTACCTTCCTTTTATCCTGTCCATTGAAATCAAATTTCTGTTAATTGATTTCGACTGATAGAAAAAAAATCTAATAATCTGTGGACTTGCCAAAGCAAAGTTCAAAAGTAATACAGATCTGCTCAGGCTAAAAGCAATATTAATTATGGAATACAGCGTGGTCTCTCTCTCTCTCTCCCCCCCCTCTTCCTCTCCTTCTCTCTCCATCCCTCCCTCTTTCCCTCCTTCTCGTCCTTCCCTTCCCTCTTTCTATGTTGACTATGGCTTCCTCTAAGAAATAGAAAGTGAAACCAAATTTCAACAGAGTTCTGCAAGTTCCTCTTCTTGGCTTCCTTACCTTTCATCTTCCCAATTTTGTCTTTGATCCATCTGCCAGTCCCAGCGCTTTTTCCTTCCAACACCCTAACTCTCTGTCACCTCAGTGAAGCGGGGCTGATCTCAGATTGGCACTGCTCTTCCTGAAATGGTCACCACCGTGGAAACACCTGCCATCTTGATGTTACCTTTCCCTTTGCATCTGCATTGACCACTCTTCTACCCTTCATTATTGAAATACAACAATGGTGGTTTTTTCCTCCTTTGCCCCTTACCCCACACATTCACATCTTCCTGGCCCTCCTCGAGCTCCTTTTTGGAATGATGGTGGGCAGTCCTTCTCTATGCAGCAGAGGACACAAGTTCCTGTGGAAGACTCACCCAGCCCCATAACTGTTTCCATTATAACCATCTCTTCCTGTTAAATATATTCTTAACAGTTCTCTGCCTTCCCCTTTACTCAGTCTTGCTCCAGTCTTGCTGATTTACATGCTTGTTTACAGTTCACGAGAGGAATAAAATGCGCCAACTGCCACGCTTCTCGTTCTTGTGAAGCCAGTCCGTCAAGCTAGCATGCATTTCCTATTTACTCACCTTTAGGTAATCACCTTATCTAATGCTAATAGTTTTATCCATTTAAAGTAGAGAAAAGCGCTTTCTTCTGCCTAAATTTAGAGGAGCAAATAAATAAATAAAGAGAAGTCTGAAAAATCTGAAACCTTTGGAGCCAAATTCCCTGTCCCTGTTTGCTATGTAAAGTATGGCTCATTTCTTTGATCTTGAGTAATAATAATTCTGAGGAGTTACACTGTTTTCATATGCTTCAAAGCTGTGTCAAAGTTTTGCTGCTTAAGGGTACTTCTTTATTCTGTTGGCTCTTGGGTACCAAGATGACAGGTCTTCTGTACGTGGTGGAAGCTTTTTTAAGTCGTAGCCTTCAGCAAAACATCAAATTACCAAATCCAGGGTAACATACTTCCACACAAATGCCTTTCCTGTAGATATATTATACCATATATATTAAATACTTTAGTGTTACACGCTACATTTTATTTGCAATAGAAAGTGATGGTTTGAGGTAGCCTTGAGGGGACTTTATTTCCACAAGCAGAAAAAGCTAGTGTATACTGTATCAAGTATGGTTTTTACAGGACTTTCTGCCTGAAGGCCTTTGTAAATAAGTAATGATCAACAGATTGGCTGTGGGTTTTTGAAAAGCATGCCTGTGTCAGTTTGCATGATGGGGGAGAATTTTCAAAGTGGGTCTAGCTTTCATTGCCTGTTGGAGAGGGGCTGAGAGAGGCAGACAACCTGGGCTGGAGCTGTCTGTTCCGTGGTACATCAGAATTGCTAAACGTGGGTCAGGCGGTGAGCTGAGACTTGCCAAGCTACAGAACTTGCGTTTCTGGTGTTGCTGCCTTTGAGCTGCTGCTGTGGCCACAGCTCCTGTCACCAGGATACTTTACCCTACCCGCCACAAGGGTCTCTCAGCTGGAACGGGCTGTTTTGTGACAGGTCAGAAGGTCTCAGGCACTTCTCCATTACTTTCTGTGTCCTAGGTGTTCTCCATGCTCTGACGTGGCAGCAAAGACAGGGTGTTAAGCCCAATCTGTTTTCCTTCTCTTCCAGTCTGTGAATGGAGAACCATGGGTTTGTTGGGTTTGACTCTCTGGCACTGGCCCTGAGGTTCCCAGGACCTTGTTTTTGCAAGATCCCTCTTGTTGACTGAAAGAAAACAGAGGGGCCCACGCAGTAGTACCCTGTGGCTTCTCCAGGTTCATCTACCTCTTCAAACACTCCTTCTACTCTACAGAAGATACGACTCCCAGGTCCTACTCCTTATGACCTGAAACATCCATAAAGGAAGCTAATGACATATTTGAAGTGGTTTTTCAACATGAATTTGTGGCTCACTGTTTGAACAGAATCAATCATTCTGAATGTGGGCAGGTTTAGTGGCCCATGGGGCAGTGATAGGAATAGCTCCAACAGAAACTGGAGAGTCCAGAATGGGTGAGGATGGGCTTTAATTTACCGCTGTGGCTTTTGCAAATAAAACAGGCTCCTACAAGAGGGTTCCTTGCAAACTACCTGCCAGCATACAGTACTGCTGGGACTCGGCGCTAATGGGTCTCTGTCTCCCTTTTGTTCTGGCATCAGGCTTACCCTAATTTTTAAGTATCACTTAACTCTCTGCACAGTCATTAGGTGAACAGCCTCGTTTTGTGTGTCTGGATACTGACAGTATGTTTTTTAGTCACTGACAGAAAATAGCTCTTGCAGTCAGACTGAGCTACATGGTGAATGTCTGTGCTCCAAGCCAGGGATTCCTGTGTCCTAATAGATGACCCTGAACTTCATAGTCCCTGCGGAGGAGTGGGCCATAGAGGTTCCCAGTTTCCTGTTATTTGCCTCCTTGTTGATCTTTTCACATAGAATGATTTAAAGAGCTTCCCCAGCTTCCTCCATACTCACCAAGCACCCAATGCTCTGTTCTCCGTAGTTGGTGGTTTGTGCCTTGTAAGGATAGCTGTGTCTTCCTGCAGTACTAAGGCTCTTCAGGGCAAGAACTTTGTCTCTAAATAACTAAGTCAAGGGTTCTTAATTTGGGAGGTGGTTCTCACAGACCCTATTGAATATCCAATGAAAACTCTCTAGGAAGTCCCTGTAGGGGGAAAAAAAGTACGGTTGACACCATTTTTACTAGATTCATGGATTCCCTACATTGTGCCCAGGTTACAATCATACTCAGTTCTTTCCACGGCCACTTTCAAGTTGTTTTATTCTCCAGTGTGTTTTGGCTGCTGAGACTATCCCTTAGGTGGATAGATGGTGTAGAGGCAATGCCTGGGCTCTCACACTGTAGCCTCTGGTGGAACCCACCAAGTCTGCATTTCAGGGGTCTGCTTCTCTTCTTTTCTCAGACGAATTTTCATCCAACATATGTTTAGTGACAGCCTCTGGCAAAGAGGTGTTGTAGAAGATCTCTGAGGGGTATAAAGTAACATGGATTAGAGGAGGTGTCTATCTTCAAAACACAGTTTAATTAATGTAGGAGTCAGCAAAAGAGAGTGGGAACAGTTAGGATATCTACTAGCATGGGCTGTGAGAACAGAGTGGGCCGACATCACCTCTGGTTTAGAAGGCTGAACCTATGTGTGAAGAAGGTTTCAGTGAACCTAGCCTTGTGTGATGAGGAGAATTCTCTGTTGCTAATAGTACCCACCCTGTTCATTGTTTACCGAGTGTCAGGCATCATTCCAAGAGTGTTGTGCTTAGGAACTCTCTGAATCCTAACTACAACTGCACGAGTAGGAATCACTCTTTCCCCACTTCACAGATGAAGAAGCTGAGTCACAGGTGTAGAGTGTCATAAATCCAGTAAGTCTTACCTAATTAGGAAGAGTTGAACCCAGGTGGTTTAGCTTCCAAGCCCATATTATTAACTCCTTCACTATGCGGCCTGACGCGGGAAACAGGGAAAGTGCCCAGGCCATAGGAAGTGACTTGGTTTGGCTGGAGCATGGGGTCCTATCATAGGCATCGGGGGGACCCTGGCAGATTTTTGAGGAGGCAGTGCCCTAACTGGTGTTTGGGAGGGCCACTGGTGGCACAATAAGGAAGGATTTAGAGTCCTCCATCGGGGGTCTCCAGAGACACATGTTACATAAGCAGAGATGGGAAGAGAAGGCCCAGCCCACCCCAGCCTCTGCCAAGGCCCTTTGGGTGCCAACCGCCCAGGAACTGCTATGGGTAGTGGACCGGAAGCGGGCTACTCAGTCTTCCCAAGAAGGGCACACAGCATTCTTTTTTTTGGGGGGGGGCGGTTAATTTATTTTTCATTTTTTATTTATTTTCTTTTTCAATTTTTAAATTATTTTATTGTTCAATTACAGTTGTCTGCATTTTCTCCCCACCTCTCTACCCCACCCCAACCAAACTCACCCTCCTCCCCTGCTTCCAACCTCCCCCTTGGTTTTGTCCATGTGTCCTTTGTAGGAGTTCCTGAAAACCCTTACCCCCTCCCCTCTGGCTATTGTTAGATTGTTCTTAACTTCCGTGTCTCTGGTTATATTTTGTTTACTTTTTTCTTCTGTTGACTATGTTCCAGTTAAAGGGGAGATCATATGGTATTTGTCCCTCACCTCCTGGGACATCAGCCCATGTTACACCCATTGCTCCAGGAGCTCAGGGAACTTGGAGTAAGGTTGGGAAGCATGGGCTGTGAGGATTTACGCAGGATGTGGCGGGTAGACAATTTACCAAAGACACAACCCCCAGCTGGGCTAGCAAGGATAATTGATGATACCAAAAACAGAAAAATTAAACACTGCGATGGAGCTTCATGTTTTGAGACTGAGAAAATATTTGACATTTGTTGTCTGAATGGGAGGAGAAACATGATTTGAGGAAAACAGATTATCCTCTTAGGCATTTACTGATCATTAAGTCAAATAAACTCATCTGCTTGTTAAGTCCCCTTCTCTCTCCTTTGACTCTTCCATGGGGTCTTTTTGTTAGGACTGTCAGCTTAAAAGGTCTTAGTAATAGAAGATGGCAACCTGGCCTGAACCCAGGCAGAGTTGGGGGCAGAAGGCTGCTCTCACAATTCCTTCCACTGGGCAGAATAAAGAAGGAAAGCATGGACAGCTTAGCTAAGTATATTTACCTCCTAATGCACAGACAAATAGGGGATGACAGGCCCCATGGAACTGGAGAAGACAGAAATAGTGGGTCTCATCATACCAAGACTTGGGTGGACTTGACACTGGTTTTGGGCATAGCGTGCTCAGCAGAGGGTCATTATCCTGTCCTCTGGCTTCCAGAGCATCTTGTACACTCTCCTCTAGGACCGAAGATCATGTCATTTCTCCCAGATGTCCCCCAAACATAATAGCAGACATTTCCTTCTTCCTCTGAGAATAGTGGCTGCCTAACAACAAATGGCATATTAGGTGACAGTAGTTCTTGACTTATACCTGTTAGGCAGCAAAAGAAAATTTAACTAGGTAGTTACAGAGAAGTGGAAAAGGACACTAGTTTTGGCAGAGTGGCGAAAGCCTGGCCTGAAAATTTTTTTCAAGGTGACTCCATAGATGGCCATTGGGTGGGAGATGAGGGCAGTGACAATGGGCAGCCATGTCTCAGGAGAGATGACAAAAGGATGAGCTAAGAGAAGAGCCAGAATCCCAAAGTCAGGACCCTTACAACACAGCAGCAAACACTATACACCCAGAAATAAAATGCAGCCAGAATGAGGCACATCATTTATGATGCCGAAAACCCAATGTGAGTCCTCGTGAGGTCACTGCCTGAGACCCTCTCCAGTCTCCTGTGGCCAGCACAGCCAGAGACCCACTCGCGTGGCCTGAGACTCATGAACGTTGCACTCAAGGACTCAGTTACCAACTGCCATGCTGTCTTCTCTGGAGTGGGAGAGGAGAAGGGGAGACAGGAGGGTAGAAAAGAAGAACTATTGCACTTTACCAGAACTAATATTTCGTTTTCTTTTTTACGTTTATTTGCTGATTGGCTCATAGATAGAGAGGTCAGCAAGAGTCACTAGTGTGGTATGCTGGTTAGGAATCCCCATCAAGTGTTGACAGCCTCTCACATTCCGGAGAGTCACGGGAAGGCAACCTGGGTGCGCTTTGGTCACTAGTCCTAGCATTTGCCATTTGAATAGGAGGGTCAGGACTGGGGTGAGGCATAAGCAGCACCTCCTTAAATTTGCACCCAGGCCCTCACTTGCTTCACTCTATGCTGGTCTTACTGAATAGAACCATAGACTTCTAGTCCGTATTTCTCCAACAGTTGCTGACTTTGGTAAGATTGATTCACCATGTAGTTTCTCTATGTGGGCAAAACTTGATTGCAGTGGTTCTCAAGCTTTGCTATATATTGGAATCCTCTGGAGTACCTTGTTAAACTAGAGCTTGATTCAGTAGGTCAGGGCTGGGCTGGAGAATCCGCATTTCTCTCCAGGTCCTCAGTGCTGCTGCTGCAGCTGGGGTGGGGAGCACTTTGAGCACTACTGCTGAGATGTGTCAGGACAGAGAGCAGCATGACGTGACGGGGGCCTCCTCTCAGAAGTATTCATGCTTGGCATTGGAGTACTCAGTAGTTGCTTAATTAAGAACATCTGCCTTGACTACCCTTGGACATCAGACATGAGTCCTCCGTGCCCATCAGCTGCAGCCACTGGCTCCAGGCACACTCCAGGCAGGCTGACTTGTTACAGATGTATTTCAGAGTCTCCCTTCAGATCACGATGCCCTACTTCAAATCCAGACTCTGTAAAGTAGAAAATAGCGCAAGAGCCTTAGTTGTTTTAAAAAAGAACTGTCACAAGGTATGAACGGTGAGTGGGCTCTCACTGGACACATTTTCTGATCTCCATAAAAGGTTGGATGAGTTTCCATTGACTCATTGAAAAGTGTTTGGAGACTAGAAATCATTGATTAGCTCCTCATGTTAGTTGGTTATTTATTGAACATCTACCATGTCATCTGCTGGGCCCTGGAAATACACTGAAGAGTGAAATAGGAGTTTCCTGCCCTCAAGAAGCTTACCAGCTAATAGGTGAGGCAGAGATGCACATATTACCTCTGAAAGAGGATCTCTCACTTTTGTAGGAGCTCCTGGAAGGAAGGGAAACAATTAGGAGGGCAGCTTCAAATGTTCAGGCAGAACATTTGAAGCAAACTTTGAGGCCTCAGAAATGTCCTGATAGCTGCTGGAGTGCCTGACATGATACATACTCAATAAAACTAGTATTTGCCACTGGATGAAAAGCCTGCAGAGATGAGAAATTTGCCCACAGTTTCCCAAGCCTGCTTTTAATGATAGAAGGCATCTTATGTGATGAGAAATGAGGTCTTAAAAATCAAGTGAGAGAAAGGATATAATTTTAAAACTATTTTGTTAATTTTTTTCTTTCATAACTTTTTTTTTTGGTTTGTTACTTTTAATGTAAAATTTCTGAACTCCAGTGCTGAACCTACTGCCACAGAAAAAACTGGGTTTTGTTTTATTTGCCCGCAAGGGGAACTGTGCTCTTTAAAATATAATAACAGCTTCCTCACAGCAGGTTTGCTAGAAAAGGGATTTGTGGTTTTGCTTTAGGCTGTTGTCTTCAAGGCAAGCTTTTTGTGTTTCTGCTGTAGCAGGGCATTTAGTTCACTTCCTGAGATTAATTGATGGCAAGTGGCATTCCTTGCTCTGCAAACCCTCAGAACAATAATCTCTTACTCTTTATTTGAAGTCAGGCATGCTTAATTTCTAGCTGTGGACTTTGGAGGTATCAGCTGAGATTCAAGAAGTATAGATATGAAAAATTTAACTCACCGGGGCTCCTTGTTTGGTATAAAAATGTGGGTATTGCTAAAGGGAGCCTTCAGATATTCGGACACACAGAAGCTCACCAAGCCCCAGCTGATGATTGAGGCTCTCCTGAGCACTCTGTCCTGACAGGGGCTTTGGGATCATTCTTCACTGGTTATTCACACAAGTGGTACCTTTTATAAATTCTCATGATGCTGGTCTTTGCAGCTTAGGGCACAGTGGCTTGGGGCACTGCAAAGGAGAGTGAACAATATCCAGCTGCCTCCTGCAAGTGGGAGGGGGCAGGATGGGGGCCATGCAGCACTGGCTTTTGGTCAGGAAGACCTCTTTGTCCAAAGCCTTGCCTCTCTGCTCGCTAGCTGTGCCACCCTCACCATGATACTTCTCCACTGTGTCCCATGCATCCAAATATGCGTGACAGGACTTGACTTGTAGAATCCTCAAATCAAATCTATTAAGTCATGACAATGATTGGCACTCCCATTTTACAGATGAAGAAACTGAGGCAAGGCACACTGTAGAAAATAGTAGATGAACCAAGACCTAAAGACAGACATTTTGGCCCTGGAGCCACTATGCTATATTGTCACCAAGGAAATAGGTGTTTTCCTGTCCTCCATGGTATCCACCCCAAAGCACTCTCTTTGGAGATAGACTTTTGGTTCCATTGAACAAATTAACTGGTGAGAGTCCAGGCTTCCTCTTTCTGTTGGGTTGGCCTGTCAGAGCTACTGATCCTCAAATACAGGTGTAAGTTAAAGACCAGAGAGAAGTTCCCACTCAGGTAGGGTAGGTCTAATTAAGTGTGTATGTTAGGGATAGTGGGCTATGCTGGGGAGGAGAGGGACATTGGCTCAAGCTCTTTGACTAAGATATTGTGTATTTCCGGTATATTTCCATTCGTAAACTGATGGCAGGATACTCCTCTTCCTTAACTGAACAGATGAGACTAAGGTGCAAGAAGCATTATCAGGGTCATCAATGGACTCATATTTGATACAATGCCTGTTTTCTTTAAGCTGGATTATTGTATTGGTTTTGTGGGGCTGCCCTAATAAAGTATCACAGACTGGGTACCACAACAGAAACTTACTTTCTGACAGTTCTGGAATCTGGAAGTCCTAGATCATGTTGGCAGTGTTGGTTCCTTCAGGCCATGACGGAAGGACCTGTACCGGACCTCTCTCCTCCACCTGTAGATGGCTGTCTTATTCCTGTGTCTTCACATCAGTTTCCCTTTGTAGGTGTCTGTGTCCAAATTTCTTCTCCTTATAAGGACCCCAGTTGTGTTGAATTATGGCCTACTCTGATGACCTCATTTTCATGTAATTACCTCCTTAAAGAATCCATCTCAAAATACGGTCACATTCTGCAGTACTAGGGATTAGGGCTCTAACATACAGACTTTGTGGGGGACACAGTTTAGCCCTTAAAAACTATATAGCAGCAGATATACCTCCCCTCATAGAATTTCTATTGCCCTAACATAAAGCATATTCATTGGCTAAGTGGTAAGCGACAAACGAGTCATGAATTAATTCTGGTGCATTTTAGGGGAGTTGGGATTATCTTGTGAGTTGAGAAAATACATAAATAATTAAGATGTGAAAAGCAATATCTATTACTGGCCTTGGGTTCCAACTAAGGGGTCATTGGAGCATTGTCTGTGAGCCTGTGGAAGTCATTCTTTTCATCATTCTGTTAACTGATGTTGCTGGATGCTTTCTTCAGGGAGGCTTCTGTTGGTCCTCTTTCCCATGTGCAACAAACTACCCGATTCTTCTCCTGGTCCTGACCACAGCAATGTTGGTTGTGCTCAGTGGCAAATGTTTAGACTTACCTCTATTACCATAAATGCCCAAAACCTCAATTTAGATATACAGGTTGCTGTGGACAGCTAACTCTTCCCTCTTTACTGATGTGACAGGTCTCTCCACTGCATAAGCCAATTGAAGGTACTTGCAGTCACTACAGGAAAGACGTGGTAAAGAACTTTATCCTGTTTGGACCAAAGCTTCAGCTTGTTGTGCTGCTGGAATGAATAACATTCCCAGTTTCCTCCCAGACAGTGGAATTTGGTGAATGAGGAACAGTTGTAGCCCTAATGCAACTCTAAAAGTTGTCAGTCTCTCATGCTTCTTACTGCCCACCCTTGCTCCAACAGCTTTTCTTCACTTGCTCAGCCCTTTGACTTTTTGATGCCCAACAGTATTTCAATATTTCTTAAATTCTTCTAGACACCTGTTTCCCTAAGAAGAGCACACTGCTTCAAATCTTA
Source organism: Desmodus rotundus (assembly GCF_022682495.2). Taxonomy (NCBI): domain Eukaryota; kingdom Metazoa; phylum Chordata; class Mammalia; order Chiroptera; family Phyllostomidae; genus Desmodus; species Desmodus rotundus. The sequence goes on along the minus strand of NC_071390.1, from coordinate 55,294,448 downwards.
AAGGTCTTCTAGGCTTACCCAACATTTATAATAAAACACCTTTTATAACTCCAGCTCCTGTGGAATGTCAAATGATGAGAAATCCACTGCCTTGGGAAACATCTCTTTTCATTTTTGAAAAAAACTTCAATTTTTTAATAGCATTTCTTTTTTTGTTTTGTTTTATCTTTGAAACTTGATGTTTATTCTACCTCAGTATCATGCTTTGCTCCTGGTCTGCTCTCAGTCAGTCATACTCAGTCAGTTGAATCCATCTCCCACTTAACTGCCATGTGAGGCCAGGTAGTGTGTCTGGCCTGAGTTTTCTGTACCCAGGTTAGGTGGTACTGTAGCTGCCACCTGCCACCATGGTTTTAGGTGCCATTCTCTGGCTCTTTATTTGGGCCTCAGTTCTCTGAGATGGTCCTAATGGCTGCTAATGGATTAACAATGAAAACATGCTGAGAGTCCTTTCCACCTTCCAGGGCCTAGATCAAATGTTACCTTCTCCATGAGGCCTTCCTTAGTCTTACTCAAATGCCAGGCAATTAACAGCTTTGTTCTTAGTGTTCTCATACCACCCTGTACATTACTTTGCTGTAACACTTACCACAGTGTGTCACAAATATTGACTGACATTTTCTCTCTCTACTATATTTTGACCCTGTCTTTAATGAGGGACTATGTCTTGCTCATTACAGTATCATCTGTTCCTGGCTCAGAATAGGGGATGTATGTTTATTGGTTGCTTTGCTGGTTCAAGAAACCAAAGTTCAAATTCCAGATAACATGGCTGGTCAAAAAAGAAAATAACTTTGGTCTGGGAGATTTTTGGTGATTCTAAGGTCAGACCTGTTGAGGAAAATCCTGGATGATTATACTGAAATGAGCTAGGCCGGGCTGAAAGACTCGTGGGGAGTAGATAGTGCAGCCTGGCCTACTGCTGAGACCCCCTCAGAGGTTTCAGGATGCTCCAGCGCCAATCGTGGCTTGCAGCCCTAGTGTCAAATTATACCTCGTGTCCCCAGACCCTCACTCCAGTTAACAAGGCTGTCTTTTTCCCTTTCTTGAGGAGTAATTGATCATCAGGCTTGTTATTTTCTAAGCTTTACTTTTCTAAGATGAGGGTTGGAGACCACTGTTACCAAGGAATGATTTCTTCCCAGAAAGCGAAGGAACCAAAATGTATGTCCTTTCAGTGAAGACACATTGTCTAAAAGAGATTTTGGTCTGCTTGCTATATCATTTGCTTGTTTGCTGATATTACACAAGCATTGTCCTGGGTATCTTTTAGTTCCTGAATGTGCTGGGAATAGTCCTCAGAACTTCTTGAGATAGTCCTCCTTCTCCAACCAATAAACACAGCTCTTTATCTTTTGGTCAACTTTATTAAGATTCTCTTGCAACTCAAATATGTTCTGTTAGGCTGGGAAGGACTCATTCTGTTCATTTTCTCAAGCCTCTTTTCTGTTGTGGTTCCTATTCATCCACTTATCCCAGAGAGCAGATGGAGATCTATAAAGCTGTTACCCCTTCTTCAAGGACAAAAACTCCAAACTTTGCTCTTGCCCTAATCTGTGACTAGTTTTATCAGCAACTGCCTTTTTATTTTATCATTTTTGAATGAGTTCACTTTGTGAAAGATAGCCTGGTAGTTTACAACACCACAAGACCCCCAACAATCTAGCTACTGAGATGCTGTTCCAAGGGAGGGGATATTCTCCTTTAAGACCCAGTATGACAGTTCCTATCTTAATCTAGCATGTTTGTTGAAGATAGCTTTGCAGGATTGCCTCACATGGTATTAGCCATGTGGCATAGCTTGAAAGCAAATTCTCAGAAATAAATAAATACAGAGCTTTCCCATCTAAGGTGGGGTGGGAGGCTTATTGGGATGCATGGTGGATACTCTGAAAGCTTCATTCTAGGTCCGTGGACCATGTGGGAGGGGCTGTTGCTGCTCTCTGTTCTGAACCTATAGGTAAGAAGTATTAGAAAGATCTTAGAGGGAGAAACACCAAAAACTAAATAAAGGTCACCTTTGATGCTTGAAGTAGATTATTAAAAAGTAAAATTGTCTACTTTACAGTAAATATTTGGAATTTAAACCTACTTATATTTTCAATCTCAAAACTATAAATAGGTTTATAGACAGTATTATTCAGCAAAAATTGCTACATGGCACAGATAGCTAGCTATGCCTGGGATCTTATTCTAGTTTATATGTGGTCATTGTTGTAGAAACCCAAATAACCTACCTCAAAACTGAGGTACGGCATCACTAATGGAAATAGAATCTGGACTTGGATGTGTCCCAGGATGCAAGGGTGTATTTCTTGTGCTATAAGCGTGTTAGACCTGATTGTATTGTAATGCTTAAGGGTGTCGGTGAGGCTCTGCCATTCCACAGGAGGGGAGGACTAGATATAAGCATCTTCCTTTTCAACTAGTAAACAAGGTAAGAGAGGGTGAATGCAGCCTTGTGAATTCAAGACAAGTTTATTAAGCGTCTGAGCTTGAGGCTGTCCTGCAAGGAAAGCTGCATTTGGAGGTGAAGGTGGGGTGGGGAGTAGCATCGTTGGGCGGTTCGTGCAAATGCAGTTGTCAAGGCAAGGAGAGAAGTGGTTGCTTAGTATTGAAATCATGTATTCCAGATGTGGGCATTTGGTAGTCAATCTGCTCTGAAGTGACATGCTGCTGAATCTTTAAAGGGCTTCAGCCGGGAAGAGCAAAATCTGATTGGGCAAATTGCTAAAATATTTAAAGTGCAGCTTGTTAAAGCTTTTACTGCAAAGAACATCACGTCAGAAGTTGTAGTCAGAAAGAGCAAGTAATTGGCTTTCCATCCTCATGCCAGTCAGTCAGCATGAGACTCTATCCCTATTCCTTCCTCTTCATTGCCAATGCTAATAATAACCATGTGTGTGTTGTTGGGGGGGGGCTTGCTGAGAGATTGCATAGCTGGTAAAATGAGAGGGGGAGAAAGAGTGAGCCCTTCATAAAAAGAAAGATCAAATCCACAAAACAACGTGAAGGCCATTTTAGAAAAAGGGGAATAGGAGAGAATGGCAGGATTACTACCTGATGAAGGTCGCCTGTACTTCCAAGTGGTGGTGGTTTGGGGCAGTTGTCTTTCAAGCACAAGAATGGCCTTCATTAACAACTACTTCCTCTGCGTGTCTCATCTCCTCCAAGATGTAACTCAGGGGGCACTTTTCATTTATCATTTATCACATTTTCCACTTAGGTTTTCCTGTCCTTCTCTCCCCAGGCATGACCCCTTGTTAATTCCCGGCAATGATCAGATTGACAACATGGACTCCAACGTGAAGAAGTACGACTCTACTGGGATGTTTCACTGGTGCGCACCCAAGGAAATAGAGAAAGTCATCCTGGTGAGTTACAGACCAGGGAATCGATGCCACCCGCTCTGGTCCCAAACTACATTTGCTAGGAATGTTGTTTTCTTAACCGGATAGTGGGATAATACAGTCCCAAGTCCTAATTACTTTTGTTAAAATTCAGAACACATATTGAAGTAACTAGAAGCACTCTCATCAGAACATGAACCAAGAATAGAATTTTCCATCTCTGAATATTTGTTGGTGCTTTACCATAGGGTCGCACACTGTGTGAAAGGCATCATGGGAGGCCGTAAGTACCTTAACTTCTGTGGATTCGGCTTTGGGGCCAGGGCCTGCCTGTGCCATTTAGTAGCTGCACAGCCTTGGGCAATGCACTTGACCTTGCACTTCAGTTCTCTTATCTGTAAGAAAATGAGATGAGAATGACCCTAACTCATAGGGTTATGGTGAAAATGAAAATCCAACTTATGACTGAATAAAGTTATCTATTATCATAATTATTACTGGTAAATGTCATGAAGAAATCTGAACACTGCCTATATTATTATGTGTTTATAACATTATCTTGTATTTGTCTAGATAATGGTTTTGCATGTTTGTGATCCTTCTTAGCACAAAATGTAGACAGGCAAAGTGCTAATGATAACAATGGTGAACCATGGGTCATCCCAGGAAGGCAGGAACTCCTAGCCCTCTTTCTTGGTTGGCTCATGTCTGTAGCAGCTGTGGGCTTCTCTAGTTTGTCTCAGGAATGTCAGCATAGATAACAATCCATTTTACTCTTTAGACTTGCCTTATTAACAGCTTTAGGTTTTAATGCCTACATCAGCCTTCTCACAGCTTATTGTCTTGCTAATCCATAGAAAATGGATTAATAATCAGAAAGGTCAGATGGAAGGGTTCTTTTTCCCTTGTGCCTCTAATCCCCAGATTGCTGTGTCCTTCTCCCTCATGTGAGCCAGGAAAATCTGATCATTTCTGATACCATGGCCACCCTTCCTAAAAAAAGAACTGTTTCAGTTCCTCTAAGTGGCTTTGTGCTCCAACCCACTAGAATTTTTCCTGCATTTTATCTGAGCAGGTGTGTTATCTCAGTGTAATTGTAATCAAGTATCACAAACCAATACAGCATTGTGTTGCAGCATTGTGTCAGAGACTGTCTCGGAGGTGTGAACATTATAGACAAAAACACAGAAAGTCAGAGTTCTCAGGAAACAGCCGTTGTCCAACTTACCCGAAGTACAAATGGTTCTAATCACAAAGGTGCTTATGCATTTACATCCTGGTGTTGTAACCACTGCATTTTTGCTCTGGTGTCGAAATTCAGCCTCAAGTTACCACCCATGGCAGGTCGAAGGCTGAGTGCCATATCTGGGATCCAGGGTTTTAATAAATAACAGACATCCAGTCAAAGTTCCCTATTAGCATTAAAGAGTCTAGGGAGATGAGTTACTACTTTTCCCATCCAAAAAAATCATTTAACAAAATATTTGTACGATCTTTTCTGTGCTAGGCATGGCTGTTGTTGCTGAGGTAGAGCCTCTGACCTCTGCTCTCATGGAGTTTGTCTTCTAGTGGGGGCTAAGAGAAGATCTCCAGGTGGACAAATGAAAACATAACATGTCAGATATTGAAAAAGTGCTATGAAGAAAATAAAGTAGGGTCATGGGCTAGAAAGGGACAGGGGGATGCTATTTATTTATTTAATCCTCACCCAAGAAGGGGAAGGGGGGGAGGGGAGGGGTGGGAAGGGGAGGCGACAGACAAGGAGAGAGAGAAACATTGATGTGAGGGAGAAACATAGATCAGTTGTCCCCCATATGTGTCCTGACCGGGGGACTTAACCGTCAACCTAGGTATGTCCCCTGAGCAGGAATCAAATCCATGACCTTTTGGTGCACAGGACAATGCTCCAACCAACTGAGCCACACCAGCCAGGGCCTGAGAGATGCCATTTAGACAGTGTGGTCCCAGAGGCCTTCTGTAAAGTCACATTGGAGCAGAGATGAGGATGCTCAAAAGATGCTCTGTGGTGTGCGTACCCTAATTGCTTCGGTGTAGGACACTAACTGCTTTAGGGGTTAGAAATTATGTGATGGCCTCAATCTTGAGGAAATGATCATCTAATTGAAGAGAAAATATACAATACAACTGTGAAACAATATATTTAAAGCTTCATGTTAAGAGGCACAAAGTAATAGTCACATCTAGGGGAGAAGACTGGCATGCATCTAAGTGGCCAGGAAGCCTTATTGGAGACAAACAGGTTGTGCTCCAAAGGGTTTGAGGCCATTTCAAACCCCCTGTCCCTTTCTAGCCCATGACCCTACCCCAAGGTTCAGCTTGGGGTAGGCCTTGGAGCATGTGTAGGAGACACAGGACACACATGTGAGTAGTTTTTCTAGTGGGTCTTAAACCTGGCAGAATCAGATTCTCTAGGACTGAGGTCAGGAACTGAAATCTTTACGAGGTTCTCTAGGTGATTTGTGGTGGCTGATCTGAGGATTGGTGTCTTGGTCCCCATATCAAGCTTCTGGGGTCAGCGTCTGTGCCTCTGCCACTGCCAACTGGTGCCTTCCCCTCCTCCCTATTCTAGATTCCTTGCCTCTCCTCCGGACCCAGTTTGGATTCCTCAGGCTCATTGAAGGGAGCTAGCTGCCAGGTGATCTGGCCAATTCAAAATCATCAGGAGCCCCATCACGTTACAGACTAGCTGACCCTCTGTTGGTGGTACCCAGGCACACACACTTCATGCAGCCAAAATAACAAACTCCAGGTCTATTCTACGAAGTGGTGATATGGGTTGTGACTCCCCACTTGTCCCCCTTGGTCTAGTTTATAAAACATTTCTTACAGCCTGTGTCTTTGGTGTTTCTGTGCTCTTTCAGAGGAAAACCAATAATGGTGACAGCCCCTGTTTCATTCTAATGCCCAGGGAGCAAAAGTTAGCTTCTTCCTGTCTTTGGGGGTTACTGCAATAACCCTGACATTGTCATGAATGGCAATATTGGCATTTAAAGAATCAATACATGGGTCAATTCTAGGGATTAAATGGAGCAGAGTTTGATATGTGCAGTGGACATTAATATGCCTCTCCAAAAGCATTGTAAGCCGCACAGGGCTATCCAGGCATTCAGTGGGTGCACAGGGAGGAAGGAAGGCAGAAGGGGAGGTGTTGGACCAGAAGGAAAGGCAGATAAAGGCCCACAGCCGGCCTTCTTGTGTTGTTCTCTTCATCAACTCAGTGAGCAAAACAACCAACAGTGGCTAACATTTGCATTTCCTGGGAAGCTGGTGTCCACCTCTAATGGGGTGATTTGATTCTTTCATTTGTCTCCTTTGTGGATACAGGCCTAGGGCTACAGAAAGACATGGGCTGTTGTTGCTCTTGCTGATCCTGCCCTAGATCATTTTCGTGATTTTTTTGAAACCTCTCTTTGGTAACTTGTGCAGGTGAGCCACTCTAGGCATGCTCCTGGAGACCCCAAGGCAGCAGTGGATAGGGGTGAGCACACTTTCTGTAAAGGGCCATATAATACATTATTTAGGTTTTGTTGGTCATACTGTCTGTCACAGCTAATCAACTCTGCCATTATAAGGTAAAAACAATCATAGGCAATACATAAATGAATAGGATTGGCTGCGTTACACTATAATTTTATTGGAATTTGAATATCATATAATATCCACATTTTGTGAAATACTCTTCTTTTTGTTTTTTCAACAATTTTAAAATGTAGAAATCAATCTTAGCTCGCCAACCATGGCCATACCAGTATCCAATGCCTGGCGTAGGATGTCATGGTCTACTTACTGATACAGTGACATACTTATCATCTCACAGATGAGTCTAGAACTCAAAACTCAAATTTCTTGAGCTGAGACCAACATAGAATCTGATCAATCTACCCTCATCTCAACAAGAGAGGCAGAAAACACAGTTCATTTTATCAATAATTTAGTGGAAACTAAGTCTTCCCTTTCCAAATAACATAAATATTGCTGTTCCCTCTGATTTTCCCCCTGAAAATTATTATGAAAGAAATCCTGTTCATATGCATGTATGGCATATCTTTTAAAAATTTTTTATCATAAAAGGTAGTGATATGTATGGATATGTTTCAATATATTTATTACACCAGTATAATATATGAGTACACACACATACTCTAATTGTAACTATATGTAACATTGTTGAAATAAATGTAATAGCATATAATAGCATACAGTAAGCACTCAATAAATATTTACTCGATCCTTCACACTCATGATTTTTTTGGTTCTAACCACAGCCCTATGAGGTCGTCTCTCCAATGCTCACGCACTTCTCCCTGTTGCAGACGCGAAGTGAAGCAGCTATGACCGTCCTGAGTGGCCACGTAGTGGTCTGCATCTTTGGCGATGTCAGCTCAGCCCTGATTGGCCTCCGGAACCTGGTGATGCCACTCCGTGCCAGCAACTTTCATTACCATGAGCTCAAGCACATCGTGTTTGTGGGCTCCATTGAGTACCTCAAGCGGGAATGGGAGACGCTTCATAACTTCCCCAAAGTGTCCATATTGCCTGTAAGTCTGTGGTCACATTATTGATGGGTGTTTTCCCATCCTTTCATTCACCAAAGAAAATCCCAGATGGATATAATAGCTGTAGTTTTGATCATGCCTCTGCTTCGTTATGTGGTTGTGGGCCTGAGGACTCAGCCCTTCCTCTGTGCTCCATGTAGGAATATCTAAACCCAGGAGACTTTATTAGAGGAATCTGCAGCTCCATTGAGTTGCTCATCAGACATGAAGTTTAGCTGGTATCAAATGTATTAACCATATCAATATCTGAACACTCTCTTGCCTATCCAAACCCAGTGCTGTGAGATGTTCTGATGCTTAGAACAGAATCTTCTTATGGGACTATTTATTTCATTTTATTTATGATATTATTAATGTTTGGTGAAATCTTGATTGAACCACATTCCATTTTGAACTAAGTGTATCTAATAGAGCTCTTTGTTTAATTTGCTGTATAGAAGGCCAAACTCTTCTGCTGGTCAGCCTCTGCCTCTTATTCATTCAGAAGCCCAGCAGTGTTTGCGTGGGTTTGTGTATGGGCCTGCAATGTGGGTGCCTGTGATATTATTCATTACAAAACACTGCTACCCAAATATAAAAGGAATGTTGGGTACTCTACCATGTAGTGTGAGGATATGGGATGCATGATCTGTGAGTCATGTAACTAACTACATCCTAATTATTGAGCAATATATTTGCCATAAATGTTAAAAAAATATATTGTACATTTCAATATTTGATATAATTCTCTATGTCACAAATCCACTCAAATATCACTCATTCTGTCCACATTTTTCTTAGAAGTTCACATCCCTAGGACTGAGGAACATGAATTTGAAGCTACATTTCTAGAGGCCTGAGATTTTCCCCACTTACGGAACTGAAATTCATTATTTCTATTATCAGCTTTCAGAACCTCAGAAATTCATTACTTATATTATCAGCTTTCAGAACCTCAAAAGTAGTGAAGTAATAAAATTCACTAACAACACATAAGACTCTCTACAAGTAATACATATTAGTAGCTACCATTTATCCTTATGTACGACACAATAGGTGTTCAATAAATTTTTAAAGACTTGAGAAAAATATAGACAGACATCTCTTGGTTTCTACGCCCCAAACTCACTGACTTAATAAACACATGTAAGTAAAACTAGACACCTGCAAAAAAACAAATAGTCATACACACTGAAGAGTTTAAATAGATATATGGCTTGCTAATTTCAGGCATCATCTATTTGATTTCGTTTTTCCATGACCATCTTCCTACATGTGATCTTGCCCATAGTCCCCTGGGAGGGAATACACGGACTGGGGTCTAAAAGTGTGCTGTGAGGAGCTTGTTATTTTGCTGGATTACATGGGTCTGTGTGTATGTGGGATGTTTGGTACGTGTGTTAGTGTTTCCTTCTTCATGCCCGTGTACATATCCACTCACATGCCTGCATTTGTACGAATGAGCTTTTATATTTGCAGGTCCCTTTCAAACACTCCAAAATTTAGCATACTCATGTACAACTTATTTGTACAAAATGGGCCTTCTCTGTCTTCACATATTTCTTTTTTTTTTGTCTTCACATATTTCATTGCTTAAACAGTGCCTCACAGATAGGACGAGCCCCGAGAAATAAGGTGTTTCTATGTATGTCATTTATATTTCTTGAGTTTTGAAATCATGTGGATACAACTGTGCAAGGATTGTCTTATATCACAATTACTGCTGGAGCCCCTACAAGATGAAAATTAAAAGAATATGGATGTAGGCAATTGAGGCTTATGCACGGCACAATGGTTCAGGAAGTTGGTCAAACTTATTTTGTGCCAAGAGATCCCAGGAAGAGAGGGGATTCTTCTCTTTCTCTCAAAATATAATGCTTCAGAGTCTGGAATGAGTAGCCTCTCAGCCCTACAGTACTAAATGCCTCTTCCTCCTTCATTCCACTTTGTGGCAATATTCTGGTGGCTGAGAACAGACTCATGACTGCCACTGAGTCATAAAAGAGGGTTGATGGCCTCGACCTCTGCAGCAAGTCCAACCTTGTCAAAGACCCTTTTCCAGGACAGAGAAGCACAGAAAGGTATCCAGAGATATAAGGCAGTAGGCAAACCCTCTCCCTACACAGTCAGTAAGGGGTGACTTCACACAGAGGTGAAGGATACTCTAGTCTCCATGCAGGCAAATCAGAAGCTGGATTCAGTCTGGAGGACCAAGGAGGCAGGAGGCTGGATGCCAACTCCAAGGAATGTCCCTAGGGAGCTCAGCCACGGGATAGCCTGATGAGTTCTGCTGTGATGCCTCCTGAGAACACAGAGCATGTGGCATACGTGCCCCTCACCTCCAGGACTAACCCTCACACTTCACCTGTGGTTGCCTTCCTGGCCTCTTTGTCATTACCTCCTTGATCTGTATTTTCCCCCCACTAGTTTGTTGTTTTAGGATTTTAAAAAATCTGTTTACTGGCTTATTTATTTTTAATTACACCAGTAACATACAAACACATTCTGGTTACAAAATATTCAAACAATACAGAAGTACGGGAAATCAAAAACAAACTTTTTACTTCACCCCCAATCTTATTCTCTTCCCCCAAGGTGATCACTGTTACGAGTTGAGTGTGAATTTTTTCTGAACTTCCTCTCTGAGTGTATATACATTGATAAATACATTCATAGATATATAGTTTCATTTTAGAGAGTCTTCCAAGGCAACGCTCGCACAGAGAGCTGTTTCAGCCTCTTTATCGGCTGCGTAGACTCCCATTGTATATATGTCCCGTGGTATGTTTAAGCACTCCTATGTTGTTGGACAATTAGGTGATTTCCTTATTTTTTTTCCTTACTGAAAATATGCAGTAAAATTATATGGCCTGAAACGTAATTCCTTTCCATCTCCCCTTTGCAAGATGCGCATTAATTCCACTCCCTCCCACATCCTCCAAGTGGAGCAGTGTTTCAGCCCCACCTCATCACACCATGCTCACTGCTATTTCCGCTTAGCTGCATTGGAAATTCTACTTGAAGCTGCTGTCTTTTGCTTGAGACAGAAGTGACCTGCTATTAAATAAACAGGCATTTGAAACCCACCCCCTCGTTACATTCTGAAAGCCAGAGGTTGCCACAGGACAGTTACTTAAATCAAGACAATTTCCAGGCAGGAAGAAGATGTAGAACCCTGGCATTATTCCTCTCCCTCGTTTGTTAGTAATAGCTTGATTGAGTATTGAGAGCAAGCCTAAAATGCTGCCATCAGCACCGACTACCCTTTAGATTAGCACACAGCTCCTATTCCCTTGAATGTAGTTAGGCCAGCTTAATGTCAAGGCATAAAAAAGATACTTGTTAAATAATTTCCCAAAGCTCCAGCACAATCTTTAATTTGTTTTTATTTTTTTCCTCTTTCCCTCTCGTTCCTCAGTCTCACTTTTGCGTCTCCTTTTTTTTCTTCCCTCTCTGCCGAAGGGTACACCATTAAGTCGGGCTGATTTAAGGGCCGTCAACATCAACCTCTGTGACATGTGCGTTATCCTGTCAGCCAATCAGAATAATATTGATGATACTTCGCTGCAGGACAAGGAATGCATCTTGGCGTCACTCAACATCAAATCTATGCAGTTTGATGACAGCATCGGGGTCTTGCAGGCCAATTCCCAAGGTAAGGATAGCCTGTAATAGTCCTCTCCTGTGCCTACAGGGGACAGGGGCTGGCAAGAGGGATATCCTTCACTGAGTAATTCAAAGGGGCTCGCATCAGCCTGCCTGGCAGTGGAACTTGTGGTCATTGCTATGGTGTTGAAAGGGGCACCTGCTGCCTCTTCTCACCATCCCAGGATGCAGGCTTGAAGATGCATGCTCATAATAGGCTGCCTTCCCAGGCAGTAAACCAGCCTTTCCATCACCACCTCCTCAGCCTTTTTCAAACAGGGTCACCAACTAAATGTCAGGGCACTGCAAAGATGCTGGCCGAACAATTCCCAATGTTTCTCCTCAAAATATATCTTTGCCATTGACCTGTTCTAAGCCTTGCTATTGTTATAGCTGCATGGGTGTGTTAAGCTTAAATTATTATATGCTGGCCAAGGAATGGTGACCCTGGAGAGAGGGGACTATATGGGCACTAAAAGTCATTTAGCAAGAGGTGGTGCTCATCAGGCTGCCCGCTCTCTAGAGGAGGCGCAGCAGCGCTAAATGACACATATCTGCCATCTCTGCTCTGCCCCAGTCTCCCCCATTATTTTTTCCAGGATCTTGGGCAGAGAGCTACACATAAAGATGTCATCTAGGAGTCTTGGAGAGACAGCATGGCAAACCCCCCTTGACAAACAACCTCACTAATCAGGGCCTTATCAGGATTGGATGTGAGGCATTTTCCCTCAAAACACATCTCTGTGTAGGCGTGCACTAACTGTAGGATTGTGGTCATGTCTGGCCTTCAGGATGGGTGGCATCATTCCAGGACCAAAGGGAGAGGGGGCACAGCCCGTGAGAACTATAACTGCTGGGACATAAACACCTTTGTACTGATGGGATGAAGTTTGGCTTCCTGCAGTCTAGACCTGTGTGCTGCGTTATCTTTTGTCAAATTGGTATCACCACCATCTCCTTCTAACATCTGCTTAATATCGCTGCAAAGCTGGGAACAGTAGTCCCTAGAATCCTTTTCCTTGCATGGTTCTGGGTTGGGATCTGCCAATGAGAGGGGCCAGGGAGAAATCTGGAAACTGGAAGAGAAAAGGTGGCAGCTGCAGCTAGATCCTGAGCAGATGTGAGGTTCAAAGCAGGTTTCAGGGGAGCCTTCTAAGAACTGGTGCCTTTGGTGCTGGGGATTGAGAGAAAGGGTGTGGGCTTCTCTGGGGGTCTCAGATTCATAGCATCTTAGGGTGAAGCTCAGGAGAACCTTCCACTTGGTGTTGCAAGTGAAATGGCTAACATTGGCCTATTGGACTTGCTCCTACAGCCTTTCCAATGGGGGTGCCAGCTTCTTCATATTGGAATAGAAAGGCTTCTATTAACATAGCCCTGCTGGATACAGCTGGAGGCCCAATTTTGACCTCTCCACTCCATCATCCTCTGCCTCTTCTGCAAATTGAAATCTCAGTACCCACTTTCTCATCTGTACCCACGGGCAGAGAAACATGTCAAAGCTCTAAGGGACAGCTCTTAGTTACCCAGTTGCATACTGAGAGGCAGGGAGCAGAGGTGTCAGAGAATGTGAGGAGACAGTAAGCTGGCCTTCTAGAAGGTAGAAGAGGCAAGCTAGAGTTTAGTTCCGCCTTTAAGTGCTTGTTATTTAATGTGGGCCTTCCCATTCCAGAATGGGCATCACCAGGACCTTGTTAGAAATGCAGAATCTCATGCCCACCCAGACCTACTGGGTCGGAAGCTGAATTCTAACAAGCTCATCAGATGACTCATGTGCGTGGCTTTAATGTACAATAAATCTATCTTCACGCTAACAAAACCAGATCCAGTGAACATGTTGACCAACCCAGTCAGACCCTCCTCTTCTCCTGGCAGGAACCAGCAAGGACGGTGGGAAGAAGTGGAAGAGAAGTGTTCCCTGTAGGTTGAGGTGGGATTGAGCAAGAAGGACAGGAAAACACCCTCTTTCCCAGCATGCCTATTTCCATCCAAGTCAAAATTTGTGACTTTAGAGGTCCATGAATCAAAATCTTAACATATAATTTAGTTACATAGTTGACCCTTGACAGCAGAGGTTTGAGCTGTAGGTTCACTTATACATGAATTTTTTTAAATAATGATGTACAGTACTATAAATGTATTTTCCTTCTGATTTTCTTAATAACATATTCTTTTCTCTAGCTCACTTTATTTTAAGAATACAGTATATAATATACATAACATGTATAATGTGTTTTAATTGACTGTTCATGTTACCGGCAAGGCTTCCAGTCAATACTGGGCTATTAGTAGTTAAGTTTTGGGGGAGTCAAATGTTACATATGGCTTTGGCGGGGTGGCTCAGCTGATTGGAGCATCATCCATTGCACCAAAAGGTTGTGGATTCAACTCCCAGTCAGGGCACATACTTAGGTCACAGGTTCGATCCCAAGTCATGGTGCGTACAGGAAGCAACCAATCAATGTCCCCCTCTCACATTGATGTTTCACTCTCTCTGGCTCACCCCACTCCTCTAAAAATCATTAAACATATTCTCGGGTGGGGATTAAAAAGTTATATGTGGATTTTCAACTTCATGTGAGGTCAGCATCCTTAACCCCTGCATTGTTCAAGGTTCAACTTCATGTATGTTTAACATACGTGGTCCTTCCAGCTCTTGTAAGCCTTATCGCAGCCTCTCAGATCCTCTCTGATGGCGAAAATGATAAAAATACCCCTTGGCTTCTCAGATACCCACCCAAAGCTCAAAAGCCTTCTTTACTGTTTTTAGCACAGAAGTAAGTGAGAAAAATAGGTTTTGGTGGGAGATAAGGAAGAAAGGGGAAGAGAGTTCATTTTTCCTGCAAAAAAAGAGAGAGGGAAACTCCTTCTTTTGTACAGGTGTGCATACATGGGCACAAACAAAGCAGAGAATGTGCTCTATGGTGATTTTTGTAGATTCCCGGTCGACAGTAGAATGGAGTGTGTGCCCCACCAGTAACTGGCAAGCAGTCTGCTCTGCTCTCAATGAGAGTCTGTGGGAGATGTAGACCCACCGAGCCCATATTCCCCTCCTTTTCTTGCTGTGTCTGCTCTTTTCTTGTCCTTGGTTTCTAACACTCTTCTCTGGTGACACTCTGACCTTCCAAAAAAGCAGTGGCTTGGCAGTGGCCGTCAACATGGGAAGTGACTTCATCCCCAAAGGGCAAGCTCTGTAAGTTCACCTTTGGCTGCTCCCTGTGCAGCCCGCTCCTTGGGTCCATCCCAGCCTGTGCATTGGGTGGATGAGCTGTTTCTCTGACACTGTCCCTCCCTAAGAATGTTTTGACCAACTGGAGTTCTCATTGGACTCAGTTACTTTCATTACCCTTCACCTGGGCATTTGGCATGCTTCAACCGGATTCGAATTACAAAGTACAAAATGGATTTCATGTTACTCTAAGTGATAACTACATAGATTCCTGCACACTGCCCACCAACTATACTCACTATTTATTCTGTAGTCCTTGTGAGGACTACATTATGATCTCTCTAGTAGGACAGAAATGTGGATGCAGGACAGATGTGTGTGCTCTTGGACCAGCTTACTCATGCATCCTTGTGGAAAGTTTTTCTATCATGATACAATGTAACATGAAAAATGTGTCTTAACATCGCAAAGGTAGAGAGAGACCTCATTGGGATTTGTGTTCAGATGCTTGATGCTGTATGTTACTTGGTCTCCTAGACTAACAAAACTTTGCCTCTTCCCTTTCACATTCCCTTTTGGTATCACTATTATAGTCCACATGGTGTCAGAACTGACCCAGCCTAGGGATTCTGGACCATCCACTTTCTAAAATGATCTGAGATGTGATGGCTGGTTGTCAAAAACAATTATAGAGCAAGGTGGCATACCCCATGCTGATGGTATATCCGATGTGACAGTTGGGTCTATGAGATGCAGTTTTAATATACAGTAGGCAGGACTGCAGTGACAATTATATAAAGCAGGTGAAGCTGCTTCTTGCTGGTCAGCAAACGTCAGCTGAGAACCACTTTACAGCTCTTTACCAGCAACTAAGTGCCTTTATTTACAGAGCTCCTGTCACTTCCCTTTGGCTGGAGAGCTGGTGTATTATTTAGCACACATTTATCTGGGGAAAACATTTCAATTTGAATCAGCTGGTACAACAGTGGCTCTTGCCAGACTGTTTCCCTGTGGTTCCAAAGGATAGGAATTGAGTCTGATCTTGGAAGGGAGGGTGAGCCAAGGAGGAAGGTCCATTCTCAGAGAGCTGCTTGAGTCAGTAGCTGAAAAGAGGGAACATGTGACTGAGTTTCCCACTATGCTTTCACATCATTGTGAAAGGAGAATTTTACAGCTTCTTCCTGCTTAACCTTAACTCTTAAGGGAAAGAAAGAGGAATAAATGAATGCCCACTATGTATCAGGCATTATAAAATCTCAGGAGACAAAGATGACATGGGTTCAATCACTCACTGCCTTTGAGGGGCTCAGGTGAGTGGAGGAGGCACCCCCATAAACAGGTATAGCCCAATGAGACAAGGACCAGGCTAGGCATACAGGAGCTCAGAGGCCTCCTTGTTTTATATATTTCAAGGATTTGAGAAGAATTCTGAGAAGAACTGACACTTTTTGATGAGCTGAATACATGTGCCTGTTGAGCACTTGAAATGTGGCTAGTTTGTTTTAATAAACTTGAATTTAAATAGTGGCATTAGGCTTGTAGCTACCCTATTGGACATTGCAGCTCTAGAGTATAGGCTTTCTGCTTTGCTAAGAGTGTGAATTTACAGGAAGATGATGATTAAATCCATCTTTTAAAAAGATAACAGGAAAAATATGAGCATGGCTTAGAGATGGAAAGAGATGGTGGCATGAGCTGTATAAGAAGACTATTGCTATGAACTACAGGGATGGCCTGAAGGCTGATGGTACAGCTCTAGTGATGTCAGTAGAGGGCAAGACAGTGATTGAGATGGAATTGAAACAGAAAAGATAGGCACTGATGACCAGGTAGATGGTAAGGAGGTGGGGATGAGCAAGGGTGAGATATTAGGAACAGGTTTGCTTCAAGGTTGGCTATGGCATAGATGTAAAAGTAATTAAGTAAGCAGAGGACCCAGAAAGATAAACAGGATTGGGGAAGAAGGTAAAGAACTTGGTCCTGGTCTCTTTTGAGTTGGAAGTATCTGTTGACTATCCAACAAGAAATAAGAACATGAGACTATAGGGATAAAGTTAGTTTTGAAGTCATTGGTGATGGACAGTGGAGAGGCCTTGAAAGTGGATATTTCCTAGGGAGATAGACCAACTCATTAACCAAGGACAAACATGGAATCCTGGGAAACGTCAAGTTTGAAGGGACAAACAGAGGGAGAGAATCCAGTGAAAGGGGCTGAGGGTAAAGATTTAGAGGAGTATTGAAGTGCATGGTATAAAAGGTAAAGGAGAAGAAAGTTGGCTAAATTCCAGATTAGCAATCTAGAAGGTTTCTCAGTATGTGTGTTTTCTTGAATAGACTGTGGGTCCTTTAAGAGGCAAGGGCTCCTTTTCATCTTGTTTATCTTCAGGTCCCCAGTTCCTGTAGCACAGGATCTGACAGAGGTGGCATGCAGTAAGAATTTGTTGGGCTCAACTGATTTGAAAAGAAATGGTGTTTAGCACTGTCAGATACTGTGGAAATGTGCAGTCAATGAGGGCTGGCCTAAAAGAGGCAATGGTGCACTTGATCCTCAGGAAGCTGTTGATCTCAGCAAGAACAGTTGAGTAGCCTATTGACAGTAGAAGCCAGCATTCGGGGGGGTCTGAAGTGTCATTCGGATGAGATGAGAATTGGAGACTATATATGGCTTTTTAAGTACTGATGGAGAGAGAAATAGGATATTTCAGAAGATCTTGTCAAAGAAAAGATTTCTTTTTTGTTTTTAGAATGGGGAGAAATACAGCATATTTGTTGGCTGCAGTAGACTGAAGTGAGTTAACTCCCAAAGAGGGAGAGTTTGAAGCTTTGGGAGAGTTGCTAAATGACAGTGAGAGGGACAGAGGGAGGCAGGAGAAGACGATGAGGCCTACAAAAGGAGGCAGCTGGATGGGACAGATGAAATGAGAGGAGGTCCAGTCTTCTGATTTCTTCATGGAGCAGCCACTTTGGTTTTCCTTGAGGAGTTAAGGGAGTGGGGAAGCTGGGACAGGGAACTGATGGGGATAAAGGTTGGGAGCAGACATCATGGGGAACATGTCAGAGAGACAACTGGAGGCAGGTGACAGCTGAATGAGTATCAGTGAGGACCAGCTGAAGTTGGAATGGTGAAGGCGTGATTTTTCTGTGCAGTGCTTGGCAGAAAGGGCAGAGGAAGGAGAAATTGGCTTTTGTTTGGGATGGAGTTCAGAGGAGGCAACAGATTTCATGGTGCTGGTGAGAGAATATTAAAATGAGTGGCTACCTAGACCAAGATGGTAGAGGGAGAACTCAAACAGAACTCACAGGCCAAAAATGAAGCAAGAAATATACCCGTGTGAGGTTAAAGAACAGGGTTGCGGGGTCAGGGAGTGGGAGGGCTGAAGGGTGGGAGGTTTGATTGAGAAAGGAGTATGATGGCCTTAGAGGATGAAATACTCATGCAGACTGGAGCAGAGCTTGGTGATATTACACTGAAAACAGTTCCTCCCCATGAAAACTCTGCGCCTGTAGCAGAGCCTGTCTGAACACAAGTGCCGCCACCACCAGCACTACCACCACCACCACCAGCCGCAGCAATAACGCTTCCTGGACGCTTGCTGCTATGATGTGGTAGACATTTTGACAACCAAGACATCAAGCATTTCCTAAGTCATTAATTTTCACACTTGGCACGTTGTAATCACCTGAGAAATCTTAAACAATATTGATGCATAGGTTGTACCTCGGCAATTGTCATTTAATTGATCTGGGTACGACATGGACGTCGGGAATCTTTGAGCTCCAAGGCGAGTCCCCTGTGCAGCCAGGGCCAAGAACAGCCACCCCAGGTGCCATCATAGGAAGTATACTAAGTAAGGAGGTTACCATTTTGATTTCAAAGAGGAGGAAACTGAGACTTAGAGAGGTTAAGTAATGGTTCTAACCTGGGTATCCTGGCAATCCCAACTTTTGAACCATTTTTCTGCTTTAGGACAATTCTGTTGGTTCAGCTTATTGATCTGCCTTCTTCCTTTCATATTTTTTGGACAACCTTTAGATTGTCTAAGGTTGAAAAAGCTTAAGTGCAGAAAAGAGATGTGGAGGAATGTGTGGAAACCCCAGGCTCTATCTGTTTTCTGCCTAACTATCTGTATTTGTCAGTCTTGTCTCTGTTGTATGTCTCAAGGTGATAAGGATACTAGTTGCCTGGTGCATAGGCCTGCTTCCTTACCAGAGCTTTTGAAAGGTGGTGGAGCTGAGGTCCCGTACCATGCTGCTATTAAACAGCAACATTGCTCCCCCCAGAGCCACTGTGTGCTCCCCCAAAGCTGCTGTGTGCTCCCATCAGACCCCGGATCTCTTTATAAGGTGTGTGTATTTCAGCGTCTATGCTAAATTTGGATGTTGGTGTTCAGATGCCTCTGTTGTTCTCTTTCCTGTTATATGCTGTGCATCCATCTGATTCACGAAACCTGTCCTGAAGGTGTCAATCCAACTCCACAAACACTTAGTAAGCACCTGTTGCATGCGCAGACTGTGCATGGCAGGCATTGCTGGGGAGAGAGAGGTCATAAAGGACATTCCTGGTCCTTGCAACCTACTGTGCAAACATATAACTCTGCTGTGGAGTGCTGGTTTATTACTGTGAGAGAATTACAATCTATGGAGGCTAACGTGGACAGGGAGAAAAAGAGAGTTTGAGAGACACTGAAAAACTGCATAGGATTTCAGCAGGTGGAAACAAATAGATCTGGCTGCAGTCAGAAGAATAGAAGTCAGGGGGCAGAGGTACATGGGGACTGTTTGAAGGACAGCAATGAATATTATTTGGCTGGAATACCGTATGTGCATAAGACAGCAGGGACACATGAGGCTGAAATGTGGGCTGGTCACTGGGGATTTTTTTTCTTTTTTGAGTTAGGAAGCTGTAAATAATTTTTATGAATTTCTGAGTTAGGAAGCTGTAAATAATTCAGTAGGCACTGGGGAGCTATGGAAGGTTTCAAAGCAAGAGAGTGATGGGATTGGAGCTGAGCTTTAGGGAGATTGATCTGGCAGCCCTGTGAAGCACTGTTTGGGGTGGGGAAGAAGAGGGTGCAAGCACACTGGGTGAGGACTGTGATTATCCAGACGGAGAGCAGGAACCCTGACTGGAGAAAGAATGCGAGGTTCTAGTGTGAGGTGTGGCAGATATCAAACAGACTGTGTGAGCTTCCTCCTCAGTGATGTATGACAGGGACAGTGACAGTGACACCGATCACAGGAAGAGAGAGGCCTGCCGTGCGGGGAGGGACTGGCAGTGGGAGAAAGTAATGTTGGTAGTGCTTAGTTTTAGCCATCGTCCATTTCCATGCAGACTTGATGGAAAATGTAGGTGGGTGTAAGAAGCGGATAGGTGTAAATGAAGTCCTGATTCCAGGAGAGGGTCGGAGCTATAGATGTGGGAGCAGAGGAGAGCCTTGGGGAATGAATGAGAAAAGAGAGTGGAAGGGCAGAAGTCTGAGGAGCATCTTGGAAAAGGGCAGAGGGAACCATTGATAGAAGCTGGGACCCATGAGCTGAGCCATATGTCCCAATGTAGTTTCCCTTCCTCCCTAAATCTATTTTTCTGTATTGTATGCCTCATTATTCCTACCAACATAAAAATATTTATAGTGACTTACACACACACCACAACAGGCACACAAGCAAATGTGATGTCTGCATGTAAATGATGCTCTCCTTTGCGCTGCCACCAAGGTTAAAAGCCTCAAGCAGGAATGGCATTTTCCTTGGAAGTATGGCTGTGGTACCTGGAGCAATAGCATTAATTGGGACACCCTTCAGTCTGAGGCAGTTTATTCTGTTCCAGAAGAGAATGCGACTTCTGGTTTATCTCTGGGGAAGACCATGTGGATTAGAATCTCTAAATTACTGGATGACAGAAATCAGGATCACATAGGCCCTTCCTAAACTGGAACTGGAACAAAACCCGCAGAACAGAATGTAATGAAGACCACTGACCATTAAATTTCAGATAATCACTGAAGACAGGCTACATAAACCTCACTGATAGAAGTATAATTTATTTTGAGAAGTGATTGTTTCATCCTGGTAGGTCTGAGAGGGAGTGTGTCAAGAGCTATGAAGATTTGAAGGGAGGAATTAACAAACATGAGAATGTTGCCAAAGGGACAACCAGAATGGGGAAATGCTTGGACAACATGTCACTTGCCAAGCAGTTAAGAGAACTGGGCTTGAGGGCTAAAAGGGCCATTTTATCTTCTGCTCCATTGGACAAACCAGGACTGATGGCTGATGATTAGGGATAACCAGATTTTAGAGCCACATAAGGAAGACATTTCCAGAACAGAATGGGCCGTCTGAAAATGTAGTGAGGTTCCTATCACCACATGTCCATTTGCCAAAGGAAAGATACTAACATGATCTCTGTGATGGGAGGGAAATTGGATGAGTTGTGTGGTCCTTTATACCTGTGAGAGTCTCTGGTATTTTCTTGACTTTTGTTACATACGGATCTGTGTTCTAGATGATCTACATTCTCACTCCATTGGGAGAGCTATGGTGTTTGCTGGGGATGGGGTCATAGTGGGTCTTTTAGTGGAAGCTTTCACATCCTTCTCAAATGGTATTGTTTTTGTGTCTAAGGTGGGGAGTGGCCTGCATCGGGGTGAACAGCTGTACATCTGGCTTTGCCATTAATTGGACAGACCACCCCCATCTTCAACTCCCATGTCACCCTTCAACACCTGCCCTTCCCAGTTTTCTTCCTTCTTCCACCCACCAAGCCTCACTTCCTGTGCGCTGAGTCTCTTGCCAACATACCTATACACATATCCTCACACACATTCTCCCTCCCTGAAATCAGAGAAGCGCTTTTTCAGCTGCTCTCATGTAACATTTCATTACCACAATATTCTTTCTCAATTCTGAAATGGTGGTGGGGGAGAAGCCATTTCTCTTTATACCCACCGAACGAACAAAAGCTCAGTGCTAAAATATTTTTCTTCACTTGTAACTGAAACTGCTGTTGGCTTCAGTCCCAAAAACCAGAAAGACAATTATACTTAACTGTTTAGAGATTTATAAATACTGCATTGGAGTAGACTCTAGGTAGTAACTTTAGATACCCAGCCCAATAATTTTCTTTTATTGGTTTGTGATTTAGATCTTATTTTGAGTCCTCTATAATAAGAGTAGTACATTTCATTAAAAGAGCTTACTAAACAATAAAGAAAATCTGGCTTAGAGCTCCAAGCAGGTTTCAAGTACCAAAAGGGGCCTGCCTGCCCTGTTCCATTTCTTTTGTGGACATCACAAGACGAATCTCAGCACAGTGCTGAAAATGTATTTCTGCAAAGCAGCCGTTGCAGCTGTTTTCTAAATGACTTCGACTTTTTCTTACACAGCATATCTCACCACATGAGAGATCTTCTGAAGTCAGCCATTTACTAGTCTGGTAATAGATTCCCAGTGAAGGAAACAACGAAAAACAATAGCAATGGCAACAATAGCTGTAACAAGAGATTGAGAAACCTGTGGAGATTTTGAGGCCCTCCATGCATGAAGGTCTTCCTTAGGAAGTGGCAGTGGAGAAGAAAAGGTGAAAACAGAGAAAATAACTGTTTCTGTTTCCAACTGCATGCAGAACAGAGTCATTTACCCACTCAGGGTGTGGCCAGCTTGGGACAACTGCAGTGAAAGGAAATCTTAGCTTCAGAGACAGAAAACAGATGTGGCATGGTGTTGGGGTTGGGCTGAACTTCTAACATCAGGCTTTCGTGAGCTGCTTTACTCTCAAAACTTGTGTGCCTGGTTAACACTCCTTTAAAAAAATTATACTTCCTTTTGTTTTTCAGGTGAGTCATGCACAAGGCATGTTCATGTGCAATATCTCATTTAATCTTCCTGGTGACCTGCTGAGACAGAAGTTTTGCAGATGAGAAAACAGGCTCAGGAAAATTCGGCAGCTTGCCCAAAGCCTCATAGCTAGTCAAGAGGATATTGAGTTGATCTGCAAACTGGTTCCAGAGCCTGTGCTTTTCTTACCATATCAGTCTGCCTCATAAAAGAGAACAAGTGTTATTGTGATGGGAACAGGTCATTGGAGGATTCCTGGGGACAAATATCCAGGGACATGAATGCACTCAAATCATGCAATATCAACTTCTAAACTGTTCCTTGCACCGAAGCCTGAAGTTTGTTTTGAATGTTCTTATCTCTGTGCACCACCATTTTGTGGGTCCCTGCCCCCCAAATTCCAACAACAAGAGACAGTAGGGGTGTTTTTGACCCTAGTCTTCCTCACCACAACACCTAGAGAAACAGAGTAGAGTTGGGAGAAGCAGGAAGGGTTCTGCCCTTCCTGCTTTGAAAGGTAGAAATGGACATCTTGGAAAAGGGCAGAGGGAACCATTGATAGAATCTGGGACCCATGAGCTGAGCCATATGTCCCAATGCGGTTTTCCTTCCTCCCTAAATCTATTTTTCTGTATTCTATGTCCCATTATTCCTACCAAGATAAAAATATTTATAGTGGCTTACACACACACTGAAACAGGCACACAAGCAAATGTGATGTCTGCGTGTAAACGATGCTCTCCTTTGCTCTGCCACCAAGCAGCAGCTTCTTCAGCTGCTCTCATGTCACATTTCATTACCATAATATTCTTTCTCAGTTCTGAAATTGGTGGTGGGGGAGAAGCCATTTCTCTTTATACCCCCTACACTGCAAACACTTCTGCAAACAGTGTAGTTGTTCAAGGTTTTCATCCCCTGTTAATATAGATTTGGTTTTGGAGCTGTCTGAAAAATGGTAGAAAGTTTGAAACTCAGATATGCACTTTTTTTTGTCCAGAAACTTACAAAATATTGCCAGGTTTACTCTCTCAACCCATTCTCCAGGTGGAAGTGTCCATGGAAGGCAGTGGATAAGAATGAACACATCACTCTGGCCCCGAAGCCTGGGATTGCAGATGGCATGTTATGCTCAGAACATTGCCCAGAAAAATTGTCCTGGAGGAGGAAAATGCTGTTGTAAAGGAAGTCTTGTTAATCCCACAGACACTTTAAAGTGGCTGATGAGATTCCAGATAAGGGTGGATTGACAAAGAGTTCTTTTCCTGAGCACCAGTTTTGTTCACACCCTGTGCCTGAGATTAGTGTCACTGCCCCATGGTCTAAGCCATCACGATGCTAATGGCATCTGTAGGCAGATGTGACCGACATTTAAAATAAGTAGCATGACACAACTTGAATGCACATGTTTAACAGTTTGAGGTTTGGAACATTCCAGAATACTATGTAAAATGCATGATGTGAATCATTTGTAATTTTTGGGTCATGAATTTAATTCACATTGGTGTGAAGATAGTACACATGCTTCAAGCTAGCAAATGAGCCTAGCCAACTATCCAGTGCATTTTTGTCTTTACCTATTCTTTTATAGGCAAAAACCAATGTGAACTCCTAAAGCTCTTACTTCTTTTCTTTAAAAAATGGCCCTGCAAATAAGCCAACTGGTTATTTTTTTAAATTAAAAAAAATTTAATCCTCATCTGGGGATGTGTTTTTTGATTTTAGAGAGGAAGAGAGGGAGAGAGAGAAATTGAACAGTTGCCTCTCATATGCACCACGACTGGGGATCAAACCCCAAACCTAGGTATGTGCCCTGACCAGGGATCCAACCCATAACATTTTGGTGCCTGGCACAATGCTCCAACCAACTGAGCCACTCAGCCAGGGTGCCAATGGATTTATAAATGACTTTAGTTCTAGATTTATACAATATTAAAGATATGATGGATCCTATACACTTCATTGGGATATTCTGGAAGAAGTTATTCTCCAAATTCCAGAAGATCAGTATCGTAGTTATTGAGCATCCTGGTAACATATCTCTAGTAAGATTTTCTGCCACATACTGTGTCACATGGATGTCACCACACAATGTGTTACAAGAAGGCAGAGGTTGCTTTGGGCTAGGGATGGTTTGCAGGGGGAGCTCCAGAGTAAGTGGAGTTGAATTTGAAAATAGCTATGATAATCTTGAGTAGAGGGGCAGATGGAAGGGGCCAAGGTGAGTGAGAGAAGGAAAGGCTAAGTGTATTCATGGTGGGGTACGTGGCTAGGTACCACTAATAATATAACTGAGGGAGCTTGAGACTCTCGGGATGTCAAAAAATGACTATAAGTGAAGTCACCATTAACTTGGATAGGCCCTCAAAATAATGGCCTGTTCTATATCTTACTGACTTCCCCCTTGCATCAATAGTCAGAAATATATTTAAATACTTAATACACCACTTCACATCTAGTGAGGAAATTAATGATTTAAACCTGATATCTGTTGTCTGCAGCCTTCCCTATCCTAGTTTACCTTCCAATGAGATAAAGCAGCTTTATTAAATATATCTTTATTAAATACCACATCCTTTCCTGCCAGGCTTCATGCACTCTCCATTGATTTGACAGCTGGGCCCTGGGCAAGTGCTACAAAGACTGAAGACATTAAACTTGTGGTCAGATTTGTCCAAGTGTTCTCCAGTGTAACTCATCTCATTCTTTTAGCCTTTACTGATAGCTCTGATCTCAACCTTTTACTAGCCTCATTGCAGGGCCTGCCACATAGTACCAGCCCAGGACCTAAGGGTGCTGTAGGATCGAGACCTACAGTAGTTCAAAAATGGGCAGAAAACATCTCTACTCTCTGGTCCAGGGAGCTTTGAATGGTTTCTGAGAGCTTTCCTGGCCACATGGAGGTGGACCCTCTGCTCAGCAGCAGACCGGTGAATGGTGTTCTCACTTCTGGGCAGGAGGCCTTCAGTGGATAGCTTGTGTTGCTCTAGTTGTTATGATGAATCACAACGGGGCTGTCAGAGTGACACCACAATTGTGCAGGGTCATGGAACCAGGTTTTAAATCCCACTTTTGTCAACTTGTGTGTTATTTGACTTGGGATAAACACTCTACAACTTTATTTCTTCATCTATAAAGCAGGGCTTGTTATAGTGGCCCGACCTCAACACGCTGAGGGACTGTGTGTAAATCCAGAGATGATGGCCACAGATGGGATGATAAAACGACTCAGGGCTGTAGAGTCAGCACTTTCCAGTCAAGTGTAGTCATGGCACATGTGGGCTCTGGAACTGACAGCCTGGGTTTGATGCCAGCCATGCTACCTCCTAGGCCTGAGACAACTATTTAGTCTCTCTGTCCCTCAGTGATCTCACTGAGACTACTAATCGCACCTGGCTCACCAAAGTGCTGTGAGAAATACATGAGATATAGGGCTTTCTCTGATCCATACTGTACCTTTACATGAGTCAGAAAAAGTCACTCCTTTCTCAAGACACTTTTCTTCCATCTGTTGACAAATTCTCATCATACAATATATTGATTATGTTTGAGCAATAGACTTTTCCTGCCATCCTCTAAGAAAAAACATTGTAATAAACATGCAAATATTTTTTATGCCCATGATATGTCTGGTGCCCACTTTGATGAGCCCTTGTCCACTGCCCAGCTCTCGTAACCATGCATGCTGTTTCTGAATGGATAGAAAGCAGTCGGTACCTAGGATGTACTTAGATCAAACAACGTTAACTATTTTTGTTATTTTTATTATGGGATAGTTTTACCATTTTCTTTTATTTGGTTCCCCAAAATAACACATAGTAAGGTAGGGTTTTCCATTTGTACCGAGCAGCCAGAATTACAATAGATATGCACAGAAAATAGGTAATGGTGGGAACCAAGACACCCTTGGGAGGCGAGCAGTCCAGGCAGGGTAAACAAAACCCTTCAGAGGGCTGAGGAAGAACTGGGACAGATGGACAGTGACCACTGGGATTTTTCCTCTGTAGACAAGCGAGTGCGGCACCACGTAACGGCACTGCTCTCTGAAGCAGAGAGGCTAGGCCACAGACAACTCATACACAGAGACCTCGTTCACACCTACTCTGTGACAACTGGTTATTGCAGGAACCCTGACTTTTGGAGAAATGACACCAATCCAGAGTTGCTACTCTGCTATAGCATAGTAGGGTTGATGCTGGTCCAACTGTAGATGACAGATGGCACCTGGCTTCCCTCTTTCCCTCAAAAAAAAAAGTTTGGTCCTCAGCCAGGAGACCTAGGCATTATTAGTTCTTAACTGGGGGAGGCGTCTTGGAACCCTTTAATTATCTAGTAAAATGATGAGTCTTCTCTCTGACCCTCCCCCATCCCCTTTATATTTTTGCAGAAATATACCTAGTCCACCTTAGGTATTTTTCCACCTTACGTGCACATTATAATCAGCTAAGGAACTTTTAAATGTCCCCAAGCCCAGGCCACATCCCAGAGCAATTAAATCATACTCTGGGAACAGGATGCAGGCATCAGAGATTCCAACCTGCAGTCCAAAGTGAGAAAGAATCACAGGCCTAACTTCATTAATGCAAGGCCACTATCCCTGATCCTTATATCGAGGCTACTGGCTCACTAAGCTTTAATCTCCATAGAACTGGCAGCCTCCTAAGGGTGGTTGTCAGGAAGTTTGGAAGGCATAGCATGGGCATTGTGGAAATGCATGGTATCTGAAAAGTGAACTTTGACTCATGAACTTCCAGGTGGTTCCCAGTCTTACACCATCCTGATCGAGAAGGAGCAGGGAAAGTAAACCAGGGGAGGGTACATAGGACGGATTAAGGCAGGTGGGTGCAGGCAGTTGTCTGAATACCTCATGGGTGTAGGAAATGGAAAAGTTCTGAAAATCAGCCAGAACCTAGGTCTAAGGACAAGCAAGGATGATAAATAATGAGCATGTCAGGGTTGAAGTTTCACACTTAATCTATAAACCTACTTTTAATAGGCCCCAGGTGATTCTAAATTCACGGTGCCTTTCTAGTTATTGGGGTTATACGAGGTTGTTCCACATTTCTCAAAGCAGTCCAGGTGTGTCTCTTTCTTATTTATTTATTTATTTGCATTAAGGATACTGAGGAATTTTAAAAGGAAACCCTCTTTTTTATGAGCATTAATTATACACCATGCAAGGGAGCAATGGCCTCTGTGTTATGAAATATTAAATCAAAATGCTTCCCACTCCCAGACGTCCCAGAGATAAATACAGCCATATTTTGAAGCCCCTCTTGGAGCTGTTTTGCCTGCAAATTTATTGTTTTGTCTCCATTTTCAGAAAGCTCTGTTTTCTGTGAAGTATAGCACTCTAGGTAGTTTTTAAGGCACAAAGTCCTCTGGAGTTGCCTGTGTCGGCAACAACTCTTATGTAGATGGCACACGAGGGATGGAGCGTTGATCGGCTCCTTTAAGATGACAAATGGACAGAGAGTGTTATTGTCTTTGATTGCATGCCTTACATCATCTGTATGTAGGAATAAGAGGGCCATACTTTATCTTTAGCCATTTTATAAATATTTAAGTCCTTATAGTTGCCTAAAGATATTAAAGCATATTTTACAGTAGTCGGAATATAAATATTATATATAGCGCAAGATACCAAAGTAGTTTAATGAATTCATAATTTTCTGTTCACATTTATTGGAATGTGTTTTATGTTCCAAAAGTTCCATTTAAAGAATAAGATACCATTCTGCTTCCTGACAACAGACCAAGTGTTGGCTGGCGTTTCATGCCGGGTCTCAGTTCTAATGTCTATGGAGGCTTTCATTAGGAGACAGGGAGGCAGGAAGTCAGAGCCCTGGGATATATTTCCTCAATCTCTACATTTAAAAATATATATAAATAACTTTTGAATAAACAATTCTGGTGCTTATTTAAATCATAAAGCGTTCCAAAGAGCAAACTTTTTATAGCTCCTTTCCTGTATTTCAAGGAGATTAATTCAAAAAAAACCTGAGTAGGTACAATAAAGATGCGGTATGTAATTTTCCTGTCCTCCCCACCCCTCCCCCTTTTCTAAACAAGGACACAGACCCTGTTGGCCAGTATGCAGCCTGACTCGAGGTATTGATTGGGGCAGTGACTTCCCAATGCATTCTGTACATTTCTCCCTAAGACAAAGCGTTCCGGCTTCTTCTTCCATTTTCCTAAATGCAAGGGAGTGACAAGGAGAATATTACCGCACCTCTTTTCAATTTTCCAGTGAAATATAAAGACTTACCTCTTTAATATTTCACAAAGTTTCTCCAGCTCCCAGCGGGAGTCCATGCTGGGTAATGTTTGCTAATTACCAACAACAAAACTAGACATACAACGCTGGTAAATTACCTGACCCTTTCCATTTTAATGAGGCAACAAGGATTTCGCGAAGTGATGTTGTTTCACTGGTTAATGGTGTCAGCAATGTTGTAATTGTGGGTTGAGACACATTAGCTGAACAACCACATGTAGAAAAGGGCTTTCTCTCCACAAGCCCTTTGGAGACTAGAACCATATTATCATTAAGCCTTTGTCATTTGCATGCTGCTAATCACTTACTTTATTATCCTACATATCCATTGTCTTTCTTTAATTGCTCTTTAAATTAAAATTAAAAATAGTTCTGAAGCCCACAATGGCTGGGATAACATCTTGATTATGAAGATAACTTCAAGAAAATGGAGCGACTGGTAATGTACTGCCAGGATTATGAGAGAGTCCCACTGTTATGTACGTGCCTACTGGCCCCAGGGGCCCAATTGAGGCGGCTTCTCTTCCTTTAGCCCACACTGTTTGTTTAATACATGGTTATTTATGGCCTTTTCGGCCATTATAGCAACTTTGGAGAATGTACATCCTTCTGATTGGTTTGGGCACTGAAATTTCATTGTCTGGGCAAAGGAATAAAATTGTATGGGAAGGGAGGATCTGTGCCAGAGCCTTTGAAGAGACCCTCTTGATTCTCCTTGTTAGTTTATTCTGTACCAGCTTGCTTTTAAAATTTGGGATCATGAAAGACACAGAAACTTCAGAGCTGAAATAGACCTTGGCATCATCCTCATTTTACAGATGAAGAAACTGAGGACCAGAGCAGGTGCCACAGCTATGATCACACAGCAGGAGATGAACCTGGATTGTCTGTTAGTGCCTGGAGTGGATGAGGGCTCCCGGAGGGAGGATCACGTGTTATGGGCTGTTCCCGAGAGTGGATATGATATCGTGCCTTGAGCTGTGATATGCATGCTGCATGGTTGTCACCAGGCAGGGCATTTAGTGTGTGTCTCTTGTATACACATGTCCATGTGTTTGTTGATGCAGACTGTATGCCCGGATGCAGGATGATAGGGCTGTTGTCTTCCACTGCTTTCAAAAAACAACCCCACAGGTGACTGTGCAGTTGTTCCTGAGTGTTGAGTGATTAAACCAGAGTTATCGTGGTTCCAATATTATATATAGTGCCCTAGAACTGGGATAATGGATTTTCTAGATCCAGGAAGCAATGGGGAATCGTCTTGTCTGCCTCAGTTTCACAGATGAGAAAACTGAGTTTGGATAAGACATTGACCCCTCTAAGTTCTCACAGGGAGTTAGGACTAAAACCTATGTCTTTTGTTATCAGTTATTATCTCTGTCAGCATTATGAGTATATTGTTATCAACATCATCATCATTGTTGTCGTTATCACTGTAAATAAGTTAGTACTTTCAAAG
Source organism: Desmodus rotundus (assembly GCF_022682495.2). Taxonomy (NCBI): domain Eukaryota; kingdom Metazoa; phylum Chordata; class Mammalia; order Chiroptera; family Phyllostomidae; genus Desmodus; species Desmodus rotundus. The sequence goes on along the minus strand of NC_071390.1, from coordinate 55,264,162 downwards.
TGCTTCCTCCATGCCACGCATTGTGGTAAGCAGTTTACCTGTATTGTTACACTAATTTATCTTCAGGACAGGTCAGTCTCCCATTTTACAGGTAAGGAGACTGAGACACCAAACTTAATTGCCCCAGATCACACCACCAGAAGCTAAACAAAGCAACACTCAAACTCAGGGAGTCTAGCTCCAGAATTCAAGTTCTTAACCACGACGTTCATTTCGGGCCATGGTCCACAGATATGGATCTTGGTGTAAACAGAGTTGCTCGAAATCAAACCAGCACCACTCAACCTCTTCTTTAATGAAGTGGGGGTATGTGTGTGTGAATGCCTGACCCCCAAGATCCAAGATCCTAGTTATATAGTCATCTGCCAGCATAAACATATGCAGGAGAGCCTTTAAAACATAAGGGAAAAAATTGACAGTGTGTAATTTTTAAAGCACTATCAAATGTTTGGAACCTCGTCTGCTAGCTCAGGCTAGGTGCTGGCTGAATGTTGTCGGGTGGTGGGACTCTGCTTTTCCTGAACTGCCTGGCAATGCCTTGGATCACTTGGCACATCCATCTTTTGCAACTACTTAATTTTCTGTGCACTTAAGATAGGGATGTTTCAGTTTGCTTCTGATTTCATAGCTCTCGTTTTTGCTGCACTGGCCATTGGTTCATACTAAACCAAACAACTGGGGCCCATTTGGCATTTGGTGTTTTAGATGTACAAGGACATTTGAACTACATGACAAATGCTGGAAAACAAAGCCCATGGCTCTGAGAACAGAAAGAAACTGTTTATAATGTAAAGGTGGTTACATTTTCAGTCAATCTATCATTTTAATGAGCTCTTTGCATTTCTTTGATTAATGCCCACAAAAGGGGGAGAAAAAAATTGATGTAATAGAAACGGAATGGTATACAGTCTTGGCAGCATGAGAGAGGTTTCTCTGTGTTTTATTAGTATCCACTTCATATCACTATCTTGCAATGTATATGTCTACCTGTTCCCTGGCAGGGTATGCCTCTGGTTTACTGGAAATGTGATCCAGCAGAAAGGAGGAGATCCTGTATTACAGGCAAAACAGCTTTTGTCCTCTTGTGATGGCAGCAAAGAGGGAGGGTCTAGAACAGGAATTAATAATTAATAATGATAATAATAATAGTAATAATAATAATTACTTACATACTCCATGCCATATTGAAATTAAGGATCCAATAGGTATGAAGATTTTAAGAGAACACTAAAGATGCTTTAAAAACATTAAAATTGGTATCTAATAATTACTGATAATTAATGCTAGTCTGTACAGTACAAAATAGTGAATAAAGGGAATGGGAGAAGTGCAGAGGAAGACATCTTCATGAAGTAACTAAATGGGAGGAGAGAAGATAGTCAAGGTGGTCTTCCTGGAGGACGTGAAGGAGGGGCAGGAGCTGGGTTGAGAGGGAAGAGAGCAGACAGGGGAAGAGTGGGCATGCAAAATTTAAAGTCATTTGAATCATATAATCAAAGTATTTCTTATTTTGAAGTTGTAAGATGAATTAGGAGGGGATAAAAAGCAATTGAGAATTGGAAAACTCACCCTGACACCATGGTGAAGACATGAGACCAGGTGAATTTTAGTTTCCTTTCCAAATCTTTAGTCTTTGTTGTGTTTTTAAGTTGTCACTAGCTTTGTTCTTTCCTCCCTCCCCCCTCCCTTCTTCCCTTCCTTCCTTCCTTCTTGTCTTCCACTGACCCCTCTGAGAGACAGATAAAAATAGTAAGCCCTTTAAGCTATGGTAAGGAAAGAGACTGTCTGCTTGGAGACTCTTGCAAATATATTTGTTTTGTGTGTGAGGCTTGTTTAAGTGCTGAATGTATCTTATGGAATTTAATGGGCAAATAGTCACAGAGAACTTTGTTTGCTTTAGTTCAGACTCAAAAAGCAAACTCTAAAAAAGGTGAGGTACTTTACTTAGTAGGTAGAGCCAGCTTTCCAAGGCATTCTTCAAATACAGTTTCTAGAAAAAAGGACTGATAAAAACATCATTGTTACTTATGGTAAATAGAAGAAATGGAGGGGTCAGGTACTGACCCACATCTTGTCCCTGGTCACTGGAAGTGAACAAAAAACATCAAGTGAAGATACAGTCAGTCAGTCATTTGTCTCAACAGAAAATCAGACATGCATGAGCCATTTCACCAAGAATGGAGATTTTTCTCACTGTACCAGGGCATTTTTGATTGCAGATAGAAATCCTACTCAAAAAGGCTCATATAAAAGGGGAGTCATTTACCTGGGGTGCCTCTGGCTTTGGGCACATGCGGGCCCAGGAGCATGATCTGTGCCATCTTCTTCCCCGCAGGGATCACTTATGTCATTGGCCAGATGGTCATGGGCAGCCCCATTCTCTCACCCTTCTGTCTTTGCGTCCATCACATCTTTAACTTCTTCTACATAATGTCCTGGGGACAACACAGATTGGCCCCAGCTTGGGGGACAGGCCCATCTCTAAATGACCCATGTAGCCAGGATAATGGGGACCATCTTGCTGACTCTGTGAAGTCAGGCTGTCTGGCTTCATGTTACCATTCTGTGGCCAGGGTGGGGACAGGGTTGTACCCCACCACCAGCACCAAACACTGTGGAATGAGTCCGTTGTGTGGAGAGGGAGTTGAAGGGAAACAGATAATAACCGGTAAACACCATCCTGGGCCTGCCACCAACTGGTTCTGTGATATTAGATACAGTAACTTCTCTGCTTTGAGCCTCAGTTTTTTTCATCTGTAAAATGGAGGGGTTGATTCCAGGATTTCCAAATCTCTTCCGTCCCTAACATCAGTGATTGGTAAAGAGACCAGAGAGACCCAATGGTGTGTTCAGGTTGCTCAGAATTATTTATTTGTGTTTTCCAAGCTCTGTTTTTAGGCTCTGGGCAGGGGACAGTTGTCAGCTCCAGGCACAGGAGTTCTTTTGAATACAGCAAATAACACTGAAATTAACAGAAGGGTTCCCTCTTCTTCCCTCCCTAACACTGACCTCCATCACCCTGTTGGGGGCTCCCTCCACCTTGGGCCCTTAAGTGGATAGTGGTCAGTTGGGCAGTGTTAGGAGAAGCTGCTTCCTTGGTGAATAATCATTTTTTTATTGAGTCAGTACTGGTCAGCTGCCTGACCTTCATGACTTCAGGACTCCAAATTTGTGCAAAGCCACTGAGAACTATGAAAAAAATATTACAAGGTTAAATTGAGGTTTTCACTTGTAATATTCCCTTGCAAAAGGCCGGATTTCTCTTGCAGACCTTTCCACGAATCCGTTTCCCAAACCAAGCCTGTGCACATGGATTCCCCCCTCCCCACTCCCCACTTACAAGTTAGAAAGCAAGTGTACTTGTATACATGGAATTTTCTCCACTTCAGCTGCTGAAGAATTTGTGGGAATGCATGCTGCAAAATGACTGCTGTGGCTATTACTGTACTTGCTCAGGGGAGCTATTCAAATGCCTCATTTATTGGAGCTTAATAGATTAAAAGTCCAAATTGAGTCTCATGATATAAACCTAATCAAGTTCTAATCTGCATAATTTTCCCATAAGCAGCAATGGGAAATTTGGATAATTTATGTTTTAGCAGTTGCCAATCATGTGTTAAATAGCATTGTTGCATTTACTTATCAAAATATTTTTATTGATCTTTATGTCATCTGACATTTGGCTTTGGGATTTTTTTCCCCTGCATTAACAGGAAATTTAATTCATCTCCTAGATGATGTAATATGAGATGTTTCTCTTGATTTTAATATGTCTTTATAGATCATTTTTAACGGTGATCTTTCCTTTTTACAACTTCATGTTCAATACCTGTCTCAGCAAACCTAGATGACTCGGCCTAATTTATTTCCCTAGTTTAACATAGCATATGGATTTCTAACCACCATTTATATGCACACAATAAAAGATAATTTGGCCCACCATTTGAACCAATTCCTTTATGTAAAATCTGTGGGGGTGGGGGAAGCACTTACCTTCATTTCTCCATCTATTCTAAAGGAGATGATTGATAAGAATGTTCATCTCCTTCTCTCCCAGGAAAGGCTTGGGGATTTAACTAACGAAGATTTAGAAAGTACTTTGTGTTTTCCTCCATGGGAAAGTACTGTAATAAAGCATTTATTATATGTACTGGGTTGTGTGTGCTGCCATACTGAAGCAAGTTAAGCGTAACTATAATGGGTCCCCATTGTTATCTGCTATTGTTTAAAAGTGAAAACAATGTCAGAGTAAGACTAGCTTTGGCCTCAAAGTTGCCTGTCAGTGTGGAGGGAGAGACCATCACACACAGAGGGCAGGGAACATGCAACACCATTTCCATGGGCTCTGACCTCAGACTGCCTGGCTGCAGCTCCCAGACCTGCTACTTACCAACTGAGTGTACTTGAGGAAATTATTGGACTACTCTGAATTTTATTTTCCCTATCTAAAAAATGGGGATATTTTCAGTCCCTACATTCATAGGGTTGTTATAAGGAATAAATGAGAAGAGCCCATGAAAAATCTCATAGCACAGCTCTGCCACTTAATAAGAAGGAATATTGGCTTGATGGTTTAGAGGAGACTCTGGAGTCAGTTTGCTTGGGTTTAAATCTGAGATCTGCTGATCCCTAGATGTATGCTCCAAAGCCAATTGCTGACCTTCTCTGTGCTTCAGTTTTGTCATATGTAAAATAGCATTGTCTACATAGGATGGTTTTGCAAACTAAAGTTATTATGTGAGCAGAATTTAGTACATAGTGATCACTCAATAAATGTTGGCTTTTTTTTCTTGAGCTTCTATTTAAGCCCACCTTCTTCATTCTCACTTATCTTTATCAGCCTATATCTAGAATATCCTTGCCTTTCTATGACTTTGAGTCTTTCTTACATATAATGTACTCATGTCTGCATTACCACGAACCCTATGCGAGGCAGTCTCCAGTAAAGCTTGTCTGAGCCATAGACTTTTTGGCTTATAACCACATGGTACCTCTTTGATGCAGTGCACGTGTATATGCATGCAGTAGGTACTCAAAACAATTAATTAAAAAAAAAATAAAACCTTGGTGACTTCCTTGTTATCCCAGTGTCTCTTCTCCATGCATTTCTTAGGGACGGAGGCAAGTGTTTAATTCTTAAGTTCAAAGCCATCCTAAAACTCCCTTGTCTGATTTAACTAAAGGTCATTTAACCTCCCAGTACTTTCCCTGGCAGAGGCTGAGTTCCTTCTATCCCTTGGAATAACCCATATCATGAAAATGACATCAGACACTGCTAATTTTATTCACCTGAACCCAACAGCAGCACATGTAGTCAAGAACACAAATGCTGAATGCTGGAAAAGAACGTAGAGAGTATGAAAACCATTTTAGGAAGTGTATGTCCCTAAATTATTAAGGAAAGTGGAAGATTAGATCTAGAATAGAAGACTCCAGAGAGATTCTCAGCTGCTATACGGAATTAAGAACTTTCCATACATGAAGACTGGCCACCAGTTTTTCAACATACCTAAAGAAATCCTAGCTATCCCCATATCTGAAATCCTCCTTACTTACATATTTTGGCTGTATTTTTTTTAATCATTGGCTTTATCTCATTATTTGTACTAAAATATATCCACCTTCCTCATTGCCTTTCCATTAATTTTCCATGATTTTCTCTCTGAAAATTCCTTTTAAAAAAATCTACCAAAAGATACCTTAGTTCTTTATCCATAGAAAAGAGGTGGAGATGGATACTGTGCCTGTCCACAAGTACTTATTGTGTCCCCAGTAAAATATTAACATTGGCATTCAACATTTTTGAGTACCTGCTTCATACCAGGCATTTTATTAAATGTTTTGAATACACTACTTGATGTTTTCTTTACAACTACCCCATGTAGGAGATACTTTTATAGACGAAGAATCAGGGACTTGGAGAAAGTTTGTACTGTGCTCATGGTCATGTGGCTAATATAGTAGATAAGCCAGAGTTTGAACATAAGACACCTAACTGTTAACCATGCTGTTTACTATTCCACTCTGTTTCTTCTCTGTGGGCCAGGAGTTCTGTAGACAGTTGGGGAAGTTTAAAGAAGTAGAAAACAGTCTCTGGCCTAAAGTTCTCATACAGCATATAGAATGACCATGCTTGGCAAGGACTCATCTTGGGCCCATTTATACCTGATACCAAAGGAACAGACAGATAATGTAAGCCCTGAGGACTAGAATGGGGAGGGACCTTCAATTTAAGGAGATCAGGTAGTCTTCGGAAGTCATTTTTAGCCCAAAGCTTGCTTCCCAAGTCCATGCCCAACAGAGGACAATGGAGACACATTTAAAAAAGCAGGAGGCCATCTCTGTAAGAAGCTTGAACTTGAGTCTTTTCCTGATTGAGAACTTTTCATTTCATCTTTCTAATATTAGCATTTTTGCTCATCTATTTGGGCAAAATAAGTGGTTCTTTCTAAAATTAATGCCCCAAGTGTTAGTTTAACTAATGAAGGGAGCATTTCCCAGCTTCCCTATTCTCTAGTTGTAGGTTAGGATACCTATAGTGTATTCCTTGTGTATTCATATGGTGTGTAGTACAATGTATTCACACACAGAACTGGGGTGCTGTTTCATGTATTGAGAATTAAAGTTCAACCAAAGGTGTGTCCACTGCAGCAAACAATAATGGGGTGGAGAGGAAGACCACCAGAGACCTGGACACAATTTAGACCTGTCCCTTTATGAACTGCTGCTATGATGAATGGGGTAGGGGCCATCAAATGGCATCAAAGGTGGGATTGCCTCAGCCCTGCCATTTCCAAACACAATTTTTCCATATTTGGATGTCTAAGACAGAAACCATGGTAGTCATATCCTAGGCCGGTATCTTCCTTGACAAAGGACAGTATTTACCCTGAGTCTCTCTATTGTGTTTTTGCATCTAAGCTAACATGCCTTTGGAACTTCTAAGTAACCTCTTTTTCCAGACCCTTAGAGTACAGTCTGTCCTCAGAGCATAAGGCCAAGGGACCCCTTGTTGTTGTCTTGTTCCCCCACATACCTCCGTTATGTGCTATAAATGTTATCTGTTAACTATCCTATACCCACCAATGTAAAAGAAGTATGCGTTTGTCTCCTCATTTTACTCTTTATCCAGTCCCAGAGATTTTCCTGCTTCCCTCATCTATCACCAATCAACTTCATGTAACCCCCTGTGCCTCCTCTTTTGATTGAAATCTATAAAATAAGGTGCAAAACTGCCATTCTCTGGAGCATTTTCTCAGTCCCTTGAGATTTTGCTTCCTGGAAATTGTCATCAGTTTGGCTCAAATTAACTCATAAAAGTTTTTTAAAAAATAAAAATAAATTCTGTTTATCTTTAACACATTTCTACACCAGAGGGGAAAAAGATGGAGTTTATCTCCTCAGTCTTTCTTTTTGCTTTTAAAAAATGTGTGACTAGATAAGTATCAAAAGAGAAAGAGACATTATAGTTGCTGAAGTTTTCTTGCCAACAAAAGCACCCTGTTCTTGGGGTCGCACGTAGGAGAGAGAAGGACCTTTAATGGAGCGATGTCTTTGGACACCCACTACAGTTTGTCAGTTTGCAGATGTTAATGGAGGCAGGCTTGGTGACTGGAGGGGAAAATGGAATATGAAAGCAAAATAAAAGAGGCCTCTGAAGCAAGCGTGTCATTTCTAAATGAAGGTTTCATGCAAAGGAATTGAGACTTTTCACAGCTGAAAATGGAATTTTTAAATAAGATAAAATAAAAGGACACTTTGGCTTGTTGCAGATTCTCTAATGAAATACAGTTTTCCTAATACAGTGTGACCTGCATTTCTCCCTGTTTTATGGGTGCTATTCCTTGACGTACAAACCCGTATTTTCTCAAGTCAGTATTTGATGATGGATGTCAAAATACAGGCCATGTATTATGCATATAGCATTACCGATTTAAGGTGTTTACTTGTCAAGTTGAAGAAATTCAAAAACGTCACCTCCACTGAATCTGCTCAGCTGTCACTTGCAGTTTTTCATGCTTTTGAATGAAACTTCTGATGAAAACAGTTTGGTCTTCCCCTTCACTAGTCTAGGGGAAGAAAACAGCTGGCATTTAAAATGCGTGTTCTTGATTATGTGGTTGGCTGAAAAGCACACATTCCAAAGTTTAAAAAGATGGACACTACGCTGTCACTGAAAAATACTTACTCTGCACACAGTATGTCAATATAAAGAGTAAAATTAAGTGCATTCAGGGAATGAAAAGTAAATAAAACTTTTTTTTCTTCCTGAGAAAATGGCACACAATAGTATAAAATTTATACATAGAAAAGCAGAAAATAGGCAAACCCTTTTTACATTTTTCTGGCATTTTATGCATTATGCACCTCCAAAACAACAGGCAATTATTGAGCACCTGTCATTGTAGCATTCCTGGGAAAGCACACACACCATAATGCCAGATCCAATCCAGTCTTGTCATGTTACTGGAGAGTAAATGAGGAAACTGGTCACACAATCTATTTGGAATTTTGTCCTTGGAAACTTAACAAGTGACTTTGTATCTCTATGTCCGTAACTCATTGATAAGTCCATATAGCAGTCCATCAAGGGCAAAGAAGAGAAACCAAAATGAAGGTGTCTGCCTGTCTTCTAAGAGAGAGGAGCAAATTGGGCCTTGCAGCTAGCACAGAGCTGATGGTACTACTTGCCATGTACTTCACTTGGTTAAATTAATTTTCACTGTATTAATGTGTGAGGTAAATAAATGTCTCATGTCTATATGTTTCTATGCACATCCTTAGAGAGGCAGCCACTTAGCCTAGCTGGAATGATTTCTCATCCTCAGAAATCTTGAGGTTATGGCTGGGTCAAGCTCATTATAATATATACCTGGGATTTGGATCTAAGACCCAAAGAAGCCCAGATGCAAAAAATCATAAACCAGATAGGCTGCTCTCCAACTTACTGCACCCACATCTGTTAAGATGGGTTCAGCACACTGGGAATTCAGGGGTCCAATGGGAGCTGGCCACATATGCATCAGTCAGGATGATTTTAGTCACAAATGTGTTTTTAAATAAAACTAATTCTGGCTTAAACCAAAGGAAAAATATATAAAGATATAATTGTGTGTATATATAGTATATATATGTATATAAAACCATGTTACCTCAGGATTTTTTCCATAAGAAATGGAAAAGTTATATGTATATATAACTTTTGTATTATATCTATGTATATAAATTATATATATGTAACAAAAAGAAATGTTACATATATATAATTTACATATAAAATACATAAAATTTGTCTACATAAGATGTATATAAAATATTGTTATATACATATCATCTTATTTATATGTATATATAAAATATCATGTAGTAAGAAATCCTGAGGTCAGTTGGTTTTGGTTCTAGGGCTGAGGAATTCAGGAACTCAAGGACCATTCTTCCTGTCCTTCAGTCTTTCTATCATTCAATTAGGCCAATATTGTTAGGATGACTTTGTCCTCAGCTGGTGCCCATCCTGGTTATGAGATGGCTGCCATAGTTCCTGGCACAAAAGCAATGACCAGTGGACTGAACAAGAATGTCTCTTCCTGTGTGATTCTTTTTAAGAGCGTGGAAACACTCCCTAAACTCCCCCAAGTAGTTCTCTCCCACTTCCCTCCCCTTGGTCAGAACTGTGTCAAAGACCTAGATAAGCCTCACTGGCAAGAGAATAAGCAATGAAGCGGTTTTAGATAGCAATATAGGTTAGGTTATGCTATGGTAACAACAACAACAAACCCAAATCTCAGGGACTTAAAGCAACACAGACTGCTTCTTCACTTACTCAGACGGCTTATGGGTCTGGGGTACTGTCCCAGGCTGCTGCCCAGTCTTCTCCACAGTGACCCATGTTCCCACAGTTGCCATAGTCTGGGAGGACAGGCAGTGGGTCAAATGCTTGTGCCAGAAGTGATGATATGCATGGTTCTGTTCATGTTTCATGGGCTAGAACATTTCCTACGTTGTGTGGACATATCTCACTTCAAGGAGGCACTTAGGTATAATTCTCAGGTGTGCCTGGATGGAGAGGGGAACAAAAATCTGCAAGATCAATCATTGTTATAGAGACTGGTTTTTAGGGAACTATCAAAGTGGGTTAGAATTATTTATAATAGTCTCCTACTTTGTTCTTTCAAAAAAAAATAGCTCATCAGAGCTTATCCTGGGAGTGCTAATTGTTGACCTGTAAATAATGCATAAGCTACATTTTTTGGATTCTGTATATACCCTGAACTCTCATTATTTCCAAATTCTCCACACCTCTGATTTTTATCCTTTCTCTTTTTACTTCCCACTAGGGTTCACACCTCCAGGAATGGACAGATCCTCTCCAGATAACAGCCCAGTGCACGGGATGTTACGTCAGCCATCCATCACGACTGGGGTCAACATCCCCATCATCACTGAATTAGGTAGGGGTAAATGTCGGCCTTGGGCAGACTTTCTGGTTCTCTTTTCCAATCATGTCGGATATGAGGAGGTTGGCCTGTTTTTTAGCTCCTTCAACATAGTAAACTCTAGTGGGGTTTGATTAGAAGGAGATTGAAGAAAGGCATGCACAGAAATATTGGATTACCAAAGGGAAAACTGATCTAGCTTTCCTCTGAGATGAATAGACAGTTCCCTTCATTCTGGTCACGGCTTCCAAGGAGTATGAGACGAGGATTCAAAACTGGGGCATAAAGTAGGGAAGGGGGAGGAAGGGAGGAAAGGCATAGTCCAAGGACTCTTGGTAATTTTCACTGAAGTACCTCTGGACAGCTCCTATAATTTACCCTCCACTGAGGTAAAAAGATTCAGCTCTCACTCAGCCAACCTCATTTTGAGAAGTGGAGAGAAGCATCGAGCTAGTGACTCTACACTTAATCTACCCTAAGAGAACTGCTCAGACAAAGGTCATTTTCAGTGAATGCCACTTGGGTCCAAAAAAATGATGGGGTTTTGAGGACCGTGATGGTTGGAATTCAACTTTTAACCTGGCCACGACACTCCCTGCTTCTACTTATGAATTTGCACAACTGCCAAGTGGTCTCTACCACCACCCCCCCAAGACAAATATTACCTACCTGAGATCCAGGTCTTGGGTGTCTTTACTTTAGAATGTTTCCTCTGTTACTCCCTCACTCTTTTCTTTTTCTGTACTTTCCTCCACTCCCTTTCCCCAACCCTTAAATGCTGTATCCAATTAGCTAAACCTGGCAAGTTGCCTTTGGTATCAGTCAATCAGGAAAAAAACAGTGGGACGCACATTCTAATGATAACTGAACTGGGTAAGAAGCACTGTTTTCCTTCACATCAGTATCTCCTTTTGTTCTGTTGTTGGTGTTTCCAACCATCATCAGCTTGTTTTTTATTTCACCGGCTGTAACAGAACGGCTACCCCATGGCACTGCTTTGAATGTGTTTTATTTGTGGCTCTGGTTGGAATCGACTGTCTTGTTCTGGCCTTTCTTAATGATTTTTTTTCCCCACACAGCATCAGTAAACCTTTGATCACACCCATCTGACCTGGCAGTTGTTTTCAAAGCATCTTTTCTCTAATTCATTTTCTTTGGCCTGGGCCCTTTTTTTTTCTTTTCCATGTGTCCCCCTGCTCTCCCGCCTTCTCCCTTATATTCCTCTTCCAACACACTGTCAGTTTGACTGACATGTCTTCACAGCTCTCAGAGGAAGCCAAAGGAGAAATATAAAAATTTTAAGATAAGAAACATAAGATGGTGCCTTCCCTCCAGCTGTTTATTTTCCTTTATTCTGACTTTATTTGCCTTATTTTTTTGTACTAGGCCCTTTTTCAGAAGCTCTGGTTCTGAAGCCATAAAAGCAACCGGCTCCTAGAGGACCTTTTCTTTCCAAAGTCAGATTTCAGGAAGGGTGCCAAGGATGAGGTTAGCAGCCACTGGGACACATCCCTGAGCTCTGACCCCCACCCTGCTGGCTCAGAGCCTTCTTGGGGACATTTGGAGTGGACTCATCAGGAAGATGAAGGGCTCGGTCATGACTGCATTTGTCAAGCCCTTCCACGATTCCCCACAACTTGGTTAATAACTCCATGAAAGGCACCCATCAGCAGCAGGTCTCAGACCTGGGGATTGATCTTCTAAATAGAGACAGTGAAAGTGCTGCTTGACGGAGGGGTGGATAGAGAAGTAGGGAGCACTTGCCTTCCAATGACTCACAAATGAAACTAACATGCCATTTTCTAGGCCCCAAAATATATTTCAAAATAAGAGAGCAGCTTTTAACACAGTAATCTTGCTTGCGAGGTGTCTAGAAACTGAGGAATAAATTGTCCACCACTCAGCACTGCATTATTGTAGACGTAGCTATTTATCAGGACAGATTCACTCAGGTCAAGGAGTAGCACACTATTTTTTGTTTCCAGCAGTAGAAGAGGTGTCTTTTTCATGTTTAGTGAAGTTGGCTAAAAGCCTAGGTTTCGGGACTACTCTCCCGAGAACCTTAGTGTTGTAGGAGACCCCGGGAGCTTGTGCAGCCCAGACCTCTGGTTGAAAAATCCATTCTAACGTCTCCATCTCAAGAATGTTCAGAAGCATTTCAGAATCATCAGTGCCAGGAATTTCTTTTTCTGCCTGGGATCTGTGTGCTGCCAGCTAGCTAAGATATCTTGATTAGTAGAAGAGAAAAGAAGAGGCTTGGTGCCCCAAATCAGAGGCAACAATTCAGGCATTTGACGAGCATCCTGGGATCTCTTGAAGTTTCTGCTCCTCATCAGAGGGTCATGTCTTCAATTATGGAAGCTAATATCTTCCACTAGCTCAGAGAACCTTCCATGTTCCTGTGTGTTCCCATCACCTTTACCTTCTGTCTGAAGCCCATTTTTTCTAGAGGTCAGACCATCTTTGGCAATCATACCGTTGTCCTCTGACTGCATCCCCTCCCTGTGTTCCTGCAAATATTTACTATTTACCTACTATATGTTCTGAGATGTATTCTGTATTATGCCAAGTGAGTAAAATGCCTTTTGAAAATCACAGAGGATGCTGAGGTCGAATAGTTCTTTTAAACTGTAGTATATTCCAGTCTTCATCTGTTTGGAGAGTCCCAATGGAGGTCTGTGGGTCAAAGACCCCCTAGAAGTCCCATAAGAAGAAAAATCTTTAAAGGTGTTAAACCGGCCTGTTTCCCAGTTGTATTTGACCTCATACATATTGGGGTGATTGTTTTAATCACCTCTTAGCACCCAATAATGACTGCTCTGTGAAGTAGGGTTAGGGTAACACACAGCACACAGGGTCTTCACTGGGTGAAGACTGAGTGACCCCGAACATCACACAGGGTCTTCACTGAACCCTGGCTGGTGCCCTGGAGTTCGTTCCCAATGACTCAGATCCCTAACTCACTGAAAATCTAGAGTTATCTCTCCCTAGTTGGGGCTACTTCCCCTCGAAGTCTAGTACCAACCCTTCCTCATCATCTTGAAAAAGGGTCACAAATGCTTCTCATCTTGGAGTGTCAGTGCACAGGGCTTCCTTGGCTATTACAAATTATTAAAACCACATCCTCTGCATGTTGGTCTGATTCACATTTTCTGATTCACAAAGCAGGAAGACTAAACTGTGGCCAACAGCATGCTTTTGGGTAAGTGGATGGAGGAGGGGAAAGATACAAGTTGATCCTAGTAAGATCCATGAGGATGGCTTTATGGGCTTCTGAGAGGGGTGGAAGGAGGCTGGGAATTTCTATAATGTAGTGGGTGCACAGAACGTTTAATGTCAGGAAGGCAATCCTGAGAGCAGCTAACATCAAGTGCAGGGCCAGGCTCACCAAGCAAAATCTCATAGGAGTGTCCTGACAACCTCACGAGAGCTGCTGTTATCTCCCCCGTCTTACAGAGAGAGAGAAACTAAAGTGTGCAGTGATGAAGAACTTTGTCCAAGGGAGTTAGTGTCAGATCCTGCATTTTGCACTTTCACCCTCCAGCCTGTGATGCAAGTGCTGCTGCAACAGTTGGGGGGACCCAGACGTGATAAACTTTGGAAGAACAGAGCAAAGATTTCTCCCCATTAGAATCTTTCTCTAGGGAAAGTGTCATTTAAAAATAATTCCATGTCTAGCTTTTTACCCTACTATCATTTATTCTGCCTCACATAATAAACAAACAAAAGTTAGAAAAAATGTTATCCAAAAAGTTACTTTTCAAAAAAACAATTAAAACAATAACTCTAGGAAAGAGAATTAGCTGCTGATACATTTAGAAGGGGATCAGAAAAAAGGGAACCTCATCTATTCTTTTTCTAAAAGCATGATAATTATTCCAGAAATCATGAGCACTTATTTTCCCCCAACCACACACTTCCCCCACCCATTACTTGCTCTGCAAAGCTGATTCTTTCTGAAGTCAAGAACAGAATGGAAATTAATTTGTCATTTCATTTTTAATAAGTTAAAGACATCTCAGTGATACAGTCAATCAGTCTGCACATGTGTGCCAGAGCAGTCATTGAGGAATCCTCAGATGGAAACAAAACACAGCATCAAATGTTGCATCTGCTTAAGGTAAAGTGTAGAAAAGACTGAGCTATTCAGAAGAGGAAAGGGAGAACGTGGGCACCTTGGGATGCAGAGCAAGTCTTTGTCAGCAAACAGCTGGGAAACATCCCAAATGGGGTCACCTTTCTAATAACCAGAGCCTGTTGGGTGTGGGCCCAGAATTAGGGCTGGTGACACCACCACTCCCCAGGCCAATCCTCAGGCAGGGTGTGGGCTGTGCCTGTGGGTGAATTCCTTGTTCTTTGCCTCTGCTGTGCTCCCAGTCAGTTGCTCTTCACTCTCGATAAATTGCTTTCTTTTCCTTGTGGCTAAACCAGCATGGCTAATCGTGGCTACTCATCCTTGAAATATGTCCATCTCTCAAAGGACTTGGCTACCAAAAAAACACTTCAGGGTGTTTTTCGGGGTCATGATTCTAAAAGTATACCAAAGGACTGACCAGCACTGTCTCCTAGTCCTCCCGCAGCCTGCCATGGGGCAAGCCTGCTTGAAGTTATTGCTCTCCGGGCCTGGGAAACTTGAGTAATCACATAGGAGCAGTCCATTGAGTCCCACTGACCCCCGCCCCCAGATCCATCCCCTGCTTCTCCCATGCTTTTCTCTCCTTTCCAGTGACTTCAGTGTTTCTTCTAAACCAGCAGCCTGCTCTTTCTCTGGCTTTGCTGCCTGTGTTTGGTATTTTGAGCTAATTCTTATTTTATGCTTTTTCTAGTGAATGATACTAATGTTCAGTTTTTGGACCAAGACGATGACGATGACCCCGACACAGAACTGTACCTCACGCAGCCGTTTGCATGCGGGACAGCATTTGCCGTCAGCGTCCTGGACTCGCTCATGAGTGCGGTGAGTGGGTGCAGGATGGGGAGTGGAGCTCCTCCAACCTCCTACAGCAGAGGCACGGGGCTGGAGTTTGGGCTACAGTGAAGGGTGTGACCATGCAAAGCTCATGGTCTGGAAGAGGATACCAATGTGCATCAAACAATCATGCAAATAAACATTGGATTATAAATTCTTAAAGGTGCAAGGAAGGCTGTGGATAAATATAAGTGAGTACTTGACCTGGTCTCTGGATCAGAGGGAGATTCCATAAAAACATCATACACATTTTATGTCAAAACCTGAGCACTAAAGAGGGCAGATTTTGTGGAGAAAAGCATCCCTGGAAGAAGGAAAGCAAATGTAAAGGCCTGTGGGGGTAGAACCTGAGAGTCTGAAGGAAGCTGGACAAAGCCTGTGTGGCTGGGCCTGAGTGAGAGAGGGAAAAGCGGGGAGGAGGCAAGGTTGGACCCGCAAGACCTCGGACACATTTTCATGGTTTCGGTCTTTTTCTTTAGAGCAATGAGGAGGCATCAAAGGGTTCTGAGCTGGAAAGTGTTGTGATCAGGTTTATGTTCTAGAAGGACTGCCTCGGCTGGGGTGTGAAGGACGGTTCCGGAGGCCAGACGACAGCCGGAAGTCTGAGTAAGAGGCTCTCTAGCTCAGACTAGGATAGAGCTGCACAGCAGGAGGGAGGTGGATGGATTTGTGTGGCATTTGTCCGTAAAATCGAACAGACTTGGGAATAGATTGTGTATGAACCAAAGGTGAAAGACAACAAAGTTTCAAAGGGGACTCTAGGTTGCTGCCAGTCACTGAGACATAAGTCTTGGGAGAGGACCAGACATGAGGGCCAGGCCTGGCCTGTTCTTTGCTGCAGGGAAGGACTTGGGTGGTAGCCAAAGGATGAAAAGCATCTTTGATTTCTTCTGTAACTTGATGTGCATTTCTGTTTCACTTTTGATACCAAAACCAAAGAACAATTAAAAAGTAGCCCCCAGTTTAACAGAGCCATCCTGAACTATAAAAGGCAAAAGCAGACACTAGAATGGGTCATAACCTGGGGATTGTGATGTGTTCCTACTGAGTGTCTGTATTTATTATATAGAAAAGCCTCTTGATTTTGGAATTTTCAAGTTCACAACTTTCAAAAATATAGACATAGGCTGGATAAATACTGACTTTTGGAGAATCCATGAAAAAGAGTTTTATTGACCACATTAAAGTCATAAACATAGCTCAGTGAGTTTTATACACATACATTTCTTAAAGAGCTTCAGAAGACTATTCTCCTGAATGTGTTAAACAACAATTGATATGCTAATTATGCATTATTCTCATCTATTCATTAAAGAAAATCCCAAAAGGACTTCTATTTGAAGAAAGAAAAAACATAAAGCTTTTTAAGACTAATTTAGGTTATTCTGTATTCCTGAATGTAGTCCAACTACAAGTATATCTTAGTTAAAAATCGGAATTATGGATTTAAAAATAATTAGGAAACAACATTCATCTTAATTAACGCTAACTGGGCTCTGTGCCATAACCATTTCTTCCCAAGCCAAGAAGGAAAGGCAATGGGTCCCTAAGGAAGGGTTCTTTTGGTTTCCCAGGTCTTGTGATCTTCCTGATGGCCTGAGGATGCTGAGCCTGACCTTTCTACCTGCTAGAGATGCAGGGCTCAGTTTGGGCAAACTCCTCAACAAGGCTTAAAGGAATGATAAAAGCTAGAGGATATCTTGTTACCCTGACATATTTTTTAAAATGGTCCTTAGAGTCTCCAAATTCAGTTTCCAACAGATTTCTGTAATTTATGTCTTTAAAAATTTCACTTTACTTCTGATCCTAATCAGAGAGATTGCAGAAGGCTCTTCTCACTAAGAGATTATTAAACTGTTTATAGTACAATTTTCAGAATTGCAAATACATTATTAAATTTTTAACTGAAATTTATAAAATTATTTATGTTTGCACATATCAGGCATTCAGTATATTTCAGGCAGAACCAACTACATAATTTTTAAGGTCACTTTTTCATAAATTATGAAGAATTTTGAAATGGTAGCAGCTGAGTAGTAAACCAAGTAAGGGGTCCTTCTGAGCATGGGCCCTGGGCGACTGCATAGGCCACACACCCATGAAGCCAGCCCTGGTTCCAAGGAATAAAACTGGTTTTGAGCACCAGAGAATGTCAGCTCTCTAGGGCCAATGGGATACCTAGTGGCCATGGGTGGAAGGCTGGGTGGGCACACCTGGATTTGAGTTGCACAGCTGTCTGCAGTAGCATGAGGGAGTCAGCTCTTGGAAACTCAGATGAGAAATCAAAGTAACTTGGTTTGAATTTTTTTAAAGCCATCTCTAATCTCCTTTGAAATGTAACCAAAATATTTGGGGGAGGATAGCTAGGGCATGTGTAGATACAAGTCTGTGTGCAGCATGTCTTCTGAATTCCAGCCTGGGAGAAAAGAGTATCAGAAATCTGGTAACTGTCATTATAATTATCATCATCAGCAACATTCATTGAGGGCCTGGAACTGTGAGAGGCACTTCAGCTATAGTATCTGATCTTTTGGGAAATAATGTGAATAAAGTTAGTCTAAGTATTGAAGCAAGACATATATTTAACTGATCCACTGATAGTAACTTTTCAAATCTTTAACCAAAATGCTTATCCAATTCCAGACCTTGTTATCATTGCCAGGATGAGCAAGTTTCACAGTGAAGTCTTGAACTGGGTCTGGTTCAACAGATCCAATTGGATCTACACCTTCTGATAAAATCTTGCACACTATTTCTTTGCAATCCCCAACCCTAAATTTACTTAATAAAAAAGGAGGCAGTCAAGGACCAAGGCAGTAATTAGGAGGAACTAAAAGAGGGGCAGAAATATAAACTGAGAAAGTGAGACTCCTCCAAGCAGCAGGAGCCAGCGGTGAGCTTCCATCTCAGGCCTTCACTTACAAGCAACATCACAACATCCACACACACACGCCTCTTTAGATGTTGATGATCTCCTCTTTCTAGCACTCCTTCCAGAATTGCCATTTAATCATGTGTCTAAACATTCCCTGAACATTGTCCTTTATAACTCAACTCCTGCTGCTTACTGCTTCATCTGTTAAAAAAAATAATGTTTTGATTCATCACAGGCAATCCTGGAACAGATAGAGATGTTTCCAGCATGGCCTCATGGCTTTCTCCTGCAAATCAACAGCAGAAACACGTGACAAGAGGGAATAATTGTGCTTATGGGTATATGCCTCTAAGAAGATCACAACTAAACAATGTGTTTTAAAGAATACTGGCTTGCTGCTCTCTCTCTCTCACACACACACAACAATGAAAAAAAAAAAGCCTCTCTGTAGTTAGAGCTGAAGCAAGCACCTGAGGATTCAGATTTCTCTCCACACAACTATCACGTCCCCCTACCCTCACCTTCAATTTAAGTTCCACTGGGACCCTCCCTAGAAAGAGCAGTCTCAGACTCAAGAGCCAAACTGCTTGGATGCAGATCCCAGCATCACCGTTTACTGTCTCTGTTACCTTATCCTCTCTGTGCCTCGGTATTCTTACCTTTAAAATGGGGTGATCATAGTACCTACATCATAGGGTCATTGAGATAACTAAATGAGTTAAGATTGTAAAGTGATTAGTGCAGAACTTAGCACATGACAAGCTCTGTATGTACTTATTGTTATTAATTTTAATATCAATTTTAATCAATTAATCATTTTTGGGCACTTACTAAATGCTAGGCACTCTTTTCCATGCTGGGGATTTGGCAGTGAAGAAGACAAATGAAGACCCTGCCCTCATGTTGTTTGAACTTTCATTCCAGTGGGCAGTAGCTATGTAGGTAATAGTAACTATGTAAGTGAATGAAGACTGCCAAGTGGGGATAGCTGATCTGAAGCATGTGACGTAGTACGAATGGGTAAGGAGACCTGTCACAGCTGAAGTGATCAGAGTCAAGCTGTCTCAGGCAGTAACTTTGAAACTGACACTGAAAAATCAGAAGAAGAGATGAGGGTGACGAGCTTTCCCAGACGAAAGAAAGAGCAAGGGCTGGAAAGCAGTGCTGAGCTGGTTTTTTTCTGAGGAAGTAGGTGAAGACCATTGTGGTTGGAACATGGTAGATATGAGAGAGGGACATACAAGAAGCAGTCAGACAGGCAAGGCCATCAGCCACTCCATGTATTCCGTGTTCAAAGATCACACCTGGTCAAGTTTTAAGTCTGAGCTTAGACACTTCAGTCTTGCTTAGAGGATGCACCTTCTTTTGGACACTGCCAGCATCCTTATGATGCCACTGGCAAATGTGACCTTGAGAAGGTGGATGAACATGATTTACCCTCTTAATTGTCCTTGCATTAAAGGCCGAACCCCTGCACTGTGTTATAGAGTGGACCAAGTTCTCAGTTAGCCCATGCTAAGCCAGTGCCATGTGAGGTAAGGTAATAAACACATTACTCCTCCATCCCAAGCACAGAGCCAGCATCGGCGTCAGCGTGGCAAACAGCACTACCTTCTGTGGGACTCAGAATATGCCACTGCTGTCACATCAGGCCAGACCCAGCGTTGAAAAAAATCAAATAGTTCTCATGCCTCATGAAAGAAAATACTAAAAATAAAAATCTACACCATGAAAACTAGGAAATATAAAAAATGGCAGCTATGACATGGAAAATGACAATTTTAGAGCAATTATAAACGAAAGGCAAAGTGCCATTAAAGTTAAGGCAATGTTATTAAAAGATGTGTTAATTTTCAGTTAAATTTTCTATAAAAGACCAATTAGTTTAAAAGGCTTGACAGCATTAACTGTGAAACATAAGCTCTGGTAATTATACTTTAAAAAAATAAAAAGAGGAAGACACTCCGGAGAGTTGAAGACAAACCGTGCAGAGGGGCGTCTACAGAGCAGACTAGATGGCGCTGCAGACTCGGGGTTCCTGTTGCAGGTAGTTGGTCCTTTCCCAGTGTTTTTTTTCAGTTTCCTCAGTGCCTCCTGCTGTACTTACAGGATCAGAGAATCATGAAAATTCGGAGGCCAAGGGGATCCCATGTGTGATGTTGGCCAGCTCTCTGGTATTAGAGATGAGAACACAGAGGCACAGGGAAAAGGGAATTTTCTAAATTAGTTGCATGGTTAGTCGGTTGTTCTTTTTATAAGCTACCATTTATTGAGTATTCATCATGTATCAAGTTACCCAAAGTATCTCATTTAACTCTATCCTATAAGATGGGTTTGGTATTTTGAGGGGTCTGTTCTTCTTAATATTCCTGTTATATGCAGGAAGAATCCGAGGCACAGAAAAAAAAACCCAAAAAGTTAGCAACTTTTCCATTGTTATAGCTATTGAACGACAAAGCGGGGGTTTAAAACCATGCTAGCTGAATTCTGAAGTCTGTACATCAGGAGTGCCATGTTGCCTTACTTAGAAAAAAGGCTTCCCTGACCTTGCTGGTGGGAAGAGGGATGCCCATGCTCCTTAGACCACTCAGGTCTTCTGATTCCAAGCACAGACCAGGACCCTAACTGAGTTTTCATAAGCTCCTCTATGTCCATTTGACACAGCAAGTGCCATAGCAAAGGGCTTTGTCCAAAGCATCCCTGGAGACTAGTCTTGCCAGGGTTGGAGGTTCCATGCAAGAGCCCCTCACAAGGCTTCTAGCACAGGTGTGGAGAGCACGCCATGGGAAGGTCCAGAGAAGACTATGAGTACAAACACATAGGAGGCAAAGGATCACACACACATATTACAGTCCGCCCTTTAGAATTGTTTTCAATTCTAGCATTTCTGTTAACCCAGAAAAGAGACTTGTGGACAAGATGTTTTAGCTGGCACACACTCCACATGAATAAATAGTCTTTGACAATTGGCCTTTGAAGTCCCAGCACTAGATTCACTGCATGATTCTGAAATGGCCACTTCCTGTGCAGAAAGCCCTGGATTTAGTGCTTAATTTCAGGCCACTGTGTGCTCTGTGAGTGACAACATAAAACAATTTGTGACTTCCAATGTCACCATTGGACATCCTTTTTCATGGGATCACTGTTTTTCCACCAAGGTACTAAGATCACAAGAGACCTTGACACACGCTCAGAGCACACCCATGTGCAATGCTCAAAGTAGGTCTCTGCAGATGAATACTGAGGCATCAAAATAGGAGCCAGAGTGCTCTGCAGACAGAAAGTCATCATTGTCCCCTCCTGCAGCACATGGTGCTGCCCACAGCGCTGCACTTCGATGCCCCCGTGGAGACCTGGAGGGGCGAGATCTGGAATACATACAGTGCCAGAGAAGAGGACAGAGAATTGGGTCCAGAGTTCTGTTCCAGAGATATACAGACACCTGTGAAACCCTGCAGCCCACCCTGAAATTATCCTCATTGAAGACAATTTTGAAAGTGACACACTTTTTGAATAGCACACATTATAAGCCAAACCAAGAGCCAGGGATTAGAAGGTGCTCAATATATGTCAGCAACTGATTGATCAAAACGATTATGCTTTTTCAGTAGGGGAAACATGTTAAGGTCAAATCCTAAAGATCTGACAAAACAGTAACCTTCTAGACTTATCATTGCAAAGCAGAACTTACAGTGTTCGTTGTTTAAACATCATTGACCGTGTTTTCATTAGAGCAGTTATTCATACTCATGTGGAAAATTTGGGAAGCAGAGAAGCACAAAAAGAAGAAAACTTAAGTGAACCATATTCCCAACATCCAAAGACAAGCATAGCTAATATTTTGTTCTATTTCCTTCCATTTGAGTAGATAAATCTGGAATCATCTAGTTTTATGTTTTGGTTTTCTCGTTTATTTTCTCAGTTAGTATTTAATCCAGAGCATTTAATCATGTCATATTCTCAGGTCTCAGGATTTGCAAAACCTCCATAGGACTTCATGAGACACCAACATACAGATGTTCTAGAATCTACTTAACCATTATCTTTGTGGGGTACTTCACTTGTTAATTTTTTGTTGTAACAATAATTGACCCCACGATAAACATTATTGCGCATAAATCTGTGAACAAGAAGCAACTTACTGTCTTGAGGTAAACGTGCTGGGTTTTTAACATTTTTCTAGCTCTTGATACACACCACCAGGTCACCCCCAGAAACAGTTGTACGCGTCACCTGACCACGACTGGTGTGCCGGTGCCATCTCACCGAGCTCCATCATTTTCCCTAGGAGGCTCTTCAGTTGTGTTTGTGACAGTTTTGAAGTATCTCAGATTTTAATTTGTGTGTAATCATGTATGCCTGTTTTGTTTTTTGCATTCATCAATAGTTTTTATGCTTAAAAAGTGCTCTCTGAACAAAAGAACTATCAGGTATTCTGAAATCAGTTAAATAGTTAGCTCTATTTTTATGAGGTTGTTTGTGGCTACATTTTTTCCCCTATTTATAACATTTATTTCCCTTTCCCCTCAGTTTTATTGAGATATAATTGACTTACAACTTTATGTAAGTTTACAGTATACAAAATAATCATTTGATATATGTATATATTGCAGAATGATTATTACAATAAGATTAATTAACATACCCATCACCTCACATAATTAGAGTTTTTTGAGGGGTGAGAAATTTAAGAATCTACTCTTTTAGCAGCTTTCACATATACGGTAACTATATGTTGCTAACTGTACTCACCACGCTACACATTACGTCCCCAGACATTACCCACACCATAGCTGACAGTTTGTGTCTTTTGACCACCTTCACCCATTTCCCTGACCCCACCCCCACCCCCACCTCCCACTCCTGCAGCCACCGATCTGTTCTGTTTCTATGAGATCAGTTTTTTTAGATTCACATGTAAGTGAGATTATATTGTATTTGTATTTCTCTGACTTATTTTACTTAGCGTAATGCTCTCAGGATTCGCCCATGTTGTTGCAAATGCAGAGTTTCCTTGGTTGAATATTCCATTCTGTTTATATACCACATTTTATTTATCCATTTATGTGTTGATTTATAGGTTGTTTTCCCTGTCTTGGATATTATAAATAATGCTGCAGTGAACATTGGGGTACAGAAAATAACTCCTCAGGGTAGTGATTTTTTTTCCATAGGACATACACGTAAGTGGAAATGCTGTATCCTATGGTAGTTCTGCTACAAGCAATTTTTGAGGCACCCCATGCTATTTTCCATAGTGGCTGCACCAAATTACATTCCCACCCACAGTACAAAGTTTTCCTTTTCTCCACACACTCACCAACACTTGTTATTTCTTATCTTGTTGACAATGGTCATTCTGACAGGTGTGAGATGACATCTCATTGTGATTGTGATTTGCATTTCCCTGATGATTAGTGATGCTGAGCGCATTTTCCTGTACCTGTTGACCATCTGTATGTCTTCGTTGGAAAAATTATTGTTCAGTTTGTTTGCACAATTTTAATCAGATTTATTTTGCTATTGAGTTGTATAAATTTCATTTACTTCCTTTTTTAGAAATTTAAAATAAATATTTTTCCACAGTAAAAAATACATAAAATAAATTGAATTATAGGAAAGAATACAAATCAATTGGGATTCTATCATCAAGTAAAACTTTAGAGTACTGAGTACAGTTGAGGTCTGTACTTTTGACATGAATTTTAGATCACTTTTTTTGGATCCTGCTCTTTTGAATATTTTAATAGTATATCATATAATTGTTACCATGCCAGTTAATAGTCTCCGGAAGCATAATATAAGTATCTGTGTGATGTAAGTCATGTAAGCCTATCTTATTTATTTATTTATTTATTTATTTAATCATTGCTATAATGTTGAAAAATTTTTTCCCAGATAGCCAGTTTTTCCTAAATAGTATGTTGAATAAATATGTCTTCCCCATGGTGTGTGATCATTTATTAGGAATGGATCAGCAAATTTTAAAGATGATGAATATCTTTTTTTTAAAAAAGATGATGAATATCTCAGGCTTTTGAAAGCCATACAGACTCCCTCAAAACTACTCAACTCTGCTATTACAGCACAAATACTTGTTAGTAAACAAATGGTCTAGGTCCCAATAAAACTTTATTTAAAAAAACAAGGGACAAATCAGATTTAGCCCAAGGGGCGAATTTGCCATCTTCTGCTATAAGACTGGTCTCATAACTACTAGGCTATGGTTGTCATTAATCCATTCTGGTTGACTGACCTTCCAATTGTTAATATTGTCTATAATGTTTAGTTTGAAATCTTCAATATTTATTATAATACATGGAAGGACAATTTTATAAGCTGTTTCTATGGGAAATTTAGCATGATTATATCAAGTTTTTAAAAAGTTCAGCTGAATCTATAATTGGGCATTTATCATACTTAAAAATTTTACTTAAAAAATATGACATTATAATGTCCAGTTTGTGTTAGGGAACATGGAAGTTCTTTCTCTCTCTTTTTTTTTCCCAAATGATCTTCTCTGTCTCTCTGTAGACTATGAGTACCTTGCTTTCTGCTGAAAAGCAGCAGCTATTCTTCCTCATGTCCAGTGACTGAGGTATTAAACACAGCTTGCAGAATAGTAGGGTCATTCTCAACACATATGACACTATACTCTCTTATTTCAAATTTTATTTCTTTTTTGTTGCAGTTATATTTGTCATAGGTTTGTTTATTTTTTCAAAGAATCATTTCTTGTATCTCTCAATTCACAAAATATCCTCTTGCTGTTTCATTAGTTGATGCATTATTATTTCATCCTTCTGCTTTTCTTAGATAGAAAGGAATAATAAAAAGTTCATTTATGCTTAGCATTATTTATTATATTTTTCATATTTAATAATAAAAACATTGAAGGCTCTGAATTTCTCTCTGTAGCTTTGGCTTTAACCTATGACATTTTAATATATTCTTTTCAAAGGTCTAATTTTAAATACTCTATATTCTAAGTTTGATTTCCATCTTGATCTATAGTTATTTAGGACACGTAAAAAAAACTTGGTAGTGTTGGGATATTTATTAATTTTTGTTAATTTAAAAATGTATACTGTGCAGCTTAACTATATCATGTATATTGAGATTTCATACTTGGGGCCTTGACCATTTTTTCATACTTATTATTTGGAAGCTATCTAAAAATGTTACCAAGTTTAATACAAATCTGCTAAAGCATGCTTATTATATCCTTAATTTAAAAAAATATTTTGGTATATTTGATTTGTGAAAGCTAGAAGCACAGTGATATTTCCCATATCACTTTCAAATATCACACTTAGTCTAAATTTATTTGACTGTAATTGTTTTCTATATTTTAGTTATATTATTTTGTCCATAAAGAAGTTATATCTTTATTGTAAATTTTAACTATCAATATAAAGCTAACTCAATAGAATATTTAAAAATTTTTCCTTGAAATACACTTTTCTATACCTTTTGTTTGTTTATTTGTTTGGTGTTACTCTTTGTCTCTGACGGTAACATTTGACTTGATTTTGGCTTTTGAACAAGTCTGAGACTATTTGCCACATTATCATTAAGATCACCTATGTTTAGTTATATCACATACAATGCTATAATTTTGCATTGTGCCTTATGTATGCTTATGTAGTTAATTGTATTTTATTATTCATCTCTGGTTATATGAACTATATTTTGTATGCTTATTTTCTTTTTTGGCGTGTAAACTATGCATTCTATTTTTTACTGTAGTTAGTGGTTACCAGTCTATAAATATAATTGAGATTGTAATTTCTAAGTGTCAATATCTAGGAAAATATAGTAGCTCTTGATTCCTCCTCCTATAGAGAAGGAGTAATTTACATGCCTTTATATCCATTTTGCTCTATTCTACCTTGTTTTTACAACTTTAAAAATAATTTAATAGTGATGTATTAACAGATAATCTTATGTTGCTTTTTTCTTTCAAGAATTGCTTTTGACATTTTCATTCATTCAGTTAACAGTTTTTTAAATTTCAAGTTTCAATATACTTTGTTAGTACTGGTAACCAGAAAGCTGATTTTTGTTTCTGAATAAAGTAAATCAGTAAATGCTTAGGTACTCAGAAATTCAAAAATATTTCTGTTGCCTTCATAAATGATTAACAATTTAACTGCATTTAGAACTTTTGAAATAATTGTGTCCTTTCAAAACTCCATTGACATTGATCTTAAATCATCTAGAGAAGTCTCTGGCTAATCTGATCTTGCATTTTAAAAAAATACAGCATTGTATCAGGTTACTTTTTTTTTCATTGTCTATACATATTGAAAGCTGCTAAAAGAGCATATTTTTTTAGCCCTGGCTGGTGTAGTTCAGTGGATTGAATATGGGCCTTTGAACCAAAGGGTCGCCAGTTCGATTCCTAGTCAGGGCACATGCCTGGGTTGCAGACCAGGTCCCCAGTAGGGGACGTGAGAGAGGCAACCACACATTGATGTTTCTCCTTCCCTTCCCCTCTCCCTGAAAGTAAATAATAAAATATTTCTAAAAAAAGAGTGACTAAAAAACCACAATAATCAAATATAGTGCACAAGGCTTGATTGCATCCTAGTTCGAAGTGAACAGTTATAGATATTTGAGAGACAACTGGAGAAACTTAAAAATAAAAATATAGCATTGTGTTAGGTTACTTTTTTCTTCATTTAATTATTTAAATCCAATATCTACCTCATACATTACAGGTATAAGTATTGGCCTGAAGCACTTTGTTCCTCAAACTTACTCATTCTGTGCTCATTTGTTTCCTTGTTTGCTTGCTCATTTTTACCTGTTTGAATTTGGTTTATAACTTTAATTTGTGAACACTTGCTATTTATCAATATAACATCTGGAAAGAGAAAAAAAATCTCTACATATTTCTCTGTGTAGTTTCAGTGAACTTAGTTTTACTTCCATCTTACTAATTGTGTGTGTGTGAATTTCAATTCTACAGCATACTGCTTCTTTATTTATTGTGATAAGAACATTTAACATGAGATCCACCCACTTAAATTTTTCAGTGTACAACACAGTATTGTTAATTACTGCTTGTTAACAAATAAACATTTGGCCATTACACGTTTAGTTACCTTTTAACTATTTTTTGACATCTTCATTGAAAGATAATTAACATCGTGCAATTCACCTATTTAAATGTAATGGCTTTTAGTATAATCACAGATATGTACAGCCATCACCATGGCCAATTTTAGAACATTTTCTTTGCTCTAAAAAGAAACCCATACCCTTTAGCTATTCCCTACTATCCCTCTGTCCCAACCCTAAGCCATTAATCTACTATCTAGCTCTGTACATTTGCCTTTTTGGACATTTTATATAAATGGAATCATATAATTATATTCTTTTGTGACTGACTTCTTTCACTTAGCAGAATGTTTTCAAGGTTCATCTGTGTTGGAGCATGTATCAGTATTTCACCCCCTTTTATGGCCAAATAATATTCATGCAAGGACATATATTTTGATTATGCTTTCACTAATTGATGGACATTTGGATAATTTTCACTTTTTGGCTATTATGAATGATGCTGCTATAAACATCCACGAACAAGTTCCATATGGCCACATGTTTTCATTTCTCTTGGGTGTATGTACAGGAGTGAAATTGGTGGGTTATATGGCAACTCTATGTTTAACCGTACGAAGAATTTCCAGACTGCTTTCCAAAAGGGCTGTGTCATTTTACATTCCCACCAGCAGTCCGTTAGTGTTCCCATTTCTCCACAGCCTCACCAGCTCTTAATATCATTTGTCTTTTTGATTATAGTCAGCCTAGTGGGTGTGGAATGGTATCTCATGTTTTTAATTTGCATTTGACTAATGACTAGTGATGGTGAGCATCTTTTCATTAGTTTGTTTATGATTTGCATATTTTTTTTTGAAGAAATGTTTATTTAAGTTTTTGTCCATTTCAAAAAGCAGGTGATTTGTCTTCATGTTGTTGAATTGGAAGATTTTGAAAGTATATTCTGGGTACTAGACCCTAATCACATGTATGATTCAGGAATATTTTCTCTCATTTTGTACATTTTCCTTTCACCCTTGGAGAGTGTCCTTTGATGCACAAAATACTTTTAATTTTGAATTTCAATTTTTCTGGGTTTTTTGCTTTTTGGGGTTTTTTTTGCTTATGTTTTAGGTGTCATATCAAAGAATCCATTTTCAAATCAAAGGTGATAAAGATTTACTCCTGTGTTTTTTCTAAGCGTCTTATAGTTTAACACTTACATTTAGGTCTGCTATCTATCCTGAGTTAATTTTTGCACATGGTGTGAGGTAGAAATCCAGCTTTATTCTTCTGCACCAGTTGTTGTAGCACCGTTTGTTTCACAGGCTACAGTCTTTCTCCAGAATGGCCTTGACACCCTTGTTCAAAATCAATTGACCACAAGGATATGAGTTTATTTCTGGATTCTCAATTTTATCCCAATGGTCCAGATGCTATCTGTATGCCAATATCACACTGTCTTGATTAAATAACTTTAGTGTGTTTTAAAATTAAGAATATGAGGCCTCCAATTTTTTTTTCAAGACTGTCTTAGCTTTGTGGTCACTTGCAATTTCATATGAATTTTAGAATCAGCTTATCCATTTCTACAAAAAATGGTCTTTGAGATTTTGATAGAGATTGCCTATTTAGTTTGTTTTGAGGCATATTGCCATCTTAATTATATTAAGTCCTTTCCATTTACTTAGATCTTCTTCAATTATTTACAGCAATATTGTAGTTTTCTGAGTACCAGTCTTGTACCTCCTTGGTTAATACTTATTACTAAGTATTTTTATTCTTTGTATTGCTTTTCTAATTGAGATAGTTTTTGTAATTTCATCCTTGTTTTATTCACTGAAAGTACACAGATGCGCAAATGATTTTTGTATATTGATTCTGTATCCTGCAAAGTTGCTGAATTATTCATTACCTATAATAGTATTTTAGTGGGTTCCCTAGGATTTATATATGGGATGGGGGAAAGTAAGTTTGCATTTGTTTGTATGAAAAGAAGACATGCAGGTTAGATTATTATAATAGCTCTATTAATTTTGTGTTCTGAGTATTCACAACTGTAAACCTACTTTAGCCCCATATTGTGTATTTAAGATTATGTTCTCAGAGAATGGAGACAGTTTTACGTATTCCTTTCTGATATGGATGCCTTTTCTTTCCTTCTTGCCTGGCTGGAACCTCCAGTGCTATGTTAAATAGAAGTGATGAAGGCCATTATTTTCCTCTTGTTTCTGATCTAAAAGGGAAAGCATCCAGTGTTTCAACATTAAATTTGATGTTAGCTATGTGTTTTTTATGCATGCGTTTTATCAGATTGAGGAAGTTCCCTTCTATTCTTAGTTTGTTGAGTGTGTTTTTCATGGAAGGGTATTGGACTCTTTTAACTATTTCTTACCACATCCATTTTAATTTCAATATTGTACATGACAATTAGGTAAATTGTATGAAGTAAGCTTTCTTATCATCTAATCTTTGATTTGTTAAAGATACTCTATATTTAAAAAATTATTGTTATTCCTAAACAAATTTTTCTTTTACTTCTTCTAATTTTGACTGATTTCCTTTATATCATAAACACTGTGGTACCCTTTTGAAAAATACTTACATTGGCTCTTTGGCTTGCTTTTCCCCCCTCTACATTTGAGCAAGTAGAGGTCTGTTCTTCAGTGTACGAGGTCATGGGTGTTCTGTTGTCCTTCTTGACTGCTGTTACACTCCCCCATCAGTCTTGATCTAGAAGGGTAATTTCAATGCAAAGGCTCTTGCCAAAGTTCTGTGTCCAGTGCTAACTCATTTAATGTGTGGCAGGGCCCAGGAGTGGTCTCCAGCTTCTAATGATAAGCTCTCTGATGGTGGGGAAGAGGATTTACTTTGGAAAACTTTGGAAATGTTTGTATATGTGCCCTGAGCCTACTCGAGAGTGCCTCTGGTGGTCTGCCCCAGTGCTGCAGCCACATCCCAGGTTGTAGTGCCCCATGACCCTCATGGAGCCATTCCTGAGTCTCAGTGGGGCATTAGATTGGAGGCAGACTGACAAGTGCAGACTCAAGGATGAAATGAATGGCCTTGCTTTCCACCCCATGCCCCACAAAAAAATGTAAAAGATTTGTATAAAGAGAAGGTTGGGAATGAGCTGACTGCTCCTGTCATCATCAAAAGACCCAGGTCTCTGATGTTAGGCCAAAAGTATTTATCAGTGCTTCCCATGCACACTTTTCTAAGTGCTTCACATGTATTAGTTATACAGTCCTTATAACCACTGTATTATTACTCTCTTATCATGAAACTGAGATGATGAAACTGAGGCACAAAAGTGATAATAACTTTCTAAGGTCATGTAGCTACTAAGTGTGAGAGCAGCATTTAAACCCATAGTCTGAACCTTCTCCTTTAACCACTCTGCATATATCTATCTATCCATCTATCATCTATCAATCTAGTTATCTATCTAGTCACATGACAGATATAAATATACACCATTACACACACACACACACACCAGCAACATTTTCTCCTTTACTCATCCTCGTTCTGCCTCTGCCCTGCACAGGTGCGCTCTGATAGAGTATACACTTTCTTATGGTCAGACTGGTTCTGAATAACACTTCTAGTTTCCTTGCTCTTAGAATTCTGTGTCACTTGAATATTATTTGAATATTTCAATGAGGAAATGAACTCAGCCCCACTAGCTCTCATATGAACTGGGAAGTCCTCATGGAATTCTTTGCATATAAACTTGATTTTAATGACTGTGCTTAGTTTACCGATGAGAAAATCAAAGCCCAGATTAGGCAACTTCCCCAAGATATAGAAATAGCAATGACCAAGCAAGATGAGAACCAAACCTTAGCCAATTTGTTCCCCACTCAATTTAGCCAGGTAAACTGTCTTAGAAACTGCTGAAGTAAAAATGAAGCTGTCTTTCCTAACCTGCTCCCAAAGGTCCATACATCCTCAAAAGCCACAGGCAATATTTGGTTGGATTTTAGCTTGTTTGATTTCTTCTTACATGGGAGAATGGAATGCAGACCCTTAACTGAGATTTTTTCCAAATTAGGCTGGGTAACAGATGTCTTTTTGAGCTCTGTCACTGGACATCCTATTAATTTTTTTAAAACTCCCATTGTTTTACTCTTGACAGACATGTTACATGTCAGATGTGAGACAAATATACACGTAGAGGAAGCTTCCCTAATAAGCTGAGTTTGCCTCTGACTCCTGAGGTTATATAAAAAACAGAACCAAAAGTGCACACACCAGGACATGCACCTCATCATAAATTTTTCTGGCATATTTAATTGACTTCTGGGTAGGACAGTATCAAAGCCTGTGTGATAAGTTGTTGAGCCTGTGGCCTTAATGATGCCCTTGGTGTCTCCTTTCAACACAGAAGTTTTGCCATTGTGGCTTCCAGGCACATGGGTGACAGGGCCTCAGGGGCAGCTTTTCTGGAGTCAGCAGCCTGGGCAGGCCTGCATTTTATTACACATGTAAGCAGTATGTACATCCTGGGTAACATCAATTATGATAAACACCAACAATTTGGACTTAGCCCTTTAATAAAAGTCCTTTGGATTGAGTTTTAAAAGTCAGGCTCTTGTGGCAAAACCAAGTAAGAGAGAAAAGAATGGAATAATTGGAGGCTGCTGTCTTTTCACTTCCCACATAAAATTATTTGAAGAGACAGGCCAGAACTTTAAACAGGAATACCAAGAAAAGTTGTAATTTGGATGTCGGTTGTCGTGACTTTAGGGTATGTGCTTAAAGGACTCCCCCCCCATCTTTCTGTCTCTTCCCAGACATACTTCAATGACAACATCCTTACCCTGATACGGACCCTGGTGACCGGAGGAGCCACACCGGAGCTCGAGGCTCTGATTGCAGAGGAGAACGCTCTTCGCGGGGGTTACAGCACCCCCCAGACGCTGGCCAATAGGGACCGCTGCCGAGTGGCCCAGTTAGCACTGCTGGATGGGCCCTTTGCGGACCTGGGGGTGAGTGCACTGCACAGAGGCTACCTGAGCCTGCTGTTTGGACCGAATGAACTAGGTGCCAGACAGTGACAAACTAAGCATCTGTCTTTTCTACCTTCTAAAGTAAATAACTATAAGAGGTAGTATTTATCAGGTACATGCTCTACATGTAAACATTCATTTTGATGCTCATGGCAGTCCTTTGATGTAGGTTCTACTATCAGACACTCTAAGGAAACGGAGGCTCAAAGAGACTGAAGACTGGCTCTGTTAGGAATTGTATCAGGAGCCCTGGCTTCCAAGCCTGTGGCTTACTCCCCTTGGGTATCTTCTACCAAGAGATAGAAGATAGCAAGTGATTCCAACATGCAGTCAAATCTGGGAACATTTTCTACAGGGTCTTAGCATAGCTCCAGGCTGCTTAACCCCAAATGCACATTAATGGCCCAGGAGGAGCTTTTGCAGTTCACAGATGGCCATGGGCAGCCTCCAGGTTTCTGAGATTTTGTGTCTGGGTAGGACCCAGGCACTGGTGGTTTTCAAAGCACCACCAGTAAGTATATGCATCTACTACCACTGGCCACACAATAATATCTCATGCAGATCTTTTTAATGTCTCTCATTCCTGATCCAGGTCTTTTAATTTCTGAGTCTGGAATCAGTCACTCTCTTCCATGCCTCCCTGCCCCAGAGGTGACCAATGCCTCCCTTTGGGTTCCATTCACCAGCTTGATTCAAGCACCTTGACAGAAGTGTGCAGTCTTGACCCTTGACCCTATTCCCAGCCCTACTCCAGGGATTAGTTCAAGGGATGGAGCCACAAGTCTTAGAATCCAATAACCCTATTGCACAAACAATAGTATTGCTCGGGTACTTTCTCCATTTCTTCTGAAGCTGTGATACTAACTTGCTCCATATTTTAGTTTGGTTATGGGCAGGGATGTATGTTAGACTGGGCTTTTGTGAAAGGCAGCTTCTGAAACTAGCGGCTCTTTTAACTATCACTTAATATATCATTTTAAGGACCAAGACTTGAATCAATGGTAAGATTTGTCTCTGCTTTTATTCTCTAATATGCCTGCATGGAAATCCCAAAGACAGGATAGACAAATACAGTCACTTTATTCCCAGTGAAATCCTTCTTCAGTGCCCTTCCTATAACACCTACCTGAATCCAGCATTTCCAAGTGAACGAATTTGCGTTCACATTCCACATCAGGCTCCAGACCCTTGGAAGGTGGTTATGAACTGATTAGAACTGTGAATCCCAGTTATGCAGCCTGCAGACCTCCAGCTCCTGGGGAAAAATTTTCTCTTCCACTCTTGCCATCTCTGAGGTCTGTAAATTGTGCTTTTCACACAGTTCTTACCTGAAAGAGTCTGTCACCATAGTACCTGGTGGGGTCTTTTCTTCTCACAGCGATTTTAATTATCACTCAAGCAGTTTTGACAACACAGTTGGGTCACAGTGATTACAGCCAAGCTGGGGCTAAACATAATCACCATTTTGCAGAGCCAGTTTCTTCTGAACATGCATCTGAGACCTTCAAGCTTTACACCTTCATTTAAAGTGAGGGAGAAGTGCAGTCTCCTCAGAGCTCTCATTGCTACCGATGGAAAACTACAGAGAACCAGGGGGAAACCTCGCTATTATCTGATTCCAAAAAATATTGGGTGTAGGCTGTTAACCACACTGCTTTTTCAGCCACAGTCCTTTACAGATCCTCCAGCTCAAGAGACACCAAAACAAGCCTTCGTGAAAAGGCCCATTTCCCCCTGGACCTCTACTTCCAAGCCAATAAAAATGATGTTTCTCTGTTCTTTTGTTGTCTCCTAGGATGGTGGTTGTTATGGTGATCTGTTCTGCAAAGCTCTGAAAACATATAATATGCTTTGTTTTGGAATTTACCGGCTGAGAGATGCTCACCTCAGCACCCCCAGCCAGTGCACGAAGAGGTGAGTATGTTTCCACTCTGCTCTCCCACTGAAGTGCAGCGATATAAATGACCCTTCTGTCCCCCACGGTGAAAGCAAAGGCCTGTGCACATGCTATCAACATGCAAATTACTCTGCTCACATTCAGTTCAACACTGAGTTATCGGAAGCTTTCTTTCTTTAATTACTAATAGTAGATATAAAGTCATTGTGGGGAGAATTCAAGTTTGTAGGATAGTTCTATTACTTAATTATAAACGTTTGAATAGATGCATCTCCTCCAAACTCCAGCTACTGGGATAATTCTGTTGGTACCAAATATAGAGATATTTCATATTGGTAGTATTTAAGATAAATGATTCCTTTGCCATCCATACCTTAGATGCTTATATTTTTACTTAATACATTTTTAATTGACTCATTTACTTTGATACATTTATTTAAGAAAATTATATATTGGTACCTGAAGCATAAATAATAACAGTTTATGTTGGCTGGTTGTATTGTTCTAATATGCATCAAGATAAATTCATAGCAGCCCCAAATTAAGAGTACATCCTAGAATCATCAAAATCAGTGTGTGTACATATACCCCAGGTAACAATACTATAGAGTTGAGTGTTTCTCAGCCCTGCTTGAATATTAGAATTGCTGAGCATACTTTTAGAAAAGACCCTGATTAGTCTGACTTAACTGGTCTAGAATGAAAATAAAATGTTTTAATGCCCAGAGATTGCAGTGTATAGCCAGAGTTGAGAATAATTGCTATAGGCCGGTGGGTTCTTGAAGTTTAGTGAACATGAGGGTCACCTGCAAAGCTTATTAAAACACAAACTGCTGGACCTCATGCCCAAGTGTCTGATTCTGTACGTTTGGGGTAGGGTTGCTTAAGAATTTGCATTTTTAAGAAGTTCCCCATGATGCTGATATCTCTGTCCTAAGGACCACACTTTTGAGATCCACTGCTGTAGATTAAACTGATTTTTTTTTTTTAAGTCATGCCTGTTGTTAATCAGAGAAAGCCTGATCAAATTGAGAACAGTTAAAGCAGGACCAGGTCATAGGCAAGGAGTTGTTTTATGTCCTTCCATTTAGTAAAATCCCCACCGAAGTTGATTTTTAAAAGGTAAAGAGTGAGGAAGGTCTAAGAAGATGCTAGATTATGGTAAACAAAGATCCTGTTATGTGTGTGTAGGATTGTCAGAGCATTCTAGAATGAAAGACAACACAGTGCAGTCCATGAAACCTCCTGCATGCACTTGGGCTACTCAGGATCAGAAGTGAACTTAACATTGTATTGAAAGGGTCATGTAGATCATAGGCAGCATAGTTCGGTTTTCCCATTACCTGGCACTGATTCAGCATCTGGGATGTCAGGGCTCATGGCTGGTCTCCTCTCTTGAGTTAAACAGAAGAAGATTTCATTCAACTTGGAAAGTAATTTTTAACGCCTTGTGCCAGCACCTATAAGTCCACCTTCCAGATCTTCTGGTAGACCTGAGAAACAGACAAGTTCCTTTTGATTCAGAAAGCGGTGAAATTTCCACCCAGCCATCCTCATTCTGTGACCTCTTTGTTCTCCCCCTCCAGGTATGTCATCACCAACCCCCCATACGAGTTTGAGCTTGTGCCGACGGACCTGATCTTCTGCTTAATGCAGTTTGACCACAACGCCGGTCAGTCCCGGGCCAGCCTCTCCCATTCCTCCCACTCGTCCCAGTCCTCCAGCAAGAAGAGCTCCTCTGTTCACTCCATCCCATCCACAGCAAACCGTCCGAACCGGCCCAAGTCCCGGGAGTCCCGAGACAAACAGAAGTACGTGCAGGAAGAGCGGCTCTGATATGTGTCCACTGCCACCATGTGTGAAACTGTATCTGCCACTCATTTCCCCAGTGGGTGTTTCCAACAGTAACTTTCCCCGTTTTCCCCTGTAGTCCCCCCTTTTTTTACACATATTTGCATATGTATGATAGTGTGCATGTGGTTTTCATTTTTATTTCACCACCATAAAACCCTTGAGCACAACAGCAACTAAGCAGAAGGACCAAAAGTTATTTATGACTCTAGGGGGAAAGTAACCCAAAGGCATGCTCCAGACATAAAGAGCTCACTGCGGGAATGAGGTCACAGATTAGCAGAGTGCTTGCGACCCACATCAGTTAGGCAAAGCAAGTTGATCTAGTTAATTTAGTTGATGTAGAAGAAAAGTTCATTCTGATTTTTCAGGATTATCAGGGTGCTTTGGGTTTTGACTTTGTTGTTGTTTTCCTTTATTTTTTATATACACACAGTATATACACATGTTTATTTGAAACAAGCAACCAAAAAGGAACAAAAACATATCAAATGTTTCCACTCTCTGGGCTGCAGGATTGCAAAGCTTTTGAAAAGCTGTTGCCATTTGTGTAGATGATGATTAAGCACCTGCTTATTATAAGAGAACAACCGAGGGTTTTTTTAGCTGCTAACCAAGGGCTATAGTCCCAGAGCTGGCTTCCTTTGGGAGTTCAGAGAAACATTTCTACCCTTACTGTGGAGGAAAGAATAGTATTCCATTCGTGGATATATTAAATTCTAGTCATTTAATTTAAGTGCAAAGAGGTTTGATTGCATATTAAATTGTTATTCTGTCTCCTTATGCTGCCATATGAATAGCTATTTTTTTTTCTTTCACTTTTGACATTTGGGATGAAAAGCCATATGTATCATAAATATCAGATGTAAGTCATTAAAAACTGCCTTCCTGGGACTTTTACATCTTTTAAAAGGTGAATTACTTACCTTATGTACAGAATAAATAATGCTCAGGAAAGAGCAAGTATTTTTCCACACATTCTCAGGGGACCTTTTTACTCCCCTCTGTTTGATTAGCTAGGGCCCCCATGGCAGACAGGAGCAAGGGCTGGGCCGTGGTGCAGTGAGAGGAAGATAAACCCAGCAGCAGATCCTTTTTTGTTTTCAGGAGCTGACATGATAAATAGATTAGAATGTGGGGGGATCAAGCCATTGTTGACCCAACAAAGACAGAAGCCAGCTACCACCTTAAACTGTTGGTCCCAAAGCAGAAAGCTGGTGGGAGAATCCCTCCTCATCAATTCCTCTATCACAGCCAACTCACTTAGGCAGGTGGAGGACAGTCCGAGGGAGCCACTCCTTGTCATTTTGCATTGGGGAGGAGAAGAAGAGTATAACAGTGAGCCAAACGTATTTTGGTATAATTTTTTGTTTGTTTTCCTTCTTTCTTTTTATGAGTTAGTGAGCATGAGAGGAAAGGTAGAAAAATATCCTTTTTTCAGTATACAATTGTCAGATGTTTTATGCATGCAAATCATGCTTTAGATATTATAATAGTTATTAAAAATAGGCCCATTCCACCTTAACCAAATTCTTATATAAATGGACCAGCCCTGAGCTGGTATATGTATATTTGAAATGTTTACTTAAAAAAAATCCATCCAACAGAATAGGGGTGGAGGGGAGGAGAAAAATGTCACAGCTGTACCATCTCTAAAAAGGTGTTTTTATGGTGAACAGTTTGGGTTTAGATTTTGGATCCCCTGTCCCCCTACCAAGCATGATAGTTTTGAAGATTTGCTTGCTGTGTGAATTGACAAGCACTTTTACTGACAAAATGGTGAGGCTTAGTCAGAACCTCTGCCCCCACACCAAAGACATGGCCTGCATTATTCAAACCAGTGAAGGGGTGGGGAATAATTGTATACATGTACATTAAAAAGCCCTATGAGTAGAAGTTTTTTTTCAGATTATTTTTGTCCCTATATATTGATTTATATATTATGTATAACTACCTATCTTTTTATATATAACTATATAAATATCTCTCTATATATACACACATATGCATTTACTTGTATACATGTGTATGTGTGTGTATATATATGTATACACACACACATATCCCTAGTTTTGGACCATGAAGAGCTCTTCATGCATTCTTTGCAAAGGAGGTTATAAAGTTATACCCTCAGAATATTTATAACTATAAGAATGTGCCAGTTAAAGTGCTCAACAGGAAATATGACAGTTTAAAAGCATTGTAAAACTCACATAGCTTACTTCTCTCTCTAAAGTGCAACAAGGATGAATAGAATGGGCCAAGGTATGACAATTAATGGTTCTGCATGACCTAGCCACTGCTGGGGGTTTTCTTCTATAACATTGTCCTTGTGAAAACTTTTGTGAAATTAAAAAAAAAGGAGTTACAAATTTTATTCTGTTATTGGTTTGTTTGTTTTTATTTATATTGTTCTGTTTGTGTTTTTTTTATTTTGTTTTGCTTTTTTTCCCACCCCATTTCCCCTCCTTCCCCCTTCCTTCACTTTCTAAATTGCTCAGCGCAATGAGGCTGTGCTGCTGCTACTGCTAGATCCCTTAGAGTTTGTTTTGGTGTTCTGGGGTTTGGGGTTGGGTAATTTGGGGGCAACTTCTCTCCATCTGGCTTGCCTTTCAATCTGCACGTGGCCTCCCTGCCCACCTTGGTACCTTGCTCCAAGTTCAAAAGCATTTTCCCATCAAGATACCCAGCTTCCTCCACTCCTCCCCCCATTACCAGAACCCCAACCCAGTCCCCCATCAGTCTGTCCACATCTCTGTGTTTATCTTGGCAAGACCTACTAAATCAAGTGATGACACCGGTGATAAACTTTTCTGGAAAATATTTGCAGCTATTCCATTCAGCAAACCTGCTTTTTGATATTTTATTCTCCTTTCTATTGAAATCAGGAGGGTTATTAATAACAGAGGCACTGGTCTCCTTTATATTTGATCAGTATGCCCCCAAATTAAAACTTTTCAGCTCTGTGTATCAACTCAGTAGCTCAGACCCAGTTATCTGGGGGCTAACAATTCAGTCTCTATTACCCAGGTTTCTCCTGCCACCTGCCATTCTTACACTTAAATCCCAACCAGAGATTGGGCAGATAGAGAGAAGTAAATCCAAAATGCGTTTTATATACAATCTGTTAGTAGCTCTGATGAGATGATATTGTGATGGGAATGTAGTGGGACCAGACTGTGACATGAGATGAAATGTTGGGATTTTTTCCTGAAGTTTGGGCACACGATTGAGAGTTGACTATATTTGGGTAATGATATATTCAATGATGAAAACGGTATTATTATTACTTCTATTTTATTAGCCAAAACTACTATATTATACTGTCCTCGATAGAACAGTCTATTCCACTGTTTTCTGTGTGAAGCCAAACTTCCCATTCCTCTTTCAGGTTGTCCTAGGGAGGAGGCATACTAATTTTATGTCTTTACTCTTTCCTCTCCCCACCAAAAAAAGAAACAAGTAGGTAAGGGTATCTGAAAGAGTTATTTGAAGACAACATATGTGCATTTAAAAACAACAGCTAGAAACTCAATTTGTGGCAACAGTCTAGAAAAGAAACAACTTGTAAGCCATTCAGTCCAATTTGCTTTAAGCTTCAAAAGGGGTAAACCTTAAAAACTAAGTGAGTAGACCAGGAGGCTGGAACTTCCTCAGCTTCCAAACACTGATGATAATAAATCATCATTGTCCCTAATGACTGCCACTCAGGGTCCTTCCTGAAGCCACTTCAAATGGCTAAAGAGAAAGCTGGACCCCTGTACATATATTTAGATTTATCCCACAGTTGGGAAAAGTTTCAAATTATGTTATAAATACTAAAGGTTGTGACCCAGAACTTTACTCACAATAGGTGCTCAATACATACTTTGAAATAAATCAACCTTAAATATTTTTATATCTTTCATCATTTTATAAATTATCTCTACATCCTTGGCTTATCTTTACGAAAAAAACAACAAATGCCTGTAGGTGTTTCACGATGCTGCTGTTCTGTTGGCACTGTCTCGAGCTGGGTCCACAGCTTCTGAGAAAGGGGAAAAGCAGTCCTGCAGCTCAGTGAGCAGAGAGACTGACTGTGCCTTCTGCCAGTGTTGTCAAGATCCCAGGTGACCAGAAAAACCTTTTGACTGGCTCTTCTTCAGCATGGGAAAAGCCTAAAGGTGTTTTCATCCCAATAGAGACAATTAAATCAACCTGCCAGGTTCCTATAGCAACAGGCTCCTGAAGGAGAAAGAGGAGAGTACAGAAACTTCAGGGCCTGTGGAACTCAAGACAGGGCAAAATCAATGTCTCAGTCAGCTTCTTTCAGCCCATCCCTGCTTTGTCATAACATGAGAAAGAAGTAGCTGTGGGCACCTGTCACTAGCCTGGTTGCCTGTCTCCCAACAGGAGGTTGCACATTCATTGCAGAGGGAAGTGATAGGGATTATCTCTGCCACCTGCCACCTGTCACCTGAAAGGGAAGTGTGCAAATGCTGCCCTCCAGATGTTGAGGGTCAGGAAGGAGCAGTTGGCTCTGCCCAGTGAATGGCAGCATTAGACTGTCCATTAAAGGAGGCAAATGCAGTCATAGTGGACAATTGCAAAGAAGTGAGATAGTTTTCATAAACAAAAACTGCTCTCATTCTGGTACAAATGACTCTCATTTCTACAAAATAGCCACAATTTGCCCATGGAGAGGAAAGAAGGCAGTATGCGTGGGGGTTCACTGGGAGCCCAGGGGTCTGCAGGGCAGAAGATAAATGCCAGGCTGCCGCCAGAAGTGTGAGATGGGAAACCACACAGCATTCCCTTCTGAAGGCTGAGCTCCTCGTTAGCTGTTACTGTCCTCAACTCTTTTCTCTATCCAGATGGAATCTTTTCCTTTCAATCCCTTTCTCTCTAAACCTCAGCTTGTGGTACAGCGAGAAGAGGGCCAATTATTCCAAATGTCTTTGCTGGTCCATCGTCTCCCCCTTAATGCATTCTCCTCTGGGGAGTAGTTATGTGAAAAGGCTAAATCCCACAGCACTGACAACCCACAGAGCCAACAAAGAGACTCAATTTTCACAATGCAGTCTGTTTCTCTGCTTCTGGGTCTCCAGCCGTTATGTCGGCCCAGATCTGGGACCTTTCCCACCATCGCTTAATATTCTGGGATTGCATGTGGCTGGAGGGAATGCTGACCCTTACTTTGGACCCTTCTATCTCAGTGATGACGGTAACAGTGAAAGATGGAGATGATTTGCAGGTGGAGTA
The DNA here is from genome assembly GCF_022682495.2 of Desmodus rotundus. Taxonomy (NCBI): domain Eukaryota; kingdom Metazoa; phylum Chordata; class Mammalia; order Chiroptera; family Phyllostomidae; genus Desmodus; species Desmodus rotundus. Next base: position 55,222,836 of record NC_071390.1, on the reverse strand, counting down.
GGGTGTCTGTGGAGCAAAAGCCGATATTTCAAAGACACAGGTACCACAGGAGGGTAGCAGCCCTGACCTCCTCAGACAGAACACCAGGTCACTCCTCACCTTCCAAGTGAAGACTACCCCACTAAATCTTCCTCTGTTGTCTCTACTGCCACAGTCCGCATTCTTCAGGTAATCACTGCCCCCTCAATTAATGAACCTTAGTTCTTCCTCCCAGCTCTTTTGCAATTATACTGAAAGATCCTAACCATCCTTATGTGCTGACCTTATACTCAAAGCTAACACCTTAGTGACTACCATGGGCCAGACACTCTTCTAAGCACTTTCCTTATATTAACTCATTCAATCCTTGAGACAACCTCAGATATAGATGCTGTTGGAATCTTGGTGTGAAACATGCAGAATCTGAGGAATAGATTTGTTCAAAGTCACCTAGCCAGGAAGGAGCAGAGTGGAATTTAAAACTGAAGTCTATGATAATTTTGCCTTCATGGTATAGTGCTTGCTTGCTGCTATTACTAATAATTACTAATAGTCTTCACAGCTCACATTGACTTACCATGTAACTGGACCTGTGGTAAGTGATTCGTGGAATCCAGCCCCTTTTATCCAAACTCCATCAGGAAAATCCTATCATTAACCCCATTTTATAGAAGAGAAACTAAAGCTAAGATACATTTCATAAGGAGTTTCTCAGAGCCATGCAACTAGTATGTGAGAGAGCCACATTCATTTGAGCTTAATCCATTGCCCTATGACATCTCCTTGGCCTACACCTCATTGCTTGTCCATGCTGGATACATCGTGGCATGTCTTGATAGGTGGTATCTGCCAACAGCAGTGTCAATTCTTTTGCCAGCACCTCTCCACAGTTATATTCCAGGTTTTGTCTTGTTCTCCTAACCCACTTGCCACAGATTATGCAGTGCTACTCCCTATACTCACAGTAATGACATCATACGCATCTCATCCTTAAGAAGCTTATGAGCAAATGGGGCTCTTTTTCTCTGTCAGCGAGAAGGACCTCACAATCTGACCTATTGTTCTTCTCATCTTAGGGATGCAATAAAGTTCCCAGAAATCTTTCTGGCTTGTGGGACGAGGCAAGGAGAGGAGATACAGTCAGGGATTTGAATTTATCCTAGACTCCTACTTCAGCACTCATTGGAATTGCTTCTGTGAGCACCCTTCCTTATGGCCGATTTTGGAGGCACCCATTGGCACAGTTTTTTTTTGGAAGGCAAGATTTGGTAAACCACGTGTCATTGTCACACCTGAAACACTCTCCATTGAAGCAGAATGACTGGTGATCATTAAGTGTGTGTTCCTGTGAAGCCCTTTGGGAGAATCTCTTCACAAAATGCCTTTGTCCCCAGACATTTTAGTACAGTGCTCAGAGCATTAGTACATGTCCACTTCCTCAACATTCTATCTAACCAAGTGTCCAACAACACATGTGCTTATATCTCACGAGCCCCTCACATTAGAAAGCCTGTCTCTCGGGCATAATGAAAACCTTGGCTCATCGCCAGGATGTGCTTTAACCCCACTCCTTCTTGTGTGGAGGCTGAGTGGCCAAAACACAGGGGCTCCCCTACTTAGAATTTTTTATGACAAGAAACTTAAAAGGAGAGAGAAAGAAGCTTACATGGGGAAATAATTCTCTCTTTCTTACAGACAGCAGAAGGAAATTGATATTGCCTCTGCCATGAAAGGTCAAAATGCCAACTTTGAATTGAACTGTAAAGACTAACTCCTGAACAATTATTGTCAGCAGCAGTTGTAAAAATTTCAGCAAATTGCCACTGTCTGAGGTCTTTCACCCAAAAGACCTGCACATTTTTGTAAACAGAGTTCACTCTCCCTCCCAACCTGGCATGTCCAACCTAGCACTAAATCCCTTTGCAAAATCCGTCCGAAGGATGCCATGGCCAAAACCAAGGGCAGCTCAGGCAAACAACACAGGTGCCAGGTTCAGCACTTCTAAAACTCATTTTTACATATAAACCATTGAAAAAAGTCATAGTTTGAAATTGTTTCAGCGGCCTGGCAATGCTTTTAAAACATGATAACCATCACACTTTACTCCTCTCTGAAAGGTTAGCTTAATCGTAGATCACAAAAAATTGGTTTCCACAAATGCATAATGGTTCATCTATGTCACACTTGAACTAAATGGTTTTTTAAATGGAGCTGAAATTATTTTGATGTGTACACAGTCCCCAGTTTCTATACAACCTTTTTTAACCAGCCCATCAGGAACCTTGCCTCTAAAGCCTCATTAATAATTCAGATGTGCTGATGACTTTAAAAGATCTATGGAATTGAAGCTTGGGAGAAAAAAAAAAAAAACTCTGCTTGACAAAAAGATAAATGAATGTAGAAAGAAGCTGTAGGAGTCTGGCAAGCTGTAGATCATCTCAGAACAGATTGTAACTTTATCATTCTGTCAGGGGGAATAATTTAAAGCACTTAATCAGTTAGCTTCACTGTGAGGATGTAGCATTATGAATTCCTATCGTCCAATCTGTTCAAATCAAAGTGAACTTAATTATAATAGGTGAGAGAGTCAGAGCAGCAGAGAGGGTGGGGGGGTGGAGAATAATCCAGGAGGCAGGAAGTTTTCTGGGGGTAAACCGAGCTGCTGAACAAAGGATAGTGAGTAAGCTTTCACCAAGGCGCACCCCAGCTCCAGTGACAGAGCTTTCACATTGAGTGCTCAGGGTACTAGACACAGTGAGAGAAAGTATAGACCCAGGAGAAAGAAGCCGAGTGGTCATGAGCTAAGCATAGATGCTGAATTTATAAATCACCAGGCAAATGGGGACACACACCACTCTTTTCTGTCATGCCAAGTGAGCACTTTTTGTTAACATGTGAGTCCAGGGCCACTGACAAGGCAGGCATGAATTGTTTTGGTGGGCAGAAAGATGGCTCTAGAGGTCATGGTCTCTATAGCAGTGGGTGTGCTTGAAAGCTTTTCCTTTTTTCTTTTCTTTTTCCAAGCCACTAAATGAGGCATATGATTCGCAACTTAGAATGTCCTATTCGCCCAATCTCTTCATATCTATATACATGGCCTATTTTCCAGAAAAATTTCAATCCTAGAAAGAGGTGGGGATGAGGGCTAAGTCTTACAGCATAACACTGAACTGCTGAGAGGATGCTAGACCGTTTGCACTCTCACCATGGCCCCCAAATGCTCTGACTCGTCACTCTTCCTCAGCCATCTCTGCATTTAGGGTGGAAATGAAATGCCAAGACTTCGTGGAGCTCCCTTGTTAACAGCTTGGGTTATTGTATTATAGTCAGTTAAGATAGTGCCACTAGGTATTCTTTTTAGAACCTTATACTAACACAGTTTTCTTTCTTGAATTAAAAGTCATCTCAAAATCCTCTGAAAACATTGGTTGCTGTTCTGGTTCTTAATCTCATTGGCCTGCAAAATTTGTGAGTTTTCTTTAAGACCCTCAAAACTGGCTTGCAAATGAACTAGCAGATTGAAATGGTTGAGATATAACTTGAACTATGGTTTTTACAAGCAAAGCTAAGTGAAGGCTGGGAGGGGACCCTGCATAAGATTCTAGAGTGTTCACTCTGCGGCAGAGATGATTCCATTTACATTCCACCCAAATCAGTGGATATGCAAATCTTTCCTCAGGTACAATGTCTATACCTAGTATTTGATTATATTTAGCATCTCCTTCCCACCAAAGCTTTTTAGGCCACTAAAGGAACACCAGAGAACATTGCCAGAGTCTGTTTTCCAACCCCTCTTTAGCCTCTGAGGTTCACTCATGGTGCCTCAAGTCCTAATGGCCCATTGGTCATCACTTGCTATGGCAACAGAGGTATGTTTCTGGGGTTCTCCCTACATTGCACTGTCTCTCTTAGCAATGACTCACTGTCAGCTTCTGTCTATTACCTTTTTGCATTTTTCAATGAACTTTCCAAAGGCTTTACTCCAAGACTAATTAAGCTTCTCATTTCTCCTTCTTGTTCTCTATCCATTTTGCCCTTTAGCAGAAAAGAAATGGTTTACAGATGAACCGGATAATGCCTATCCCAGAAACATTCAAATCAAGCCCATGAGTACCCACATGGCTAACCAGATCAACCAATATAAATCCACAAGCAGCTTGATTCCACCAATCAGAGAAGTTGAAGATGAATGTTGACTCCCAGGAGACCAGAACTATTTTTTTAAAGCCTGACAAACTTCATAAATGGTGATGTGACTTTTCTTCCTCTTACATGCTGAATCACTGGTGGAAACGTTAGGCTAAGCGAGATTGACAAGAAAAATAAAGTAGACAGATCTTTCTCTTTGTCTGCCTTGAATATTGCTTCCATGTATTTTGGAAAAGAAAATGATTTCATTTATAAATGAACATACTTAAATAGTCATGTATAGCCTCTAGCATTTTAAATTATTTTTATTTATTAGAAAGAAAATATATTTTCCTTTGTTTTCACTGTCAAATATCTTCCCTATATCTAAACAATGCAAAATCAAAATGAATATGTGGCCAGACTCCTTAATACGTCTTTCTCTTCTTTCTTTTTTTCTTTGAGGAGAATGATGGTCACCACCACAATTAATTGTAATGAAAGGAAATGGATAATCAGAAAAAAATTTTAAGTGGTTTAAAGATGTAAACGTATTTTAGTACATTCAAAAAAGAAGACAAACGGGGGCAGGTGAATTTCTTGGATGGGTGTGTATTTTGGCTGCACTGACACCAGCTCTTAATAAATGGAAACATTTATTTTCACAGTCGAAAGTCATATTTTTGTAGTTTTAGTTTTCATTCTGTATTTCTTATCCCTTTGTTCATATACTTAAAGGGGAGACCTTCTGCAGCTTTTCTACAATTGCCAGATCAGGTTTACCCAGCCAACTAACAATACCAGGAGAGTTGTGAGCACGCCTGGGAATGTGGGAATTGAGGACCAGATGCACAGGAGGCATTGCTCTGTCTATTGTTCTAGTGGTGGGAACTCCCACATGCTTTTGTGCTTCTCATTTCATATCTCCAAACTTCCCATGCAAGTATTTCAACTATGAAAGGGTCTGGTGGGCTTTCCCCACTCCCCAAGTCTCAGAGATTTTAGCCTGAAAGTTTATAATAAACAATAATGAATAGTTTTGCTTCACAATAAGATATGATAATACATTCATTCTTTTCACTGAATTTTTGTTTAAAAGCCAAAAAATTTCTATAATCAAGGACACAATTTTTGCCCAGATTTTAGCTTTTCAGCCTTTCCTTTAGTCACTGGGACAAAACCCACAAACTTGCTACAACAATATAAAAAATAATAACAAAAAGAAAGCAACAAATGCACTTAAAACAAACAATTAGTAAAGGCCTTGGAAAATTACCAGCAGTGAAATCCAATGTATCAGCCACTTCAAACTGTGGTCAAAAGATTTGTCTAGCCACCAGACACAATTACCACGTCTCACAGCTATGCTGCCACTTGCATGCTCAGTGTATAGTCGTCCCAGCACCTGTTAGGTTCCAAATGAGTCAGCAAGTCTTCTAACTTCAAAACTATCAATATTTGATACAACTATCAGGGTCTCTGGAGAAGCATGGATGTGACAGTGATTTTTATTTTCTTAAAAATATGAGTGGTGGATACTTGAAGAAACCAAACTTACCAAAATATCCCCGGAAGTCCCATAATATCTATTCCATTAATTCTTTAGACCATGACCCTGTGGTACCTAGTGTGTTCGCGCACATCAGATCAGAGGTGAGCAATGGAGTCACAAGAAAACACGTGTCCACTAAGTGCTCCAATTACAGCATAGGCGAAATGCGCTTCCACCTCCGTCCCTGTGGAGCCAGCATAGTCGTGCTTCCACCGTGTAGGTGCCATCCTGAAGTGACTTGTCAGACTGTGTCGTCACATTCTGTAGAATTAGTTCTATAAAAGTATTGTGATTATAATGTACGTCCAATTGGATTGTTTAAAAACTACTTATAACCAATTGCTAGCCTACTCAGCAGACTAAAATGATGTCAGCAGTTTATATTCAGGCTTATAAACATTTCCTGGTTTCCAACAGAAGTAATGTTGGTTTGTGGGGTGAATCTCTTGCTAGGATTTTACACCTTTCCTGAAAGCCAGACCTTCTTTTACATGATGATTTTGCACTGGGGTCACCTTAGCACATTCATATCAACCCACACTCTTCTTTCCTTCATGAACCCTGGGGGACTCTTCTTCACCCTTGTTCCTACAACCATTTCTGAATTTGTCCTAACTATTCGGTCTCCTCTGGCAGGTGATGGTGGCCACCTAAATGATCTCAGAAGGACTTAGGCCACAGAGTCCCATGCCCGCTCCCCTCTCTCCCCCCTCTCTCCACACCAAGCCAGTCTGGAAACAGACGTGTAAACTCCAGGCTCATCAATGCTAGAGATCTGAATCTGAACTTCAAAAAAATATGGCTGAGATGGTTCTCTACAACAAAGGTATTCCCCCCACCCACCAAAAAGTAATTAGTGGGAATCTATTTTCTTCTAAGCTGAACAGGAAGCTCATGCTCTTTTACCTTTGTAATAATGAATTCTTCTGGGCCAGAAAATAAAATCAGACATGCTTTTAAGGAAGTGTGCAAAAATGATTGGTTGGTGGCTCCTTTGGCGAAAGATGCTTCCTGGTAGGTTGAAAGTGAAATGAAAAGAGAAACAAGATTGTAAAATCACTGAAGGGCTCAATGGAATGCCAGGGCTTCCTGGTTTGCTTCGGTTTGTTGAGCTCTGTGGCCTTGAGGAAGTGCTCACCCCACCACCACAAACTCATCATTCTGGTAAAACTCAGTATAGACCAGTGACAGCCATCTTTGGTACAGTGTTCTAAGGCCCTGCTCTCCTATCCCAGTTTGGGGTTCAGAAAGCCATTTTCCCAAACTAAATTTTCTTGGGTGCATTGGGAATCAAAGACAACAGGTATTTAAAAAACAGAAAGCACCTACTTATAAAGGCATCATCACTGTCACCATCTTTTTTTTATATTTTTACTTTCACCTGAGAAATTTTATAGTTTAAAATATCACCTTGAACCAATATAAAACACCATAAACAAAAGTGATTGTACATAAGACATGTTGGGGAACACCCAGAAACTCTTTCCCTTGATAGGTTGGGACAGCTTTTGTACAAAATGTAGTTGAAGGCTTTAAATAAAGTGAGAATTCAATCTGTTTGTTTAGGATTGGGAAGGGGGGAAGTGAAAACACTTAAGAAAATTGGGGATATTTTCATGTGAAAAGGTGAGAGTCCCACTGTCCTAGTAATGGTTTCATTGAAGGTTCTAGAACTACATCTGCAAATAACTAGCTATACATTTTGAAAATGTCCTTTAAGCTTTCTGAGTCCCAGTGACCTCTTTGTAAATGAGAGGGATTCATCTAGAAGACTCTAAGATCCCTTTAAGATCTGAGAGGGCGTGGTCTAAGTTAAGAGTGGCAGCATGGGAACTGGCCCTTGGAGGCAATCTTGTCCTGTGCTAGACTGATGGTCCTCCTAGCTGTTCCACTCAGGCAGTACTCCAAAGGGCCATGTGCATTTTCTCCTCCGGACACAAAGCAGTTAGTTTCATTTTTCTGCTTTACAGTTTGGAATCTCATTAGGTTCAAAACACAAATTTCAAAATTCATATTCTCCTGAACCACACTGATTAGATTTTTCTGTGTGTTTCTGGGGTTTTCTTTGCAATCTCATTCCTGCCTGCCCTTTTTCTTGGTTCAACATTCAGTTTTGGTCAATCCTTTCACCTCTAACCCATATCTCCAATTTCCATCATGTAGTTTGAGGCTTATGAATACTAGATTCCTAAAGTTTTCATCATTTTTATTTCTGCATGTACATCTGGGCTTTAAGAAGTAATCAGTCTTATATCTTACTTTATTCCATATTCTCTGTTTATTTGATTTTTTCTTTCAGTTGTACACTATCTCTTTGCTACTTACATTCATAAGTCTAGTTTTGATCTATCATTTTCCATTGTTGAAGAGAACCTCAGTAAAAGAAGCAAGGGAGGAAGGTATAAAAAGAGGAAGAGATGTAGAAAGAGAGAGGAAAAAAGAATATCAAACCAATTGACCGGGATGTGAGCCTCCTTATTCACAGGAGACTAAGAAAATCCATTCAACTTGGCCATAGCGTTCCAGTGCAGAATCTGTCTACTTTCTATTCTGTCTCTGTAGTCTGCTTATTTCTATTCTGTTCCTATTTGCTGCCTTTGGAGTGGTGGTAAAATCACCAATTACCATGGTCCACGAAAAGGCCTTCACTAGTTAGAGCCTGACTTATCGTCTTTTTTGGGGGGGGGGTCATTACTCTTTTATTTTTCACTTTTTTCTCAAAAAGCAAAAACATTTTTCTTTTTTTTCAATTTTTCAATTATTTTATTGTTGTTCAATTACAGTTATCTGCATTTTCTCCCCACCTCTCTATGCCAGAGTGGGGTGGGGGGAAGGGATAGTGGGGAGAAGGGTTTTCAGGACTTACTGTCTTTTAAAAACAAAAGGAACTGAGAATTCACTTACGACTTACCAGGTTAATCACCTTTCTGCCCTTCCTCTCCTCATCCCATGTTCCTGAAGGGAATAGATGATTTAAAATTTAAATTCCATGTTTATTTGAGGAGGTGAGGTGGTCCTTTGGATTTATTTATGAGACAATAGTAATTAGAAATGACTTCCAGCCAGTTTGTGCTACTGTGACCAAATTGGTGTTTAAGTGAAGTCTATTTTGATTGATTGTTGCCCAAGCAATAACAGTTGTTCATATTTTCAAAATTGCCATACAACAATTCAAATACTCTAGGAACTACAGAGCCTAACTTGCCATTCCTCCTGTAAGTTTGCTGGGAACACCCACAGAGAGAAAGCAGCATGTGTGCCTGATGCAGAAGGCCCCCACAACAGTGGAAGGGTCCACAATACCACGGCCTCGGCCTCGCATGGTTAGGCTAGGAAGCAATTTTAAGTTAGACTATCTGTACCAGACCTTCCTTTTTGTGACTTGTTTTCTTTAGCAAGAAAGGGGGCCTGAGACTTCTGTTTCTAAAGATAGGCTAAATTCAGGACACTTGTCAAGGAGCTGGGAAGAAAGAACAAAAACAAAAGGATATAAACAGCATTTTAAAGCACCATCAGCCAGGAGCATGAGTGTCATGGCAGGAGTTAGTGCTTTGGGTTGAAATGAGGGAGAGGTTGCATTGACCTCTATGGGTTGGGGAAAATACAGAGGAACATAATGCTTGATGGGTTTTGGAGGTATTTCAACAGGCAATAAGTGACTGGAGAAATGTGGAGTGTGAGGGTTTTCCAGGGAGAGGGGGTTTAATGGGCCATAGCTCATTGGTAAGAATGTGATTTCAAGACGTAGACCATTTTGTCTACGGGGATGAGGTTACATAGGAGAGCTGAGGAGAACTAAGATGAGACTTTCTGGAAGAGGCTAGAAAGTAAATAGTTTTAAGGGCCAAGCTAAGAGGTTGAGACTTGATTTAAAAAGTCATGGAAAGCCACTAAAAGTTTTCAACAGAGTGATGAATACCAATGCCTGTGCATTTTTCAGGTTGAAAGTTTTGAGATACCAGTTTCTCCTGGAAGTCATTGTGAGAGTGTGCACAAAGATGAACGTTTTCTCAGTAGCAATGAGTTCTCAGGGATGCACACTCCAAGTCAACACTTGGCATTCTGAAGCTCCTGTCTTCCTCCAATATGTGCTATGGATTGTGATAACTGTAGCAGCTTGGTTGGAGTTGTAGAAGCTGGTGTGTGGGCTGGGAGTTGGGACAATGACTATAATTCTGAAGGTTCTTTGTGAAAGGAACACTGAATTTTGACCTCAAGGGAAGAAACATGTGGAGGGATAGAAAAGAAGACAGGAAGGGGAGCCAGCAAGTATAGGCAGCTAAGAAATGTATTGAATTCACCCAGAGTGCAAGAAGCTGAGAGCTATAAGTAAGAGAAGGCCTCATAGGCACAAGGAGTGAGAAAAGTAGTGTGGAAGAGAGGGTTACAGCAGACCTTGTGGATTTGCAAACCAGGCCCACAGTAGTACTTGTAAAGTGGGGAGCATGGCTGAATTCTCCAAGGGAGGAAATGCAGGCATGAAAAACCAGCTGTCAGAAGACTGTTAGGGGGTTATGTCCATATTTTTAGGAGCTAAAAGGAGTAGGATAAGTAGACACTCTTGTCATAGAGGACCTAGGGTACTCCAGAATCAGGAAAATGGAAAACAACATGAGAGGGTGACTTTAAGATAGAAAGGGTGGCTTATCTATGAGGTTGGAGTTGAAAGGTATTAGAGATCATGACTCAGAAGTAAGAGGACTCACTTGGTTAGGCCAGGAAATGTGTTTATGTGTCAAGAGGCCTAGCTCAGAGTAGGCAGTTGTCAGCCAGCATGTGTTACTTAGGACACTGCGGGCAATGGAGGTTGGAGAACTCTCCTAGGTCCCCTTCTTTCAGGAGAGAGGGCCTCTTCTTTCACTTCCCTGTGCATCTCACTCCATTGTTTCTCAGCCCCCCAACTCAGGCACACCCACCTGAGCTTTGGTTTCAGGCTTCTTAAATGCTATGGTCATTTTGCTTTGGTGGCTTTTCTTGACAGGCAGCATGGGGAGAGGTTTTTTCTGGCGTGGTGAAAACTGAGCTTAATTTCTAGGTAGATTTTAGATTTTAAAAAGTTTCATTTGGTCTGTTTATCCCCTTGAGGATTTCTATATTTCTTCTCCACATTGCTTATCAGAACAACAGGGACAAAGTGACAGCAAAGCTGTCCGATGTACCTGTGTTGGGAAGCAGTGCCAGGCCTGCCACTCAGAATCTGACATGTAGACATGGAAATGACACATGCTTGCCCGAGAAAACCAGAGTTTTCTTCACATGGGATTCAGGATCCATTTGAGAAGGCAGCCAGCAGGGTGGATAGACCCCCACTTCCACACTGCCCACCCCAGACAGGCCTGCTCCCCTTCTCCTCCTTCCACTGAGCAGAGCCTGAGACATGTTTGACCAGAAGTGAATCATTTCAAACGTAAACCAAGATTGGCTTGGAAATCCTAATTTAAACTGTTCCATTCCTAGGTGGCACAATCACTTCCTGCCTAAAACTTCTGGCCCACTTCCCACCACCCAGATGCTGTAAAGAAACTTCCCCCCACTTAATACCAACACCTGCACTCCACATTTCTTCAGGGGACAAAGAAAAAAATACACTTACACAGAGGTCAGCCTACATGTTCATGAAGGAAGAAGAGTGTGGCTTATTCATCTGTGTTTTCAACTCTTGATTGTTGGCATTATGATTATGATTATAACATAGTGACTGTGACTGAACAGGAACTAGAGAGAACACATGCTGGTGCTCTGAAATGATCTACCCAACTCTGTCATCTGTAACAACCAGTGATAACTCTCTTGTCTTGTAAAAAGGGTTTGTACATAACTTGTACATGGTTTCATTTTGTATTTTTCGCAGATTAAAAATTTATGTATTTGTGTTCTAAAATGAGTGTGTCTCATGTCTCTGTCAGCACCCACATGGCCATGGGGTAATGGGGGTGGGGCTGAAAATGGCAAAATCCCTGAATTCCTGGCAGGCTTCTTTGCTTTCTCTGATGAAGGCAAAGGTATGGACTGACAGGATCCATGGGCTTGCCTTTCTAGCTTTGGTTACAAGTAGATCCCTGCCTCTCCAAGAACACTGTCAGTGGATGCCAGCCCAAGACCGCAGTGGTCAGTGGGGGAAAGGAAGAGCCATGTGTCATTACATGCAATGCTTGAGAATCCAGCATGCAGGCCTCTGAAGAAATGGGCAGCCTTCAGCTAGGCTCTTAAAAAGCTAGAACCTTTCTCTCCTCAGCCACCTGCTTCCAATCTAGTTACCCATTCTCTACATCAGCAGAGTGAAGCAACATTCCTCTCCCGTGTGTTTAGCTTATCAAAACCCAGGACAACCTGCTAAAGGTTTGACTCATCATGTCCCACACTCATCAGAGTTATAGACAAACTACATCTCAAGGCAAACAAAACAAAACAAAACAAAAAAAACTCTTCAAAATTACTGTTGCCATTTCAGGGACATAATTTAGATCTTAATCAGGATCCTGTGAATTTGAACTCTTTCAGGGAGGCTGGACTCCCAAGGTTAAGGCTGGTCTATTGTGGAGGAAAGGAGAAAAGCCTTCCAAGTGTATGTATGTAATGTATATAATGTAGCGACATTAATGTATTCTAGAGATTCTCATTGGTTCATCAGCCAAGTGTTTACTGAATAGCTATTACATTGACATTCACCTACCAGGATCTGGGAACACAACAGTGAGTAACACCATGATCCCTGTCTCCAATCTGGGGAGGAGTGCAGCCAACAAATAAACAGGTTATTGTCATGTATTAAAAACTGATCTATGGGTTAAGTATGGTGCGCATTTGGGAACATATTAAGAGACACTTAGTCATTTGAAGAACAATCTACCAATTGATTGATACTTTTAAAAACAAGCCCGTGTTTCGCCTAAGCCAATACAAGCCCAAACCAGAAGAGGGATCAGCAAAATTAGGTTTACCTGTCAGAATGTGCCAGTTCCTTACAGTCCTTGCACTCCAGTCTCTCAACTTGCCTTCTCCAATATTTGCTAACAAATCTGAATGTTGTTGGGGAATGTAATTGCAGAGCATATGGTCCCCATTAGTTAGGCAAACTCCACTGCCAAATTCAGCTCCAAGGAAGGAGTCTGCATAAAGGATGAAGTATTAGCCAAAGATCGACAGTGACAGAGAAAGCAAATAAAAGAGATGAGACAGTGAGTTACAAAATAGCAGGCTCGGCATCTGCAGCACAATGAGTGTGGAACATATTTTTCTATTTGTTGAGAAAACAATATATGGGAATTTGTGCTAAAATCTCCCTGTAGCAAAAATCAAAGCAGACCATTCACCAGAATCAATGTTAACTGCTTTGCAATGTCAGATAAGATAGATTCTGCCTGGGAGAAAAACTGGGGGAAACAGAATAGACAGTGTGCAAAGGAAATGAACAACATCAACATGTAAATATGGGCTTACCATTATTTTAAATGGTAATGGGCCAGGCATTTGAGAGAAGAAACAGAGTCTGAAAACACAAGCTAAACATTAGGTATGCAAAGTATCTGGAAAGACACAAAGACCTGGAAACAATGGCTGGGCAAGGTGCGAGCCTGGGGTGTCCTGGAGCTGAAAGCAGTTTCCCTGTCCAGTGCAGCCTCTGAAACTTGTGGAGGAAGCAGGGCGGTGTCTGCGCCCCAACCCATGCTTGCAGCCCAGACTGCTCTGTCCAAAGAGCTCATGTGGGGGCACACCCACTGTCCACCCAAGGCCCTTTGGTTTCACTCTAGTATAATTACCTCACCCATACCTAATTTGACAGATTTTTAAAAAGGCAATTTATTTTAATCTGGTCTTTGCAAAAATAATCAACATTGTTTTTGTAGAATCAAAATCTCTTGCACTTCCATTTCTATTTAATTAACTTGCATGTTATAATAACAAGTACAAATGTTTGAACAAGCTTGGGATGGCTGGTACCCTCAAGTGGTGAAAGCACAAGGAGGTAGGTGGAGTCAGGATCAGTCTACAGGGTGTTAAAAGTCAGTGCACCATGGAAAGCAGTGAGCACGTCCACAGAGGGATACAGAGAGAACGTCAGCTCAGCAGCTAACTGGTAGGTAACGTCAGATGAAGAGGGCTTCTAAAGGAAATGATTGGAGATATCTACCAATGGGGGGTGAGTTAAGTGAACGTATGCATCCACTCAATGGAGTACTAGGCACCCAGGAAAATGGATGAGGTAGATTTACGTATATCAGGGGTTGACACACTATGTCTCATAGGCCATATGTGGCCTGCTGCCTGTTTTGTAAGTAAAGTTTTGTTGGAACACAGCTATGCTCATTCATTATGTATCATCTATAGCTGATTTCATGCTGTAATAGCAGAAATGAGTAATTACAACAGAGACTATATGACAGGTAAAGCCTAAAATATTTACTGTCTTACCATTCAGAGAAAGTTTTCTGACTCCCGGGTTATACTGCACACAGGTAGAAAATATAGTGCATAGTAGGATTCTATTTCTGTTAAGTGATTAAGTGTATTTATTTATTTATTAAAACTTGGAAGGAAATACGATCAAGCCATAAATGGTGATTGCCAAGTTAAAGTAGGAGGCAGAGGGGAAAAATTAAGAAACATATGAAGGGCTTGTGCTTTTCAATTTATACATTTCTGTTTAAGTTCATGTAGATTAAACATGTATAATTATCATCAGAAAAAGTGCTTAAGGTACTTCTCTTCACAAAATGTAAATAAATAAGGCCCCAAGGCCACAAAGGATATAAAAAGCTTTACCAGAATGGGAAAGAAGTCCTGCTCACTCCATAGCCATTCCAGGGCTCTGCATCTCATAGTTTCCTGTTTCCAGGCGTTCTGTACACAGCAGGCAAGCATGAGACATGGGGACATTTTCTCTACGGTCCTGTTTGTTGCAGTTGTTGAGCTCTGGACCTGCCAGGCCAGCAAGCATATGTCTTATAACCACAGGCTGTTCTTCCTGCAGGTTGCATATCCAGCACCAACACAGCACCCTCTCCATGCTGGCAGGAGGCACCTGCGGCTCTGAGCTGCCGAACTCCGAGTTCCAAAGCTGCACCTTCCCACAGGCCTCAATGGGGCATCACCCGCCTTATTCTATTTTGCAGTCTGTTTTATCAAGGGACCTTCCCAAGAAAGGATGTGCCTCTCAAAGATGTTCATTCATTCATTAACTAAAACAAAACTGAGTAAATTAATTAAACTGGATCATGCATAGCGGTCACACACATTTAAAAAGTGTAAATTAAGTAAACAATGAAAGTAAGTCTCCTTCCCATTCTGAGCCACGCAGCTCCTCTCCTGTGGACAATCACATCGGATGTTCTTTTTCACCCTGCCAGAAACAGGTCACACATATTCAAGGGTGATGCAAGCATAGCCTGCATACGTTTTATATACACCTTATATGCCTTTTTAAAAGCAATATAATGTTCATATTATTTTATCCATCCATCATCACTCTCTGTAAGGACTACATAGTATTTCAGATAAAAAGTAATTTATTTAGACTTTCTCCTACCTACTAATAGTTAGATTGTTTTCAGTCTTCTTGTAATTCACCCATAGCCTCGGCGAACATCCTGTGCATATATCTTTGAGCACAGATGTGAGTATAACTCCAGGATAAATTCTCAGAACAGAGATTTTCTGTCACTTTAAAAAACATTTTAATTGTATTTGATACTGCCAAATTATCCTTCCAAGAGAGTGTCTTCAACCATAATTCTACCACCTATCACAGAATACCCAGCTAAATGTGGCTAAGGCATTACGCGTCTGTCCTCTGATAAAATGAGAAGTCCAGAGCAGAGTTAGGCACCGGGCAGGTTGATGCAGGAATGGGCCATCTTTACCGAGAGTCTCGGTACTTTCCATGCCCTGCAGCCTTCAGCATGTTCATGTCCGTGTTCATGGGCAAACAATGACTGCAGTTGTCTCTGCAGCCACACAAGTCACAACACTGTCCTGTGAATAAGAAGAGGGCATTTTATTTCCTGGGACCTTTTTATTATAGAGGAAACATTTTCTGAGGCACCTAGTAAACTTCTCTTTAGTCTCATTGACCAGATGGGGTCTGACACCCATCCCCCCAAAAAATAACCAGAAAAGGGTCTGAAAATTATGTGTTTGACTTAGACTTTGAGCAATCACGGTTTGCCCATGTTAGACTGGAGGTGGGACCACCTCTTTCATTAGGTGAGATGGAGATCAAGCAAACGAAAAAAGAAGTGGTTACAGAGCAGCCACCAAATAGTGGGCCAACCTGAGAGTCAAAAAGTAGATTTTCATTGTCACTTGAATTTGTAAACTACGAACAAAGTTAGGTATCTTTCCATATATTTATTGTCAAATTTTCCATTTGGCTTTTTCCCCTTGTTTACATTCCTATAAAATTTACCTTAAAGTTATAGATATCTATAATCTGTTCATTAAATTCTGCTTTAAAATTCCAAAAGTAGCACATGTTCACCACAGACCATGACAAGAGAGTGAAGCTCTTCACGCCTCCTTTATCTTCTCAATCTCCTCCTTATGAAACCAATGTTAAGATATGCAAATATATAAAGTTATGTGGAGAAATGTTTAACAATATTTGTTTTGCAAAACAAAGCTCATAGGATAAATATGAATATGCAACCTGCTTTTCTTAATTAAAATATATAAATATACTCCCTCAGAATTAATAGACATACATTTAACTTAGCCTTTTAATATTAAATTATAATGATAAAAGATACAGGATATTACTATTCTGTATTATGCATATACCAAAGATCAAAAGCCACCCACTTTTTAAGACATTCAACGTGCTCTCTTTTTCCCCAGCTCTGGCATTTCCTGCTCTCTGAGAGAGCAGTGTGCTGCTGTTCTGAGGAGACATCACTGGGAAAGTGGGTAGAATCAAGAGTGAGACCAGAACTAAGAGTTGTAAGGATTGTGATAGATTAGAGTTTTCCCCTTGCTCACGAAAACCCAAACAAGCCTTAACTATATCAAAGGAAAAAAATGCTGTCAAAAGATAACTATTATATGCATTCCGAAATTTCGTACGTGAAACACTACACAAAGCAAAGCAAACATAGGCATATCGTGAAAGAGTAAAGAGACAACAAAAAATAAAAGATAGAAAATAAGATAGCAAATTTAAGGCTGAACATAGTAAATACATAAATAAAATGCTGGTGAATTTATTTTTAAAAAATACTTACGATGGAAAAGTAAAACCTATCAGTACATTTTATGAAAATGCTAACAAAAAGAGGACTTAGAACAGTTGAAAATAAAAGCATGTGCAAAGGTATCCTGGGCAATTTATATGGTTTTTTTAAACATAGGATAGTAGATGCTTAATATCAGACAATGTTTAATTTAACATCAGAACAAATATCATTAAATGAAAAAACATCATAGCACTTTTTATAATAATGGTGTCATGAGATCACACAAATTCACCATCAGATATCAGACTTGAATATCACATCATCAAATTTCATGAAGCAAAAATACATAAAAAGTAAGAATAAGTATTTAGAAACAAATTAGTATGAGCTGTTAATTCATTTATCTCATTCTAAGAATTATCTAGTGGACAAAAATAAGCAAGGCTATAAAAGACTTAATGAATACTACTAATAAAAATATACCCTATGTGCAAGTTTCATATATATGTATAGATATGTGCATATGTATATGTACACACACATATATACTAAAAAGATAGAATACACTTCTTTTTCATATTCCACAAAACATTCAAAAAATTATGGCACATACAGGCTCTGGCAGAAGTAATGCCATTGAGTGTGGTTGGTAGGATACGTGAATGTCTCGCACGAGATGCACAGCAATTTGAACATTTCACCTACAATGTCATATGGTGTGCTTGAGTGTGCTGCTGTTATCTTACAGAATTACATGCTTATGATTTTGTAATAAAAGCTTTTTAGGTAATAAAAAGGGGTGTTATTTGTGCCAGACCCTGTATTATTCCACACAGACAAAACAATAAATGCCATAAATAGAAGTTATATACATTATTTAACTTCTATTAACAATAGAAGTTAACATTATTTAACAATAACACCAGAGGGGAAAAAGAAACCTATTAATTAAAAATTAAATAATTTTTAAACCAAAATTACAATCAAATTGAGAAGTAGCTATAAAATGATTATTTGAAGAATGCTGCTTATACACTGCTCAAAGGAAAGATCAAACCCTTAAAACATATATATGTAAGAAATAAAATAAACCCAGCATACAGTTCAGAGGAAGAAAATAAATGAAATCAAATTTAGAGAAGTGAAGTAAACTTAATTTAAAAACATTACAACAGACATTAATGAATTAGACAACAAAAAAATTGTAGGACTAGTGATCTGAAGCAGCAATGCTATGAGAACAAAAAATGACAAAATGACTAAGGAGAAACCACAAATTCATAAAATAAAAATATGAATGGAGAGATAACTACAAATACAATTAATATTATTCTCAAGTGTGTTGAACTCTGTTAAAGTAAATTTTAAAATTAGGATGAAATGGAAATCTTAGAAAAATATAAGAAATTATGAGACATAAATAGAAATTAATTTCTACCCAAAATTAAAGAACAGAAGTTTTCAATGCTATTTGAGAGCACAGAAAAACAATTAATACTTCTGCCCTGGCCAGTGTGGCTCAGTTCATTCAAGTGTTGTCCCATAAACTGAAAGGTCATGGGTTTGATTCCTGGTGGAATCATGCTTATGCTGAATGTTTGTCCCCTGTTGCGGTGTATAACAGAGGCAACCAATCTATGCTTCTCTCCCACATCATTGTTGGTCTCCCTCTCTCTAAAATCAAAAAACACGCCCTGGTTGGCGTGGCTTAATGGAGTGCTGACCTGTGAACCAAAGGGTCGTAGTTTTGATTCCCAGTGAGGGCACATGCCTGGGTTGCAGGCCAGGTCCCCAATAGGGGGCATGTGAGAGGCAACCACACATTGATGTTTCTCTACCATTCTTTCTCCCTCCTTTCCCCTCTCTAAAAGTAAATAAATAAAATCTTTAAAAACATCAATAAACAAGTCCTCAGGTGAGAATAAAAAAATTAATATTTCCAATTATTTTATGAAATGCTCAAATAATTGCTTATAAAACCTGCCAATTATATAAAAATATATAGACCAATTTCAATTGCTTTGAATATAGTAAACATTATAAAAATAAAACCTGTAGTATATATACAAACACATGTTTTAATATTAGGAGTTTTAATAATGTAATTCTCCATACCAATGAGTTTGATGCAAAAGACTCCATGATATTTCCGTATAGAGTGAAAGACATTTGATAAAATCCAATATTTTTTATCAAAACATAATAAATAAGATATCATTAGTTTTTGCAAGAACTGTGATGTCGTGCTATGTGTCTCAATTCCAATTTACATTTCACTCTAAGACAGGTTTAAGATAGAAGAGCTTCTGACCCAAAGCCTCTTGATGTTTTATCAAGCTACTATTAATATTATAAGTTAAATTCCACTTAAAAACTAGCATTACACATAATGAGGGGACTCTAGAAGTCTTCCATTCAAAGAACAATTCAAGAAAGAAAGTCTAATAATATTTAACTTTATTTATGTCTAGCTTATTTTGTCAGACTACAAAAATAATCAAAATGCCTTCAAATTTGGAAGGGAGGTAAGGTTTTTATAAGTTTCAGATTATGATTATGTCTATTCAAAACCCAAGAGAATCAACTGAAAAATACTGACAAATTATAAAAGAATTAAATAAGGTAGCTGGGCAAAAATCTAAACTAAGTCAGAAGTCAGCTATTGACTAAACAAGTCAACAGCTTTCTTAAACACAACTACAAAATATATGCATGTCAAAACATAATGTAAAAATATCAAAAAAGTCCCATGTATAGAAATAATTAAACATAAAATATTAATAATATGCTTTAAAATATTCAATAAAAAATGTTCACTGAATATCATTAGCCATTGGGGAAAGGCAAATTAAAACTACAATGAGATACCAGTTTTCTTCCACTAGGATGGCTAGAATTTAAAAGACCAACAATACCATGGGCTCTGAAGATATGGAGCAACTAGAAATGCACATTGCTGGTGAGAATGCTAGTCTAGAAAACAGTTTGACAATGCCTACTGAAGTCACACATGCACTTTCAGTAAAATCCAGCCATCCTATTTCTAAAAATAAAAACATATATTAATAACATCTTTATTCATAATAACCCCAAACTTGGAAAAAGTCCATCAACATGTAAATGTATAAAAGCATTTTAATACACAACAATGAAATGGGCTGAACCGATGATGAATGCAAGAAACTAGATGGTTTCGAAAATATTGTGCTGAACCAAAGAAGCAACACAAAAAAAGACATATGTGTATGATTTCACTTATATGAAACCCCAGAAAAAAACACATTTGCTCTGACTGGTGTGGCTCAGTTGGTTGAATGTCATCCTGCAAAACTAAAGGTTGTAGGTTCGATTCCTGGTCAGGGCTTATGCCTTGGTTGCAGGTTTGGTCCTTGGTCAGGACGTGTGTGAGGGGCAACTGATCGATGTTTCTCTCTCACATTGACATTTCTTTCCCTCTCTTTCTCCCTCCCTTCGCCTCTCTCTAAAAACAAACAAAAAACTACAGTGACAGAAAGCATATATGTATTTGCTTGGGGACAGGATTGGGGAGAGGATTGACTGGGATGCAATATGAGGGAAACCTGGAAATGATAGAAATGTTCTATACCTGAATTGTGGTGGTTATGAGGTTTTATAAATTTGTCACAATTAATGGAATGAACAGTTAAAATTAGTGTACTTTATGGTATGTAAACTATACCTCGATAAAGTTGATTAAGAAAACATGACAAATTATAATCATCAAAACTGTACTACTGATGCATGACTTAAGAGACTAATTAAAGAAATTGAATAGAGAGACTAGAAATTTCCCCCAAATATCTGCTAATTTAGAATATGACAAAGACAACATTTCTTAATAGTGGAGAAAAGGTGGGTGATTCAAATGATAGTGAGAAAACAGAGTAGTCATGGGGGGAAAATAAAACTTCATGCTTGTTACAAGTTAATTGTGTCCCCACAAAAGAAATGTTGCAGTCTTAACCCAAACACCTCAGCATGTGACCTTATATGGAAAAAGTGTCATTGCAGACATAATTCATTATGATGAGGTCATACTAGAGTAGAGTGGACCCCTCTCCAATATGACTGGTATCCTTATAAAAAGAAATAGAGACATAGATGCAAGAAGGCCATGTGGTGATGGAGGGAGAGATTGGGATGATGAAACAGAAGATGCAAGGAATATTGCAGGTTGTTGGACAACATCAGAAGCTAGGAAGAGGCAAGAAAGGATTCTCCCCAGAGTCTTAGAGAGAGGCTGGTCTTGCTGACTCCATGATTTAGGACTTCTAGCCTTCGGAACTGTGAGAGAACAAGTCTTGGTTGTTTAAGTCACCCAATTAGTATTACTTTTTATGCCCTAGGAGACTAATACAAAGACTACTTAACTGTTTATGTAAAAAATAAATTATTTGCAATACAAATAAGCTCTAGATTTGCTGTACAACATTGTGCCTATAGTTAACAACTGTATCGTATTATAAACTTAAAAATCTGTTAAAGGATAAATCTCATGTGAACTTTTAAATCACAATAAAATAAGCTAACTAACTAAATGATTAAAAAGAGGAAGTAATAGAAGTAACGGAACATACCAGATATAAAGAGCAAGTTCAGATTGGGGAAGGAATTTTCAACTATGACACAATATTCAAAAGACATAAATTAAAACATTGCTGAAAAACTAAATATTTTAAACATATTTATATCAAAAATAAAATTTAATGTATAATATCATAAACCCATTTGTCAAAAAACAGAGATGCTCTCTTTACTTCTGATAATCACAAACTGGTAAATTGTTCCAAATGTGTCACTGAGATAAACTAAGAAAACTTAAAAACTCTTTTTAAAGAAGACAAAATATCTGTTCGAGGCATTGGTGAACTACAAAGGAGGTGAAGAGTTAAAAGGTTAAGACTGTATTCCTTTGTATATTTTACATACACAATTATTTCTGCCAATAATAGCAGTATTATTTTTATTTTCAATTATTTTATTTCTATTTATTTATTTTTTCTAAGACCTCTCTTGGTACCACAGCCAGCATTTTAGTTTTCATTAATTGTACCCTGATTGGTCTACTGCTTTCTTATAATACCCTGGAGCTTAAGTTGCTCTATAGTTTAACCTAAATAAATTAAGTCTTCTTTGTAGGAATCATTTTTGAGGCAGGTTGTTGAGGTTCGTTAACTTAACCTGGAGGAGGCTATTCTTAGCTTCCCATCTCCCTGGTTCTTTCTAGTAAACTAGCTGCCCTACAGTTTGGCTGATACTGTCATGGAGATACCAGCCTTTTTTTAATATCATGAGAACCTCCATTGTTTTCATGAGTGTTCTTAGTCTTGAACTTTCCCACATTCTGTTCCAGATAAAGTTCCCGTGTGGAGAGCTTTGGAGCTAGCTCTTTGTTCTTATAATCTGTTCTTCTGAGCAAAAATTTTTGGACACTGTTGTGGAGCTGGGGACAGGGACAGGGGCATGCTTCTCTTGAGTGAAACACCTGCCTTATGAGCATGGTGCTCAGTGGAGCAGTGCATTGCTTCTGCAGGTGTGGACTTTTGCCTCACAGTCAAGTTGAGACAAGGGCAAGCAGGGCCCCATATTCTTAGCACACTACATGTGATCTAGAGCCCCTGCCCTAAAGTCAGGCCTGATGGGAGGAAGGGAGCCCTAACCTCTTGGCCATAGTCACCTGGAATTTAGCTTCTGCTACGTGGAACTAGGAGGGGGCCAAGAAATGCCGGGGACCTGCCTCTGCAGTAGCCTTTGACTGAGAAGAGGTTGGAGAGGAAGATGCATCTTCTTGACCAACCCAATCAGAGTAGTGCTTCCCTCATGCTGAGCTGGGAGAGAGGAGACAGTGGGTTGTGGCTCTAGGACCACAGACTCTCACTGTTCTTAGCCAAAATTTGGTAGACTTTCTACAATAAATTTTTTTCATTTACCATATTCCCCTAGGAAAAAGTCTAAAGACTTTTAATTGTTATCTTTTTAGTGGTGTTTGCTAGCTGCAGTTATTTCTCTCAGGAGAGGTTCTGCATAACTCCTCACACCACCATTTTGAACAACGTCTTCCTCAAGAAGTTCTTTGATCAGACACAAAAATGTATAAACCACAAGGGAAAATAAAATATACATTTAATTACCTTAAAATTAAGAAATTATCTTGCCCTGGCTGGTGTGGCTCAGTGTACTGAGCACTGGCCTGCAAACCAAAGGGTTGCCAGTTCTATCCCTAGTCAGGACATATGCCTGGGTTGAAGGCCAGGTCCCCATTTGGTATCTCTTACATATCGATTTTTCTCTCCTTCTCTTTCTCCCTCCCTTCCCCTTCTCTAAAAATAATAAATTAAAAAAATAAAATAAAAATTAAGAAATTAATTGAAAAGTGTATAGCAACAGTAAAAATATAGGTCACATATTAAGAGAAGTTTTTGGAAACAAATATAGTCAACATGAACAGGTATATAGAATATATAAAGAGCTTCCACCAAATCAGTAAGAGAGACCACGTCCAATGGAAGAAAATAAACAGTTGACATGAATCTAAATTTTATGGTAGAAATCCAATGGTCAAAATACTTATGCAAACTTCAACTTAAGTAATCATCTAGGTAATGCAAATCAAACCCACAGTAGGGTTTTCACCTCATCATCTCTAGTATATTTGAATATATGCATAAGGTACAACCAACCATTTTCCCCCTGCGTATATACTACAGAAGAATCCTCCCAGATGTGCACAAAGAAGCAGGCAAAATATTTTCAGAGAAGCATATTTTTGCACGTGAAAAAAATAGAAGTAACCTAGATGTCCATCAACAGGAAAACAGACAGATTGTGGTATATTCATCAGATGTATGCATCAGCAGTAAAAGTTAATGAACTATAGCTACATAAATCAACTTTGATGACTCACACAGGCACAGTCCTGAGGTAAAAAAATGAAAAAAGCATATTTTAGAATCCATATATTTTATATCAAGTTTTAAACCTATTTAACAATGTTATACCCAGACACAGAAGAATTACTATAGATAGTGTAAAATTATAATATGCAAACAATGGCAGGTGCTGAATTCTGGGTAGAAGGCACCTGTAGAGGAGGGAAGAAACGTGTTTTGGAAAGGGTAGAAAGTGGGCTTCAAATGTGTTGGCAATGCATTCATTAACTGTTATGTTCAGTTATACATGTTTCACAAATGTTTAATTTTTTTTATATCAGTTCTTATGTCTGCAGTTTCACAAATTTTAACAGCCAAAGTGTGTGAAGGAACAAAATAGAGGCTATGAGCATGGTGGGCTGTGAGCACAAAAGAAGGAATGTGGATCCGTCTCATCAGTCACAGGAGCTCCACGGTGAGAGGGTACTGGTGCTGAGTCTGGAAGGATTAAAATGAAACGAATGCTTTCTTCTAAGAGACAGAAACAGAAAGGTCATTCACAGTAAGATGCATCTTTTTGTTGCTCTTGTTGTTGGGCCTCCAGGCTAAATAGAAGTAGCTGACTTAATTTTGTAGTCAGGGAGCTAAGAATAGTGTTTGTGTTTTTAAATGGCTACCTTTTAAATGTTGATATACATAATTTCTCAGTTTTGCCTCTTGGTCCACAAAGCCTAAAATATTTATTCTCCAGCACTTTAAGTTTATGTGTTTGTTTCCTAGCAATGCTGTGTGTCTTCTTGATCCTGCGAGAGAAACAAAATATACTTTGTAGTTATAACACTGATTATAGCCTCAAAGGAGTAAATGCTGTTTTATATTAGTCAGTTGCAATGGACAGAAACATAACTAAAATTAACTTAAGCAAAAGGAGTGAATTATTTACTTATAAGTCTGAAAGCCCAAAATGATGGCTTCAGGTACAACACAATCTAGGTGCTGAAACAATATAAGAATTTTGTCACTGTGTCTCTACCAGGGGTGTCCAACCTTCTGGCATTTCTGGGCCCCACTGGAAAAAGAAGAGTAGTCTTGGGCCACACATTAAATACATTGCAACATGTAATCACAAAAAAATCTCATAATGTTTTATGTAAATTTACAATTTTAGGTTAGGCTGAATTCATAGCCATCCTGGGCCTCATGTGGTCTGTGAGCTGTGGGTCGGACACCCCTGTGACTCTGCTTTCCTCTGTGTTAGCTTCATTCTCAGGCAATCCCTCCCATTGCGATGGAGGAGATGGCCAAGAGCAGTTTCAGGCTTCTAACTGAGCAGCTGGGCATCTGCCATTCATGATCATTTTAGGAAAAGTCTGAGGATATATATTTCTTATCCTAGGTCAACTGTCCACCCCTGGATGTGGTGGTGCGTATTATACCTCCTCGGAAAACATGTCCCAAAAGTACAAAAGGTAATTTTCCTAGAGGAAAAATACAAGACAACAAGACCTGGGAAGAATGGATACAAAAGTCCCCTCAGCAATTGATGACAAACACTGTTTTTGTTTACCAACGGATATTTCATCTTTACTCCCATCCCTGCCTCAAGATCCCAAGGCTGATAAACCGACTCTCCCGAATCGTTGGGTGTAACGCATTCTTCTCTACTTTTTATTTAGTCTGCTCACTTGTGGCGGCACCAAATGTTAGCATTACCACTTTTTTGGTTTCAGTATATAGCTTTGAATTCATATTTGCCATCTCCTTCATATTTGCCAATGGTTCTTTTTCTTTGATTTGTTAATAAAACTTTTGAAAATTCAACTCCTTAGATACCCCCTTTCCAAATCCATATTAGAAATTAGTGGGGCTCTCCGGGGACTGTGCGCATCAACTGGAGAGTGTCCGCACCTCATCTTGGACGGAGCTGAGACCACAGGCACCAGGGAGAGTGCGAATCAAGGAAGGCTCTGTGTGTACACCCATAGCCCCGAGGAGGCCGACCATAAAAAAGAGTGGGTAGAAGCCGGGAACACCAGGATACCTCCTGGAAGAGGAAACCCACCAACAAAGGAAACACCAACAGATAAGAACAGAAGAAGGTGAAGGAAGGAGTGGAAGTCACACTAAGTCAACCCAGGACCTATCTGAAAATACAACTAAATAGTGAAGAAATTACTAAGAACAAACAACTGAACAAGAGCAAGAGAAAAGCCTCAAAACCTTGTACACATGGAAGAACCAGCTCCAACACAACCTGCCCACACCTGCACAACAGAATACAAGAGGTGGTGGATGGAGTGACCCTCAGATAACCAACTGGTGGGAAAGACCCACCAAAGAAAGACCCCAAAACAACCAAAAACCAAAGACATACACAGAGCCAACATAAACCACAGCCCAAGATCAGTAAGATTGGGAGATCAAGGAGACTGTACCACTAAATCTCACAGGTATTCTATCACAGAATTTTACACCAAAAACCCAGGGGCTCAGAACAGAGCAACTTAAGAAGCAGAGGTTAACAGGAAGAATCTCACAAACAATGGGAAGACAAAGAAACAATCCCCAAATGAAAGGAAAGGAGGAAGCCTCAGAAAGAATACTAACTGAAATAGAGGCAAGTGTACTATCAGATACAGAGTTCAAAGAATTGGTTATAAGGAAGCTCACTGAGCTCAAAGAGAATTACCAAAAAATACAGGGAAACTATAATGAACTCACTGCAAACTAGATCAACATGAAAAAGGAAATAGAAACTATCAACAAGGGCCAAGAAGAAATGAAGAATACAATTTCTGAACTGAAGAACACAGTAGAAGGAATCAAAAGCAGGCCCAATGAAGCACAGGATCAGATCAGTGAACTGGAAGGCAAGGTAGAAAAAAACATCCAGAATGAGCAAGAAAAGGAAAAGAGACTCAGAAAGAATGATGAGGGGTTAAGGGAAATGCAGGAAAACATGAAATGTAACAATATCCATATAATAGGGATACCAGGAGGAGAAGAGGAAGGGATAGAAAACCTGTTTGAAAAATTAATGATGGAAAATTTCCCTAATTTGATGAGAGAAAAAGTCACACAAGTCCAGGAAACACACAGAGTCCCAAGCAAGAGGAACCCAAAGAGGCCCACTGCAAGACACATCATAATTAAAATGGCAAAATTCCAAGACAAAGAGAGGATCTTAAAGGCAGCAAGGGAGAAACAGAAAGTAACATACAAGGGAGCCCCAATAAGGTTAGCAACTGACTTCTCAATGGAAACACTCCAAGCCAGAAGAGAATGGCAAAAAAATATTACAAGTAATGGGAACCAGAGGCTTGCAACCAGGACTACTTTACCCAGCAAGGCTCTCAATCAAGATAGAAGGCCAAATAAGGAGTTTCCCAGACAACAGAAGTCTAAAAGAATATGCCTCCACCAAACCAGATCTGCAAGAGATGCTAAAGGGTCTTCTGTAAGGAAAGGAAGGAAAAGACAGAGAGAGAGAGAGGAACACAGGTACAAAAAATCGGCAAGAATAAGTACTTATCACTAATAACCTTAAATGTAAATGGATTAAATGCTCCTAACCAAAGACATACAATAGCTGAATGGATAAGAAAGCATGAACCACACATGCTGCCTACAAGAGACCCACCTCAGGACAAAAGACCTACACAGACTGAAAGTGAAGGACTGGAAACAAGTTTTCCAAGCAAATGGACAGGAAAAAAAAGCAGGTGTAGCAATACTCATATCAGACATAATAGACTTCAAAAAAAAGGGTCATAAAGAGAGACCCAGACAGTCACTTCATAATATTCAAAGGAAGAATCCACCAAGAAGACATAAACATTGTAAATATATATGCACCCAACATAGGAGCACCCAAATACATAAAGAAAATCTTGGAGGACTTCAAGAAAGATATTGACAGCAACATATTATACTAGGGGACTTTAACACCCCACTGTCAAAAATGGACAGGTCTTCCAAACAAAATATCAAGAAGGATATTGTGTCACTTAACAATACCCTAGATGAAATGGACTTAACTGATATATATAGAGCTTTTCATCCCAAAGAAGCAAAATACACATTCTTTTCAAATGCACATGGAACATTTTCAGAGATAGACCACACAACAGAACACAAAACAAGCCTCAAAAAGTTCAAGAAATTTGAAATCATATAAAGCATTTTCTCCAACCAAAGGGACTGAAACTAGAAACAAATCTCAAGGAAAGAACCCAAAACACTAAAAAACATGGAGATTGAATAGCATGCTATTAAACAATGAATGGGTGAAGAATTAGATTAGGGAAGAAATCAAAAAGTTTTTGGAAACAAACAAAAATGAACTCACAACAATCAAAATATATGGGACACAGCAAAGGCAGTCATGAGAGGGAAGTTCATAGCAATACAGGCCCACCTATAAAGAATATAAACATCTCAAATAGACAACCTAACCCTATACCTATAAGAACTCAAAGAACAACAACAAACACAGCACAGAACAAGTAGAAGGAAGGAAATGACCAAGATCAGAGCAGAATTAAATAACATAGGGACTAAAAGCAAAATTTTAAGGATCAATGCATCCAGGAGCTGGCTCTTTGAAAAGATAAACAAAATCGACAAGCCCTTAAGCAGGCACATCAAGAAAAAAAGAGAGAGGACCCAAATAAACACAATCAGAAATGAAAGAGGAGACACTACAACTGATATCACAGAAATACAAAGGATTGTAAGAAATTACTACAAAGAACTATATGCCAAGAAATTTGAAACCTAGATGAAATGGACAAATTTCTAGAAAAATATAACCTTCCAAAACTCAATGAAGAAGAAGCAGAAAGCCTGAACAGACTAATAACACCTGATGAAATTGAAACAGGAATCAAAAAGCTTCTCACACACAAGAGCCCTGGACCAGATTGTTTCACAGGAGAATTCTTCAGAGCATTTAAGGGAGAGCTAACCCCCATCCTCCACGGATTATTTCAAAAAAATTCAAGAAGATGGAAGACTCTCGAACTCTTTTTATGAAGCGAACATCATCCTAATCCCAAGACCAGATAAAGACATAACAAAGAAAGAAAACTTCAGGCCAATATAGCTGATGAACATAGACACTAAAATCTATGATGCTAAAAATAGATGCTAAGATGCTCATCAAAATATTGGCAAATCACATCCAGCAATACGTGGAAAACATCATACACCATGATCAAGTGGGATTCATTCCAGGGATGCATAGTACAATATTCACGAATCGATAAACATAATACACCACATAAACAAAAGCAAAGACAAAAACCACATGATCATATCAATAGATGTGGAAAAAGCATTTGATAAGGAACAGCGCTCATTTATGATAAAAACACTCAGCAAAGTGGGAATAGAGGGAGCATTCCTAAACATAATAAAGGTCATATATGGGACATCTACAGCCAACATCATATTCAATGGACAAAAACTTAGAGCTTTCCCACTAAGATCAGGAACAAGACAAGGATGCCCTCTCTCACCTCTCCTATTCAACATAGTACTGGAAGTCGTAGCCACAGCAATCAGACAAGAAAAAGAAATAAAAGGCATCCAAATTGGAAAGGAGGAAATGAAACTTTCACTGTTTGCAGATGACATGATAGTGTACATGGAAAATCCTATAGACTCCACCAAAAAACTACTCGACCTAATAAATGAATTTGGCAAAACAGCTGGATACAAAGTCAATACTCAGAAATCAAAGGCATGCCTGTATACCAACAAAGAAACAGCAGAAACAGAAATCAGGAAAAAAATCCCATTTGATATAGCAACAAGAAAAATAAAGTACCTAGGAATAAATCTAACCAAGGATGTAAAAGACCTGTACTCAGAAAACTACACAACACTGAAGACAGAACTGAAGGAAGACACAAACAAATGGAAGCATGTACCATGCTCATGGATTGGAAAAATTAACATTATCAAAATGGCCATACTACCCAAAGCAATTTATAGATTCAATGAAATCCCTATTAGAGTACCAATGACATATTTCACAGATATAGAACAAACATTTCAGAAATTTATATGGAACCATAAACGACCCCGAATAGCTGCAGCACTTTTGAGAAAGAAGAACAAAGCAGGAAGGATCACAATACCCGATATCAAACTGTATTACAAGGCCACTGTCATCAAAACAGCCTGGTACTGGCATAAAAACAGGCACATAGACCAATGGAACACAACAGAGAGCCCAGAAATAAACCCAAGTCTCTAAGGTGAATTAATATTTGACAAAGGAGGCAGAAGCATAAAATGGAGCAAAAACAGCTTCTTCAACAAATGGTGTTGGGAGACCTGGACAGCTACGTGCAGAATAATGAAACTCGATCACCAACTTACGCCATACACAAAAATAAATTCAAGATGGATAAAAGACTTAAACCCAAGTCATAACACCATAAAAGTCCTATAGGAAAACATTGGCAGGAAAATCTCAGACATTCCATGCAGCAACATCCTCAAAGACATGTCTCCTAAAGCAAGGGACATAAAGGAAAGAATAAACAAATGGGACCTCATCAAAATGAAAAGCTTCTGCATGGCTAAAGAAAACAGCATTAAAATGAAAAGAGAACCAACAGTATGGGAAAACATATTTGCTAATGATACCTCAGACAAGGGCCTGATCTCTAAAATATATAAAGAACTCACACGACTGCACTCCAGGAAGATAAACAACCCAATTAAAAAATGGGCAAAGGACTTGAACAGACACTTCTCCAAGGAAGACATACAGAGGGCCTAGAGACATATGAAAAGATGCTCAGCATCACTAGGCATCAGAGAGATGCAAATTAAAACCACAATGAGGTACCACCTCACACCAGTCAGAGTGGCCAACATAAACAAATCAACAAACAAATGTTGGAGAGGATGCAGAGAAAAGTGAACCCTAGTACATTGTTGGTGGGAATGCAGACTGGTGAGGCCACTGTGGAAAACAGTATAGAATATCCTCAGAAAACTAAAAATGGAACTGCCTTTTGCCCCAGCAATTCTGCTGCTGGGATTATACCCTAAGAACCCTGAAACACCAATCCAAAAGAACCTATGCACCCCAATGTTCATAGCAGCACAATTTACAATAGCCAAGTGCTGGGAGCAACCTAAGTGCCCATCAGCAAATGAGTGGATCAAAAAACTATGGTACATTTACACAATGGAATTCTACGCAGCAGAGAGAAAGAAGGAGCTTATAGCCTTTGCAATGGTATGGATGGAACAGGAGAGCATTATGTTAAATGAAATAAGCCAGGCGGTGAGAGACAAATGCCATATGATCTCACCTTTAACTGGAACATAATCAACAAAAGAAAAAAGCAAAGAAAATATAACCAGAGACATTGAAGTTAAGAACAATCTAACAATAGCCAGAGGGGAGTGTGGAGGGAACAGTGGGAAGAGGGGTTTACAGGAGCTGCTATAAAGGACACGTGGACAAAATAAAGGGGGAGGGTGGAAGCAGGCAAGGGAGATGGGTTTGGCTGGGGTGGGGTAGAGGGATATGGAGAAAATGCAGACAACTGTAATTGAATAACAATAAAAATTTTTAAGAAATGCAAAAAAAAAAAAGAAATTAGTGGGGCTCTGACCGATGTGACTAAGTGTGCTTGGCATTATCCAGCAAACCAAAAGGTTGCTAGTTGATTCCTGGTGGGCACATGCCTAGGTTGCCAGTCAGACCCCCATTTTGGGCGTGTGTGACCAATCGATGTGTTTCTTGCACATTGATGTTTCTCTTCCTCTCTTTCTTTTCCCCTCTACATCTCTCTAGAAATAAATAAATAAAATGTTTAAAAAATTAGTGATTAGGGCACATGATTAATACCAACAATTAACTGACATTTGAAACACCTACAAAAAGGAATAAACCCTTGCTTTACTCTATTTTCAACATAATTAAAACATTTTGGGATGGTGTTCTACTTCGTTACCTAGTTTTACCGAAGCCCTTTTTTGAACTAGGAGGAGAGATGGGAAAAAGAAAGAAGGGCATGAGGGAGTAATAATATTCTGCCACATTTATAATGAAAAGCTGGCTAAACACATAGTTCTTTAATTCTAGATAACAGAAAAGTGTTCAGCCTTAGTTATTATCATCAATATGCCATCTGATTAGACCACACAAAGTCTTTAAGTCACGCTAGAATATCAGGCATAGGTATAACTTTCAGGTCCTGGTATCTGAGCTTAAAGTAGGAAGTGTACCTAAACAAAAACTTTTGCTGGGAAAAGTAGAAAATGTACATGGAAATGTACTGCCCAGACAAATATTTCTGACCTCAAATTTGGAGACAGAAATGTAGGGATTTTTAGAAAACATTCCCTTTTGAACTGAGCCAGACTAAAGTCAGGGCTACAGAACCAACCATTGAGCAGCCAACTCCAAAGACTGTCTGGTAGCAACAATATTCCCAGCCCCTGACACAACTGCCCCAATCCTCACCTCATACCCGCCATGTCCTATAGCCTCTCTCAGTTGCCTAACTGTTATATGTGGGCTAGTACTCCATCACTGGCATTGGAACTACCTCCCCATCAATGGGTGTATTGGTCCCACCCATGCACAATTTTCTAACCAAGAGCTAGTTGTCCCAGTACCAGCTATAGTGTCCCCAAACCCCGAGGATCTTGTGTGATTGGAAGTCACTATTCAATCAATCAGGGTCCTGGTATTAGACACTTGAGACAACTATCCCAACAGAACAAGCACTGAGGGACAAATCTCAGTGCAAACCTTACAAAGCCTAACTTCATCCCTTCTAACTCATCACAGTACACCACCCTCCTTTCAAAACACCCCCAACAATACTGATGCCAGGCCATGTCCTCCACACAGCGTGGTACAGCCAGCAAGGCAGCTGGAGAGTCTCTGTGGCAGACTACATGGGTTTGAATCTTGCTCTGTTGACCATGAGCAGTGTGGCTGCTGTTTCACCTCCATTCCTCAGTTTCCCTGTTTGAAAAAATGGGGCTGTTAATAGGACCTACAATCATGATTATGAAGATGGAGTGAGTTAACACTGGTGGCTATCCATGACAATGCTATGCACATAGTGTTGCATGTGATAATCCAAATAACAACCCATTAAATACTGTCTTCCATAGACATAGCTGTTCAGTTTCTAAGATGTCACATCTGCATATCCAAAGCCAGAAAAAGAGAACTGTTAAAGATAATGACAGGCTGAGGAGAAAAAAGCAAAAGGAAACCTGGCAAGGACCAATCAAAAGCCTGCTATATAGCCTATCCTAGGAAACAGCGTTGAACCTGTGCTAGCTCCCACAAAGCCAGTACTGAAAACCTTGACCATGACTCAGAAACAAAATCACAGAGGAGGAAGCAGAAAGCTCCAGTCAGAAAATTAGCAAGTTCTATCCATAGGAAGAGAGGAAGGAAGGAAAAAAGGAAGGAAGGAAGGAAGGAAGGAAGGAAGGAAGGAAGGAAGGAAGGAAGGAAGGAAGGAAGGAAGGAAGGAAGGAAGGAAAGAAGGGAGGAAGGGAGGGAGGGAGGGAAGGAGGGAGGGAGGGAGGGAAGGAAGGAAGGAAGGAAGGAAGGAAGGAAGGAAGGAAGGAAGGAAGACGGATTAGGCAGAAGTCTCTAGCTGTAGCTACTGAGATGCTTCCTGGAGGAAGGTGGCTGAATTTTTATCAGACCTGTTACTCGGTGCAATAATTGCTGGCAATAATGGTGCAAAAGCAGTCTGCTCAGAGTACTATTTATCCATGTCTGTTCTATCTTTCAACTTCAAAGTGCCCACTGCCTCACAGAACACATCAAAATGACACCACTGTTGTTGATGACAGTGGTCTAAATGCAACACACAGAAGTCAAGTGATTCCTCTAGATAGGCACAATAATAATAATGATAATAATTCTCTCATGGAGAAGCAACATTTGTGTGTATGCACATCCTGATGCCCCATTTTAATTTGGGAGCTGGAGCCAGGTGCAGATTTATTCATCTTCAGGAAACAGTAAACTTGGAGGAAGGTGAGGGGAGATGAGACACAGAGGAATAAAGGCAATAAAGACATTATAGGAAGGGGATTCTTTTTTGGTTTTCCCAATGATTTGTTTTCATATTGCTGGAGAGCAGACTGAGTGATATCAGAAAATGCACAGAATCAATTGTGAATAAGAGGGCAAAGATGTCCACTGTCTTTTATCTCCCCTTCAACAATCTACTAATCCTACCACACTTTCATCTGAGCATTTCTCTTTCCATCTTTCCTGTCATTCTCTGCAGGCAAGTGGCGTTTAGACATCATGGCATCAATCCTCTTCATCCTGAGATCATTTACACCCTATCTGTGTGGTTAGTGTGGCTTAATCAAATAAAGCACACTCTTTTAGACTCCTCCGTTTCACCTTCTTGATTTTTTGCCCATGTATCTTTCAAATTTCATGTATTTTACATGAGCACATCCCACTCTTCTCTTTGAATTTATCTCTAAGCTGGCCCTCAAGAGCTCACATTGAGCATCTGATAACCAGGATGATGGGCTACTTCATATACCTATGATTTCCAATCTCACCCAGGCCCATATTTCTCCATAATCCATTTCCTCATCTCTGGCCAATTACTTTTCATATTTCTATAGCAGCCTTTCATGAGGTTCAATGTACATATAGCTAATTGGGGGTTTATTAAAACACATACATCTGGGTCCCATTCAAGAGATTCTGATTCAATAGATCTGGGGCCTAAAAATGTGTAGATCTAACAAGCTTGCAGTGATATTAGTGATATTGGTCCACAGGCTGCACTTTCAGTAGTACTAACATACAGCTCCTGGCATTTAGTAAATTTCCATTATATAAATGCTTTGAAAACCTTAGTTCTTTTCTTTCTTCACTTTAGTAGACCTCTTCTACGTGGCAACAACAACAAAAATTAATGGAAAATACAAACTGTTTTAATGTTCTGCCGCCCTCAACTTACATGTTTACCCAACTCCAACCCTTCCTTTCATGAGTAAAGGAGTAAGTATTGACTTCACTGCTAGCTTACTGAAGTAGATGGGACAATGGGAGGTTTACGGATGAAGACTTGGGTCTGGTCTTCAGCTGACTTATTCCATCACCTGCCCTAAGCACCATGGTGAAAAGGTAGGAAAGGTTGCAGATGTTCTCCTAGTCAGCTCCCAAAGTCTAACACAGATGACTACTTTCCTCCTGAAAATGGGGATGTGCAATACAAATGGAAAAGCAGCAAGAGCAAGGACTCTGGAGCCAGGCAGACCTAATCTGGCATACAAGTTCCATCGCTGTCTATCTGCATGGCCTTGGGAAATTGCCTTGATCTGTTCTCTTACAACCAGTTTTACTGATTATTGTAGACATGAATATTTGATCACAAGTTTAGCAGTGCAAGAAAAATAACTTCCTTTATTTTTCTCCAATGTTTAAAGCCCTCATTCAGCTACTGAGCAGATACTCAATCTCAATTCTTTGAAGGGCTTCTCTTTTCCCAAGCTCTTTTTTGTTCTCAGGGACTCAGACAGTGCTACAATTTGGGTTGAGGATTTCTAATCCTGGATTAGTCGGGATCCATTCATACTGACATTTGCTAAGATGCCAATTTCCATCTGGTGTTTTGTTGTCAATTCATGCAGGTTGCCCCCTGAGTCATGCCTCATTCCTGAACCCATGGCCTTGCCAGGCCTACCCCTATTTGAGCGAGTTTTGTGCCCTTTCTGGGTGTACTAAGTCAGTCTGCTGATTCCTGCCTTATTCAGGCTATACAAAACTTGAAGCTTGAAGGGGCCCTAGTTGCCATGCCACTCTCAGCTTGAATTCGCCTTCTGCTCTTGCACCTTGCTAAGACTTGAACTCTGTGAGGTTGCCTATAGCTCATCACCCTGGACACACCAGGGTACCATTTGTACCATAAACCTTCCTTCTTCCCAGGGTTCTACCTGAGAATCAGAGACACAACTCTCTTGGAGTTCAAGTTCTCAAAAGCTATTTACTTTTGAAAATTAAGAGAGTGTGCTCTTTCAAATCAAAAGCCTTTTTCTTCTACTTTCTTTTGTAACAGTCATTCTATGAGTCTGAGTCAATGGGTGCCACATGGGAAAAGGATAATGGGTACAAAGAAATTGCAGGAAAATGTCAGTTAATATTTCAAAACATCTCAACCACATGCAAAGTGGGATGAGATTATTTTTAGGTTTACTATGAGAATTCAATGCCTTTACACAGGTTCAGTTCATAGCAGTCTCTGATTTGTAGCAGATATTAGATAAATCTTAGAAATATTAGTTCCCTTTCCTTAGTTTTTCCTACTTTTCTGACCACTTGGCTTTTCCTCAATGGCTTTCCTCCCCTGTCTTTTCTTTAAAATTTAGTGGTTCTTTACGTGTTATGTATTTATCTCTCAAAATTTCCTACCTTTGACAATCCTACTGAAGACTCACAGCTATCTCACACTCATCTTGTCCAGAACAGCACCCAGTGTTATCTCCCCAAACTTCCCCTTCTTCTCAGATTTTCTTTGGTCATCCTGGACAATATTCTATTTCTAATAGTTACATGTGATCATGTCCTTACCCCAGTTTAAGTATTTATAATGGTGCTTCCTTCCCTACATGTAATGATACTTAAAGGCATTGATTATCTGGTGTCAATCTTCATGTCCATCATTAACCCTCAATTTTTTTCCTTCTCCTCCATCCTTCACCCACATTCCAAATCAGTGCTCAGCATGGGTGTTATAAAAATAAACTTGAGGGGTGACCAACTGTGAAGTGTCCTAAGAACTTTATTACTACTAAAAAATTACTTTAATCCTTTCCTTTCCCACTTCAGTTTACCCTTTCTACTTGGCAACAACTTTCTTGTATATGTATAACAGTATATATTATATATAATAGCAAATTCCAATAATAGTATTACATTCACAATAGAAAAACTAAGAAAAAGAAAAAAGGAAAAAGAAAATGCCTTATTCACATCATCATGGTATTTACTGTATAGTCCAGTGCCTGGAATATAGTGGATTCTCAGTAAACATTCCTGAGTAATGAATGTGCCTGTGGAGGTGTTGTTGCTGCTGCTCTTCTCTCCACCTGGCTGGGACACTCCTGATGGCTGAAGGTCACATGATGCCACCTCCTTAGGCACGCTGTGGCTGGGACTGCCCCTCTCCCACACAAGCTACTTTGTTTTCCACTTAGCACCACCACACTCAATTTTCAAGCTTAGCTTAATTATCAGCTCCTCTTTCAAGCCTTTCTTGACACTGTAGATCACTTGTCCCTTCCCAGAGA
Organism: Desmodus rotundus; assembly: GCF_022682495.2. Taxonomy (NCBI): domain Eukaryota; kingdom Metazoa; phylum Chordata; class Mammalia; order Chiroptera; family Phyllostomidae; genus Desmodus; species Desmodus rotundus. The sequence continues at coordinate 55,185,796 of NC_071390.1, read as the reverse complement.
AATTAATCATTCCCGTCTTTGTACTTCCACACCATTTGCTGAATGCAGTTCCAAGTGCTTTAGTGTTACAGAATTCTTATTTGGTATATGTATTACACCTTATTCTCTAATTACTAAGTGAATTCCTTGAGAAGCCTGTTTTCTTCTTTGAATTCTAGCATCATCATGCATAGTAGATATCCTGTGTTTTTTGTTTGGTCTCATTTGGTAGAAAACTTGAAAACCAGAAGATTAAGAACTGTTGACTCAACCACACGCACTGAACAAGTATGTCTGGGTTTTATTTTTAAGCAAAAAACATAATGGTTTGTTTTTCTGGGATGTTAGAATCATCTTTACCTATACTCCTTCCTCCTGTTGGCTCATCTGGCCTACACAAAACCAATATCCAGGTCCTTGTTCCCTTGGAGCTCCTGAGGAGACAGCAGACTACAAATCCATGGTTTTCTTGCCTCCAAAACTTCCAATGCTGCAGTAAACAAACATTCACTTGAAGAGTTTCTGCACAAACCAAAGCAGTGGTGGAGAGCAAGTAGCAGGAATATGGGAGATGAGCCAAGAAAGGTCTAAGGAATCTCATCCTTGTGGCACACAGAGCTGGAGAGTACAGTGGGATGCCCACTCTGCAGTCCTTCCCAAGCATACGCATTTGGTTACAGTGCGTTGCAGTTACTGAGACACAACACCTGTTCCCTGTCCCAATGAATGGCTGAAACATATGGTCCAATTTTTTAAGGTAAACACAATTCTCCATCTTTCACACAAGGTTTTGGCAAAGACAAACTCTTTGCACTGACAACTGTTCTACTTCTATCTAGAGTTCATCCTTTGAATTCACTGTAAACCTATGGTTTCCATTTATGTCCTTTAAGAAAAAAAAAACTCCAGAAATTCTTAAAATCAATATCTTAAGTTATTTGCACTAAGAGACTCAAATAAAAAATTGTTCTACCAACTCTGAGGTACCCTAGCCCCCAAAAGAACACTATCCACATTCCAGCTAATTATTAAAGACATATCCTTCTCAATTCAAAATCTTCTAATGGACAGCTAGAAGCTGGACCATCACTTTACACCTGCCATAGAGTCAATCAGTTGGAGGAAAAAAATATTTTTATGTCAATCAAGAAATCCTTGGGGAGGTTATAACCTGTTATGATGCATTACCCTTTGATCACTGTGACTTAAAGTCTTCGGCCTTAAAGAACATGAGCCAGAAATAATTAGAAGCTCATCTTGATTGTATTCACATATAAATGAAGCAGTTAGTACTGAGTGTTTATACTGTCTGGGCAAGAAATCTGGGAGTCCCTCTTCCCTGGTGCCACCATCAGCATTGCCATTAATCAAATGTAGTGGATTGAGATTCAAAGCTATTGCCCTAATGCTGCAAATATTTAACACCAATGTGATTACTATTATCCTATATTAATGTCCTGCCACTAATATTAACAAGGCTCGTATAGCAAACTGACTAATTCTCAATGCCCCTAGCATCCTGTGGTGAAATAGATGGATTTTCCAGGAAACAGCCATTGTGGAAAACAGCAATATATAGGGCTGAGGCTGGCCTTATACATTTTAGTGGTTACAAAAATGTCTCCCCCTACCCCTTGTGAGTTACAGCGCACCAAGGTATGACACTGAATCACCTTATCTCTCCCAGTAACTGCTCTGTTGTGCCTGGCTCAAGGGCATTCATCTGAATGACACCAACCTCAAAATTGAAATTTGGGCTCTAAATCTTGAGCATGGGATATTTTTCTTTATGGGCCAGATTTCAGAGAGCCCCATAGAAGAGAGAGAATCACCAACACACACCTGGCTTGCACTTGTTCACAACTCATCTTGGCCATTGCAACATCCTGTCCTTAGAATGACCTTACAGAAAAGAAGAGCTAAAGGGAATAGCTACAAAAATGAGAATGACTGAAAAGTAAATAAAACAACAGGAAAGCAAGCAGGGACCATGGGGCCCAGACTGAACCAGAATAAAACAAATTCATTATACTGTAAATTGCTCACACTATATAGGAGTCTATTACCAGGAGTTTGTGAGAACTAAGGAAGGGGTGTAGACTCCTACTATATTCAGAGCCCATCGATCACTCCAAAATCCCCAGAGCCAGAGAAATCTAACTCCTGATGGATTGTTTATGGTTGTGAAGGGTGAGTAGAAAGTAGGTAAATTAAACCCCCAGATAGCCCTATCCATGGTGTGAAGCACATTATAAGTCTTTCTTCTGCAACTGGGCTGCGGACACTTGAGGATAATTTGCCATCCTGAAGGCCCAACACAGGGTCAGTCAGGTGTCTAGTACTCAGTATATTTCTGTTGACTTCAAGAAGATTGTCCTGAAGTGTTAAAGCACTTTGCACATAGTAAACAATCAATAAATATCAGTGATTCTGTAGCTGCACAATCACTTTCTTCCCCCACCCCAACCATGGATGTGTAATCCACATTACGAGATATGTGAACCTTCTTTTTCTCACATCACAGTTTCATTCATTCATTCATTCATTCATGCATGCATGCATGCATTCACTCATTTAACAAATGTTGATAGGGCAGTTATTATCTGCTAGGCACTAGCAATCACATGCTCGGAGTCTAGTAATAGCTATGATGTCAGATAGAACTGGCTCTGTGATATTGAGTAAGTTCCTTAATATTTCTCTGCTTCAGTCTTCTCATCTGCTAAGTGAGCATAATAATAATAATACCTCCCTTGGGTTATCATGAGGGTTAAATAACTTGAATAATGAGTTATTTAGCAGAACTTAACACATGGTAAACTCCATAAATATAGTGGCTTCAAGGCCCCACCTAAATCAGGGCAACACTGTGACTCTACCCTAACTTACACAGACCTTCTTATTTTTGTCTTTCCCTGAACTTAATTAGTAAGTATTACCTGTTCTATCAAGTTCAGTTCTTGACTTTGTAATTGACTTGTTAATCTTTCTTCCTTGGCCTATGATTCCATGACTTGTTGCCTTTGGCTTGTTCCATGGAGAAACACAATTGCAAAAGGAGCCCAGCTTATGAGAAAACTATGTGTTGGGAACTGATTCCATACGAAGATCAGTGCAGGAAAATGCTCATCTTCACAAAGGTAGAGTGAGGCTTAAGGGAAGATGAATAGAATCCTTGTAGAAAAAAGCAGGATGAGACACAGAAAGGAGAAGAATGGTCGAGTATCTGATGGCTATCCCAAAGACAGCAGGGCACATTCTGTAGTGTGGGAAGTCCCCTAGAGCACAGGAATTCCACGGGGAAGTTGTGTAAGGATGGTTCACAATATCTGGAGGGGAAACAGGAGATTTCTCATGTAAATTATTGGGCAATAAATATAGTGGGGGGATTTAATAGTCATGTTTACCCTATTTCTCCATCTTTGATCTTTAACTTCTATGTCAGTCTTGTTGGTAGTCTCAATGTTAGTTCCATAGTGACTTTACCTCTGTACTTCCTGAGCCCCTTTGGACATCTGGATGTCCAGTCATTGACTGGGATCCAAGAACATAGTTTTAAAGAATAGAATAATAAATAGCAGAGAGGTGAGAAAGAGGCAGAAAGGCCCCTGAATCTCAGTGCTCCTACTTTTAAAGTGGGATTCTTAACTTTCTGAAATTGTGAGCAAAGTTCTATGAATGTGTGCTTATGGGTTTTTTTTTTCTACTAAAGAAGGGGTCAGTAGATTTCATAAAATGCTCAAAGAGTGCTGAAAATTGTTCCTGACGTGCTTTGCTCAGAGGAATGATATGGGGGTGTCTCTGCTCCCTTGACATCTTCTGAACATTCTCAAGGGCTTGCCACAAGGGGCAGTAGAAGAGGACAGAGAATGTAGGGTCAGATTCTCTTCCCCACTTCTCACTTCAGTAAGTACAGCTATTTATTTTTTCACAGAGAAGTAGTTTTATCCATTAAAAAGTTAGAAAAATAAACATGAAAAATTAAGAGTAAGATTATCTGGCTGAACTAGTCCTTTAGCTCTTGTACCCACTTTCATCATTGTGGCAAGGCATCTTATATAGGGTGACCAGTGTCTACAAGGTGTTTGTGGCTTCAGCCCTGGACTGGAACCACACAACATATTTATTTTTTTTTAATTTCCCATTTCTCATTTTCTTTGCTACATTCATATTTTTTCATTTATTTAATTTTTGGCAGCCATTTTGACTCTTCTCAAGCATAACTCTTTTCTCCACACCAGCTGTGTTGTCCTGGATCTCCTCAGGTAACACTTTTTTCATTTCAGTCCAGTCCCAGATCTCTCCAGGCCTGACTTCTATCGTACTGGTAGACTGTCCACTCAGCTCACTTGGGCACTGGACTCTACAGTCTGATTTGGCTATCTCTCATGCTTTAGAAAATTTAACCACTGCATAGATAGAAGCCCTTCAAACTCCATACCCATTCATGTTTTCTGAAACCCAGAGGGCATTCAAATCTGTACCCACCCAAAAACCAAACCACAATTGCAGCCCACCATAGTGCTCAACTGCCTATAATGCTTCATTCCTCAAATTTGAAAACAGTATATGAAAACAGCCTATATTCACAACAACAGGAAAATGGTCAAATACACGGTGGTACCTTCATTCAATGTAATAGTATGTGGATGATCTAACTGATACATTTGAAAAATATTTATGATGAATTCCTAAATGGAAAAAGTTCATTTATACAAAAACTTCCTGTGAAGTGATGAATTATATGCAAATTATTTGAGATGTTGCAGATCTTTATGATTCTCCTGGTTATATGTGATGGCTACAAGATGGCAGCTGCAGGAGGCACACAGTGAGAGGCATCAAGAGAAAAGGATATTGCCTTAGTCATGGAGCAGATGCTTCCCCAGAAATCTCATGGAACAGTTATGCTTATTTCCCACTGGGCAGCACTTTGACCAGGCCTGGTGTCAAATTAGACAAGATGAGAAAAGAAGTTTGGAAATGGGGATTGAGTCAACCAGTCAATGAGTGCCCCAGCTGGTAACTGAAAAGTTACCCTAACTTCTGGGCTTGAGTAATCTACCACAGTAACCACTGATTTAGTGAGACCAGAATATAAAGAGAAGTTTCCTTCCTTCTTTCCTTCTGTCCTTTTTTCTTCCTTTCCTTCTTTCTCTTCTTCTCCCCTTTGTATTATAAGACCTAAACTTTCAAGTTCTGCCTCAACAGCTTTGAGTCTCACAAGTCCCTAAGGACCTGGCTGTAGATCCCCCTGTTCTTGCCAAAACATCCCTCTCCTTGCAGCTGGGGCAACTGCACCCTGCCTGGTCTTCAACCTAATGAGTTTTACCTCCCTGTCATATTGTGAAATTATTTTAGAAAGGCAATCACATCCTCCCATGCGATCTCAGGGTCTCCTTACCCTCTGTCACCACCAAAGTGTGATTCCCACAGCCCCTGTTGGTTTACGCTCACATGCAATTTCTGTGTGGCCCTGCGGGGCCTGAGGTATCCTCCTCCCCTGGGTTGTCAGTATTTATGGCTAATAAACTGTTGTCTATTTTATCTGTCTGGTGTCTTCTGTTTTGTGTTTAGCCATCTACTATTTAAGGTGAAGGATCCCGCCCATAACAGAGTGAATAGAAGGTGATCAAAATATCCTTTGATCTTCCTTCCTTCCTTCCTTCTAAGCTATGTGCCAGGCACTTCTCTAGACACTGGCATTACAACACTGAATAAGACATACTTAGGTCTTGCCCTGAGGGGATTTACCATCTAGTCAAAAACATACATGTCTGTATTGTGTTTGCCTCTCCAAGTATTGGAGTAGAGTGTTGTGAGGAGACATGACATGAACAAGAAATCTAGAGTGGAGGGTGAGTGAGTGTGTGTGTGTGTGTGTACACCTACAACAGAGAAGTCTGTGGTGAGAGGGGATTATCCAGGATGGATTAGATAGTGAAAGAGGAGATTTTTGTTTAATGTGACTGCAGATAAGAGTTTGAGGAGCTGAGAACATTCTAGAGGGGGATAGTACAAAAAAGAAACTGGTTGAGGGAAGCTGGACAGGGACACAGGGGTCAAATCATGGAAGGCCATCTCAATAGAGTGAAGAAGTTCAGGCTTCCATGGGTGAGTATAGGAGCGTTGCTTTCAGCAGGAATATATCAATGGACATTTGCTTTTGGAAAGACCCCTGTGGCTTCAATGTGGAGAGTGAGAGGGCACCACATGGGGAGCGGAAAACAATCAGGGAGGCTGTGGCAGTGATCCAGGCAGAAGAGCATCACACCTGAGCCCCCAACATGGCAAAGCTACGAGGGATGTGGAGGGAGTGTTTATGCAGCCATGGGCCAGTAGACAGAGAGAAATGTGTGGCGTCTAAGTGACTTTACACTTGAAGATTTGTGTGTCTACCATCCTTATAAGGGTCAGGGAAGTAAAAGTTACCTGCTCATCTAGGACAATGGTTCAATTGTCTGTGGCACAGGTTTTATATCAAAATTTTCTGCATCTGCAAGTGAAAGAAAATATACCTCAAGTGGCTTACACAAATCTGAACCTATTTCTCACAGAGAGAGGTGGTTGATTCAAAGATGTCAGAGCATATACAACTCTGATGTGTCCCTCATTGTCACAAGATGGATGCTGTAGCTCCATCCATGATGCACTCAAGGCAGTAGAAAGAGTGGGAAAGGCTGTGCCATCATTATGTGTCCTTACATCAGGAAAGAGAAATGTTTTATGAATGACCTCTCCCAGAAGACCTGCCTATTCCTAGTGGACACTGGTTACCCCTACCTGCATGGAAGCTGGGATGGCAAGTATTGCTGTTCTGGACTCTATAGAAGGAGGCAGAAAGGGAGAAGGGGGCTGGGAATGGCCGTTCAGCATCCAGTCAACAGTGCTTGCCACAAGTGCATTATAAGCCTGGGTTATATTTGAGGGGGTGAGGGAAGCTGTGAAGGAAAGCACGTAGCAGAGGTCAGTCACAGTCATGAATTTTATGAAAGGTTTGCTGGGAAACTACTTTTAAGAAAATATATATGGTGACTATGATTCCCCCGACAGCACAACTGAGTGATTTGCAATGTAGTTGCAATTCATGGCCCTCGTTCCAAGAACTGTCATTCGCTCTCATGTCAGACACTTGAGTTGTTTCAAGATCACCAGGCTGGCCCACTATTAAATTACATACACTTGCTCACACAGAGATGTTTTAGAAGCCCCCAGTGTATGGTGAGAAGTGTGCTTGCTCTTCTGATAGCTGTGGCATCAACATTATTGATTTGTTTGGGCAAGTGCTTCTTTGCAAGACTGGAACTCCAGGAAGATTAAAACTGCCCTCTGCTCCAGGTCTCTTGCCAAAGGTCTGGAGTCTAAATTCCTTTAAAGCAGTTTTACACCCATGGTATTGTTTGATTCTCATGGCAATCCTGCAAAGCAGGCTCTACTCAGCATTTTAGAAGACAAAAACTGACCTAAAGAAGTGAAATGACTTGTTTATGTGTGGGGATCAGTAGCCATGCTCTCTAAAGGAAAACTACTGGGTTCAAATCCCAGCTCCTTCTAAAGCTGGATGACTCAAAGGACTTTCAGGGTAGGAGCAAAACAAGGCCACAGAGAAATAAAAGAAGACCAGCATTGATAAATGAACTATAATTCTAGTTTAGGAAAACCTGGAAAGAAGCTGTTCTGTATCTCTATGTGCTAATAAAAGACATCCCCAAATTTAATCCCAAAGAACACCAACTATTGTATCACGCTCATGGATAATTATTATTCTGTGGTTTAAGAACTGAGATCACAGAGGGGATGGTTTGTGTGCTCCATGATTTCTGGGGCCTCAGCTGGGAAGAATTAAACAGCTGTGGGTTACTTACTCCATGGCTGAGCGTGGAATTGTTTGAGAACTTTCACTCACATGTCTGGCTCGTGGGCTGAGATGACTTCAAAGTTGTACTCAGAAGGGACTATTGGTGTAAGTGCCTATGCTTGCCCTCTCCACGTGGCTTGGGCTTCCTTACAACATCGCAGCCTCAGGGTAACTAGAGTTTTTTACATGACTACTCAGAGTTCTTTTAAGGGATCAGGTTCCTGTGAGCAAGGCACAAGCTGAGTGGCCCTTCGTAAGCACATATTGTCATTTTTCTTTGCCATGTTTTTCACTGCCTTTGATTAGATTTTTATTCCAAATTAGCTGTACACAATGATTTGACTTTTGTGGAATAAATAAATTTAAGTTTACGCCCCAGGTGTCTTTTCTTCTGTGGTGAGTTTCTTTTCTGGGCTTCTTCTCAGCTGCTGGTTTCTTGGTAGCTGCAGCCTTTTCTTGCACCAAACACTTCTTCTGCTTCCTAATGCCAACAGCCTTCTTCCCTACCTCAAGCTTGTTGCCTGGAACACTTTTCTCACCTGATTTGGCTTCTAGTGCTGCTGACGCTCTACTCACTGGGAGCCTGTGATTCTCAGCCTGGAGAAGAATGGTGTTCTGGTGTATGGCCATTGCATATGGGTTTGGCTTCAACATGATTCTCAGGTTTATCTGTCAATTCTTCTTCAGGACTCTGCGATGAATCTTCTTGTGTGGTTCTTGGAGGGCTTTTGGATCTCTGGGCTTTCTGAGACTCTGCTAAGGTCTGTGTTGAGCATGATGTGCATGGGAAGATTGTAGTTACTCTTGAGGGAGGCATCTTTATGTCGGGTACCATACAGATCATCTACCTGGTGGAAAGCTCTTTCAGTCCAAATGCAGAAACAGCGCAAATACACGCTAGGAACAGGTTTCAGAGTGTTCAGTTTGGTTACATTAAGCAGGTAATTCCGGGGATATTTCTGAAGGCTTTGGTGATACCGTTGTCCTCATTATAGATGATGCAAGGTCCCCTGCACTGGATATAATGACGGTTTCTCATTTTGTCCCGTAGGTCACATTTACTGAGAGGCAAGAGGCATAACCCTTTTTGATATCATTCCAGGCCTTAAGTTTCTTAAGAAGCAACACAGCACCTTGGTTTTCTTGTAGCCTTCAACTTTATCTTCAAACACCAAAGGACATTCAGGAACTTCTTCAGCACAATGACCTTTAGTCATGGCTGGTACTGGCAAGGCCGAGGCAGCCAGGGCAGAGCAGATGGCATATTGCTTTTGTGTTGTGTTCACCATGTGGTGCTAATGACACCAGGTTTTGGTTGGTGCAAACCTAAGTCCCCCACAACACATGTTTCCAAAAGCACCCTGGCCAGACCAATGAGTCTCACCACCTTGAATTCTGGGAATTTGAGCCACAGGTCTGCCAGCACACCAAAACTCAGCACTGGTTAGATGACCTGGCAAGTCTCTGACAGCATAGGGCTGTCTATTGTTTTTGTGCAAGTTGGTGTGAACAAAGTCCACAATATCTGGTCAAATGGGAGCCTTGAACACAGTAGGCAAAGTGACATTTTTGCCAGATGAGTCCCCCTTTCTGGAGCACACACCATGGTGTGGAGGGGAGAAGGCCACACTCCTCTCAACCCTGCAGCTCCCACAGGAAAAGGCCACATAGTGTCAGATCACCACATTCTCTTGGTTGAAGCAGTCTCAAATCCACCTAGACCCAGGAGAAGAAAATTCATCTTGATGAGAGGTGCATCAGAGTATTTGCAGCCATATTTTAAAACCAGTGCAGAATCCAATCTATTGAATATATTGGTTACATTCACTTTCTTTTCTGAAGTTTTTAATCTCTAAATGTATTTTTCTGGCCTTAATACCATCACTTGTTAACTATGTGAGCATGATATCTTACCTAGTATCTCTGAATTCCCAGTTTTCATGTCTTTAAAATAGAATACCTCGTTTATTATACATTATAATAAATACCTACCTCACTGGGCTTCTGTGAGAAGGAAATGAGGCAATCTATGCAAAGTGCCTAGAAGGACCTAATCCACATTTACTCAACACATACATCCAGCAGTTATGTGCTAAGATTTGTTCTAAGTGTCTCATAAAGATTACCTCATTTAATCCTCATTTACCCCTACCAGATAGACACTGTTATTATCCCTATTCTAACGATGAGGAAACAGAAGTGCAGAGAGGGCAGTGACTTGTCCACGGTCACACAGCACACACATGGAAGACCCAGACTTGAACAGAACTATCTGGCTCTAGAGTCCATGCTTTTAACCATGCTGATGTGTGGCCCTTTGGTAGATAGTGTAGATGTGAAAACACATGTATGTATTATACATGCATGTATAATCTCTTGAGCTTCCACAAGTAGTAGTATGAGCCCAAGATTCTGTTTTGTGCCAAGACTGTTCATCTAGACCAGGGATCTGCAAATTATGACTGTGGTCCAAGTAGGGGACACTGCCACTCATCGTGTATTACCCATGGCTGCTGCTTTCATGTCATATTCGCAGCACTGAATAGTTGTGACAGAGACTATATGGCCTACAAAGTCAAAATATTTATTATCTGGCTTTTTACAGAAAAAAGTTGGCCAACCCTGGTTTGGATCTTCCTTGCAACAACACTTTATCCTGGATTTCTTGGAATTTCAAGCATGTTGAAACTTGTCTTGATTAATCCCTTCATTTAACAAGTGTTTATTGAGGACCTAACATATGGCAGCCATTGTGCTAGCCCCTGGATCTACTTAGTGAAGAAAAGAGGTATGGTCCTTGCCCTCAGAGAGTTGATGTTCTGGTGGGGGGAAATTTTAAAAAAGTAAGCAAAAACAAAATGATTGTAGATTGTAATGACCGCTATGAAAGGAAGAACTAGGATAATGAGTAACTGAGGTTAGGGAGTGGATTTCTTATAAATAGGAGGCATTTTAGTTGGGGAACTCTAACAGCAGCTAAAAGCATTCTAATGAAAATGTACAAGGAGCAGAGTGACAGCTGTTAGAGGGGAGGGGTCTGGGGGCTGGGCAAGAAAAATGAAGGGATTAAGCAAGGAAAAAAAAGACTCATGTACACATACAAGAGTATGGTGATTGCCAGAGGGAAGGGGGGTGGCCAACCCTGTTTTAGATCTTCCTTGCAACGACATTTTATCCTGGATTTCTTGGAATTTCAAGCATGTTGAAACTTGTCTTGATTAATCCCTTCATTTAACAAGTGTTTACTAAGGACCTAACATAAGGCAGAACAGGGGAGATAGCTCACCCTCTTCTACAATAGTTGGAACAGGGAGAACAGGGAGGACCTAACAGGGGAGGAAGAAGAGGGTGAAAGGGAGATAAATGGTGATGGAAGGAGTTTTCACTTGGGGTGGTGCACACACAATACAATATACAGATGATGTACTGTAGAATTGTATACCTGAAATCTATATAATTTGATTAATCAATGTCACCCCAATAAATTCAACTTAAAAAAATAAAAATACCCTTTATCAGACATACGCACACAAAATGTATGTAGAGAAGAGATATGGATTTGTTTTATCTGATAGAGGAATAGAAAGCTTTCTAGGAAGTGCTAGAAAGATGGCTGTTCAGTGCAGAGAAGCTGCCTCTGGATGTGACAGTGAATTGAAAGCCAAGCTGGTCATCTTGATAGTATGATTTTTCTCTTCTGCAATATGAAGTAACTTGGGTGCAGACAAGGGGAAGCAGAGAGTAAGTTTAACAAAAGTTGAGGTTTTAAAGAAGAGCCATAAATGGAACTAAAGCAAGAGGTAAATGGACAAATTTAGCCTGGAGACAGATTTGTTTGGCTCACACATTGTATTAGAACTAACTATTTGAATGCCTTTAGATGGAGCACAGTTTGGTTCATCACTTCCCTGCAGGTTCTTGTTGTGTTCTGTCTTGCCTGTTTGTCTCGTGTATGTTTCCTGCCTGACCCTGTAAGCTTTTGAGATTACATGACTGAATTATAGTAATATATGACAAACTCTTACCTGCATAAGGAGAAATTGGAAACAGAGAGAAAAAGGATTGTGAGAGAGGTACTAATGAATTGGAGACTGAAGTTTTGATGAGGTCTGATGAAAACTAAGGACTATTAAAGACCTGGAAATATAGGAAGTCCTCTTTAAAATGGAGTGTTAGAAATCAATGCTCTTCAGGTAAAAGACTGACATTTACAAGTTAAAAAGTGTGACACTGGGAATGAATAGCTGAGGTAGGGAGAAGCAATATGGTATATACATATACATGTACGCACATATGAAACATGTGTGCATATAACCTGTACATATACACATACACAAATGTATACACACATGCTTTGAAGTAATTTTAAGAGTCTAATTGGCATTCACATTTAGGACAATGTCTCCACATAATGAAGATGTACTTTTTATGATTAATTCTAGATACCTTATGAAAAGAATCATTAGGAAATAGCCAAAATACAATCAGCCAAGAGCAAGCTGAGGCTAGAACACAAGAAATTCTTATTCTGACAAAACAACTTTTCTTTTTCCTACAGAAAAACTAGTACAACTGAATTATTAAAAATATACATAAGGTTTCCAGGGAGCCAAACACAATGACTGCTGCCTAGGCCACTGTTTCCTCATGAATCTGCATATATCTTTCCTCTCTCCTCCCTTCTCTTCCCGTGCCTCCTCCTTCTTCTCTTTTTTCTCCTCTCTCTTTCTTTTCCCTCCCCCAAACCATACCCTCTGCATAAATAGAACAGAGAGAACACTCAAACTTCAAAGCAGTTTCAATTTTAAAAAAGGGAAAACAAGAAATACCAGTGAGCAGTGTTTCACACTCTTACCTCAAGCCTTTCAGGTCTCCAGGGGCCATCTAAAAATACCAAGAGAGGAGACAAAAGATAATCCAGAAGCTGGTCTAAAATTGCTCTAAAAGAACCACCACAATGAGAAACCACCCTAAGTATGAAAATGTTAAAATATTTCCTGCTAAATGAGAGCACTAACTAGAGGGGAGGAGTTTAAAACGTGTGTGATTAATAGAGACAAATTTTGAAAGGCATAGCTTTTGGAGGACAAAAAAGTAAAAAGAAATGCAGAAGTTATTTTTGGTGATTAGGTGGTAAAAGTTTACCATCCCGAAGACAAAAAAAAGAAAAAATAAACCTCAAAATTATTACAACACACACAAGCCTCCTTCATAAATAGCCATTCACAGAATAAACCAAACTTTACTGCACTAAGAGAATGACATTGAACTAAGAATGTTATAATCTACCCCAAAACTAGACAATAAACTGAAGAATAAAGACAACAAGTCTGTGAAAAGTTAGTAAAAAAATATATAAATCAGGACTTCAGCACCTCAGGTGAGGAAACTGCCTCCCCCAAAGAAAAACCTATAAAACACAAAAAGTTTGACCAATGCTCCATATCATTTAAACAACATCAAATAAGCATTTGGACTATAATTAAGCACACTGACGCAGAAGCTGAGTAACTAAGAATAGAAATGGACAAAAAATGGGAAGAAATAAATTCATTAAATTTACAAAAGAAATGGAAGAAAAAGAAAAACTCAGAAATAAACACTAAATTACAAGATATCCAAAGGAATCTTTGTCAAAATTTATTCAGTATTAAGAAGATTCAGGAAACTAGTTAAGGAAGTAAAAGTAACATAAAAATAAAAGGCCAGAAGAAAGTGATAAAAATAAAAGACAGGAAATGAAGGAATAATGTATGTATAATTGGGGTCTGAAAAATGAAAACAAAACAATGCAACATAAAGAATATCTGGAATTATAATCCAAGAAAATATTCAGAAAAAAGTTGGCATTTACATTTTGAAAGGTTACCTTTGGTACCTGGGAAAATGAACCTAGCTAAATCACTCCAAAATATGTCCCAGTAAAACTACTGGTTTCAAAGATAAGGAAAAAAATCTCAAGGTCTCCTGGCAAAAAGGTAAAACAACTCATAATAGTAAAATATTAGACTGGCATCATACTTCTCAAACATAGCATAAAAAACAAGGCGAAAATAGAGCAGTGGTTCCAAAAAGAAAACTCAGTAAAATTAAGTCTGAATGAAGAATTTTCAAGCTATCTATGAAGCATCAAAAGTTATATAAAGTATTTGAAACATACCAATACTTAGAATTCTATACCGGTGATTTTCAACCTTTTTCATCTCATGGCACACATATACTAATTACTAAAATTCTGTGGCATGCCAAAAAATATGTTATAGTTTTTGCTGATCTGACTAAAAAATAAGTATAATTTTGATCATTCACAGCAGACAGTTATTGTTCTCTTGGCTGTCATCATTTTTTTAATTTCACACTCTAAGGGAAAAGAGGTGAGTGCCCCTAACTAGTCAGGTATTGCATATTTTAAAAATTCTTGAGGCATACCAGTTGGGAAAACTTACAAGAAAAGGACTGATAGTGAACCCTTTATTAAGTAAATACACATATTCATAAGTACTACATATAAACATATACATAGTAGATTAAGATTAATATAAAGGTTGAGTTGAGGTAAAGAATAATGTGCAAATGCTACACATTTTGACAAAGCTGAAATAATGCAATTAAAAATGGAATGAAAGGGAGAGGGAACAGGGACATAGGATAATCTCATTATACACTCAATAGTTAGGGGTTGAAGGGCATCATGATAAACCAACAACTGTTGTAAAATTACCAATGAGAAAACACGGAACTAGGGGCATTCCAACAAAAACGAGGAGTAAAAAGGTAAGACAAGAATATGAGCCTTGTTAAGTATTAATAGAACAATTTTTTAAAAATTGAAGAATACATATCAAATAAATAAAGGAATATAGTAAATAGAATACATGCAACTGGGGCCAAATACATCAATCCCATTGATAAGTTAAGAGGCTTTTTACTCACTTAATAAAAGAAAAACATTTTAAATTTGCCTCACAAGATCCAACTACATGTTGTACACTAGAGACATACCTAAATGAAAGTTATTTGAAATGCATTAAAAAAGGCATGGGTGGACAAAGGTATACAGTCGGGATTATAAAGAAAGTAGGTAAAAGGAAAACATCTTTATAGCAGACAAAGTAGAATTTAAATTAATAAAAACATTAAATGAAGTGTAGAAAGACTAAATGCCACAACTCACAAAGATATTTTATAGATATTAATGCACTTAATAACATAGCAATCATCTTTAAGAAGCAAAAATCTATAGGAAATGCAAGGATGTACTCTACTGAGGACATAAAGACATCATTCTCGATACAAGAGATATCAATGGACAAAAAGAGTAAATAAGAATATAGAAGACCTAAAATTTTTTATAAAGTTGAACTTATATTGAATTTTATACGCCATTATGGGTTGAATTATGTCAGTCCACATATATATTATGTTAGAATATATATATATTCTAACCCCCATACTTCAGAATGTGTTAATTAAAAAAAGGTAACACTTTTTCAATTTGCAAATGATATGATAATATATGTGGAAATCAATAACAAAACTAACTTGAATATAAAACAATTCAGGAAGGTTACAGGATATAAAATTAACATGTTGAAATCTATGGACATTGGTTTCAACACAAGCAATAACCAGTTAGAGGACAATGGTAGGGAGACACCATTTACAATAGCAACAAGGAAGATATAATAGTTAAGAGTGAGCTTAACAAGAAATGTGCAAAACTTCTATAAGAAAATGTCTACAAAAACTTTTGAGAGAGACAAAGTAAACTTGAGCAAATGGAAAGATATTCCTTGTTCTTGGATAGACTCAATTTTATACAAAAATCAGTACTTTCTAAGCTAATTTATAAATTTAACTCAATCTCAATTAAAATAACACATTTTATATGAAACTAGATGAATTTATCCTGAAGTTATTGTGGAAAATCAGATATGGCAGAATAATTAAAAAAAACAACAAAACAAAGAAAAAGAAAAATATGTGTGTGTGTCAGAGGGGTGAAGTGTGGAGGAGACAATTAGCCTTACCAGTTATTAAAATATAGCCTAAACCTTCTATGATTAAAAGAATGCCAGACAAGCTCATGAATAGGCAAATAGGCTGGTGGACTAGAATGGAAAATCCAAAAATAGACCAACAATGCATGGACGTTTGGCGTATGATAAAGGTAGTATTTCAAATAAATAGGGCTAAGATGGACTTTTAACAAATGGTGCTGGGACAACTGGGTAACCAATTTAAAGGAAGAACAAATGTGATCCACATTTCACACATACAAAAATAAATAAATTCCCACATGTCTATATGTATCAAAAATTTAGATCCAAACAATTTCTACATTATGTTATCTTCTATATAAGGAATGAGACAAAATAACAAAATACACATGTTAAGGACAGGAAGCTCAAGAAGGATAAGTCAGAAACTTGTTTACAACGTAAAGAATAAGACAAAAATTCACTGGTCCATATTATTATAACAATGAATTGAATAAATTTAAAACTGAGGGAGAAGGAGATATTCTTCCTTATAATTGAATTCCAAATAATAAACACAGTAGGGATGGTGAAAACAGAAAATCACCACAGTAATGCTCATTTCAGGTAAATATCATCAGTGAATATTACAACAGGGTGGGAAAAAAGTGGGATGAGAAACAGGATTTTTATGTAGTCTCAAAGTAACTTCTCAGAAGACACAATGGAAGATATAAAGTAGAAACAACTCCCAACATCACTTTACCAAAGTGATCAAAGTTAATGTTACCCGTTGTGGGACACATTGGCCACTAAGAATCAGTACAGAATAGGTAAAATTTCTGAATTATGCACAATAAGGCACATTATCATTTTTGTTGTACTCTTGCCCACAATGCATAACTTCAATTTAATCATAAAGAAATCTGAGACAAACCTATACTGAGAGACATTCTAGAAAATGGCTGACCAGTGTCCTTTAAACGTGCCAGGTTGTGAAAGATAAAGACTGAGGAACTGTTTTTGATTAATGATTATTAAGGAGAAATAATAATTAAATGTAATGTGTAATACTGGATTGGATTCTGGACCAGAAAATGGATATTAGTGGGCCAATCGATAGTTTAGATAATAACATTATGTTAATATTAATTTATTAATTATGATATTTATATTGTTTTAAAAAAGATTTTATTTATTTTTTTGAGAGATGGGAAAGGAGGGAGAAAGAGAGGGGTAGAAACATCGATGTGAGAGAGAAACATTGCTCCATTGCTTCTCCCACACTCTCAACAGGTACCTGGCCCGCAACACAGACATGTGCCCTGACCAGGAATCAAATCCTTGGCCTTTTATTTTAATTTGCAGAATGGTGCCCAACCCACTGAGCGACACAGTCAGGGTGATAATTATATTCGTGACATTTGCACAATCTGAGTGAAGTTCATACAGAAGTTCTTTGCATTGTTTTTACAACACTTCTACAAGTTTTAATTATTTTGAAGTGAAAAATTAAAGAAAAAAAACAAGTCCAGTAATCTAATTTCTCTTTTGCATATTGTGGCATATGCTTAAATGATATTCATAGTTACATTTTTTTTCTGTGTAATTATGCAAGAAACAATCAGATCTGCTCACTGGTTCCTTCAATGTTCACTGGATATGCAGTAGTTAGAAACAAGGAACGAAAAGTTCCCTTTGGATATTCAGCTCTCCAAGCGAATACCCTTTTTTTTTTTATCCCCCATCTAGGATAATTTTTGGCCATTTACTGATTTTCCCCATAATTTATTAATGAAATAAACAATACTCTTAACTGGAGAATCTTCTTTTAACTGTAATCTCACTGATGTTCACAGACAGAAAAAAAAATTAGTTAGGGCTTAAGATACCACCAAAAAGCTATTCTTAGTTTTTGAGGGTTGAACAAGGCAAATACATGATTTCTTTCAAAACCAAAAAAAGGAATCTGGGAGCTTTCTGTTGATACCTTTATCTTAGTAAATGAAAAGGTCATTATTAACCCAACTTTTATTGTCAGCAAACATTTCTTCTTAGACACAGGCAAGAGACAAACTAATCAGCTCATTGGCTGGACTGGAAATTCCAAACTGTATGTTTAAAGAAAGATTCACCTGCTCAAAACACCCGAGTTCACTGAGCACTGGCTTTGCCCCTCCTGTGAGTGATGTACACTAGAGCTTTCCAGCCCATCACCACAGTTTGATCAATAGTTGTGCTGCATATAAAGTTATGACTTACAGGATGTCAATATTAACCTTTCAAGTGTGCATTTTTAAAGATTTATTCCTCAATAGCACTACTAAATATATTTCATATGCTGCAAGCACTTATTTTTTACCAGGAAAGGAACCTGACGTTTCAAAGCTAACTACCCTCCACCAGGACACTCTGTCTTCTGGAATCAGGGAGGCATCTCCCGTAACTGGGCCGACACTGGCTGGCTCAGTGCTTATCCACAGAAGGTCTAAGTCTTCCTGGTAACCTCCTCAGAGGTAAATATGTTCAAACCTTCCACAGCATCTCAGATTGTCTTGAATAGTGAATGAACACTCAATAAACACTTCCAAATTGACTTCGTCATGAATCCAAATGGTACCAATTTTGTCATTGGTTATTTAACTCTTAACTGTTTAATGGCTATGCTTTTAAAATAGGTTTCTGCATAGCAAGTTATGACTAAAAGTTTTCCAAATTTGAAATAATTTCATTTAATCCTCAGATATTAAAGATAAATAATGTTACTTTTTAAAAAAATAAATAAGAATTTAGGTAACTTCCCTAAAGTTGCTTGGCTGCTACAAAAGGGAGAGTTGGTGTTTGCAGCTAGGTATAACACTAATGTGATGCTTAGTCTTTATGCAATGTGTAGTAGTACCACCCATGGGGGAACAGCACTTAGAATTCAGGAGACCTCCAAGTACGACAAGTCTGTCCTGTAGTTAGAAGCAAAATGTGCTCTTAATCTAACTATTCCAATAGTTCAGTTTTCTAGGGGAATCTTGTGCCTGGGTAACAAGAGATAAAATTTGAAATTTTGCCTGAGGCACCTAAGTATCTGTATTAGCTTCCTATTGATATAGTAACAGATAGCCATGATCATTGTGGCTTAAAATAACACAAATTTATTGTTGCAGAGTTCTGGGGATCAGAAATAAACAATCAATTTCACTGCACTAAATTCACAGTGTTGGCAGGACTGATTCCTTTTAAGGCCCCAGGGAAGAATTCGTTTCCTTGCCCTTTTCAGTTTCTGGAGGCCATCTGCGTTCCTCAGCCCATGGCCCCTTCTCCATGTCACTCTGACCTCTTGCTTCTGTTCTCACATCTCCTCCTACTGACTCTGACCCTTCTGCCTAAATATACTTCTGCCTAGAATATACTTCTGCCTTCCTGTTGTAAGGACCCCAGTGATCACATTGGGCCCTCCCAGATGTCTCCCCCTCTCAAGATCCTTTCTTAATCACATTGGCAAAGTCCCTTTTATTATGTAACATACCATATTAAAACACTCTGGGGATTTGAACAAGGACATATTTGCAGGGCCATTATTCAGCCTACCATAATATCAGATAAAATTTCAAAGTAAGTTGACACATCAAAATGCAAATTTTCTAAGTAAGTAATTGAGCTGATTTCATAATTTTTGAAACCCTTTAACCACTTGAAGAGCTTAAAATTGTCAAGAATGGATCACAAAAGGGGGAGTTCTTTGGTGAAACTTAACTTATGAATCCTTTTTCATAGGCAAAGAGAGGAAATATCTACTCCCTCAGTTAATGTTTTACAGGAAACCACTTGGGGAACTGATGTATATCCCCTGAAGTTTGACCACTGTTAGACCATGTCTGAGGAATCTCAGAGAACAGGGCTGGGACTGATAACCCGAGGAGCAGGGATGAGGGAAAAGTAAAGGTCTGCATTTGAAAATAACCCTGAACCCACCTAAGTGTGGTGTTCTGTGTTCCCTATGTACCAAAAGTAGGTCATATAGGAGAAAGAGTGAGCTTGGAGCCATTCAAGAATTTTACTCCCGAGTACTACCTAGAGGGATGATAGGATTCTTACAGAGGTCTGGAAGAGTTCTCCAACAAAGTAAGGTTGGAAAAAGGCTTGGAGAGAGATGTATACTTTTCACATTATAGAAGTATAGTCAGAGGAGCCAAAAGAAAAACATAAGAAAAATTATGGCTTTATTAAAAAAAATTATTGTTGTTCAGTTACAGTTGTCCCCATTTTCCCCACATTACTCTCCCTTGCCCTACCCACCCCCACCTCCCACATTCAATCCTCCCTCCCACCCATTGTCTTTGTCCATGGGTCCTTTTCTTGACCCTTCCCCCTTCTTTTGCCAATTACTCCCCTCCCCCTTCCCCTCTGGTCACTGTCAGTTTGTTCTTTATTTCCATGTCTCTGGTTCTATTTTGTTTGTTTTGTTGATTAGGTTCCACTTATAGGTGAGATCATATGGTATTTGCCTTTCATTGTCTGGCTTTTTTCACTTAGCATAATACTCTCCAATTCCATCAGAAGGAAAGAAGGAACTCTTACCCTTCACAACAGCATGCATGGAACTGGAAAAATTATAGCTTTAAACTCCAGTCTACCTGCTCTGCAAAGAGAAAAGAATCCTTCTTTAGGAGAAATTAGTACCAGCTTGCATCTTTACATTTTTAGTTACATATTTATAAAATAAATTGTTAGCACCAATGACCATATAAAAGGTGCTCAATATCATTAGTTATCAGAGAGATGAGAAATGAAACTATTATGAGATATTATTATGTACCCATGAGAATGGATAAAGTTGCTGATAAAATCAGATGTTGGAGAGGATGTAGAATGAAGATACCTTATGTCTGGGAGTTCCCTAAAGGTATTGACTGAAATTTGGTTTGTACTTGTACAAAACAAGATTATTTGAAGGTTTCTAAAGGCCAAGTTCTATGGAGATGAGAACAGAGTATTTGGTAAATTATGTATTTGGAAATATCTTCTAAATCTAAGGACCCGTATATACTATATAACTGAACAACTTTACTCTTCCATATGTACCCAGTAGAAACATATCAAAATTCATGTACAAGAATAATCATAGCAACTATATTTAAATACCATCAGCTGGAAGCAACCTTTGTATCCACCAAGAATAGCAAAGCAAATAATGCATGGTAAATTCAGACAGTGGGACAATACATACAATGGGAAAGAAAACACAAACTACTGATAGACAGGATCACATGGATGAATCTGAAGATTTCATAAAGTGAATGATGTTAGACACAAATGACTACATAAAATGTTATTTCATTTATATGAGGTTTAAGCACTGATCTGTAGAGACAGAAAATCAGAATAATGGTTACCTTTGGGGGCCTAGTGACTGAGAGGAGGCATACAGAGGCCTTCCAGGATTCTGAAATATTCTATATCTTGCTAAGGTGATGGCTATACAGTAATTATATATATGTAATAATTCATCAGATTATAAACTAAGATTTTCCATTTTTTTGGTATCTGTTATACCTCAATTTAAAAATACCAGCCACACAAAAAGACAGGGCTATGTAAACAAAAACAAAGAGAAAAATAATACAGAAAATAGAGATAGACCTATCATGATTTGGCTGACAAAAGCTTTGAAATCATTGTGCTTAATTTGTTTAAGACAATAGAGATAAAGCTGGACAAAATAAATTAAAAGATGAGTTTCACTAAAGTATCAGAATCTATAAAAATATAAATAAATTTCTAGAATTAAAAAAAACACAGGATCTGGATTTGGTTTTTAGCTATGATGGAGAACCTGGTACTAACTAGCTCTCCCATTATTAATAAATACAATACCCACAAAAATTTAGAAAGGATTGGACAATAGGAAGCATAGGACTGTGATTCCTGAAGAAGAGAAACTAAAGAAAAAAAATAGGGCCCACTTAAGGATGATTGTTCTAGATCTCTGCCTGAGGACAATTTTTATATCCTGATGCAGCAACTGAAGTCTGAACAGACTTCAACAGTCTTCCTGAACTGGGGAGGTAGAGAGCAAAGTTTGAGGTAGCTGAAGAGTTTAAAATCTGAATAAGACAAGCAAAAGGAGGCAGGTGTGCAAAGTAGAGGCCCCAGAAACATGTGTGGCAATTCCCTAAAAGTCTGTGACTAAGGGCTGGACCATATTGGCATAGGACAAGACAAGCTAAAAATTTCCAAAGAGTAAGTTCATCAGAGATGAGAGGAGAGCAGAGAAACTAGAGGTCAAGCAGTGCTAGGGAACAATGGAAGTCCAGCCCAGGTATAGGAGAGGGGCCTCATTAACTCCTTGTTAATATCACAGGCATCCAATTGAGATACCAAAACTTAAGAATAGGGACATACTCTAGAACCTCTCCAACAGAGTCTAAAACCAAGACCTGACAAAATCCATACAAAGGACAGAGTTCGGTAGATAAACGTATCCAAGTGAAAATAAGAAGCAGGAGGAGAAGGAGAAAAAGTTGAGGATTTTTACAGGTCTGCCCTAAGAAAGTATAAAACCAAGTATACACAAATTCAAATTGGTAAACCCATTATTGAATTGTGTACTTGAACAAAAATCAACTTTCTTCACAGGAATATAGTACAATCTAGACTAGAGTCTCTACAATGTATCATGAACGAAATCCAGTAGAGAATAAAAAACGTATTAGACATGGAATTAAATAAACAAGATACAGGTCATAGTCAAGGAAAAAGAAATAGTCATGAAACAGACCCAGGTTGGCTCAGATGTTAGACTTAGCAGACAAAAACTTTGAAGAAGCTATTACAAACATATTTAAAAACCTAAACAAACATATTCAAGAAACTAAAGGAAAATATGGTCTTCTGAAATGAATAAATAGTTAGGAAATCCATTGAAAAGAACTGAAAACTATAGAGAAAAATAAACAAATGGGAACTCTAGGTCTAAAAAAACTAAAATGGAAAGAAATAGATGGACTTAACAGCAAACTGGAGATGAAAGAAACAAAGGAGTTAGATGAATAGAAATTATCCAAACTTAAAACAGAGACAAATGAGTTGTAGTTAACAGTGCACCAGGGACAAGTAGGACAAATCACTCAGCCCAAACTATGTGTAATAGAAGTCTTAGAAGGAGGAAAAAGTGGAGATGAGGCAGTAAAACATTTTAAAGAAATAATCACCAACATTTCACAGATATGATTTAAAAACATTTATTTTTATGAGACTGAAGAAACTCAGAAAACCCCAAGAAAAATAATTTCACACACATACACACACAACAAAACATGATGAAATTGTTGAATAAAAATTTAAGGAAAATTTTGAAAACATAAGGAGAAAAATTAACCTTTACATCTTTATACATAGGGAAATAACAACATGAATGAACTTTAACGTCTTAGAAAAAACAAAGGCCAGAAAACAATAGAATGTTATCATTAAAGTGCTAAAATTATATATATATATAAGGCCAGTGAAAATATCCTTCAAAGATGAGGGTGAAATTGTTTGACCAGCAAAACCTGAAAGAATTTGTCAATAGCAGACTTGCACTAAAAGAGATGTTAAAGGATGTTCTTCAGACTGAAAGAAAATATATAATACAAGATAGAAGTTCAAATATTTGGGAGTCTAAAATAAAATATTACAAGATGTATATCTATTGCAATTCTCTTGCAAAAGCAAAAATTGGAAACATGCTGAATGTCCAACAAAAAGAGGTCATTTAATCTCATTGTGCATCTAAAAAGGGTGGGGGAAGGTTTTCAGGAACATGTATAAAGGACTCGTGGACAAAACCAAAGGAGGGTAGGATTGAGGGTGGGAGGTGGGGATGGCTGGGGTGTGGGGAGTGGTGGGGGAAAAATGGAGACAACTGTATTTGGACAACAATAAAAAAATTAAAATTAAAAAAGAAAATCTATAAAGACTTTAAAAATGAAATATAGTTCTAAATGACAAGAACATATTCCTGATATCTATTTTGCCTTCTTTATCTGATAATTTCTTAGATAATTGTCTGAAGTATTTCACTATGATTGTTTGTGTGTGTGTGTTGTTATAGTTGGATATGTGAATTCATGCCTTTTATGTAGTGTTGATTAATTGCTACTCCTATCTATAGTTTTTATGTTTCTAATTATACTTTTTATGTTAAATTATATATTGATATTAATGTAGTTTTCTTGCAGTGATATTTTCCTGATTTATCTTTTTCCCAAATTATTGTATTTAACTGTTCTGTATAATTTTTATGGCATTAGCTTATAATTGATTGTTTTTTATTCAGAGAGTCATTCATTTCAAGATGTTTGTCTCTATCTTGACTCCTGAGGTACTTGCCTATATGTTTGCCGCCTTATGCTGCCTTTATTTTTCCCATCTCTTTCCCTTGCCTCTTGTTTACATTGTTCTCTGCCTTCTGTTCATTGTTTATTCATCACTGAAAATAATAGATTATTAAAAATTATTACTATTTATGTTTTAACATTTTGAAAATGGAAATACAATTCTAAATTATTTTTATATCTTTCTTTTAACATGGAAGAAAATGGTCATGCTTTAACTGCCCACTACTATATTCACCTACTCACCTCCCCTCAAACTCTATTTGAGCCAATAAAACTCTAAGGCACAAAAAGAAAAGCTCAACATATTTAAAATTACTCATATTAAGCTTTTCTAATGACAGTGAAATAAAACTAGGTATAGAAACTGAAAGACAATAAAGAATAAATGCAAGTTTGGAAATGAGCATTCCTATCTTTAACTAATATTTGAATTAGAGAAAAAAATCACAAAGATATTTATGACTTTTTTAGAATCCCAGTAGAAATGTTGCATGTAAAAACTTATGAGATGCAGGTAAAGTATTACTCACAGGTAAATGCATGTCCATATGTAAAGATATTTTAAAAGAAAAAGATATTAAATAAAGAAAATAAGAAGTAATCCTACATGTATATAAGAAATGACAAAACAAAAGAAATTATGAGTGTACATCAAAGTGAATTGAAGCACAAAATAAGTTAGAAGTAGGAACTAAAATAAAGAATAAAGAACTGACAATAAGCACAATAAACTGAAATGCTTTTAAAAAAAGATCAATAAAATAAAACTTAGGTTACATAGATTATACAGGTTACATAGGTTAGGAAGACAAAATTAAATAAGCAATATCAGTTTAAAAGAAGGCTGAAGTCTAGATACTCTGGAAATAAAAAAAATCATTTAAAAGTTTGATGAATAATTATGACAATAACTCTGAAAAATGTAGATGAAATGGACTACAGACTAGAACATTACAGATTGCTATAATTGTCTTAAGAAAGCTTGAAAACCCAAACACACCATCAAAAATTGAACCACTTTTTTTCCAAACAACAGCAAAATAAATAGTTTTATAGGAAACTTGCTATCAAGAAAAGTATGTCTTATAATTTTTTAGATAATAAAAGAGAGCACAGTATCTTGATTACTCTCTAAGGTTGCTGTAACTTGGATAATATAACCAGACAAAGATGGGTGAAGAAAAGAAAATTATAGGCCAGTTTTATCTATAAATATAGATGCAAGAAACATACATTCTTAATTGTATGTCAGTATTGTATTAAATATATAAAATATGAAATATTTACATTAAATGCAGAGGTATAAATATACTTATATAGAACATATATGTATATATTTAATCTATGGTCTATATCAGTGGTCCCCAACCTTTAGGGCCTGGTTTTCTGGAAGACAATTTTTCTGTGGACAGGGGATGGGGGTCTCCAGAGGAGATGGGGCGGAGCTCAGGCAGTAATTCAAGCAAAGCTTTGCTCGCTGGCCCACCTCTCACAGCCTGCAGTGCAGCCCAGTTACTAACAGGCCATGGACTGGTACTGGTCCGAGGCCCTGGGGTTGGGGACCCCTGATGTCTATGGTTTACCTGCTTATTTAATTATGAAAACTATGCAAACCTAGTTAATTATTAAGAAAACCCTATGTAGCTCTGGCTAGTGTAGCTCAGTGGGTTGAGTGTGAACCTGCAAACCAAAGGGTCACTGGTTCAATTCCCAGTCAGGGAACATGTCTGGGTTGCAGGCCAGGTGCCCAGTTGGGGGCATGTGAGAGGCAACCACACATTGATGTTTCTCTCCCCCTCTTTCTCCCTCCCTTCCCCTCTGTATAAAAATAAATAAATAAATAAAATCTTAAAAATAAAAGAAAGAAAATCCTATGTATTCCACCATAGTACCATGGAATAAATTAAGTATCTAAATATTATATAGAGATATGAAATTTATAATACATGCTGCCATATTTCTTAAATAAAATCAATACGTACATTAAAACATTTATATCTATATCATGAATATTAAACAAAGCAAAGATAATTTCATATAGGAAATATCTCTATGTAGGTCAGGTCATCAGAATAAAAGAGCAAAGAGAAAGAAATATGGTCATTTTCCTAAGCACAGAAAAGGAATTTAATACAATTTAACACTCACTGTGGATTTTAAATGTGAACGGATGGTTGCTGGTACTAATTCGATGCCAACAGGAATCCCCAATTTGTGGTGTGATGAAGAAGGAAAATTTATTCAGAGCAAAACACATTAATTGTGGTATAGCACAGCTGTGAAAACAGCATGGCTGTGAGGCAGCCCTGGAGCCAAGTGGCCCTGGGGACAGGTCCCCCTCCAACTAGATAGCTTGGCTCTCTGCTCCTTGTTGGTCTTCTGTGCCTTGCATTGGTCTGCTCCACTCTGTTCCAGTCTGCTCTGACCCAAGCTGGTCTGCTTTGTTCTGCTCCAGTAATACATCTTTGGTGTTTCAGCTCCAGCCAAGAAAACACAGTTTTCAGTGGAAAGGGAAAGTGAGCCCCCAGAAGGAGCTCACTTGTACAGAGAGAAGTCCCCACCCCTGCCCCTGATTGGTTCGTCCTCATGCAAATGAGGACTCTAAATCTTCACAGCGTGATTGGCCCATAAGGCATTGTCCTGATTGGTCAGAATAGAGCTGCTCTGTTTGGTTGGTGAAGAAGCTGATTGATGGGGAAAGGTCTCACCATTGAGTGAATGAGATTTAGTTAACTGGTTAGTCACATGGACACAAATAAAAATTCGTGTCCTTATCTCACACTTTATATTTTTTCCCAAATATTAAAGTGCAAACATCAAAACTTTTTAGTAAAGGTATAAAAGAATATCTTTATAGGACCATGGCAAGGTCCCCTTAAAAAGACACAGACAACGCAGATCA
Source organism: Desmodus rotundus (assembly GCF_022682495.2). Lineage (NCBI taxonomy): Eukaryota > Metazoa > Chordata > Mammalia > Chiroptera > Phyllostomidae > Desmodus > Desmodus rotundus. Next base: position 55,158,703 of record NC_071390.1, on the reverse strand, counting down.
TAAGGAAAAAGATCAAGGGACTTCTGGCCAAGATGGAGGTGTAGGTAGACACACTTTGCCTCCTTGCATAACCAAAAGAAGGACAACAACAAATTTAAAAACAAAAAACAACCAGAACTGACAGAAAATCCAACTGTATGGAAGTCTGACAACCAAGGAGTTAAAGAAGAAACATTCATCCATACTGGTAGGAGGGGCGGAGATGGGCAGCTGGGGTGGAGAGGACTCATGGTAAGGTGGCAGGAAGCTGGAGGACCCAGTGTCCCACATTTGTGTGCGGATAAACTGGGAGGAACAACTGGGGAGTGAGACAGACCATGCAACCCAGGGTTGCAGTGCAGGGAAAGCCTCAAAACCTCTGACTGAAAAAACCTGTGGGGATTGTGGCAGCAGGAACTCCCAGCCTCACAGTAGAGTTCATTGGAGAGACCTGCAGGGTCCTAGAATGTACACAAACCCACTCACCCTGGAATCAGTACCAGATGGTCCCAATTTGCTTGTGGGTAGTGGGGGAAGAAACTGAAAGCTGGCTGAGAGCTGAGCTAGCAGCATTGTTCTCTTTTGGACCCCTCCCCCACATGCAGCATCCCAACACAGTGAGGTGGGTTGCCCGCCCACTTAGACTAAAAAATATGCCCCAAATGAAAGAGCAGATCAAAGCTCCAGAAAAAATACAACTAACTAATGAAGAGATAGCCAACCTATCAGATTCAGAGTTCAAAACACTGTTAATCAGGATGCTCACAGAAATGGTCGAGTATGGTCGCAATATAGAAAAAAAAGTGAAGGCTATGCAAAGTGAAATAAAGGACAATATATAGGGAAACAACAGTGATGGGAAGGAAACTGGCACTCAAATAAACATTTTGGAGCAGAGGGAAGAAATAAACATTCAACCAGAACAGAATGAAGACACCAGAATTTAAAAAAAAATGAGGAGAGGCCTAGGAACCTCTTAGACAACTTTAAACATTCCAACATTCGAATCATAGGGGTTCCAGAAAGAGAAGAGGAAGATCAAGAAACTGAAAACTTATTTGAAAACATAATGGAGAACTCCCCTGATCTGGCAAAGAAAATAGACTTTCAGGAAGCCCCGGAAGTTCAGAGAGTCCCAAAGAAGTTGGACCCAAAGAAGCACACACCAAGGTATATCATAATTACCTTACCCAAGATTAAAGATAAGGAGAGAATCTTAAAAGCAACAAGAGAAAAGGAGACAGTTACCTACAAAGAAGTGCCCATAAGACTATCAGCTGATTTCTCAAAAGAAACCTTACAGGCAAGAAACCTTACAGGAAAGAAGTATTCAAAGTCATGAAAGGCAAGGACCTACATCCAAGATGACTCTATCCAGCAAAGCTATCATTTAGAATGGAAACGCAGATAAAGTGCTTCCCAGGTAAGGTCAAGTTCAAGGAGTTCATCATCACCAAGCCCTTATTACAAGAAATGTTAAAGGGACTTATCTAAGAAAAAGAAGATAAAAAATGAACAGTAAAATGATAACAAACTCACAACTATCAAAAACCAAACCTAAAAAAACCCCCCAAAACAAAACAAAACTAAGAGAACTAGAACAGGAACAGAATGATAGAAATGGAGATCACATGGAGGGTTATCTGATGCGGATCCTGGCCAGCAGGATCCTGTGTTGTGGCAGCAATAGACAAATTCACACAGACTATAGAAATCCTGTGGAGAAAAAGGGATGGCATGGCCACTCTCTAAGTGAGAGAGGGTGAGAGGGCCAGAGAGAGCCCAAGAGAGAGAGCCCGACCCCTGCCTAGACAGGCTTTTATTGCTTTTCTGGGCACATTACATTGAGGATGGTCCTCATTTACTATGCACAGGTTCACTGTAGGTGATTACCTTTTACAGACAACCAAGGACAGAATGCTGCTAATTACTTCAAAGAGAAGGATGTTACAGTTCAAGGGGGAAAGTGGTTGAATTGGTTACACTCCATACTTGGGTGGTTTAGCACAGATTTTAGGAAGATCAAGATACTTAGTAAACATTTGCTGCCTCAATCCAGGGTGAGGGAGTTTTAGCAAAAGCAAGTCTCATAGTAGCCTAGGTACAATGCAGGCCTGATTCCTCACGGGAAAACCTGTCCATGGGCGTGGGTCCTGCCTGACGAACCTCACTCCCACTGGCTTTTCCGAGTAGGAGCTGGGCTACATTTCCCACGCATGGAACAGTTCCCTATAGTTATCAATGGGGAGGGGAGGGGGGAGAATGGGGGAAAAGGTACAGGGAAAAAAGAAGCATAAATGGTAAGTACAAAATAGACAGGGGGAGGTTAAGAATAGTATGGGAAATGGAGAAGCCAAAGAACTTATGTGTATGACCCACGAACATGAACTAAGGTGGGAGAATGCTGGTGGGAGGGGAGTTACAGGGCAGAGTGGAATAAAGGGGAGAAAAAAATGAGACAACAGTAATAGCATAATCAATAAAATATATTTTAAAAAAGAAAAGAAAAATATTGATACATTTGATTACATTAAAATCTTCTGCTTGACCAAAATCTCCATAAAAATGTGAAAAGACACCCTGGCCGGGTGTCTTAGTTGGTTGGAGTGTTGTCCCATACACCAAGAAAGTTGTGGTTTTGATTCCCAGTCAGGGTTCATGCCTTGGTTGCAAGTTTGATCCCCAGTTGGGGCACGTATGGGAAACAACTGATTGATATTTCTCTCTTTCTCTCCCTTCCTCGCTCTCTAAAATCAATAAAAAACACAAGACAAGCCACAAATAGAAAGAAAATATTTCCAACATACATACCTGACAAAGTTTTAGAATTCAGAATATACACAGGGCTCTTACACATCAACAAGTAAAAACTATGTGGTGACAATGGGCAATTTCAAAAAGGAGGAAACAAGGTAACTAACACCTGTGAAAAGATAGGCAACTTTATGAGTACTCAGAAAAATGTATATTAAAAATTGACATATTTCATAATGACCAGACCTGAAATTTTGACAAAATGAAATGTTGGAAAGAAGAAACAAGTAGCTCATGTACAATGGTAGTGGGATCCAAATTAGTTTAATGACTTTGAAAAGTATTTTGGCAATACCATTTGCAAATATACTCACCAGATAAACTCCTACATATGTGCACATGGAGACATGTTCAAAAATTATTATTGAAGTATAATTTGTAGTAACAACAAATTAAAGATATCCCAAAAGTATATCAGCAAGTAAATAAGCATAAACTTGGTATATCCCTCAATGGAACATTACACAGCAGATGAAATAAATCAGCAACAGACAAAAGTGTCAATATGGATAAACTGTAAAAGTGGGTACTTAAAAGACAGGTTACAAAAATATCCATACAATGGGATGACATTAGTATAAAATTTTAAAACACATAAAACAATAGTATGGATTTTATGGATTCATATATATGTATTAAGTGTTCAAAAATATACGTGGGACAGATATACAAAATTTCCCAACAGTGTAATTGCCTGGTTGAGAAAGAAAGACTAGCATTTTGGTGGAGGACCGAAGGAGTTTCAATTGTATTGGAAAGTTTTCCAGTGCAACTATAGAAATTCATTTTCACACAGCTCTGGAAGCTAGAGGTCTGAGTTCAAGATGTTAGCAGAGTTTTTTCCTTCTGAGGCCTCTCTCCTTGACTTGCAGGGGGCCATCTTCTCCCTGTGTTGTCATATAGTCTTTCCTGTGTGTGTCTGTGTTCTAGGCTCCTCTTCTTATAAGGAAACCAGTCATATTGGATTAGAGTGCATCCTAATAACCTTATTTAGCCTACTTACTTCTTTAAAGGCCCTATACAGTCAGTCTGAGGTACTGGGGATCAGAATTTCAACATATGATTTTGGGAGAGACACATTTCAGTCCATAACTGTGTGTGTGACATAATATTTTCCCACCTTCTCATCTTCCCCTTTTCTATTCAGGTTCCAGGTCTGATGCAAAAATCATCAGCTCAAGCTTGTCTTGTGTCTTCCCCCAACGAAGCCAAGTCATATACAAGTGGGGAAACAAAAAAGCCCAGAATTATCTTCTGGAGGGCAGGTCCCTTGTACTACACTATTTGCCCACCAGGTGAGTGTTCAAGGAACCAAAAGTATCAGTGTATATTAGCTAGCATTGTCGTGAGAAGCTAGCTGTGTTTGGCTTCAGTGAATTTTTTTGAAGACTCAACGCATTTGCCCATTTCATGATGGGTGATTTACAGTGCACCTGCCCACATGGTGCTGAGTGTTGTAGCAGTTTTTGACCAAAAAGGGCATGACCCCTGTGATCCACCCTCCCTATTCACCAGATGTTGCCCCCGAGTGACTTTTTTTGTTTGTTTCCCTGTATGAAACAAGTCCTCAAAGGGAAACATTTTGCCCATGTGGAAGAGGTGAAACAAAAAATGGCGGAAGCACTAAAAGACTTCAAAATCAATGAATTCAAAAACTGATTTGAGCAATGTAAAACATGTCTCAGTAGGTGCATTGCATCAAACGGAGAGTATTTTGAAGGTGACTAAAGTTTAAACATGTAAGAATAAATACACAATTTTTTATAAATAAATTCCCCTTTTGGAAGGTCCCCCTCATATCCATGGGCATCCCCTTTGAGCATCCCATGTCTTTCCCCATACTAACCCTAAACACCTCTGTCCCATGACTGGGCACCTCCTCAGAATTTCAGAACCTTTCTTTCTTCCTTTGAGACGTGAACTTACAACACTTCAGACTGAACCCCACAAAAATCAACCATGCCACGTGCACAGGATAGAAAGCAATGGTTGGTACTGCTGGTTTACTCCATCTTACATGAGTCTTCTTGTAAGATTTTAATTTTTTTTGTCTCAGTCTTTATGCCTAAAGAAAGCAAAGAAATAATCATTAGTATGTAAGAATTAAGAATGTAAGATTTATAAACATGAACAATTTCACTTTTCTAAAAAGTCAAATTAAAAATTATCCTATCACAATACAAAAAATATTGTAAGAAAATCTTTCTCTGAATCTAGCTGCAAAGTTTTCTACTCTACCTCAACTCAGTGTTTTTTACATTCAGCACCATTCTGCATTAGAAATGAAAACAAATTCATGTCATTGACCTGAAATGGTACAGAATCACTTAGGGAATGAGCACATTATTAGAGGTGAGGACTGAGGACATCTCCAAAAAGTGGTTTAAAAATGAGCTCTGCCTGTGTTACTTGTGTCTAAACTCAAATGGATACAACAGAGTTGAACCCACTTTGGGCAAGACTTATTACTGTATAGATCTGGAGGAAACTCAGGCCAAATTATGTTTCCTGACATCGAACCATTTAGAAACAGATCAGCCCTGTGTACCTCACTAGAGTAATACAAAGTTCCAATCTTCAGGAAGGAACAGGGGCTTGGGGGTCAGAAAGTGGATTTTGACTTTGAAATTTCTAATCCCAGCTATTGAAAATCAATTTCATTAGCAATTATTCTGTGAGTATTCTGTGAGTAGGGTACAAATCCTTGATGCTTGGGGGTGTGTTTGATGACTGAAGGAAGAGTGGGACAATATGTAACATGCATTCATGCAACCACTCTCAGCTGTCTTCCAGGATTATTAAGTACTCAACACTGTAAACTCCTACTTGTTTCTTTACAAATTGTTAAAGCAGAAATGCCAGCATGTCAATAGCAAAGTAATATCTAAATCATATATTATTCCTTCCAAGAGGCTGGAAAAAGGCAATGTGCATCCCTCAATGAGGACAAGACTAATCATAGAGCTAGTGCCAAGCCTGTGGAGATTTCCCCGGGGAGCTCATCATTTTACCACATGTCACAACTTCTCTCAGTCTCAAAGTGCTCTTTGGAGTAGACTCCCTTCTCTCCACAGGCACCACCATTATGGGGAAAAGAACCTTCTATAAAATCTACCTGGGACAGGGCTGGCTTGGTTCAGGGGTCATTGGTGGTATATACCACACTAACAAAACACATCTAGCCTAGGCCAGTGTGTCTCAGTTGATTAGAACATCATCCAGTAACCAAAAGGTTGTGGGTTCGTTTCCTGGTCAGGGCACATGTCTGGTTTATGGGTTTGATCCTCAGTCTGGGCGCATACAATCCCAGGTACGGGCATGTGCAAGAGACAGCTTATCAATGTTTCTCTCTCACATTAGTGTTTGTCTCTCTCCTTTCCTCTCTCTCTAAAAGCAGTGGAAATAAAATGTCCTCAGGTGAGGATAAAAAAACATTTTTTTAAAGAAAACACATCCAGTGATACAGAAGCCTTCCCCTCAACCTGAGGACAGTGGCTTGACTCATCCTGATATTCAGGTCAGCAATTGGTAATTCCTGATGATTAGTTAATTTGGATATTTTTGTGAATCAATACTGGCTGTCAACAGCCAAAGTATGATTCCTCCTGTCACTGCTTTTGGTCTTCTTCATCCCTCCATATCCATAGCTATGATGGCTTTGGAAACATGAGCACACTTACTTGCACACACAAACACATAGAAACACACATTAGAAAGTTGTCAATATAGTTGGCCAATCGGCTTTTGAAATCCTGCTTAGCTAGAGTTAGATATAAAACTCATAATCATGGAAGGCTACAAGGTTTTGCATTACTACCTTTTTTCTCCACCCAGATTGTTCAGGAAATGTTAATCCTGTCACTTCCCCATTATCTATACAACAAAATATCCTCTCAGTTTTGCTCATTTTGACCTGGTCCTGCAAAGCTAGAGAAATGCATTAATTTATTCATTCAGGGTACGTATGATTAAATCTCATGATGGTGGACAACATCAAGCAGTGCCAGGATGCAGTTGTTTAGAAATCACAGCAGCACGATCGTTGACCTGACTTGAGCTTATCAGAAACCACTAGCTTCCTTTAGTGCCTGAGACCTCAGGCAGATAGAATGATGGAGAGTAGACCCCACATAGCACCCAGTGTTTGCCACAGGATCAAAGAATCCCAGGGTTCTTCAGCATTCCTAGGGGTGGGTAGAACTCTTACTAGCTCTAAAACTCCCTGGTTGTGACTCAGACTTGCATCAGTCTTGCTTGTCAAAAAAATAAAAAGTTAAATGTTCTCTGAGGTGATATTGAACTGACCTGGCCAGAGATTAAAATGTTCTTTGTATCCTTTATTCTCCCCAGTTACACTGCATTCTCAGCCCACACTTCTGAGAGAGCCAGGATGGACGACAAGGTGCTGTTAAATGTCTTGCTGACAATATATAGGAATAAAGAGATTGTCAGCAAAGCATTCTGTGAAGGTTGCAGGGACAGGAGAGGGCAATTGTTTTCTGAAGTACAGTTGTCACTCTGTGTTAATAACTGCATCTGACCTTTCTCTGAAAAAGGTTCTTTGCTGGGTTCCACATTGAGCGGCCAGAATGATTTAAAATTTAAGCACTAACAACGGGGGACAGTCTATTTGAGTGAGCAAAGCACTGCACTTTGTTTCCTCCAAAGCCTTTGCCTGTCACTGAAGCTCTAGGGAAGGCAGAAAAAAAAAAAGGTGAGAAATAATACCAGGGCCACTCCCTAGGGCATGCTATGCTGGTAAGGAAAGAGCTTCATGCTTAAAGGTAAAATTCAAGTACTTTAAAAAAATAACCAACTAAAGCACCAGTTCTTTTGCCTCAGGGTAAATGACTCAAAATGACTAATAAATGTTTGTGAATCCCTTTCCACCACTAGACCTAACCTAACCTCCCACTATAGACTCCCCTTTCATTAAAACTCATCTTCCTATTCAACTCCTTTTGAACCGATGTCTTGGTCCAATTCTTGTTTCATATTCTTCCTACCAGCTCTCCCACAGCCTCGTGTGCACTGAGAGTCCAGTATTCCCTGAGCTACTGGCACTCATCATGAGCTCTCTAGAGAACTTTATGGTATATTATCCTCAGCTGTTATTTAGCTAGGATAGCTAGTTATTGAGCTAGGAAGCTTGACCTTCACGACACTTCCAGTTCAGAGGTGTGTGGGCAGCCAAGGTTGGAGCTGGTGGAAAAGGCCATTCATTCAAGCCTGAGGAGATAGCTTCCAAACTGAGGTCAGCAGGAGAGTAGGATCTAAGATAAAAAGATTCCTAATGCTGAAATCCTCTCAATTTATATATGCCCAAACTGAGGCCCAAAACAATTTGCTATTGGCAAAGATTGGCAGAGTAAGGATGGTATAATACTAGTAGGAGCTGATAATAATGCACTACAAATATTTCAGGAGCACTTGTTAAGAGTCATCCTCTGTGTTAAGAAATTGAGAGATGAAGTGACTTTTCCAAGGTCCCAGAGGTAGCGAGCCATGCTGAGGATCCAGGACTCTGACGCCATCCTTTGTGCTCCTTTAGCCCTCTATTCTTATTCTCTCTCCCTTCAAATAAGAAGGAAAAAAAAAAGAAATTGAAATTAAAACTCTTTATCTGGCTCCATGATACCCTTGCTCTCTGTGAAACTTGACACCTAGTTCAAAGCTCCAGGTGTCATTAAAATAAACAGTCCTAGACTGGATGTTTCACCAAAGGGCCTTGGTCACCTTACTTACAAAATAAGAGGTCACACCAGATAATCTCAGAGGTCCCTTCTGGTTCTTACAGCCTATTATTCTATAATTCTGAACAAATATTGCCATCTTCAAAGACTAAATTTCAACTCTGTTCACAAGCCCTAAAGAGGCAGGAAAGGAAAGAAGAATTGATTGCATGCTTGTGCAAATTTAAGTAATAGAGAATAGAGATGCTACCCTTGTGAATTCCTGGGTGATATGCATGACTTGGAAAAAGAAGAAAAGTATTTCATGCAATACCATAGGGCACCCTTAGCTCAGCCTTTCTTCCTGAAATAAAAATACAAGTGAGTTTTTCAAGTTAGTTGGTTGATGTATCACCCTGTTCCCTTCATCATTCTTGTATGATTCAACAAACATTAGAGAGAAATTTTTCTGCTTAAATTCCTTCCTGTAACAGAAGTAAATATCTTACTTTTATAAAATACATTTCTTAAAGATAAAATACAGTTCTACAATGCTGTTTCAGATAGATTTGCCATAATTCAGGTACCCTCGTTCAAATAATGGACTATGAACATAATCCATCTTGGGGAGTCAGGAAGTGCAGAACTTGGCCTTATTAAGGTGCTCAGTTATGAGGCCCAGTCACTGATACAATGAATTGTTTTTCAACTGGGCTGTGGCTGCCACCATAAGTCTTCGGCTTGAATGAAAAGGCAATTAAGAAAGGAAGTTGTAACAAGAAACTCAGACTAAATACTCTTCTTTTTCCAGTGCTAACATAATTAAAATGGTGTTTAACTGCCAGCTGGCTAAAACTAAATAAAAATGTGCTATTAAGGACACCAGTGAGACCAACCATACCTCAAAAAATTCTCTCTCCTACTAGTACCATTTGATCATTACTTTTCTTTCTCGCAGTATTTTCTTCTAAGTTGCACTGAGCCCTGTGTGTGAACAACGGAAAGGTTGCACATTCTAATGGGGACATTTTACACCCCACTACTCTAGAGATGGTTGGCCCTAAAGACATAAGACACTTCATGCCACTTTGTACAGAACTGTTAACCTGAGAGTATTCAAAACCCACAGTCCAGTTTACTGTCTTATGTGACCACGGTAAGAAAGCCTTAATCTCCCAAGAAAGCAAAATACTGTACTCTATCAAGAACTGTATTAACCATCTATTACTATCTGTTACTGTGTAACAAAGTGGCACAAAGCGTAGTGGCTGAAAAAATAGAGAATTATTACCTCACAGATTTTTGAAAAACATTTTTTTGTTTATTGATTTTAGAGAGAGATGGAAAAAGAGAGAAAGAGAGAGAGAGAAACATTGATCTGTTGCTCCACTTATTTATGCCTTCATTGGTTGATTCTTGTATGTGCCCTGACCCAGGATCAAACCTGCAACTTTGCTGTATTGGGATGATGCTCTAACCCACTGAGCTACTCTGCCAGGGATCACAGTTTTGGGGGTCAGGAAAATGGGCGTGGCTTAGCTAGGTAATTAACTGGAGGGTCTTTCACAACACTACAATCAAGGTTTTACTTAAATAGGCTCTGCTTCCTAGTTCTTTCAGTGGTTGTTGTCAGTCTTTAGTGTCTTAAAAACTTTTGGGCTAAGGGCCTGAGGTTCCTGCTGGCTGTTGGCTGTAGGCCATCTTAAGTTCTTTGTCACATGGCCTCTCCAAACGCAGCTTGTTTTATCCAGACCAGCCAGACAGAGTGTCTGCTAGCAAGATAAAGTCACATCTTTTGTAATTTTAATCATGGAATTGACATCACATCTCCTTATCACATTCCATCAGTTAGAGGTAAGGCACCAAGTTAATCAGTTGACACTCAAGGGGAGATTTTACAAGGGTGTAAATACTAGGCCATGGGGATCACTGGGGGTCATTTTAGAAGTCATGTACTACAGGACAGTGGGGTTCTAAGACTTGACCAATCCCCATATGCTAATTAGAGATCAGAGTCTAATCAAGTATCCTCTTCCCTGATATATACAGCAAAAGTATCATCCCATAAAGAATATTATCATAGGTTATAGGTGCCCCCTCACTTCTACTACTACCAACCCATGTGTGATTTTATTGCTACTCCTTAAAAACAGACTCTTTCATTTATAATAGTTAAAATTGCACTGTTATATTATTTCCCTCAGAATTTACAATAATAACTCTGATAGTTTAGTTGATAAACTAAATTATGTTGATGCTGATGTGACCTAAGTATATAAAACTGTACTGAATTTACCAGTAAATCCCTGTGGCAACTTGGGTAAATCAATTCCCCACATTGGGTCCAAATTTCCTTACCTGAGAAACAAGAAGTTTGCATTAGATGGGGACTAAGCTCCCTACTCTTAGTTTTTATATGGCTTTATTTTGGGTTCCTCAAAAGAAGTACTAATTAACACCTCACTGGATTTCTTTTAATCAATATGGCCAGCTGATTGTATCTGGCTTCTGTCTGTCAGGGCTCTGTGTTCTAAGCAACAGAAACTGACTTTGCCTAGATCAAGCTCAAAACAACAGTGTGAGGAAGAAGGGCATTTGTTAGAAGAATAATGGGACTCACAGACTACAAGGAAGAGGAATGTAGCTAGGTAACTGGAAGAGAAGGAATCCGGGCTCAAGGCACTGCTTCAGGGCCTGTAGCAGTGGTTTTGTCCTTTTGGGGACCCCCACATTGCAGAATGGCACCAATTACCTTACATCCCTGTGTGTCTTCTCTGATTAAGCCAACATTCAAATTTATAGGAGAGAGATTCTGATTAGCTTGACTTAAATCATCATCTTACCCCTGTAGTCAGGGAAGAGTCTTATGATTGCCAGTCCCACAAGAACTACATGTGATATGGGAGGAGCGTTTTGCTAAAAGAGGCAATGCTGAGTAGATTAAAATAATTAACATCACTACTTTCAGCTAAAATGATGGCTGGGACAATGGAAATTGATAGGAGGTAATTTATGTTACCCACCTAGGTTCTCGAGCCTTATGTATGCCACATAAAATACCAGGTTAGTCCAACTAGCTTTGTTCTAAGAGTGCCTTCATCAACCAGTAGTACTTAAAAGTAGCCACATCTGCTCCATTGGAATGTAAGCCCCATGAGGGCTGAAATTTTTGGTTTGCTGATAACGTATATCACAAGTGCCTAGAATAGGGCATGGCACATAGTTGACTTATTCAATAAATCAACAATAAATACTGGTTTAATAAATGTATTAAATGTACATTGCTGGCACAAGTGTACATTGGTACAAGTGAAGCATATTTCACCCAGAGGTTAGAATTTAATGTCAGTTTGTTAGGGGGAGCAGTATGACTAAAAAGTGACCCCATGATGAATATCATGGGGGACTTCATTAGCCACACTGGACTTTGACATTTTAGAACATTTTTCTACATAACTCCAACAGGGTTTTTCCTTTCTGAAGTTTCTTTGGTTGAGCACCATAAAAAGCGATTCCTTCGCATTTAGTGGCCATGGTGTATGTACAAATGTGTCATTAACCATACCATGACAGGCCTCAGGAACTAAGAAGGACTTAGCATGGTCAGGTTCATTTGCCCTGTCTGTGCTCCCTCTAGGATACACAGTTACATCTGTGCTGCTTTTTTGGAAAGTATCAAGATCCTTAAAGATGTTCACACCATTGGACCCAATATGATTGAAGCTTAGAAATCATCATAGGAAAATAAGAGAGCTATTAGGGATATATAATGCAGTGTTATTTTTTATAGTAAAATCCAAAGCTATTAAAATGTAAAATAGTCAGAGAAAGGTTAAATAAGCACTTTATGGATATGTAATTAAATACTCTGAAGCCTTTAAAACTCTAGTAAAATGTTATTGCACCCATTTTACCAGTGGAGAAGCTAATGTTAGAGAAATTCAGTTCCTTATACATTGTCAAAATGTTACATAATCTCTGTGCTGGAAAGTTGACGTCTGATCAGTTAGTCCAACTCCAATTTAATGTGAGAGTCTTTTCCTTGTTGCTCCAGTGGGTCATCAACCTGTCTGCCATCTCCAGTGGATGGTGAGAAGGGTAAAGGCCCTCCCAAATATGTCCACATCCTAATCCATTGAACCTGTAAATATGTTATTTTACATAGCAAAGAGGAATTAAAATTGCAGATGAGAATGAGTATGCTAATCAGCTGGCCTTAAAATAGAGAGATTTTCCTGAATTTGCTGGGTGGGTTCAATGAAATCATAAGGGTCCTTAAAAGTGAATGAGTGATTTCCTCAAGGATGCCTGGATGATTATGCTGTAGCTGCCTGCATTCCCAACAGACGGTTGTTGGGAACCACCCTGTCTGGTTTCAGAAGCTGTAAACACCCATGGCTAAGGCTGAGTCAGAGACCATGGGACCATAAGCCATTAAGGAGACAAAGCTTATCTCCCTGGCAGGGGCGCCACCTCTGCCCACTTTACTTTACCCTGCTTGGCCCTCAGCCTGACCACTTAGCCAAAGACGGGTAAGATTCCTCAAGGCAGGGATGACCTAAGATAGGCATAGTCAAGAAGAGGCCCACAGGGAAGGACTTGGGGGGGTGCTATAGAAAAAGGGGGTAATGGACCCTCGCCCCTCGGCTTTGAGATAGCCTGAGTCCTCATTCTGTCTGCAAGAAGTCTCCTAATCTCTTGGTTGCCTTACTTCTCCTGCTTGATTTAAGCCTGAAACAAAGACAGAGGGCAGTGCAGTTCTGTACTGGAAAGGGCAGATTCCTTGGGGCGATCAGGCCTAAGAAAGAATGCATAAAATCCTGTGAAACCTGCTTTGCTAATACCCTCAATTTAAATAATAAGGGTCCAAGCCTGAAATGAGTTTGTTTCCCAAAGTCTTATAGCCCTTTAGCTAACTGACCCTGACTCAGAGTAAGCCCTCAGAGTTCTTTGTTTGTTATCTATTGTTTGATCCTCACTGCCTGACAATGATTGATGAACTTTACCTGTGTTCCTGTGCAAATTGAACCCAATAAAAGCCCATTGATAAAAAGGCTCTTGGCCCTTCTTCTTTGAGAGATCGTCCATCTTTCCTCCCCAAGCAGATCACGTCTTGGTAGACTTATTCTCATCCGTGACAGCCGGGGGGGTGGGGCCCTGTGGGTAGAGCCCCCCCACAGACAGTATTTTGGATGGGAAGGAACTCTGGGTGCAGCCTAGGATCAGGCAAGCCTGGCAGAGGGTGGCAGGGTTATTCTTCTTTGGGTGTTCTAGGGGGAACAGGCTCTGAGGCAGAAGTCTGCCATTCTTCCAAAATTGGACAGTTTTTGTATATTATCTTGTTTTCATTTGTAAACCAACCCTATAGAAATAAGATGATTAAAAACTAATGAGGGAAATGATAGGAGAACTCAAGTGTTTAAGAGTTTAGCCTTAATTGATAGGTTTAAGTGACTAATGCATGTGGAAAGCTGTTATTCCAAAACTGTGTAACTTTTGAATACAGACACCTTTCCTTTATCACACAAAAAAAGTGAATGTGTGAAACAGAAAAAAACCAGAAATGTGACTATGAAAAATTGTCAGAGACCTGGGACATTACTGACTTTGAAGATGAAGGGAAGGGGCCATGAGCCAAGGAATGCAGGAAGGCTGTAGAAGTTGGAAAAGGTGAGGAAACATTCCTCCTCAGAGCCTTCAGATGAATGCTGACCTGCTGACACTGTGATTTTAACCCAGTGAGACCCATTTTGGACTTCTGACTTCTAGAACGTTAAGGTCATCAAATTGCATTGTTTAAGCCATTAAGTTTGTGGCATGTGGTCAGAACAATCACACAAATGAACACAGATGGGTCGCTAGCCACTTCTCAAAACTGTGCCCACATTTCAAATCTTTCAGGGCAATGTGGAAGAATGGACTAAATTTTTGTAGCGTGGGACAAACCTGAAAGATAGATTTTGGAATAATACACTTCTAATGTCTCACCTCAAATATTTACTCAAAAACACATTCTGATTCATTAAAATTATGTTATATAACACTTCTTGGCACATTGTCTTGCAATTACCTGCTGCTTTTTGCTCCTTCAGTTCGGTTTACCTCTCACATCTGGTGGTATTCAGTGCCTTGAATTTCTCTGCTTCCTTAAATTTGTTAGACATAGATATGGTGATTAATTAAATTGCCTTCAATAAGCAAATAGACGGTAATAATAGATGAACTTGAAGACCTACTCAGAGGCTGAGTCATAAGCGATAGCCTAGGATCCTCAGTAGAATTTAATAAAGGATGTTCTCCTATTATACAGTGTACCAGCCTTAAATTGTTAGAAAGGAAATAAAGGAGTCATCAAGTTATATGGTTACATATTAATCATTAGATTTCAGAGTTGGTCAGTTATGTTATTTATGACCATTTTATGCATCATGTGCAATATTCAATAGCATATAGATAGTTACATGTATTTAGGGGCTTATAACTTAGAAAAAGGGGGTTTGGTTTCAACGTGTGCCCTTTGTTTATTTGCATGAACCACAAGATGCATTTCTAATTAAGTCGGGACATCATCCAAAGATGTGACTGTTGTTAAAAGAGCACAAATTAAACGGCAAGAACTGAAGGCAACCCGGAGTTTTTTGAGAGCAATCTTAGAGCTTGGAGAATTCATAAACCAAGTAAACCTTCTGACATAACTATAAAATGTGGTATAAACCCTAGAAAAAAATAGCCATCTTGAAAGGGTAACAGCACTTTTATGAGAATTCCAACCGCACCATGGCAACATCAACCCGTCAAAGCAAATGAAGGGTAGTAAAAGTAAAATTAAACATGATGAAGGGGACACCAGCTTGCTAACAGCTTTCCAAGCAGTAAAGCTTTCAAATGTTATCTCTTCATTGGTCTGTTCAATCACACATGCCTGCTACCAAGCTTTATCATATTATGTATCTTTCTCATCACTGCAGCCTGCCACGGGTTTGATGGACTTGTCTTTATATTCACAAAAGAGGGACAGAGAGTGCTTCCCTTCCCCCCGCTGCAGCCCCTGCCCTGTGTGCTCTCATCCCTCTCCTGTAATTCTTCTCTCCTACCATCCTCGTCCTCTCTTGCCCTTGGTTGGTGACCAACATGAGTCTCTCTGGCAAAATAGAGGTTGCTGTGCAGCTCTGAGCTTTGGGGACTAAATATAGATCAAACCCCCATCTTTCCCTCTGTCATCCAAAAGATAGATTCCAACATGCCTCTGACTTTGTCCTCTCTCTTTGCTTCCAAAAATCTTCTTTCTCTTCTCATTGTTGTTTTTCCTCTCAACTAATCCCTCTTCCCTATCCCTCCTCCACCCTCCTGCAGGGAAAATTATGTAGGCATTTTCAATGTGTTAACCAACAGCCTAGATAATCCTCTGGTCTGAATACCTCTGTTATGTCACGGGGACCCAGAAATATCAAGGTTACATTTATTCTCTGACCTACTCAGCCACCAGGGAGTCAGGACAAGTTCTGGTCTTTTCAGTACTTTGAACCTCTTCCCAACTCGATTTCCCCTTTCTCAACAAGTTCCCATTCACTGTATGTTCAGTGTTTGCCAAAATTCCTCAGCCTGCAGGCCATATGAGTTATTCAACTGTATGTGAAAGAAAAAGAAAAACAAATGATTAATCAGGCAACTTAGGCTTTCCATAGCCCACACCGTGACAAGGATATTCAGGAATAAAGAAAAAAAACTGGACTCCATGCTGTGGTGCTTACAAACAGCCAATAGGGGGTAGAAAGGGAAAGGAGAAACCAAGAAAAGAAAAGGCCAAGTAGCTGCAGCTAAGTGTCTCATAAAATTGCCATGTTTTAGCCTGAGTTTATTGTCTGTTAGTGTTGGTAATTGAATTGCTTTCTTAACTGTGGGCAAGTATGTGAACCCATGTCCTTTTCCTATGATCAACATTAAAGTGTGTTCCCAGTTAAATCAGCTCCTTTGATTCATTCATGCATTCAACATACACTTATTGAGCCCCAGCAGCTTGCAGAATAGGACTCAGAATGCATTTGAAGTCTGAGAAAGGGCAGCACAGAACTTAGTAGAGGGCACTTAGGAGAGACGATCCCTAAACATGTTTTGATGGCTCCCACCATCTCTTTCTTTGCACGTTTCTCTCCACGTTTGCCTCCTATGAGTTCAGCCTTAGGCATTTGGTTGTCCTAGCCTTAGCTTCCAGCCAAGAACACAGATGTCTGCCTTTGCCAATTTTCCAACTTTTTTTTTCATTCCTATAGAGTTACCATACCTTTTCCCACTTTCTGTGTAGAGTTTCTGCTTAAAGCACAGACATTTATTGGGAGAAAATATTAAAGGTATGAATGAGGTCATGGTTCCAAAAAGAGCCCATAAGGATTCTGATCGATGTCATCATGTTGTGTGACAGTGTGCGTGCACAAACACATACATTCAAGCCTGCTTACGAGCATGTGCACACACACAAGTGCACTGACTATTCTATTCTAAGAAGATGAAGGTAAGGCCTGAAGTGTTAGATAACCTCCCAGAGTGTAGGGACACCATGCCTTAATTCTCTGACAAAATCCTCAGGAAGTACTCGCTCAGCCTAAAACAGACTCGCTCATGTCTTGCATTTATACTGCTTACTGTGATCAGTTTCGGCCTGTGCCCAGAACAGGAATCTCCATCGCCAATGGAGGCAGACAGTAGCCAAGCAACAGCGAGTAGTATTTGTAGTCTGATACTGTATTACTATAACTAAGACCACCCGAGGCCTGGGGAGGGGGAAGTTGGCCTGGAGTCACAATAAACATTTACATGATGCCATCACATATCCAGCATTATTCTCATCTTTTTACCTTGGTCATAATCCTCACAAAAACCATTATGTGGGCTACAATTATTTATATCATTTTCCAAATAGGGTAAAGCAGAGGCCTGGACAGTTGGAGTAATTTGCCCCTGGTCACAGAGCTAGTAAGTGGCCAGCTGGGGCTTGAACCCAGGCAAAGCTAAATTTAGCAGCTGGGTGCTTAACTCCTATATCAGTACTGGTATTTCAACATACCTACTTGCCTTCTTAAATCCTGTTCCACCTCAGTTGCCAAGTCCTCAACAATCCACAGTTCCTTCTAACCACATTATCTTGTAACCATTACCTTATGAAGTTTCATTACCATAACTGTCTCCCCGGTGACTTCAGACAGGTTCTCCCATCTGTGCCTCCACAAGCCCTCACTGAAATCGATGGGCCACAGGCATTCACCTGCTTTCCTGAGCAGTCCAAATCTACTCCTCCCCACTGCTCTAACTACTCCCAGAGTTTTGCCTTCTGATGCAGGATTTCCAAGGGAGTCATCATGACACAATTACCTTCAACCATGCAGTGCTGATAATGCAATCATCTGTCAGCAAATGAGTCGAGCTGTGCCTGTGTGAGGCTGTCTGGACCATACTTGGCAAAATCAGGTTGTTACCTTCATGCCTTCAAACCAACACAAACAATAGAGCTCTCCAGGACCAAGAATGGGAGGAGTTCTCCCCAGCTTTCCTGCCCACATACTGAGATTCAGGTAGAAACCACAGAGGTAGCAGGGAACTATCTCAAGACAAAATGCCTTTGTCCCATCTCTTTAGCTAAAAAAGAGTTGAATATGTTTAGCACAAGTCTTTTTGAAACCAATTATAATATTCCTTGCACATCTTTTCACTGAGGAGTGTGTTCCTGGCAGGTTTGTCTTCTGGACAGTCAAAATGTAATCATTGTATCTAGTCAATGGGTAGGGCAAAGACTGAGTTAGAGACTCAGGGGACACTCAAGACACAAAGCCTCTGTGTACTATTAATGCTGCACAGGTAAGGTAGATCCTTTATCTTGTCACTCTTTACCCCCACCCACATTTAATGTCGTATTATGAAAAATTTCCAACATACAGAAAAGTTGAAGGGATTTTACAATGAACTACCTTCCCACAGTTACTTAGATATTATTATATTTGCTTTATGCCCTATCTGTCAGTCTGTCTATTCTTTCATTCAGTTATTGATTCATTTTATTTTTCAGTGCATTTTATTTATTTTTTGTGGATTCTTTTTTCTAAGTATATTTTATTAATTTTGTTATTACAGTTGTCCCAATTTTTTCTCCCCTTTATCCCCCTCCTCTCTGCACACCATCCCCATCCAACAGCATTTCTCCCTCCTCCTTAGTTCCTGTCCATGGGTTGTACCTTTAAGTTCTTTGGCTTCTCCATTTCCTATACTATTCTTAATCTCCACCTGTCTATTTTGTGCCTACCTATTATGTTTATTTCCTGTACCTTTCCCCCCCATTCTCCTCCTCCCTCTCCCCATTGATAACCCTCCATGTGATCTCCATTTCTGTGATTCTGTTCTGTTCTTGTTCTAGTTGTTTGCTTAGGTTTTGTTTTTGTTTTTTACGTTCAGTTGTTGATAGCTGTGACTTAGCTGTCATCTTACTATTCATAGTTTTTTATCTTCTTTTTCTTAGATAAGTCCCTTTAACATTTCATGTAATAAGGGCACAGTGATGATGAACTCCTTGAACTTGACCTTATCTGGAAAGCACTTTATCTGCCCTTCCATTCTAAATGATAACTTTTTTGGATGGAGTAATCTTGGAGTAGGTCCTTGCCTTCCATGACTTCAAATACTTCTTTCCAGCCCTTTCTTGCCTGCAAGGTTTCTTTTGAGAAATCAGCTGATAGCCTTTTGGGCACCCCTTTGTAGGTAACTGTCTCCTTTTCTCCTGGTGCTTTTAAGATTCTCTCCTTATCTTTAATCTTGGGTAACTTAATTATGATGTGCCTTGGTGAGTTCCACCTTGGGTTCAATTTCTTTGGGGCTCTCTGGGATTCCTGGACTTCCTGGAAGTCTATTTCCTTTGCTAGACTGAGGAATTTTTCTTTTATTATTTGTTCAAATAAAATTTCAATTTCTTGCTCTCCCTATTCTCCTTCTGGCCCCCTATGATTCAGATGTTGGAACATTTGAAGTTGTCCCAGAGGTTCCTAAGCCTCTCCTCATGTTTTTGAATTCTTGTTTCTTCATTCTGTCCTAGTTGGATATTTGTTTCTTCCTTTAGTTCCAAATCGTTGATTTGAGTCCCGGTTTCCTTCCTGTCACTGTTGGCTCCCTGTATATTGTCCTTTATTTCACTTTACATAGACTTCATTTTGCTACCGAGCTCAATCAATTCTCTGAACATCATGATTATTAGTGTTTTGAACTCTGCATGTGATAGGTTGGCTATCTCCTTGTTGCTCTGTCCTTTTTCTGGAGTTTTGATCTATTCTTTCATTTGGGCCCTATTTCTTTGTCTTAGTGCACCTGTTACATGGTAAGGGGTGGAGCCTTAGGTATAGGCCAGGGCAGGGCAACCCACTTTGCTGCCTTGGGGTGCTGACTGTGGGGGAAGGGCCAGAGAGGGAACAATGCTGCTTATTCTCCTCTTGTCCCACTGTCCATCACTTCCCTCATGTCCTGAAAGTGGATTGTGCCCTTTCAGGTGCTGATTCACAGGTGAGTGGGTTTGTCTACGTTTTAGGACCCTGCAGGCCTCTCCAGTGGACTCTCCTGTGAGACTGGGAGTTTTTCCATCACCACAACCCCTACAGATTTTTTATAGCCAGGGGTTTTGAGTCTTTAGTTTCCCTGTGCTGAAACCCTGGGTTTTGCTGTCTGTCTCATTCCTCCCAGCTTATCTGCGCCTAAATGTGGGATTGCCCACACGGTCTGCCGCTTTGCCCTGTAGCATGTCCTCTCTGCCCCAGCTGCCCTTCTCTGCCCTTCCTACTGGTCTGGATGAATGTTTCTTTAAGTCCTTGGTTTTTGGACTTCCATGCAAATGATTTTCTGGCAGTTCTGTTTGTTCTTTGCTTTTAAATTGGTTGTTATCCTTCTTTTGGTTGTGCGAGTAAGTGAAGTGTTTTTTCCTATACCTGCATCTTGACCAGAATTCTTGTGTCTCTTTAAAGTGCATTTTAAAGTAAATTACAGATCTTGATACAGATTTGCCAAATAATTCAGCAAATATATTATTAATTAAATTTAGTATTTATATTTCTCTCTTTTTAGCTTTGATGGAAGGCTTGCATACAATACAATGTAGAAATATTTAGTGGACTCTTCACTAAATGTTGACATATATATACACGTAAGTAGTCCGAACCCCTGTCAAGTTATACAACATAAACATCACTCCAAAAATTTCTCTCAAGCCACATTCCAGTCAATCCTCCACATCATTTTCCCAGAGACAAACACTATTGTGACTGCTTCTCCCCCAACATAGACCAGTTTTATTGCTCTAAAACATCATACACACAAAATCATAGAGTAGGTACTCTTTGGTGTAAGCTTCCTTCCCTCAGCATTTTGAGATTTGCCCATGTTAATTATCAGTAATTCGTTCTTTTCTATTACTGAGTAGTATCCCTATGCATGGATATGCCACACTTTGTTTATCCATTTATCAGTTAATAAACACCTAGGCTGTTTCCAGATTTTGACTATTGTGAATAAAGCTGCTATGAATATTTGTGTACAAGTCTCTGTGTGGATAAATTTGTTTTTCATTTCTCCCAGATAAATATATAGGAGTAGAATTGCTGGTGAAGGTATGTATACGTTTAATTTTTATAAGAAATTGCAAATCTTTTTTTCTGAAGTACTTACCTCATTTTACACATTTGCTAATGTTTGAAAGTTCATTTTGCTCTACCTCATCACTGACGTTGGGTGTGGTCAGTCTTTTAATTTTAGTGACTGGTGGAGGGGAGGTACCTTGCTGAGGTTTTAATTTAGATTTCCAAGATGATAAATGGTGTTGAGCAGTTACTTTTCCATGTGCTTATGGCCATCCATCCATATATTTTCTTTTGCAAAATGTCTGTTTAAGTCTTTTGCCCATTTAAAACAAATTTTAAAATTGAGTTTTAGAGAGAGAGGAAATGGGAGAGCGAGAGAGAGAAACATGGATTTGTTGTTCCACTTATTTATGCACTCATGGGTTGTTTCTTCTATGTGCTCTGATTGGGGCTTGAACCCGCAATACTGGCATACATAGATGATACTCTAACTACCTGGGCTACCCAGCCAGGGCCATTTGCCCATTTTTCTAAAACAGAGGGCCTGGTCACACCTTGGCCTCCTTCCTGGGGGCAGATCCACAGCCTTGTGCACATGCTGCCTTAGGAAACCCCAGCCCATCCCTACTTCACTCCCTGCCCAGGCTCAAATGAACCTGAAAAGATAATTTTTGAATAAATGTTGGTTGCACTCCTTATTTACTGGGTGCTGCCAACAGGCAGCAGGAATTGACGGCTTGTTAGCAAAGCTTGGCCCCTTTGTGAGATGTTTTCAGAATGATTGATTTACAATAAAGTGGTTCCCGGTGGGTGCATGCAGGTGGAACTGGTGTGGATCGATTCCAGTGGAGCTAACTAATCAGCTGTATAAACTGGCAGGGGGAGTGCTCAGTGACAGACACAGTGTGACCATCATTTCCCCCCTAAGATTACAAATTAACTTATTGGGGTTTGCTGAGGTGTGTGACAACCTGGAGCCCAGCCTCAGAGCAGCGGGGGTGCCTGTGCCCTCAGGGAGGCCCCTCTGGGATCTGCCTTTCCCATTAAGCTGGACAAATGGCACTCCAGCTAGGGGAGAAAGCACCTCAGAAAGTGTGGGGATTTTCATCCTCACTGAAATCCATCCTCTCCTTCCCCCACAGGGAGGGGGAGCTGGATTTTAAAGGATCTACTCCTGATTCTGTTTTTTACTTATTTTAGCTCTTTGGCCCCAAGGCCCACCCATCTCTCTTCCTTTCTTTACGTATGATGAACACACAGGGAAGCAACCTCATTTTACTCTCTGCTCTTGAAGAAAAATCAAGATCCCCTAATCTAAGCTTTTGGGGGATGAGGAAGGCTATTATTTTGTCTTGTCTTGTTTGTTTACAAGGCTCTTGACTTGTAGCAGGGTTTAACCATAGTATTCTCTAAGCATTGAGTTATTTGCTTTCACTATATTAATGACAAAACATGACCCTGAAAATTGGGTAGTTATAGGCTGAAGAGGCCAGGTAAGGTGTGGAGGGCAATGGTGATAAAGTGGGAGGGGTGTTTAACTGTGGCCCTGTTACGGCCACCCACAGGAAGGTCTAACCTAGCTCCAGGCTCTAGGATCAAGCTTGGCCTCTTGCCCACAAAACTTTTTCATTCATATCTTATTCTTGAGATAAGGTAATGGGATGTGCAGGAACCACTTTTTTATATTTGAGGAAGCAGTAATCAAAAATCCTCAAGTAGATGCTGAGAGAAGTGAAATATGACTTCAAATAAGGACTTTGGAATTTACTATTTCCAGTTACAGTTCTTGAAGCCCAAATCATCAGGTTAAATACTTTATATGCTATACAAAGTGTCTAGGGTGGCATTCCAATATTAGAAGGTGAATCTGTTAACACAGTCCAAATTAACACTTCAAAAAATTTGTTTCTTCAGAAATTGATACTATTACTCTAAAGGAATAACTAGGTAAGAGCTGGAAGAGACTGCCACTGGATATTAAAACCTAGTGTAAAGGTCTGATAATTAAATAAGTAGGGTCTAAGGGTAAACAGACAAATAAAATAGAACAGGTGGCTTTGTAACAGATTCTAGTATTTGCAAAAGCAAAATAGGATAAAAGAGGTATCAAACTGTAGAGAGAGAATGGGAAAGAATAGTCAACAAATGGCTCTGCAAAATTTTTTGAAAATTATTAAGAAGGAAAAGTATATTACTGATCCTTAACAGATGCTATGTTCCAAAATAATTATTAAATATTTCAATATTTAACTATAGAAATCCAAATCATAACAGTCTTCACAACATTTAGGTGATTATTTAAGTCTTTGGGATTAAGAAAGGCTCTAAGCAGAAAAACAGCAGAAATCACAAATCAAAATATTTGTGGCATCAATTCATAAAATAAAGTTCTTTATCTACAAAACAACACCAAGATAAAAAGCCAACAACAAAATAGGAGGATTATTTATAAAATTATGCTGAAGTACTAATATCAGTTAATATACAATTTCTTGTTCAAATTGATAAGAAAATAGGAATCTTGATGAATACATTGAGGCCAAGAATATAAAGAGATGTTATAATGGAGGAAATAAAAACATTAAATTGCCTTTTCTTCTTAAGTTCAGTAAACAAAGGATTAAAAATTGCACTAATGGGATGTTTTTCATCTATCAAATTAGCAGAGATGAGAACATAGTAATAATGTTAGCAATACTATGATAAAACAGATACTCTCATACACTAATGATAAAGGTTAAATTGAACATCTTCTCTGGCCATTATGCCTATATTCTGCCCTTCCTGACCTCTACTGTCTTATCTCTTATTGCTTCTTCTTTGCTTTCTGTTCCAGGATAAGGGGATTTTTTTTTTTTTTCAGTTGCTGTCACACAGATTTTCCATATGCCTAGAAAGCTCTCAGACTTCCTCTCTCTTCCCTCCCTCTCACTTCCTTTGCCTCCTTTTCATTCCCCTCCTCTTCTCTCTTCTCTTTCCCCTTCCACTCTTCCTCAGCCCCTTCCCTCTCCATTTTTATTGCTCCAATGCTTCTTCCATATTTACTCCTTTTCCCTCCTTTCTTTTTCTTCCTCTTTCCCTTCCTTACCATTTTCTTCTCAATGTTTGCCTAGGCAAGATGTCCTTAAAATAGCAAATCAAACATTACTCAATGCAGCCTCCTTATTCTCCCTAAAAGTGTCACATTATCTGGTTGTGCTCATATCACCTTGTAATTTTCTCTTATAGCACAATCACAATCTAAATTTGTATATCTATAGTTATTTGATTAATATGTTACTCCCTCACAGAATTACTTCAACTGTGGTCACCTTTAGTCACCATTAAATCCACAGTATATACAGCGAGGTGCCAGAAAATAAGTGGGTTGTTGCCTATTGAGGTGGATATTTTGACTGCCCACTTCCCAAAAGACCACTAGAAAAACTGTGGCCTAACCAAGGCTAAATTTATCAAACTTACTGAAGTTAGGGAAAACCTACCTTGACAGGTCAAGAATGTAAAAATATTGTACCTGGATTTTTGTTTTAATGGTATTTGACCAAATCCTCAAACTATCTTTGTGGAAAAAATATGGGGTTGAAATAATCAGTAAGGTGGCTATTACTTTGCTGAAGAATTATACCTGAAGGGAATGGATTAATATATTAGTTTTTACCTGCATTAACATATTGGTTTGAACTTATGGATGTTCAGAGTAACTATGAACCAGCTGGGATCAGTCATAGTGTACTAAAAGCTTGTATCATCCAGTGCTAATACCCCAATGGCCCAAGGTCATATTCAGAGTCAATTAAAACTCTATGTCCTGCAACAGAAAATCAAAATGCCTCCTGTACAAAAAATCATGACATTTGATGTTTTAATGATGACCATGATGGTAATTTCTACTGACTTACCTGAAGTAAACAGCTCCTATATGAAAATACATACTTTCATTGAGTTATCTAAACAGAGTGTAGAGTTTATGTTCTTAGTCCTCATCCATGTCAAATCTATTTTAGCAAATGATTGTTAACTTCAACGATAAGCTCAAAAAACTCTTTAATAATTGAAGTCAATAGATGAGGTGGAGCTAATTATTAAACAATTAGTCAAAGTCTATGAAAATAAGAAATATTTAAATAGTGTATTGCTACATCTCATTAAAAGAGTCATTCACTTAGCATACGTCATTGTGTTCATATTACTTCAGTCAACACCTAGACCATGTGAGGAAGTCAGGCTATTAACAAATAGATAATGCCATAAACAGTAAGGTTTTGGATGTCAATTACTTTGTACTCACACATAATGTAACTCTCACAATGTATGTGGTAATGAGAGAGGACATAGGATATCACTTTTAATACCATATTATGTGTTCTATACAAGTCATGGGGAAATATCTTTTAATCCAATAAAGAGGTGATCTTTGAATTGATTCCTGAAGTACTAAGCAAAGTCAGCTAGCCATGTGAGGATGGGAGTGGAAAGTTGTAGGCAGGGGGAGGGAAAGGGAAAAATCCTAAATGGGAATGAGCATGATATGTTTAAGGAATCAAAGAAGTCTTTCATTGCTAGAGTGCAGAGAGGGCATTAGAGGGAATCTGGTTGAGGTTGAGAGGTAGGCAAGGGCCAGTTCATGCAGTGACTTCCAGTCCAAGGACAGGAAGTTGGATTTCAGTCTAAGCAAAATGGAAAGCCATTGGAGGGTTTTGGAGAAGGAAGCAACATTACCTGATTTGTTTTTAAATGCACCCCTCTTGGCTGTTGAGGGGAATTATAGAGTGTAAATGAGTAAGGATAGAAATGGGGAGGCTAGTTAGAAAACTATTACATCACTCTAGAAAGAAATGATATTGGCTTGCACTAGGGAGGAAGCTGAAACATTTAGGCAAGTAGAGGCATTCAGAATATGTTTTGAAGGTAGAGCTAAGAGGATTTGAAGGTGGAGTGTAAAGGTAAAGGATGAATCATGATGGCTCCTAATTAGGAAGCTTGAGTGAATTTAGTGAATGGTTATACTGTTAAATATGTATTAAAAATATGTATTGAACATGTACTCTGTGGAGGACACTTTTGGCAAGATATATTTTTCTAACTTCTAAAACACTTTTATTACTAACAGATTGTGGATGCAAACTACATTAAAATTTGTCATCAATATTTCCATTTTATTTCAAGCAAATATTCTAAGTAAGCATTTTTTTTCCTGTCTCTCTCTCAGTGTCATTGTTATTGTAACAAAGATCAGGAGTTGGTCAAATTTTTTTGAAAAGAGCCAGATAGTAATTATTTTAAGCTTAGTAATCTATATGAACTCTGTTGCAACTACTCAATCCTGATGCTGTAATGTGAAAACAACTGTAGATAATTCATTAAGAAATGAGTGTTTTAATAAAACTTTATTTACAAAACAGTGGGCCACATTTGTTCTGTGGGCTGTATTTTGTGGATCCCTAAATAAAACAATTTAAATGAAGGAAAAACAAAAATCTGGTTATGAAAAAAGCTAAATACTTATTTATTGATTGACAACAATGCATAGTGGAATCTAAAATTTGTATTTACTTATTTTTAATTGTTTTCACTTCAGTACTATTTTGAATAGTAATTCTTCTGATTTCTTCAGGATCCCGCACATTGTATAATCCTGATAAGAATATAAATCATGGTACTTTGCTCTCTGCCACAGTGGTAGGTCCTAATCCAGGTTGGCCAAATTGAATAGTCCCTTCCCATAGTTACAGTTGATTGGGTTAGATAGGGGCACATGATTCAAGCAAGGAAAATTAGAATCTTCCCTGAACTTGATATATAGATAGTAGGAAACAGTTTTCTTGGCTGAGGGAATGCTAACAGAGGGAGCTGAAAAATATTTAATGGGCTGTTTTGCCCAGCATTTGTTCAGTGCTTATGTTCAGAACAACTACAAGCAGAGCTAGAATCAAGAGCCATTGTTTGGAAGTCTAATCCAGCTATGTCTAAAGCTAGAGACATACCAGGACTTCCTAATTATGTGAGTCAGTAAATCCCCTTTCTGCTTAAGCTAGTTTCAGTTGAGTTTTGATCAGTTGCAGAAAAAAGATTATAGACAAAACTATTACTTCATTGAATCTGGAAGTAGAAGACAATTAACTTTTGAATTCTTTGAATGCCAAACATAACACATTCTAATCGTAGTTAAACTTAAAATAGCTTATGTGTAAAGTTGAGAGTACAGGGACTCAGAGGTAAATGATTTGCCTGAAGTTTCATACATTTTTGGTAGAGTTATCATTTGACTGCTGATGTTTCTGACTGCAAAGCCATGCTATTTGTATAATATGTACTAAGGGAGCATAGAACATAAATGAAAAAATAATAAAATATAATTTTGGGATTTATTTCTCTTTATTTCTTTTAGACTAGTTTATTCTAAGGTTCCACAACTGTGGGAGATAATAAAGATGATTCTTTCAGTATCAGAAAGGTAGCTGAGTCTCCAAGAAATTTCTTTAAGTAGAGGCAAAATATGTGCTGTTAAGCCATCAATCATGGATGGACTTTCACAGCTGCTTTGAATCTTAAAGTGAAATGTTTCTAGCCTAATTGCCCATAGGCTAAAGCTGGAAAATGTTATACCTTTTTTTCCCTGCTTGAAGAGACCAGATTCCATATGTATGCAGGAAATGTGGAGCCTGGGATACTGTTCATTTCCATATCTCTAAGTGGCTGTGTGAGCTTCAGGAAGGAGGGCAGGTAAGGGATGTAAAATCATGATCAAAGATTCATGCCCGGCAAACTCTTCTTGAGAGGTATATGGCGACAGGAGTCCAAGAGGGGTTTCTTTCTAGGTGGAAAGAGGTGATAATTAAACATAATTTGTAGAAGAAAATTAATAGTGATGGACTTGAATCCTTTATAGCAAATGTAAATTTCAAAGCAATTTTGTGTGGAGACGTAAAAAGCTGTAATATATAGCTGAGTGGTATATGCTGACAGTAATGGTCCTCTTGTGCAGTGAGTTATTAAAGACTTTCATCTCATGGTTTTCAATAATGAAAAGGGAGGCAGTTTGGGGGCATTTTCTGAGATATGTCCCTTGTGTTGATTTAGCTTGTATGATCACTAGGTTATCTTAACAGCTGTATGGAAAAGATTAAATTTGCTAAGGAGGTAAAAGACTAAAATAAGCATGTTATTTTAGAAAGATATATTAGTTCCTTTTGGAGTCTAACAAAAACTATGACCTTGGGAAAGTCATTTAATCTCTTTGGGGCTTGGTCTTCACATCTTGTCTAAGGGTCTTGTCCATAGCTTTTTCTAACTTCAATAATCCATGATTCTTTCTTATAAAAATATCCTCTTGGGAATGAGCTTTTCTACCCCTCTTGAGGGAGTTTGCTGTGAAGAAAACTCCGGGACATTTTGCTTGGAGTCATTTCTCTCTTTCCTTATTTTTGACATGGGGTTCTAGAATCAGCTCCAGGACTGCATCTCTTTTGCTAACCAAGACACAGAGAGATATAGTGAAGGACCAGAGCCATTTCACAAGGCTAATCACTTGAGCTTTCACAAAGATGTACAGAAGGAAACTTGGTCTGACTACCAATAGCTCAGCTTAACTGACTACCAATAGCTCAGGTGTGATACAAATGTCTGTGGGTTAGGCTGTTTTTGAATAGTCTTGGCCTGTGAAGATTGGACCATGAGGAAATGGGAAATAGGACTCTGAAAGAAACAAGATATCAAATATTTTTTTATAGTTTACTGCATTTATTAAATTTCTGAGGGGTTGAATATGGGGTCTTATTGTTAATACATCATGGATTGTATAGATCTTAGTAAATAATTTATGTTCTAGAGCAGAGATAAACTTTAACATTCGTATATTTGTCAAAACTAATTAATCAATATTGATTCACTCCTACTAACTAAAGTCTAAACCTTATTCTGATTTACCGGTTTTTACCTAATGTTCTTTTGGTGCTTGAGGAATCCATCAGGAATGGAATGTTACCTTTAATAATTATGACTCCTTAGAGCCCTCTACACTGTAACAATTTCTCAAATATTCCTTGTTTTTGACAGCTTTGACACTTTACAAGAGTTCTGGTCAGGTATCAAGTATCATGTTTCTCAATTTGGGTTTGTCTGGTGTTTTTTCTCATAATTAAATTGGAATTATGGGTTTATCCGAGACTACAGAGTTTGTAAAGTGCCATTCTTATCACATCGTATCAGGTGCACATACCTTTGATACGAGTTTTCACTGAAGATGTTAAACTTATCACATGGCTGAGGTAGTGTTTGTTGTTTCTCCACTGTACAGTTATTCCTGCCTTCACACTACACTCTTTAGAGGGAAGTCAGTCCCTCCCACACTAACATGAGTGGGGAATTATGATCTGCCTCTTTGAGTGGAGAGTAACTACATGCATTGTTTATAATTCTTCTGTATGGGAGATTTGTCCATTCTTGTTAATTTATTTATTCAATTTTTATATCAATATAGACTCATAGATATTTAGAGTTATACACTGGGTTATATTCTGATATATGTTATTTATTTTGATGCTCAAATTGTTCAGCTTTGGCCATTGCAAGCTCTGTACTTGGCTCCTGTGTCCCTCTGACATAACCCTATTGGTTTTTATGTCTTGTTTTGTTTTAATACTTCATTCCTTTCTGACACTACAAGATGCTTTAGGCTCATCCTGTATATCCTTTCCTCAGCCCTTAAATCTGCCACATATCTCAGAATTCCTCATTTCTCTGATTGGGTAATGGTATTTGAGGAAGGGAGGAATGGGAGTTATGTTTTTAATTTATTTTTTATTGTATTTTATCCATTACCATTTGTCCCCTTATATGTCCCTTCCCCCTTACATTCACCACACTGTTGTTCATGTCCATGAGTCCTCTTTCCTTTTTGCTCAATCCCTCCACCCTCAAATTCCCTGCCCCCAGCTGTCATCCTGCTCCCTATGAGTGTGTTTCTGTTTCACTTGTCAGTTTAGTATGTTCATAGATTCCACGTATGAGTGAAATCATATGGTATTTGTCTTTCTTTGACTGGCTTAATTTGTTTAGCATAATATTCTCCAGGTTCATCCATGCTGTCACAAAAGGTACAAATTTATTCTTTTTTATGGTCACATAGTATTCCATTCTGTAAATGTCCTGTAGTTGTTTTATTCACTCATGTACTGATGGACACTTGGATGGCTTCCATATTTTGGTGATTATAAGTAATGCTGCAAGGTACATAAGGGTGCTTATGTTCTTTCAAATTAGTGTTTCAGGTTCCTTTGGATATATTCCCAGAAGTGGGACCACAGGGTTAAAAGGCAGATCCATTTTTAATTTTTTTCAGTATCTCCACTCTGCTCTCCACAGTGGCTGCACCAATCTGCATTCCTACCAATAGTGCAAAAGGGTTTCCCTTTCTCCACATCCTCGCCAGCACTTGTTGTTTCTTGATTTATTGATGACAGCCCTTCTGACAGGTGTGAGATGATATCTCATTGTGGTTTTAATTTGCATTTCTCTGATGATTAGTGACTTTGAGCATCTTTTCATATGTCTATTGGCTGTCTGTATTGCTTCTTTGGAGAAGTGTCTATTCAAGTCCTTTGCCCATTTTTTAATTGGAATTTTTTTTGGTGTTGAGTTTTATAAGTTCTTTATAAATTTTGTATATTAACCCCTTATAAAATGTATTGGTGAGTATGTTCTCTGATTCACTGGGTTGTCTTTTTATTTTGTTGATGGTTTCTTTTGCTGTGCAAAAACTTTTTAGTTTTTTGGGACTGTAGTGCCATTTGTTAATTTTTTTCTTTTGTTTTCCTTGACTGAGGAAATATATTAGATAAAATTTGCTATGAGCAATGTCTGAGATTTTATTGCCTATGTTTTCTTCTAGGATTTTTACACTTTCAGCTCTAACATTAAGTCTTTAATCCATTTTGAATTTATTCTTGTGTATGGCATAAGAAGGTGGTCTAGTTTTATTTTTCTGCATGTATCTGTCCAATTTTCCCAACACCATTTATTGAATAAACTATCTTCAGCCCATCGTATGGTATCGAATATTAATTGACTATAAATGTGTGGGCTTATTTCTGGATTCTCTATTCTGTTCCATTGATCTGTGTGTCTGTTTTTATGCCAGTACCATGCTCTTTTGATTATTATGAACTTATAGTGCAGTTTGATATCAGGTAGCATGATTCCTTCAATTTTGTTCTTCTTTCTCAGGATTGCTGTTGCTATCTGGGGCCTTTTACATTTCCATATAAATTTTTGAAATGTTTACTCTAGTTATGTGAAATATATCATTGGTATATCAGTGGGAATTGTGTTGAATCTATAGATTGCTTTGGGTAGTATGGACATTTTAATTATGTTAACTTGTCATATCATAAACACAGTTATGTGCTAATTATTTGTATCTTCTTCAATTTTTTTCTTCAGTGTATTATAATTTTCCAAGTACTAGTCTTTTAAATCCTTGGTTAGATTTATTCCTAGGTATTTTATTCTTTTTGAAGTAATTGTGAATGGGATTTTTTCTTAATTTCCCTTTCTGATAGTTCATTATTGCCATATAAAATTGCAACTGATTTTTGGATATTAATTTTGTATCCTACTACTTTTCTAAATTCATTTATCAGATCTAGTAGTTTCTTAGTGGAATCTTTAGGGTTCTCTATGTATAGTATCATACCATCTGCAAATAAAGACAGTTTTACTTCTTCTTTTCCAATTTGGATGCCTTTCATTTTTCTTCTTGTCTGATTACTATGGCTAGGATTTTCATTACCATGTTGAATAAGAGAGGTGAAAGTGAACATCCGTGTCTTGCTCCCAGTCTTAATGGAAATGCTTGTAGTTTTTGCTCATTGAGTGTAATGCTGGCAGCGGTTTTGTCATATATGGCCTTTATTATGTTTAGGTATGTTCCCTCTATTCCCACTTTGCTGAGGGTTTTTATCATAAGTGGGTACTTGATTTTATCAATTGTGGTTTCTGCATCTATTGATATAATCATGTAGTTTTTATCCTTCATTTTATTTATGTGTTTTTTTATGTTCATCAGGGATATTGGCCTATTATTTTCTTTTTTATAGTATCTTTATCTGGTTTTGGAATTAAGATAATGCTGACCTTGTAAAATTAGCTTGGGAGTCTTCTGTCCTCTTGAATTTTTTGAAATAGTTTGAGAAAGAGATGCATTAGTGCTTCTTAGAATGTTTGGTAAAGTTCACATGTGAAGCCGTCTAGTTCAGGGCTTTTGTTTATTGGGAGGTTTTTTTTTTATGACTGCCTCAATTTTACTAGGTGTAATCTGTCTATTCAGATTCTCTGATTCTTCCTGACTTAGTTTTGGAAGATTGTATGTTTTCCAGCATGTATCCATTTTGTCAAGGTTCCCAATTTGTTGCCACATACTTGTTTGTAATGTTTTCTTTCAATCCTTTGTGTTTTTTTTTTTTTTTTGGTGAGTTCTCTTCTTTCATTTCTGATTTTATTTATTTGGGTTTTCTCTCTTTTTTTCTTCATGAGTCCGGTTAAGGTTTTGTCAACCTTGTTTATCT
Organism: Desmodus rotundus; assembly: GCF_022682495.2. Lineage (NCBI taxonomy): Eukaryota > Metazoa > Chordata > Mammalia > Chiroptera > Phyllostomidae > Desmodus > Desmodus rotundus. The sequence continues at coordinate 55,126,072 of NC_071390.1, read as the reverse complement.
TTTCAAAGAGCCAGCTCTTGGATTCATTAATCTTTTGTATTTTTTTAGCGTTTGTTTTGTTTCTGCTCCGATCTTTATTATTTCCTTCCTTCTACTCATTTTGGGATTTGTTTGTTTTTATGTTTCAAGTTCCTTTAAGTGTAAAGATAGATTGTTTGAGCTTTTTCTTGTTTATTGAGATAGGCCTGTAATGCTATGAATTTCCCTCTTAGGATTGCTTTCCTTGTGTCCCCCAGATTTTGAGTTGTTGTATTCTCATTTTCATTTGTTTTCTCCTTGACCTCATTGTTGACACATTCATTGTTTAATAACATATTATTTAGCTTCCATGTCTTTGTGTATTTGTCAGTTTTCTCTTGTGATTGATTTCTAGTTTCATAGCATTGTGGTCAGAGAAGATACTTGATATGATTTTAATCCTCTTAAATTTATTGAAACTTGTTTTGTGTCCTAATATGTGGTCTGACCTAGAAAACATTCCCTGAACACTTGAAAAGCATGTATATTCTGCTGCTTTTGGGTGAAATGCTCTGTAGATACCAATTAAATCAAATTGATCTAGTGTGTCATATAAGGCCACTGTTTCCTTGTTGATTTTTCTGTGTGGAATATTTATCCATTGAAGTCAATGGAGTGTTAAAATCCCCTAGTATGACTGTATTTCTGTTGATCTTTCCCTTTATATGCATCAGGATTTGCTTTATATATTTAGATGCTCTTATGTTAAGTGCATAAATGTTTACTTTTATGTTTTACTTATATTACATATATAGTGCGATATCTTCTTGTTGGATTATTCCCTTTATCATTATGTAGTATCCTTCTGTGTCTCTTACTATAGCTTTGGTTTTAAAGTCTATTTTCTCAGATATAAGTATAAGACAGGTTCTCAAATTTGCTACCTCAATTTTTTTCTCCTTTCAATTTGCATAAAACATCCTTTTCTATTTACTTTTATTCTGTGTATATCTTTTGCTCTGAGGTAGAGGCTATTTCAGAGATCAAGCCTAATAGAAAGTCTGCAGGCAGAGGTGGATCTCTAGGAGAGCTGAGACTTTAGCTGACCCTACCCTGGACTCAGTGCTGGTAAAAGTCTGCATTGGTGTGCAACTTTGTTCTTTTCATATATTCCCTGGGCCCAGAAGAGGGAACCAGAAACTGTGAATTGCTGATAGTTCCAAAAAGGTAACTGAGGTCCAGTCACAGGTGGTGTCTGACATAGGTCTGTGGCAGTCTTTGCAGGTCTACCTAGTACATACAAACATAATGAGGCAGCCAAAATGGTAAAACAAAGAAAAAAAACAGGACCCAAATGAAAGAACAAGAGTATTCTCCAGAAAAAGAACTAAATGAAATTGAGGGAAGCAATTTATCAGATACAGAGTTTACAGTAATGATAATAAGAATACTTAAAAGCATCCAAAAAGACATAGACACCATAAAAAAGAACTTGTCAGAAAAATGCAATATTTGAAATAAATATAACCTGGAAAGAATAAACAGTAGGTTACATGAAGCAGAGGACTGAATCAGCAATTTTGAAGACAAGGTAGAAAACACCAAATCAGAGCAGCAAAAAGAAAAAAGAATTTAAAACATGAGGAGATTTTAAGAAACCTTTGGGATAACATGAAGTGCAATAACATCTGCATTATGGAAACACCAGAAGGAGAAGACAGTGAGCAAGGGATTGAGAACATGTTTGAAGAAATAATGAGTGAAATCTTCCCTGACATGATAAAAGAAAAAGACACAGAAGCCCAGGAAGTGCAGAGTCCCAAACAAGATGGACCCAAAGAGGCCCACACCAAGACACATCATAATCAAACTACCAAAACTTAAAGGCAAGGAGAGAATCTTAAAAGCTGGAAGAGAAAGGCAGTTATTTACCTACAAGGGAGCTCCCATTAGACTGTCAACAGAAACATTTCAGGCCAGAAGGGATTGGCATGAAATATCCAACGTGATGAAAAGCAAGGACCTACAGCTAAAGTTACTTTATCCAGCAAGGCTATCATTTAAAATTGAAGGAGAAATAAGGAGCTTCACAGACAAGAAAAAGCTAAAGGAGTTAGTTTGTGAACAGCAAATCAACAATGAAACAGATATTAAAGGGCTTTCTTTAAGAAGAAGGAGAAGGAGGAGGAGGCAGAGACGAATAAGGAGAGGAGAAGGAGAAGGGGAAAAATAAAAAAAGAGAAAAGTATTTAAAAAATAAAGTGGCAATCAATAGGTATCTATCAATAATCACTTCAAATGTAAATAGCTTAAATGCTCCAATCAAAAGACATAGAGTAGCTGAATGGATAAGAAAACAAGATCTGTATATATGCTGTCTTCAATAGGAGTTATTTTTTAATGGATACACGTTAAAAAATGTTTGGGATGACGAAAATACTTCTGAGATGGATGGTGGTGATGGTTGCACAATAATGTGAATGTACTAAGTTTATGCCACTGAACAATACACTTAAAATGGTTAAAATGGTAAATTTTGTTATATATATTTTAGCAAAATTTAAAAATTTAAAAATATAAGAAAACACCCAAATTACCAAATTGTTTCCAAAATGGTTGTACCATTTTGCATTCCCATCAGTCATGAATGAGAGTTCCTATTGCTCCACAGTCTCACCAGCATTCAGCTGTCAGTTTTGTTTTATTTTTAGCTATCCTAATATTTGTGTAGTGATATCTCATTGTTTTAATAGTGATAAGTTATTGTTGTTTTAATTTCCATTTCCCAAATAATATGAATTTGGGCATGATCTCATATGTTCATTTGTCATCTGTATATTTCTTTGCTGATGAATATGGTATTGTGCTCCTTTTTAATTGTTTGTTTTCTTACTATTGAGTTTTAAGAATTCTTTGTATATTCTTTATATAAGTTCTTTATCATGTATGTAATTTGCAAATATTTTTCCCAGTCTGACTTTTAATTTTCTTAATAACATATTTCATGGAGAAAGTTTTTAATTTTAATAATCTCCAATTTATTCATTTATTCTTTCATGAGTGATAATTCTGGCTTTATATCTAAAAGGTCATCATCAAAATCAATATTATACAAGCTTTCTTCTAGAAGTTTTATAGTTTTTCATTTAACATTTAGTTCTGTATCCATTTGGAGTTAATTTTTGTGTCAGTTGTGATGTTTGTGTCACAGACCATCCATGACTTCCTGGAATGAACCCCACTCTTTATTCTTATATATGTATATTGCTGGAGTCAATTTACTTGTATTTTGTTTAAAATCTTTTGTCTAAGTTTATGAGATATATTGGCTTATAGTTTCCTTTCTTATAATGTCTTCACCTGGTTTTTATATTAGGGTAGTGCTGGCCTCATAAAATGAGTTAGAGAATTGGCATTATTTTTCCCATAAAGTTACCAGTAAAACCACCTGCACCTGGTGATTGCATTTTTGGGAGGTTTAAATAATAAACTCAATTTATTTAATAGTTTCAGTAGTATTCAGATTATCTATTTCTTCTTAAGTGAGATATAATAGTTTATATAATTCAAGACATTGGTTCATTTCATCTAAGATATCAAGTTTGTGGGCATAAAGTTGTTCATAATTCTTTCTTGTTATCCTTTTAATGTATTTAGGAATAGTTGTAATGATTCCTCTCTTATTCCTGATATTTATAATTTGTTTCTTCTTTCTCTTTTACAGATTTAGGTTGTCTAGACTCTTACCAATCTTTACTAATCTTTTCAAAGAAGTACATTTTGGTTTTATTTATTTTCTCTATTGTTTTCCTGGTTTAAATTTTGTTAAATTCTGTTCTAGTGTTTATAATATCCTTTCCATTTAGGTGTAACTTGTTTTTCTCTACTTTTCTTAGATTGTTGACTTTAAATCTTTATTCTTTTCTAATGCAAGTATTTAACACCATAATTTTCTCTCTATGCACTGCTTTTGCTGTATCCTGCATTTTGCTGTTATATTTTCATTTAGTTTAAAGTATTTTAAATTTTTTTGGAAACTGCTTATTTCATCTACTGGTTATCTAGAAGTATGTTGTTTACTGTGCAAATTTTATTCATTTTCCGCCTATCTTTCTGTTATTGATTACCAGTTTAATTCTGTGGTAATTTGAGAGCATATTTTGTATGATATGATTTCTATTCTTTTAAATAACTTGAGATGTATTTTATGACCTAGATATTATCTAATTTAATGAATATTCTATGTGTACTTAGGAAATATGTGTATTCTGCTATTTTTTGATGGAGTCTTCTATATATGTCAATTTGATCAAATGGATTAATGATACTGTTCAGATCACTTATCTTTACTGTTTTTGGCCTGCTTGATTTATCAGTTACTGACAGAGATGTATTGAAGTCTCCCAATATAATAGTATACTTATACTTATCTATTCCCCTTTCTGTTTTATTAGTTATTGCATCACATACTTTGGTGCTATTTTGTTAGGTACATATGTGTTTATGAATTTTTGTTCTTGAAACTTGACCTCCCTATATTATTATGTAATACCTCTCTTTATCCCTGATAATCTTTTCTGTTTTGCAGTTTGCTTTGTCTGAAATTAAAATAGTCATTCCAGCTTTATTTTGATTAATATTAGCATGTTATATAATTTCCCACATCTTTACTTTAATAAAAACATTTATGTCCAAAGTGGCTTTCTTCTATAAAGCACATAATTTTGTTTCTCCAATTTAACAATCTCTGACTTATAACTATTGTGCTTACATCATTTACATTTAAATTCATTATTAATATATTTGGATTAAAATATACAATCTTTGTAACTTTTATAAAAATTACATTTTTTGGTTTCTTTTTATCTCCTATTTCTCTGTCATCTCTGTTTTTTGGGGGGATTATAATATTTTATTTTATTTTTATTTTTTTAAACTTTATTTCACATGTCCATATGCTATAATTATCAAATACATTGTTATTTTATTGCTTTGAACAAACAGGTGTCCTTAGATTAATTAAAAGTAATAAAAGAATATATTTATTTTTATTTTATTTTTATTTTTGTGACACTCTTCCTCTCTTTATGTAGATCCAAGTTTCTGATCCATATTACTTTCATCTTCCTGAAGAACTTCTTTTAAGGTTTAATCAAATTGTTCTGCTATTAAAAATTATCTCAGTTTTTGTTTGTCTGAGAAAATCTATTTTTCTTTTACCTTTAAGAAATAACTTTACTGGTTATAGAATTCTATGTTGGAATTTCTTTTTCTTTCAACACTTTCAATATTTTACTGTATTTTCTTTTTGCTTGCATGGATCATGATGAGAAGTCTGCTGTGCTCTTATCCTTGTTCCTATAAAGGTAAGGTTTTCTTCCCACTCTAGTTTATTTAAAGATTTTCTCTTTGTCTTTGGTTTTCTACAGTTGAACAAAATACGCTTAGGTTTCTGGTGTGTTTTGGGGGGGAAACTTATGTTCTTTGGCATTCTCTGAGTTTATAAAACTTGTGGTTTGGTGTGTTTCAATAGTTTTGGCAACAACTCAGCAACTGTTACTTCAACAATTTCTTCTGCTCTGTTTTCTCCTCTTTTCTTTCTTTCTTAAATATATTTATTGATTATGCTATTACAGTTGTCCCATTTCCCCCCCTCACTCCACTCCATGCTGCCCACCCTCTCCCTCCCACATTCCCCCCCTATAGTTCATGTCCATGGGTCATACTTATAAGTTCTTTGGCTTCTACATTTCCTACACTATTCTTACCCTCCCCCTGTCTATTTTCCACCTATCATTTATGCTACTTATTCTCTGTACCTTTCCCCCCACTCTCCCCCTCCTGCTCCCCTATTGATAACCCTCCATATGATCTCCATTTCTGTGGTTCTGTTCCTCTTCTAGTTGTTTGCTTAGTTTGCTTTTGTTTTTGTTTTAGGTGTGGTGTTAGTAACTGTGAGTTTGCTGTCATTTTTACTGTTCATATTTTTGATCTTCTTTTTCTTAGATAAGTCCCTTTAACATTTCATATAATAAGGGCTTGGTGAGGATGAACTCCTTTAACCTGACCTTATCTTAGAAGCACTTTATCTGCCCTTCCATTCTAAATTATAGCTTTGCTGGATACAGTAATCTTGGTTGTAGGTCCTTGCCTTTCATGACTTGGAATACTTCTTGCCAGCCCCTTCTTGCCTGTAAGATCTCTTTGGAGAAATCAGCTGACAGTCTTATGGGAACTCCTTTGTAGGTTACTGTGTTCTTTTCTCTTGCTGCTTCTAAGATTCTCTCCTTCTGTTTCATCTTGGCTAATGTAATGATGATGTGCCTTGGTGTGTTCCTCCTTGGGTCCAGCTTCTTTGGGACTCTCTGAGCTTCCTGGACTTCCTGGAAGTCTATTTCCTTTGCCAGAGTAGGGAAGTTCTCCTTCATTATTTGTTCAAATAAGTTTTCAATTTTTTGTTCTTCCTCTTCTCCTTCTGGCACTCCTATAATTCGGATGTTGGAACGTTTCAAGATGTCCTGGAGGTTCCTAAGCCTCTCCTCATTTTTCCGAATTCTTGTTTCTTCATTCTTTTCTGGTTGGATGTTTCTTTCTTCCTTCTGGTCCACACTGTTGATTTGAGTCCCAGTTTCCTTCGCATCACTGTTGGTTCCCTGTACTTTTTCCTTTGTCTCTCTTAGCATAGCCTTCGTTTTTTCATCTAGTTTTCGACCAAATTCAACCAACTGTGTGAGCTTCTTGATTACCAGCGTTTTGAACTGTGCATCTGATAGGTTGGCTATCTGTTCGCTGCTTAGTTGAATTATTTCTGGAGCTTTGAAGTGTTCTGTCATTTGGGCCATTTTTTTTTTTTTTGTCTTGGTGTTTCTGTTACTTAAAGGGGCGGACCTTTAGGTGTTCCCCGGGTCGGGGTAATGCTGGTTGCTGCTCTGTGTCGCTGCTCTGTGAGGCTATACACAGGGGAGGGGCCGAGAGAGAGTAATGGTGCCCGCTCCATTCTCCACTGGATTTCAATCACTCCCTCTGCTACCCACAATCAAATTGGGCCCCTCTGGTGCTGGTTCCCGAGTGGGTGGGCTTGTGCATGCTCTAGGCCTGTGTGGGTCTCTCTAAGAAGCTCTCTCCTGTGAGGCTGGGAGTTTCTCCTGCTGCCTCCCCAACTCCCAGGGGTGTTTTCACTCAGAGGTTTGAGACTTTATTTCCCCTCACTAGAGCCCTGGGTTGTGCAGTCTGCTTCGCTCCCCTGCCGTTCTTCCTGGTTTATCTATTCGTGAATGTGGGGCCGCGGGGTGCTACCTGCCACACTGCCTGCCCCGTTCTCTGCCACTCTGAGTCTGGCCCTTTTGGTTTATCTGTGTGCGAATGTAGGGCCGCAGGGTCTACTAGTGGTCAGACTGCCTGCCCCGTTTGTCCCACACTCCGCCAGTCTCAGTTGCCAGTCTCGGTCCCGCCATGACAATGCAAGTCCTCTTTGCCCTGGCTGCCCATCTCCGCCCCTCCTACCGGTCTGGATGAATGTTTCTTTTTTATCTCCTTGGTGTTGGACTTCCTTGCCGTTCGATTTTCTGTCAATTCTGGTTGTGCAAGGAGGTGCAGTGTGTCTACCTACGCCTCCATCTTGGTTCTCTCCTTTTTTCTTTTAAATGCATTGCAATTATGCATATGTTTCATCCCAAAAGTTCTTGGATATTCTAATCTGTTCTCTTTTCTATTTGTGTTTCAGTTTGGGAAGTTTCTACTGGCTTATCATTCTTTCCTTCCTGTGTCATGCCTGCTGAAGTCATTCTTTATTTCTGTGGTTTTGATTTCTAAAATTTTCTTTTAATTTTTAAAAAATAGTTTCTCCTACTCTGATGACATTTGCTCTTACATGTTGCCTATTTTTTATTAGAACTCTTAACATATTAATCTTGGTTAAAATTCTTATCTGTTATTCACATCTGAATATGGTTATGATGATTGCTTTGTATCCTCATATTGTGTTTTTTTTCCTTGCCTTTGATTTGCCTTTTAATTTTTTATTGAATGTCAACCTGTTGTACCCATAAATAGCTACTTATGTAAATAGACCTTTCTTGGGAGTATTTTATGTTAATCTGGTTATGAATTGGGCTGTGTTTAATGTTTGCTGTAGAGGTAAGTGGAATAGACTCCACGTTCCTCTAATACTGTTTGTGTTTCCTCTGTTGGCTTTAGGGCTTCCCTTTGTGCTGCTTCTCAGAGAGTCTATGTCTTATAGCTATTTTTGCTATAATTCTGTTATATTGAAAGCTTATTGGTGTGGTGGTTTGGTGTCAGGGAGGGGAAGTCTCAGTCTTCTGGGGCACCTCTCTTTCTGGGTGTGACCCTCACAAGTGTTTCTGTTTCCCTTGGAGACATGTAGCTCCCTTCACCTTCCCTCTACCAAGTTCCCAATGGGTTTCCTTGAAGTTCTGTCCCCTTAACTTTTTCTCTGACCACTTAGGTGAAACAAATGCTAGCAGGAACTGCAAGGGGGAGGAAACTTTCCCCAGGTGAGATAAAGTTTCAGTATTGCTCCATGGCAAAGTATTTCTCCTTGGAGATTAAATAAGCCCTTGCCACATAGAAGGAAATGAGAGAGCTACTCTTGCTGCATTTCCCCTCCCCTTGTCATAGCCATGGGAGATTTTTCTGGGACCCTCACTGTGAGAACCTGTGAGGTTCTTGGAAGAAAAGCCCAAGAAACTGTGGGAACTGTCCTTTGATTTCAGCCCCCAGAAATTTGTCATTATCAAGCTAGTTAGCACTTAGTCTACAACAATTTGTCACAATCACTAGTAAAGGAAGTGGTTTTTACAACTTTTGGCTTCTGGTGCCTTAGCTTAGGTAAGCAAACCTCTAGTATGCTATCCCTGGATATATCAGTCTCTCCAGGTTTTGGAGTGGCAGTTTTTTCTGTTACTTCAGTTTTCTGGTGGGTTCAAGAACAGTTGTTGATTTTCACTTTGCCTAGCATTTCTTGTAATAACAAAAATGATGACTTGAAAGCTCCTTACATGTCAGAGCTGAAATGGATAAGCCTATGTCTATTAACTTTAATGGGAAAAATTATATGTGCTCCATTTCAGCACTAGAGACCCACCACACATTTTACACAAGTAGAGAGACATGTAAATTGAACAATTGTGTAACTTTATATAAGACATAAGTGATAATTTAAAAAACAATAGGTACATAATGTAATACAGATTTATTGTACTTAACCATAGATGAAAAGCAAATTTTGGAGTGGGTGCTGATTTGGGGAGGAGAATTGCAAGGTGTCACTCTTTGGAAGCTGCACTCATCCTTCTGTACCTCTTGTTAACATTTTGGAGTTCGTGTTTTATCTTGCACTCAAACTGTTATAAATAAAGTCAAAGAATAGAAAAATATCTAAGAAAATATAGGCTAAATTCAATAGCATGCTGAAACATATGGAAAAAATACATATACCCAACAGACTGCAGAGATGAAGAAGAAGCTCCTCTTTATCCTTCTCATGTGGTGTATATTCACAAATATAAATGAATAAAAATGTTTTGGCTTATTGAACCATGACCTGCAGTTTAAATTTGTTCCATACAATATCCTCTGACCAGAAAGTGTGTCTAGTAAATTGGTAAATGTGTCTTTGCTTGAAAATATAACTTTGGAATGGAATACCACATCTTAGAGTGTATTTACTTAGTGTGTTTTCAGCTGAAAATTCTTTATACCAAAAAAGAAAAAGAAAAAAAAAGAGTTGTATCCAAAAAAGTGGTATACTTTTTCAAGAGCTGTTATGGCAAAACACCATTAACTGAGCAGTCCCTGTATAAGGTAATTCTGTAACTTATATTCCTTTAAAGTTTGGAATCAGTTAATTGTTAGCTATGTTTCTACCAGAGCAATGCAAAAATCACTGCAAACTTTTATTTTCCTCAGTTTTTCTCCTTTGCCTCCACCAATGAGCATGTGGAAAATGCCTGGAATTTTAGTTAATGTTATTGTTAAAATTATTTTCTTAGTAAGTACTTATTTAGACATAACCACAAGTGGTTCGCATTTTCTGTTAAATATACCTTCACATAGTTCTGCTTCTTTCTGAATTAATCTTTGTTCCTATTAGAGTTCATGCTCTAATAAGTAGTTATTTTTAGACATAGTGTAGAAGTTATGGACTCACCCATAAATGACAGTATATGTAGGCATAGAATTCTAGAATCCAAGTATTTTTTTCTCTGTACTTTCAAGTACTCCATTATCTTTTTTATTCAATACTGTTAATGACAAATCTAGTGTTACCTGAACTCTTTTTTTAAATTTTTTATTGTTATTCAATTACAGTTGTGTGCCTTTTCTCCCCATCCCTCCACCCCACCCCAGCTGAACCCACCTCCCTCCCCCACCTCCACCCTCCCCCTTGATTTGATCCATGTGTCCTTAATAGTAGTTCCTGTAATCCCCTCTCCCCACTATCCCCTCCCCACTTCTCCCGGCTATTGTTAGATTGTTCTTAACTTCAATGTCTCTGGTTATATTTTGTTTCCTTTTTTCTTCTATTTATTATGTTCCAGTTAAAGGTGAGATCATATGGTATTTGTCCCTCATCGTCTGGTTTATTTCACTTAACATAATGCTCTCCAGTTCCATCCATGCTGTTGCAAAGGGTATAAGCTCCTTCTTTCTCTCTGCTTCGTAGGAGCAGAGCGAACAGCCAATGGTATTCCAGTGTTACCTGAACTCTTAAAGCAGGTTCTGAGGCAAAGATGTGAGAATAGGCTGATTACCAATTTACTGTTACTGCTCAGAGGTTTATTTACCAGATGTCAATAAAGCATTGGTGCTATTGTTGTAGTGTGTATCTTAGCCCTGCTTGGTCATCACTTTCGATCTAAGGATACATGTCTTTCTTTAATTCTTAGAAATTATCAGTTATTTTTGGAATATTTTTTTATTCCCTCTATTCCTTCCTCCAAAATATCTGTTACATGTATGTTGGGACTTCTGTTTTATCCATATAATGGTAGTCCCAAAATATTTATAATTGGATTGTTTGTTTCTTTTTTCTTTTTGTTGGTCAAGTACAGTTGTCTGCATTTCCCTGACAACACTCTACCCTGCCCCACCCACCCACTCCCACCTTCCACCATCAATCCTAATCCCCTTTTGGCTTTGTCCATGGAGTCCTTTATACTTATTTCTTGATAATAAAATATTTAGAATTCTTTGTACATTCAGCATTCACTTCCTTTATCAGATATGTGTTTTGCAAATCACAATCTGTGGCTTGTCTGTTCATTCTCTTAATAGTATTATTCAAAGTGCAGAATACCTTAATTTGGATAAAGGCCAATTTATCATTTTTTATGGTTTCTCTTTTTTAGTGTTTTATCTAAGAAAGCATTCCCCCCACATTTTCTTCTAGAAGGTTTATAGTTTTAGGTGTTATATTTAGGTACACAATCTGTGTTAGAGTTAATTTTTGTAAATATCGGAAGAATAAAGTTCTTATTTTTCATATTGATATCAACTTTTTTCAGCACCATTTTTTGAAATGGCTATTCTTTACCAAATAACTTTTCCTTTTCTTTTAATGGCAGCTAACCATGTCTGTAGGATCTATTTCTAGTTTCTCTATTCTATTTCATTGTTTATCTCTCTTGACTCTTCTATTATTCTTTTTTGATTACTATATTTTTATTACAAATATTGAAGTGAGATAGTATAATTCCTCCAACTTTTTAAACCGACATTTTCAAAGTTGTTTTTAGCATTTCTAAGTCTTTAACATTTCCATAGAGATTTTAGAAACAAATATTCAATATCTAAATTATCAAAAAAATTTTGGAAATTTGATTGGACTTCCATTGACTATATTATTCTATTTGGAAAGAACTGATATGTAAATAACAGCAAGACTTCAGATCCATGAATATAATGTCACTCTCCAATTACATATGTCTTTTTAAATTTCTCTAATTTGTAGGAAAGAAAATTTCTCAACTAGATAAAAAACCTGAAGTTGACATCATCCATATGCCTGTGATAGGAAACAAATGAAAATGTCTGTAGTTACCATCTCTATTTAATGTTGTGTGGAAGATCTTATCTAGTGCAACACGGCAAGAAAAAGCATTAAAAGTGAACAGATTTAAAAAGAACAGGAACGCTATACTTATATGCAGACACTATGATCACCTAAGTAGAAAAATCCAGGAAATCTACAAAAGATTATGCAAGTCAATGAGTGATTTCAGTAAGATGGCAGGATACAACATCAGTGCACAAAGCCGACTGGGTTTTATGCACTAGCAACTGACAATTAGACATTGCAATGAAAAATGATACATTTGCAAAATCATAAACATGAAATATTTACAGATATGTATAAGACAGTCTGTATAAGAGCTGTTGTTAAAAACTGCAAAATTACTGCAAGAAATGTATAATGTCATACTTTTGGATTTTGAATAATGTTTTAATGTCAAATTTATAAAATTAACCTAGAGATTCAATGCAATCTCAATCTCAACCAAAGTCCCAATAGGATTTTTAAAGATATTGATAATTTGATTCTAAATTTTATAGAAATACAAAGGCCAGAATGGTCAAGACCATTTTAAAAGTGAAGATCATTGGATCATTGGAGTATGTAACCTGTTAGTGAGACTTATCATTAATCTACAGTAATTAAAAGAGTATGATAGACATATAATTTAATTAAATAGAATAGCCAGTTTAGAAACATTCTCATACCTCTGTGATTAATTTATTTTCAACAAGCCTTCCAAGGTAATTCAATGGGAGAAAGCCCACTTTTTTTTTTTCAACAAACGGTGCTGGACCTCATCATGAAAAAATGAACTCTTATCTCACACCATATATAATGAACTTATCATGGACCATAGAACTATGATTAAGAGGCAAAACAATATCGAGGTCTATCATAAAGTATCCAGCCATGTAATATAAAAATAGAGACATTTTTTGAAGACTTTACAAGATACAAGGAACATTCCACATAGGATAATGATGCCTTAGTCCCCTTCAAAGTAGGCACCTTGGGACCTCACACAATTCTCCCAATCGCCATCAGTTTCCCCGTCCTCTTTTCCTGAATTGCATCAACGGTCTGAAATTTCTTCCCTTTCAAAGGTAATTTTAGGTTTGGGAAAAGCCAGATATCACAGGGTACCAAATATTGGTTGTAGGGACCTGGGTGATATGATGTCACCTGAGTCATATCACCCAGGACCTGAGTCACCTGGGTGATATGATGTTTTGCCAAAAAACTCTGGATGAACATGGTGTATGAGTTGTCGTGATGAAGCTGCCAATCACCGGTTGCCCAGAGCTGCAGCCTTCTGAATCATTCAAATAGTTTCCATGAAGGAATGTTCAGGCTTAACACAAAATTTGATGCAGATTTGTTACTCTACTCACTCACTCATTTTGAACGCATGGCCACACAGTATACATGCTCACTCAACGGCGTCTGTCACCTCCACTGACTAGTGGGGTGAAGTCGTCATTGTGCAGTTAAGTTGTCATTCTAGGCCAGTCTCCTTATCTCCCAGGTTATATCTATGTCATGCAAATCATTCTAGTTATGTTAACAATGGTTGGAATTTTTCTGGATAGACTTTGTACTATTTCTAGAAAAATGTAATGGAGAAAACCTTTGTGACCTTGACTTAAATAAAACTTTTTGTTAAGACTTACAAAAAACCATGAATAATAATAAGTAAAAAATGAAGTGGTTTATCAAAATTAAGAAATACACTGTTTTGAAAATGAAAAAGCAAATCATACACTGTCAGAAAATTTATAAAACATGTCTGATAAAGGACTTGTATTCAGAATAAAGAACTCTTACAATGAAATATTTTTTAAAAAGTGCTTTTTTAAAAGGGCCAAAGATTTGAACAGATATTTCAGCAGAGAGTGTATATGACTAGATAAGAATTGAAAAGATAGATGTAACAGCTCTACAAAATATAAATGGAAATTAAAGCCACATGAAAAACTATTGCACATCCAGTACAATGTCTAAAGTAAAAAGACTATCAGCCTAAACGTTGGTGAGGATGTCAAGTACCTCTCATGCATTGCTGGTGCGAATACAAAGTTATACAGCCACTTTAAAAAATATGGTGGCAGATTCCAATAAAGTTAAAAAGAACTTTACCATTCAGCTCAACATTTCCTTTTAGTATTTATTCAAGGAAAATTAAAACATATGTGTATTGAAACATTTGTAATCAGATGTTTATACCAACTTTATTCTTAATAGCTAAAAATTAGTAAAAACCCATAGGTATATTCATTGGTGAAATGAAAAACATATTGCGGCATATCCATTCAAGGAGTACTATTCAGGAGCATGAAAGTACAAACTATTGAAATAATCAACTGCATAATGAATCTTAAAAGAATTATGCTAAGTAAAAGAGACCTGATACAAAAGACTGCATATTGCATAATTCCATTAGAATAAAATTTTAGAAAAAACAACTACAGTAACAGCAAGCAACTCAGTGGTTGCCTATAGCTGGCATGGGAGGGGATTGACTACAAAGAGGCAGAGGGGAAGTTGTGGTTGGTGATGGGATTATTCTATATCTTTTTTTTTTACATCTGAAATGGTAACTTTACTTGTGTTTTTTTAATATATTTATTGATTATGCTATTACAGTTGTCCCATTTGCCCCCCCTCACTCCACTCCATGCTGCTCAACCCCTCTCTCCCACATTCCGCCCTATAGTTCATGTCCATGGGTCATACTTATAAGTTCTTTGGCTTCTACATTTCCTACACTATTCTTACCCTCCCCCTGTCTATTTTCCACCTATCATTTATGCTACTTATTCTCTGTACCTTTCCCCCCTTCTCTCCCTCCCACTCCCCTATTGATAACCCTCCATGTGAGCTCCATTTCTGTGGTTCTGTTCCTGTTCTAGTTTGCTTAGTTTGCTTTTGTTTTTGTTTTAGGTGTGGTTGTTAATAACTGTGAGTTTGCTGTCATTTTTACTGTTCATATTTTTGATCTTCTTTTTCTTAGGTAAGTCCCTTTAACATTTCATATAATAAGGGCTTGGTGAGGATGAACTCCTTGAACTTGACCTTATCTGAGAAGCACTTTATCTGCCCTTCCATTCTAAATGATAGCTTTGCTGGATAGAGTAATCTTGGATGTAGGTCCTTGTCTTTCATGACCTGGAATACTTCTTGCTAGTCCCTTCTTGCCTGTAAGGTCTCTTTTGAGAAATCAGTTGACAGTCTTATGGGAACTCCTTTGTGGGTAACTTTGTTCTTTTCTCTTGCTGCTTCTAAGATTCTCTCCTTCTGTTTCATCTTGGCTAATGTAATGATGATGTGCCTTGGTGTGTTCCTCCTTGGGTCCAGATTCTTTGGGACTCTCTGAGCTTCCTGGACTTCCTGGAAGTCTATTTCCTTTGCCAGAGTAGGGAAGTTCTCCTTCATTATTTGTTCAAATAAGTTTTCAATTTTTTGTTCTTCCTCTTCTCCTTCTGGCACCCCTATAATTCGGACATTGGAACGTTTCAAGATGTCCTGGAGGTTCCTAAGCCTCTCCTCATTTTTCCGAATTCTTGTTTCTTCATTCTTTTCTGGTTGGATGTTTCTTTCTTCCTTCTGGTCCACACTGTTGATTTGAGTCCCAGTTTCCTTCGCCTCACTATTGGTTCCTTGTACTTTTTCCTTTGTCTCTCTTAGCATAGCCTTCATTTTTTCATCTAGTTTTCGACCAAATTCAACCAATTGTGTGAGCTTCTTGATTACCAGCGTTTTGAACTGTGCATCTGATAGGTTGGCTATCTGTTCGCTGCTTAGTTGAATTATTTCTGGAGCTTTGAAGTGTTCTGTCATTTGGGCCATTTTTTTTTTTTTTGTCTTGGTGCTTCTGTTGCTTAAAGGGGCGGAGCTTTAGGTGTTCCCTGGGGCGGGGTAATGCTGGTCACTGCTCTGTGAGGCTATACATGGGGAGGGGCCGAGAGGGAGTAATGGCGCCCTCTCCACTCTCTGCCTGATTGCAGTCACTCCCTCCACTACCCACAATCAAATTGGGCCCCTCTGGTGCTGGTTCCCGAGTGAGTGTGCTTGTGCACACTCTAGGCCCCTGTGGGTCTCTCCAAGGACCTCTCCTGTGAGGCTGGGAGTTTCTCCTGCTGCAGCCCCAACCCCCACGGGTGTTTTCACTCAGAGGTTTGAGGCTTTATTTCACCACACTTGAGGCCTGGGTTATGTGGTCTGCTTAGCTCCCTGCTATTTGTCCTGGTTTATCTATGCACGAATGTGGGGCCGTGGGGTTTGCCACCCGCCACACTGCCTTCCCCGTTCTCTGCCATTCTGAGTCCGGCCCTCTCGGTTTATCTGTGTGCGAATGTAGGGCCACAGGGTCTGCTAGTGGTCAGACTGCCTGCCCCATTTGTCCCACACTCCGCCAGTCTCGGTCCCGCCACGGCAACATGAGTTCTCTTTGCCCCAGGCTGCTGTCTCTGCCCCTTCTACGGGTCTGGATGAATGTTTCTTTTTTATCTCCTTGGTGTCGAACTTCCTTGCCGTTCAATTTTCTGTCAGTTCTGGTTGTGTGAGGAGGTGCAGTGTGTCTACCTACGCCGCCATTTTGGTTCTCCGGATTGTTCTATATCTTGATTGTTGTCTTCATTACATGGCTTTATATATGTGTGTGCCGAAGTCATAAAATTGTAATTTTAAAATTGATGGGTTTCTTTGTATATAAAATTCACCTCAAGAAAACTGGTAATTAAAAAGATAGGCTCCAGCCCTGGCTGGGTTGCTCAGTTGGTTGGAGTATTGTCCTGTACACCAAGAGGTTGTGGGTTTGATTTCCTATGAGGACACATACCCAGATTGTGGGTTCGACCCCAGGTTGGGGAGCATACAAGAGGTAACTAATTGATGTTTCTCTCTCACACTTCTCTCTCTCTCTCTAAAATCAATCAATAAATCATCAGATGAGGATTTTAAAAAGGCTCAGAAATGACAGAGAAAATATAGAACCATTTTTCATTGGAGAGAAAAACGTGAGGGTAATAGACCATTTAGAATACTTTCATTACCTCACATTCAGAAGTGGCTCTACCAGAAAGCTCTCCTACAGAGTCTAGCTGTGTTCTTTGCTCCATACCAAAATTTTTCTTATTTTTTGGTTGGTGTCTTTTGTTTGTTTTCCTTGAAAATAAAGATTAATTGTTCTTATATTGTCACAGAACCTTCAAAATGTCAGATTTAATTTGAAAAGGACAAACAAATGGCAGTATTCTTGTTTTCACATTTCTTTGAGGAGATAGTATGGTGGAAGGAGAGTTTTTGACTGGGCTAGTAAGGTCCTGCTCTGGTCTCCTCTCCCCTTGCCCCTTCCCACACATGCAGTGGTGCTTGCTGCTTCTAGCTGTAAGACTGACTGCAGAACCCTTAGTCCTGGCCATCAGACTGAGTTCAGAAATGAGCCTACAGAACCAAGAACTTTGTGAATCTTTCCTTCACTTGCCTTAACAGATGCTTAGGCCTAAAAGCTGTCTAGCTATACAAATTTTGTAACAGAACAAGCATTATAGACTCAAATAGTTCTATGATTTTTTTTAAAAAAGAGGAAGTGGTAATCATTTTTAGCCATTCTTGTTAGCTTGCGAAGCACATATCAATGGCTTCATTACCAAAACAGTCACACAGAAGTATTTAAAGTTTACTGCTATTTGGAACAGCTTTATTCCACAACTTTTATGACTTTCTCATCTTCCATAAATGTCATCTTCAACATTTGTAGCCCTTCTCAAGAGAGAGGAAGAAATATATGTTGTGTATGTGATATATGATGACTCAACCATGTTGTTATCGCTCAAGGAGAGATGAAGAATCATCAGGTGTTAGTTATCCCACCCTCCCTCATTCAGAGATAAAAACGTAGAAATGCCATTTGAACATCTTGGCATGATATACATGCTAGGAGTGGTGGAGAACAATAAATTGTCCCAGTAACTTCTGTATTCTTTCAAAATAAAATGGTAGGATTGAGGGAGGCCATAGAAGCTTTTGAAATAAAATTACTATTTCACCAAACTCAATCTTTATATTTATTTGGATAAAAAAAGTTTCCCAATGTTCTGGGTGTTCCAGCAGCTATAGGGGTCAAAGAGTCTCTAAACATATCCACTAGTATGTGGAATGAGCAGATTCAAGTAGATGGTTCACTGGTTTATGAACTGGATTTGGTTGTGGGATTTAGGGAATCCCAACAATGCTGTGAACTTTCTGAGCAATAACCTTAAAAAAAGCTTTGAGTTTGTAGCTTTGAAGTCCTTGTTTACCTTACTCAGCCCAAATGTACATTCTATAACATACACCGATGATAATGGTCTGTTCTGCCATATTGCAACTTTGTATGTTTGGAGCTCCAAAAAACATAAGGAGCGATTCTGGTCTTTGTATGAGATAATTAGTGTTCCACTAAAGTTGGCCCTGCCCTCTCCCCCCCACGAGTAGCAATTCTATAGGAATTTGCAAAGCAGGTATTAAAAGCCTACAGGATGTATGCACAGTAATCCAATGATATTTACTATTCAATGTATGTTTCTCTCCAGCAACATATAGAGCCCTTAAAGAAATAGTCTTAAAAATATTGAACATTTTTCAAGCTTTTTTGCACGTACTGACCCTGTTATATGTCACCCTTGCAAAGCAGCATGGGAACTTTAAAAAAAAATTGAAATACTATTCCAGAAATATTTTATATGTGGACTCTTGTTTGTGGGAAAACCATCTTTCATTGAATAGTGAGACTATTAGAACTGCACAGGAACCTTAAGGACTGTTAAGATGATTAAAAGTCACACTTAATAGTTACTCCAATAGCATCTTTTTTTCCCCCTTTTTTAAATGTGCTCCAGTAGCATCTTGACAAACATTTTAATTTTATATCTCTCAAATAAACCCATAAAACAGCATGATCTAAAAATTCTTAACAAATACATTAATAAAAATTTATACATGCTTGTATTATGCTGTTTTTATGTTAATTACATAATAATATTGTCTTGTATCAACTTTAATGAGATTAAATATTGATAAGTGCACTTTCCATTGATATTTCATTAACACAATAACTGTCTTGTTATATCCAGACATAACTTTAAATTAATTAGAGTCTGGCTGGAAATGAAAAGTTTTGTAAAGATATACAAAGCAAGCTCTTTTAAATATAAACAGGGTTGGAACACTCAACCTATGAATTAAAGCAGAGAAGAAAAATTAAAATCACCTATTTTAAGGGTTTAAAGTAATTACATCTAAGAACAACAATGCACAATTTTTTTCCCATAGGATGTCAGCTCTAATATTCAACCAGGTTCATCTATCACTCTGTATTAAGGAAGAGGTTATGAAATATTACAATTATTACTGAGGATTATGGTCTTTGTTTATTTCAAAAAGAACTTAGATTTTAAACAGCATCAGAGATTTCTTAGGATGTGATTAATGCTGTTTATTTTATGCTGATGAACTGAGAGCTGCTTCAATGGGGAGATGCTGTAATTTCCCCATGATCTAGAAAGTAATTCATGGCACATTTTATGTTGTCATTACTGTCACATCTCCTGAGTTAAATATGAGTCCTGTCACTTGGAAGTCAGAAAGTGGCTCCTAAATTTCTCAATTTTATTAGCAATTGATTCAAATCATTTCCCCAAAATAGTCTGAATTGACATATGAATTGTAGTGGTTCATCATCTTGGTGATTAATTAATCAAGCCATCAGGTTCACATTAAACTGTTTATCAATCTTATGATTTCCTGCTTTTCAGAAAAATTAAAAAGTCTCCAATGATATTTTATGAGTTTTGAGAAAAATTAAAAAGGGATCAAGAAAGTAATCTGTCTCTCCTAATTCAGAAGCTCCATGATGTCAATTTCTGTAAGCCAGGACACTATGAGGAGGAGATGGGGTTGGAATCTCCACCCCAGGGAAGCCATGTGGGTCATTTCTACAGGCCTCAGTTTCTTCACCTGTAAAATAAGGAAATTGAACTAAATAATCTCTCATGTTTTGCTAACTTTTAAAATTGTCTATAGTCAATCAAGATGTCATATGATTGTTTTTGTTACTTTTATTATTTAAAAGTGTGCCAGTGTCTTTAACACACAATTTGTGGTTATTGATAGAGACACAAAGACTTCAAATTAAAATTGTGATTTGACATTCTTGGAGCAACATTGGACACTGTTCTGAGATTTGCATTTGAAATACTATTTTCCACTAAAACCCACATTAGTTTGTATGTTTTCTATTGGGCTATTTTAAGAAGGGACCACAGTCCTTTGCTTTCGGCCAGAATGACAGTATCAACCTTTTGAAGACTGGGCCACACCAAAGCTGTTTGTAAGCTGAGAAAACTCTGGCAAAACATCAAGTTGTTTGCCTATTGAATTTCATTCAAACTTGGCTGAGTTCAGTTAATAGCCAGTTCTTTTCAGAATAAATGACTAGCCAACGAAATTCAGCCCCTTTTCTTTCACATTTGCTGTGTGTATAACTACAAAATGAATGTTACATTCTAAACAAATACCTCTGGTATTATTTCCAAAGAATTAAGGATTTTTTCTCCTAAAGTTAATTCCATCTTAAGTGCTCAGGTGCCTCTGGTGTGCTAGAACAGAGTGTGCAAACCACACAGAGAAGACCCTACACATGCAGCTAGGGTGGCCTCCATCTCTGACTGCTGTGTGGGGACAAAGCCAGAGGCATGGTGTCTAAGATGGCAGAGACAGTTGGCATTCTTAATCCTTCAGCCACTCCTTGCTCAGGAAAGTCAGGGAGATTCATAGAAATTAAATGTCTTTTTCCTCCATTTCTTCTCACCATCAGGGCAGGCAGTGGCTGGTTCGCTGGGTACCATGCAAACTGAAGAGAAGGGGCCTTGGACAGGGAAAGGAACACCAAGAATCTGGACCACAGAAAAATCACCCCAAGAGCAGTGGTTCACCTGGAGGCTGGGTGAGGCTGCTCTTCTCTTTGAAAGCAGCTAGAGGGTCTCTCATTCCGGAGAAATGGAATGGTCTCATTTTGGACCATCATGGCTCTGAGAATCCTCTACCTTAACCCCTACATAGTTTACAGTTTATAGATGAGTCCAAAAATAAAAAAGTAACTTGCCCAAGAATGTACCCTGCGGGAGAGTGAGGTGACAATGGGAAAGCAGAGAGGCTACTTGACTCACAGACCCACAAAGGATCTCACATTTAGATTTTATCTCCAAATGAGGTTATGCCTACAATTGCTGAGATATGTAACCAAATTTGGGGAAAAAATGTTATCACACAACCAGAAACTTGTGTTCCACTATAGAAAAATATTATCCATAACCCCTATTTTATCAATTCTGTGATTATCTTAGGTGTAGCTCAATAATATGGCATTTTTAACTTTAAATAGTTAATTTGTTCAGCATAACAATTTAAAACTATAACATGATTTTTTAGTCCTATTTCAATTTCTTTTTAAAAAATATATCAGGAACCTCAAGAAAATGGAGAAGCCCAGGCTTCTTTCAATCTGCCTGAGACCTTGCATTGGTGTCCTGAGCATCCTTCATTTTGGTCCCCACAGTGCCAGGGTCCCACTCCCTGCAGACAAAGCCATGTAGTAGAAGGAAAATAACATATGGGAGAGGCACATTACAAGTACCAAATGAATGACCTAAGCCTGTAACAGCCTTGGTGCATTGCCAGAAGACACCTCCAATTACATTACTAAAGAGAAGGAGAATCCTCACCTCTAGATTACATCCTACTCCTGCTATTTTATTATAATGCACTTGTAATGCATAACTATCCCAAGCCCTTTCTGGAATATGCTATGCTTTCAATCTCCTGCACTAGCACCACAAAGATGGAAAGGCATTGCATTTGCACATGTCAGCCTACCTCATCCATCTCCCCTCATTCAAACAATACGCATTCGAGGTTCAGCAATCGGAGTTATATATTTTTCCTTAATGTTGTTGTAAGGTAATGGTTCTCTTATCTGAAATTCATCAGCCTGCTATAAATTTAAACTCCATTACTGCCAATAGAGAGAAGCTAAGCACCAAACCACTTTCAATAAATTTGCACTTATGCAATTGAACTGATATGGCCTCAGAGGAAAAGGTGAAACTCGTCTTGAGATATTTAAGTTAGTCTGAGTCACTGCTTCGTCTAGTGTTAAATTGGATCCATCGAGAAATGTAGGGCAGCACTCATCAGCCCTGAGTTATAAGAAGAGATTTGGGGCTGAAAAAAATCCTGTCTCCAACATTCATTATTAGAGAGTGTAATTCTAAGAAACCACTGGCCGGCTCTGTTATTTGGCACAACTAAATGCTACAAATGGAAACCCCGATAGATGTATGTTTTTGTGAACAACATTAATCAGATTCGGGCCAGCACAAGTCCTGAAGCTTTGTTATGTCCAGTCATAACAATCAACACAAAGAGAGTACTTACAAAACATTTGTACAGGGCTTCAGGATTAACAGATAATATCACTTCTGGTCTACACACCCACCTGGGACACAACAATTGTTATTTACCATCTTCTATTTTTGATGAGGAAACTGAAGCTCAGAGAGGTGAAACAACAACCTTTCTTGGGTGCATGAAAACAGTCACTTGATATCAATGTCTTCCTGGCTCTGAGTTTTCGGCAGTGGGAGATCAAGAACACCCAATTCAGCAGCCTCAGAAGGCTGCCAGGATCTCTTCTTGATGAAGAAGGACTTCTTTATCAGGAGCAAAAGGATAAAATGAGCTACCCCCAGGGTCACAGCTGTACCTTCCTTGAAGAGAAGGTCTCCTGAGGCTGACTTTCTGAAGCAGTCTAGAGCTTCCTGGGGTCTGCTGGTCAATTAGAGTTGATGGTTTTACAGGAGGAGGACAGCATGACCAGGCAACAGCTCCCAGGCTATTATGAATTGGAGGTTTAGAAACTTAAGATGACTTCCATTTATGGTTGGAAAAAAACATCTCTCTGTGGACTTGAGCTGGGAAATTTAACTCCCAGGATGTAATGAGCATGCTATACAGTGTAGGGACTTAGCTGTCAGACACATACATACACAACCACTCACTCTCCCCCCACCCTTTTCTCATCCCCAGCTTCAGTGCCCATGCTAAGGCCAAAAGTGGCATCACATACCAGTTGGAAGAACTGAAAAGCTTTTGCACTTAATTGGACAATATACATTATTCATGAGCCTTGAGTCTGATGATTTTGGCATTCATTAGGGGGGAAAAATGGGACATTAGTTTTCTTGGTACAAAACATTTTGTATTAAACTTCATTTGCAATCCACTTTTCAATGTAAGGAATTAGAAATGCTTTTAAGCCAAGTTGGGAACTATGAAATAGCTGGGAAATGAGCATCAGCAACTTCTAAAGATGGCAAAGAAAGGAGCAAGAGCTGAGATTTTCAGATGTCTCAACACTCAGAGCTCTGAGTAGAGGGGAGAGAGAGTTAGCTTAAAATTCAAGCAGATTAATTCAAATTACAATGATAGTTATGATAAATGCTTGTATGCATATATATGACTTATATACATATGCACCATCTATTTTATGTAAATAATCCATATTTTATATTTGAATATATGTGCCTATATATTCAAAATTTATTTCAAAGCAATGAATGAGATTATTTTTTTCCTACCTCTACTTTTCCAAAATAAAAGGCATCATCTCCTGAGAGTTAAGTGAGGCCTAGTTCAGGGTTTTATCCTGCCCTTCTCAAGTCTGTTTAAAATAAAGACTTCAATACCTACTGGGAGCTTCTGTAGAATGAGGTTGAGTATGCTTAGTTTCTCTTTTCACAAGTGTATCTAGAATCTCAGAATTGAGATACCCTAAGTCAATTCCTTTATTTTGCATATAAAAACCAGAAGCACAATGAGAGGTCTGGGATCTCTAGTGCTCAGACGATGAGAAGTGGAGAAAATTGGGCTCTCTTGACCACTTTCATGCAACTCGCTCCCTGACTGGCCACAGTTCCCTGGGAAAGCCTCTTAGTGGGGGGCTTGAAAGTCAAACAATTCTGGGTGCAAACACCATCGGACCTCGGGCAAGCCTCTTCACCTTGCTATGCCTCAGTTCTTTAATTATAAATTGAAGATAAATTTTGGATGTTTGTTAGGAAGTTTAGAAGCAATAACTACAGGTAAAGCCCTGAGGACAGCATCTGGCATATGCTTGACTCCATAAAGGTTGGCTGTGATTACCTTGTATTATTCTAAAGTGTGAGAACACAGCCTACCTGGACATTCTTGCTGTCACTTGCCAGTTGTCCTACCTTGGTAACATTTGTCTAATTTTCCCAGTTAGACATGAAATTCCTTACAGCAGAGTCATCTTTTAGTCGCACTTAGCATTGCCTTGTGCCTGACCTTAATTCAAATAGCAGGTGCTCAATGATGATACAAATTGTGTTTTACACGGTGAGATAATTTATAATGTGCAGTCTTTTCACATGTCCTCTGCCTTCAGAAATCACTGCTGAGTCTGTGCTTTAATGCTGCAGAAAAAATCTCACTTACCAGAATGTTGACAAGCAAAGCTTTCCTCTTTGTCTCAGTTAATACACAACAGGACCAGGACTGGCAGATACCACCATCCCCATTTAATGGAGGAGGGGAGTGGGTGTGGGGAGAAAGCACCTCTGTGCCTGAGTGCTGCAACAGAGTCGCGGCCTGGAAAATTATCAGGTGTCCCATTCTCCACCCAACCCGGTTCCACCAACTCCATCTCCCAGTGTAGACTCACTGTCTGCTATGGTGGGTTGAACTCCACAAAGTGAGGTCCATACTTAAGGATGCTAATTTCAAAAGAATAGGATAACTAGGTTGGCTTGTTTCTGAAAGTATTTTATTTGAGAAGGCCCCAAAGCCAGAGTCAAGTGATTGCCTGTCAACCAGGACCAGGAGCACTGCTCCAAGAAGCTCATCACAAGAGTGAAATTTCTTTGAAGTTTCCCATTAAAATTCACATCCATTTGAGTCAACCCCAATTTAAAATATATGTGTTTATTTTTAATACACAGTTGCTCCTTAAATATTGAACTAAAATAGGCATTCCATGAAAATGCACCATTTTTTTTCTTATGGTTCAAGGCATCCATGGCCTGCAGCGGTACACTGACATTCATAAGAATGGTTGGCAGGCCCTCTCTCTCTAATCCCCAAATCTCAGCCCAAGCCCAAGCCCAAATGTGTGATAACCCCAACTCCATTGGTCCCTCCAATGGACAGCCCACAGTCCATTGTCATCAGGACACAGCTAATGGGCCTCAATTAGGGCTGACCCATCCGTCAATTTTTCTTAAGGAGCCACAAGGGTGCTTGCCTTCCCACAAAAGCTCTAAGAGCAGCTGAACTCATTTCTCTTCTGTCCATGTGTATTAATTCCTGTTTCTGTAATGAGATACAGAAGAGAAAAAAGGGGAGAGGACTGATGTGGAATCAGATTGGGCTTGATGAGTTATGGAGCCTGCCTTCTCATCAACGATGTAAAACAGCCTGGGCTCTATTTACTGCTGCTGTCAGCAGAATCAATAAATAACATTTTCAGTGACATGAAGAGGGAATGCGTGAGTTCAATGAAATGAAGGGGGAGCCAGAGGTAGAAGCAGACACTGCCCTTTTCCTCTTCTTGCCCTGACAGGAGTCACCTGTTTGGCTGGGGAAAGAGGGAGATGCAATTTGGTTTGACTTTTAAGGAGTCAGGAAGAGGCATTCCTGGAGGAACAGAGGGCTTCTCTGCTGAGAGGGAAGTCAAGGAAGGACATGGTCCATCGTCACCATAACTTCCCTCATAAGTCAAACCACATCCCCATCTGAACCTGTAAGCCACCATCGAAAGGCCTGGGTGGGCAGTGCCCCAACCTTCTTGGCCATGTCAGAAGAAGGTATTTGTCTTATTATTAGTTCTCAAGAAGGATTACAGGCTATAGCAAAACCCAGAGGAGGCATACTGTGTCTGACCAAGGGCAGAGAGGATGTTGACCAATTAGAAAGCCCTCTGTGGTTAGAGGGGTTAGGTGAGGTGACCTAAAGTAAAACAGATTTCAGGTTCCCTTCAACAAGAATCTGGAGTGAAGAGTTAACACAATCACAGAATTTCTACTTTCAAGGAATTTTTAAAGTCATCTTGTCCAGCCTCCTCTCAAACATCAGAATCATCCTCTTGAGACCTGGGAGGGGCTGAGCCAGCCTCCAGGCACAGGAAGTCACCAGCTCTTTCCATGAAGGCCCCTGAATGCTGCAGGGAGGGCAGAGCATCCGGCCCAAGCAGCAGCACAGCTAACTGCAGTCTGTCTGCTTTGCACATGCATGAGATTGGCATTCTGATGGCAGGTTGGAGTATCATGAACTCCAAAGACTGCCCCTGGGCAGTCTCTCTGACTTCTTCTTCAAAGACAGCTTTGTAACAAGATCCCTTCAACTGCAAGCAAGCAAGAAGCTCAGTTTAAGGTTTGGTGAATGAAATAATGTTGAGAGCTTCATTTGCACTAATTTTTCTTTTTCCCTCAACACTTTCCTAGCATTTTTATTTGGGCTGGACACTGCGGTGGTTGGGAGTCATTTCAAGCCCTGGCCAGGTGACTCAGTTGGTTGGAGCATGGGATACCCAAGCACCAAAAATTTGCAGGTTCAATCCCTGGTCAGGGCACATACCTAGGTTGTAGGTTTGATCCCTGGTTGGGCTCCAACAGGAGGCAACCAATCAATGTTTCACTCTCACATTGGTTTCTCTCACCCTCCCTCTCTCTCATAAATAAATGTATCCTTGGGTGACGATTTCTTTAGAAAAAGGCATTTCCAAATCTTGGCTATCTCAGACTCTGTGTGGCATAAAGTTGAGATAGCTCAGAAGCATCTAGGGGAGAGAGAGGAAGAGACATGAGGAAGTCATTAGTGTGGGAGTGGAGAGGATGGTGGGCAGAGAGAGGAGAGGGATAGACAGGAAAGAAAAGAGAGGGAAGAGGGAAATGGGAACTAGGAAAAACAGAGAAAAAGGAAGAGAAGGCTGAGCAAAAGGAGAGGTGAGAAGAGGAGTGAGAGACTGTTCAGCAAATCCCTGCTCTCATCGACTCAGCTTCAAATTTATAAATGTTAGTAGGTAAGTAGACAGAAATGAGTAGAAACAATAAGCCCCAGAAAGTCACCAGGGTGGAAAACCCCAGGTGCCTAACAAGGGACGTCACCCCCAGGGTGAACATTTTTCCCCTAGTATGCAGTTTAGACCTCCTGTCTTTTCATGTAGATGATCATGTGGTTCAAGACCCTCCCTGACCTTTCTTCCCTTGGCATGTCACTAGTGTGGTAGACCCCCTAGGAACAAGGCATGCTGGAGAATAGCCTCATATGACCCCCATAAAAGTCCTTGCATGACCACTGCCTTAAGCACTAAGTCCTCAGGACAATGAGATTCTGACCTACATGAAATAACCTTAGGAACAAAGCCTGGGATCTGGTGACCCCAAAGAGTTTTGGTCAAACTAGAGAAAACACCTAGGCCTCAGTTGTGTTTCAGCTCTAGGCCCAGAAAATCAGAAAAACCAGGCAGTGGCTGACATCAGGACCAGCTGTGCTAACAATCTGCCCTGGTGTGGACCAATTAGTGGAAACCACGACCTGAAAGAACACACCTGAAAAGCTGATGACTATTCTATTGAGATTCTTCCCTGAGATGTCCCCTAAAATTCAGACCTTTGGGAACAGATAAAGCCCCATAAGAAAAAGGACCCAGCATACGGCTCACTCTCTGGAGCACACCTGCACCTTTCCTTCCCCTTTCTTCTCTCAAGGAGAGTGCCTTTGCTTTCATTCTTCTAAGCTCCAAATGACCTTCTTTTTTTTTTTTTAGAATTAATTTTATTTATTTTTTTAAAAATTACTTTATTGTTGTTCAATTACAGTTGTCTACATTTTCTCCCCACCACTCCCCTCCTACCCCAGCCAAACCCACCTCCCTCCTTTGCTTCCACCTTTCCCCTTGGTTTTGTTCATGTGTCCTTTATTGTAGTTCCTGAAAACCCTTCTCCCCAATGTTCCCTCCCCACTCCCCTCTGGCTATTGTTAGATTGTTCTTAATTTCAGTCTCTCTGGTTATATTTTGCTTGCTTTTTTCTTTTGTTGATTATGTTCCAGATAAAGGTGAGATCATAGGGTGTTTGTCCCTCACCATCTGGCTTATTTCACTTAGCATAATGCACCCCAGTTCCATCCATGCTGTCGCAAAGGGTAGGACCTCCTTCTTTCTCTCTGCTGCGTAGAATTCCATTGTGTAAATGTACCATAGTTTTTGGATCCACTCATTTGCTGATGGGCACTTAGGTTGCTCCCAGCACTTGGCTATTGTAAATTATGCTGCTATGAACATTGGGGTGCATAGGTTCTTTTGGATTAGTGTTTCAGGGTTCTTAGGGTATAATCCCAGCAGCGGAATTGCTGGGTCAAAGGCCAGTTCCATTTTTAGTTTTCTGAGGAAATTCCATACTCTTTTCCACAGTGGCCTCACCAGTCTGCATTCCCACCAACAGTGCACTAGGGTTCCCTTTTCTCTGCATCCTCTCCAACACTTGTTTGTTGATTTGTTTATGTTGACCATTCTGACTGGTTTGAGGTGGTATCTCAATGTGGTTTTAATTTGCATCTCTCTGATGGCTAGTGATGCTGAGCATCTTTTCATATGTCTCTGGGCCCTCTGTATGTCCTCCTTGGAGAAGTGTCTGTTCAAGTCTTTTGCCCATTTTATAATTGGGATTTTTTTGTCTTCCTGGAGTGGAGTCATGCGAGTTCTGAATATATTTTGGAAATCAAACCTTTGTCCGGGGTATCATTGGCAAATATGTTTTCTGATACTATTGGTTCTGTTTTGATTTTAATGCTGTTTTCTTTAGCCATGCAGAAGCTTTTTATCTTGATGAGGTCCCATTTGTTTATTCTTTCCTTTATGTCCCTTGCTTTAGGGGACATGTCTGTGAGGAATGTCTGAGATATTCCTGCCAATGTTTTCCTTTAGGGCTTTTATGGTGTCACAACTTATATTTAAGTCTTTTATCCACCTTGAATTTATTTTTGTGTACGGTGTAAGTTGGTGATCGAGTTTCATTTTTTTGTACGTAGCTGTCCAGATCTCCCAACACCATTTGTTGAAGAGGCCATTTTTGCTTCATTTTATGCCCCTGCCTCCTTTGTCAAATGTTAATTGACCATAGAGGCTTCGGTTTATTTCTGGGCTCTCTGTTCTGTTCCATTGGCCTATATATCTGTTTTTATGCCAGTACCAGTCTGTTTTGATTACAGTGCCCTTGTAATACAGTTTGATATCAGGTACTGTGGTCCCTCCTGCTCTGTTCTCCTTTCTCAAAATCACTGCAACTATTTGGGGTCGTTTATGGTTCCATATAAATTCTGAAATGTTTGTTCTGTATCTGTGAAATATGTCATGGGTACTTTAATAGGGATTGCATTGAATCTATAAATCGCTTTGGGTAGTATGGACATTTTGATGATGTTAATTCTTCCAATCCATGAGCATGGTACATGCTTCCATTTGTTTGTGTCTTCCTTAATTTCTTTCTTCAGTGTTGTGTAGTTTTCTGAGTACAGGTCTTTTACCTCCTTGGTTAGGTTTATTCCTAGGTACTTTACTTTTCTTGTTGCTATATCAAATGGGATTTTTTTTCCTGATTTCTGTTTCTGCAGTTGTGTTGTTGGTATACAGGCATGCCTTTGATTTCTGAGTATTGACTTTGTATCCAGCTGTTTTGCTAAATTCATTTACTAGGTCGAGTAGTTTTTTGGTGGAGTCTATAGGATTTTCCATGTACACTGTCATGTCATCTGCAAACAGTGACAGTTTCATTTCCTCCTTTCCAATTTGGATGCCTTTTATTTCTTTTTCTTGTCTGATTGCTGTGGCTAGCACTTCCAATACTCTGTTGAATAGGAGTGGTAAGAGAGGGCATCCTTGTCTTGTTCCTGATCTTAGTGGGAAAGTTCTAAGTTTTTGTCCATTGAGTATGATGTTGGCTGTAGGTCTCTCATATATGGCCTTTATTATGTTGAGGAATGCTCCCTTTATTCCCACTCTACTGAGTGTTTTTATCAGAAATGCGTGCTGTATCTTATCAAATGCTTTTTCTGCATCTATTGATATGATCATGTGATTTTTGTCTTTGCTGTTGTTTATGTGATGTATTATGTTCATTGATTTGCAAATATTGTACCATCCTTGCATCCCTGGAATGAATAACACTTGGCCAAGGTGTATGATCTTTTTAATGTATTGCTGGATGCGGTCTGCCAATATTTTGTTGAGAATTTTGGCATCTATGTTCATCAGCGATATTGGCCTAAAGTTTTCTTTCTTCATTGTGTCTTTATCTGGTTTTGGGATTAGGATGATGCTGGCTTCATAAAAAGAGTTTGGGAGTCTTCCATTTTCTTGAATTTTTTGAGGGATGTGGGTTAGGTCTCTCTTAAATGCTTTGTAGAATTCTCCTGTGAAACCATCTGGTCCAGGGCTTTTGTATGCCAGAAGCTTTTTGATTACTGTTTCAATTTCATCAGGTGTTATTGGTCTGTTCAAGGTTTCTGCTTCTTCTTCATTTAGTTTTGGAAAATTATATTTTTCTAGAAATGTGGCCATTTCACCTAGGTTTTCAAAATTCTTGCCATTCAGTTCTTCATAGTAATTTTTTACAATCCTTTGTATTTCTGTGGTATCAGTTGTAATCTCTCCTCTTTCATTTCTGATTGTGTTTATTTGGGTCCTCTCTCTTTTTTTCTTGATGAGTCTGCTAAAGGCTTGAACAGACACTTCTCCAAGGAAGACATACAGAGGGCCTAGAGACATATGAAAAGATGCTCAGCATCACTAGCCATCAGAGAGATGCAAATTAAAACCACAGTGATGTACCATCTCACACCAGTCAGAGTGGCCAACATAAACAAATCAACAAACAAATGTTGGACAGGATGCAGAGAAAAGGGAACCCTAGTGCACTGTTGGTGGGAATGCAGACTGGTGAGGCCACTGTGGAAAACAGTATGGAATTTCCTCAGAAAACTAAAAATGGAACTGCCCTTTGACCCAGCAATTCCACTTCTGGGATTATACTCTAAGAACTCTGAAACACCAATCCAAAAGAACCTGTGCACCCCAATGTTCATAGCAGCATAATTTACAATAGCCAAGTGCTGGGAGCCACCTAAGTGCCCATCAGCAAATGAGTGGATCCAAAAACTATGGTACATTTACACAATGGAATTCTACGCAGCAGAGAGAAAGAAGGAGGTCCTACCCTTTGCGACAGCATGGATGGAACTGGGGAGCATTATGCTAAGTGAAATAAGCCAGGTGGTGAGGGACAAATACCATATGATCTCACCTTTAACTGGTACATAATCAACAAAAGAAAAAAAGCAAACAAAATATAACCACGGACATTGAAATTAAAAACATTGTAACAGTGGGCACAGGGGAGTGGGGAGGGGATAGTGGGGAGAGGGATCTGTAGGAGTTACTGTGGGGGACACAGGGACAAAATCAAGGGGGAGGGTAGAGGTGGGGGAGGGAGGTGGGACTGGCTGGGGTGGGGTGGAGGGAAGGGGAGAAAATGCAGACAATTGTAACTGTATAAAAATAAATAAATAATTTTTTTAAAAAAGGCTTGTTGATTTTGTTTATATTTTCAAAGAACCAGCTCCTGGATTCATTGATCCTTAGAATTGTGCTTTTAGTCTCTATGTCATTTAATTCTGCTCTGATCTTGGTCATTTCCTTCCTTCTACTAGTTCTGTGCTGTCTTTGTTGTTTTTCCTGGAGTTCTTGTAGATATAGGGTTAGGTTGTTTATTTGGAATGTTTCTATTCTTTTTAGGTAAGCCTGTATTATTATGAACTTCCCTCTCAGGACTGCCTTCATTGTGTCCCATAAGTTTTGGATTGTTGTGAGTTCATTTTCATTTGTTTCCAGAAACTTTTTGATTTCTTTCCTAATCTAATTCTTCACCCACTCATTGTTTAATAGCATGCTATTCAATCTCCATGAGTTTGAGTGTTTTGTTTTTTTTCCCTTGAGATTTGTTTCTAGTTTCAGTCCCTTATGGTCGGAGAAAAGGCTTGATGTGATTTCAATTTTCTTGAATTTGTTGAGACTTGTTTTGTGTCCTATCATGTGGTCTATCTTTGAAAATGTTCCACATGCATTTGAAAAGAATTTTTCAAATTCTGTATTTTGCTTCTTTGGGATGAAAGGCTCTGTATATATCAGTTAAGTCCATTTCACCTAAGGCGTTTTTCAATGCCACAATATCTTTGTTGATATTTTGTATGGAAGATCTATCCATTTTTGACAGTAGGGTGTTAAAATCCTCTACTCTAAATGTGTTGCTGTCAATATGTTTCTTGAAGTCCTCCAAGATTTTCTTTATGTATTTGGGTGTTTCTATTTTGGGTGCATATATATATTTACAATGTTTATGTCTTCTTGGTGGATTCTGCCTTTGAGTATTATGAAGTGACCTTCTGGGTCTCTTTTTATGGCTCTTTTTTTTAAGTCTATTTTGTCTGATATGAGTATTGCTACCCCTGCTTTTTTTCCTGTCCATTTGCTTGGAAAATTTGTTTCCAGCCCTTCACTTTCAGTCTGTGTAGGTCTTTTGTCCTGAGGTGGGTCTCTTGTAGGCAGCATATGTGTGGGTCATGTTTTCTTATTCCACTATTCTGTGTCTTTTGATTTGGGCATTTAATCCATTTATGTTTAAAGTTATTATTGATAGGTACTTATTCATTGCCATTTTTTCATACCTGTGTTCTTCTCTCTTTCACTGTTTTTCTTCCTGTTCTTAAAGCAAACCCTTTAGCATCTTGCAGAACTGGTTTGGAGGAGTTGTATTCTTTGCAGCTTCTTTTGTCCAGGAAGCTCCTTATTTGGCCTTTCATTTTAATAGAGAGCCTTGTTGGATTAAGTAGTCTTGGTTACAGGCCTCTGGTTCTCATTACTTGAAATATTTCTTGCCATTCCCTTCTGGCTTGGAGTGTTTCCATTGAGAAATTAGCTGCTAGTCTTATCAGGGCTCCCTTGTATGTTACTTCCTGTTTTTCCCTTACTACCTTTAAGATCCTCTCTTTATTTTGGAATTTTGCCATTTTAATTATGATGTGTCTTGCAGTGGGTCTCTTTGGGTTCCTCTTGCTTGGGACTCTCTGTGATTCCTGGATTTGTGTGACTTTTTCCCTCTTCAAATTAGGGACATTTTCCATCATTACGTTTTCAAACAGGTTTTCTATCTCTTGCTCTTCCTCTTCTCCTCCCAGTATCCCTATTATGTGGATATTATTACGTTTCATGTTGTCCTGCATTTCCCTTAACCCTTCATCATTCTTTCTGAGCCGCTTTTCCTTTTCTTGCTCATTCTGGGTGTTTTTTTCTACCTTGCCCTCCAGTTCACTGATCCGATCCTGTGCTTCATCGGGCCTGCTTTTGACTCCTTCTACTGTGTTCTTAAGTTCAGAAATTGTATTCTTCATTTCCTCTTGGCCCTTGTTGATAGTTTCTATTTCCTTTTTCATGCTGATATAGTTTGCAGTGAGTTCATTGTAGTTTCCCTGTAGTTTTTGGTAATTCTCCATGAGCTTATTGAGCTTCCTTATAACCATTGCTTTGAACTCAGTATCTGATAGTTGACTTGTCTCTATTTAATTTAGCATTCTTTCTGAGGCTTCCTCCTTTCCTTTCACTTGGGGATTGTTTCTTTGTCTTCCCGTTGTTTGTGAGACTCTTCCTATTACCCTCTGCTTTTTAAATTGATCTGTTCTGACTCCCTGGGTTTCTGGTGTGAAGTTCTATGGTAGAAGACCTGTGAGATTCAGTGGTGTGGTCTCCTTGATCTCCTGAGCTCTCTGGTCTTGGGCTGTGGTTTATGTTCTCTCTGTGTCTGTCTTTGGTTTTTGGTTGTTGTTGGGTCTTTCTTTGGTGGGTCCTTCCCTCCCGCTAGTTAACTGAGGGTCACTCCATCCACCACCTCTTGTTTTCTGTTGTGCAGGTGTTGGCAGGTTTTGTTGAAGCTGGTTCTTCTGTGTGTACAAAGTTTTGAGGATTCTCTCTTGCTCTTGTTCAGTTGTTTGTTTTGAGTAATATCTCCATCATTTAGTTATATTTCCCTTTATGTCCTGGTTTGAGTTAGTGTGGCTTCCACTCCCTCCTTCACCTTCTTCTGTTGTTATCTGTTGGTGGTTCCTTTGTTGGTGGGTTTCCTCTTCCAGCAGGTATCCTGGTGTTCACAGCTTCACTGATTTTCCCAATGTCCTCTATAATTTTTGGTCTACAATCTTCCTGTATGCTGGGGTACTGTTGGCTGTTCGCTCTGTTCCTCAGAAGATTGGCTAGGTGTTTCATCCATGTGCAGGGGAAAGTGGACTCTGCTCCCACCAATCTCGCTGCCATTTTCTAATTTCAGTAGATCCAAGGGCCCTTTTTTGCCTCTGTAACTTGTTCCCTGAGTTCATGCAGCCCAGCTGGCTCATTTCTTCTATGGCTTACTTCCTCTACCTCTGTAGCTTTTTAAATAAACCTTTGTTTGTATTTGAATCTGGGCTCTGAATTCTTTTTTAGCCAAAACTCAAGGACCAAAATTTAACGTGTTGCTGTTTGCCATTAACATTCACACTGTTAATTGGGTAGAAAATATCACAAAAAGAAGCTCTTCCCTAGACATTGTGTTGAAAAGTGCCAACAAACAATATAAAATTAAAGTATATTTTAGATTTTAATTCCAAGTATTCTTTGAGGAAATCCAATGAAATCCTCTGGCAACATGGATATGGCAGAATTAAAGTCCTTTTTTATACTTATGCTTACTAGATGCTATGAATTCATTGTTCGAAGTACTGTGCCCATATTAATCTATGGAATTGACACACCAAGCCTACAAACCTGGGGCCATTACCAGGCCCGTTTTGCCAGGAAGCATAGAGACTAACTATGTACAGCCATACAACCAGAATATAGGAGCCAAGATGTGATTTTTATTTCAGCCAGTCTGGCTCCAGAGCCTGGCATCAATCACTTTATAATTCTGCCTGTCATTTATTTTCGATCATTCAGTCGTTCAGTTGATATTTATTGAGGTGGAAACTTCCTCCAGTAACACCACCTGGGCACAGAGGATATAAGTGAGAACAGGCACAGTCTCTGCTCTGATGGGTAAGACCTGTTAAAGAACAAAATTTAATCCAGTCAATCTGAAGATATAATTGGCTTTATTAAAGAGATTTATGAGTCAGACAGCATCCCAGCTAACAGAAGAATGCTCTGAGAGGCTGTGCAAAATGGAAGGTTTTTATAGGAAGGAGGATGGGGCAAAGGAGATATCAACAAAAGGAAAAAAAAAAAGACTCTTTTTAGACCAGGACATCTTCTCTTGAGAGGAGGGGAAGGGCAAGCATTTTTATCATGCAGATTTCCTCTTTTTCTATGGGGTAATGTGGAATAGAGGAGGATCATGTGACAGATTACCAGTACCTCTCTGTTGCTGACCAGAAGATTCCAGACTGGTTAATCAAAATTATGTTTCTGGGAGAATTTCAAACAACAGCTGCTTGAGGTATTAAATCCAGGCTTGGTGTCATGGACTTTACCACAAGTGGTGCCATTTTGGGCCTGAGGTTTATATTTAACAGACCTCACAATGAATGATAACTGCTTGCTTATTTGTCCCCATGTTCTGAAAGGGGTAAGCAAGATGGGAGCACAGAATCTGCATTTCTAATGCACTCCCACAGAATGTCAACATTGCTGCTCTGGGGACCACACTTTGAGGACCACTAGGTTATAGACAATGTTGTAAACAGAAAAAACAGAAACTGAGAGACCTAGAATATCATTGAGAGGTTTCCAAATAAACAGGCTGGAGGAGAAAATGTCCAGAGGCCTGGAAGAAATAGGCAAATGCCACTTTGGCAACTGGAGTTAATGGCTAGGACCTGAAGTGTAAAGCTAGTGAGGGAAAGGAGAAGAGGCAAGTCAGGCAGTTAAATTTAACAGAGATCTCTCTTGTCCAGTGCAGGGGAGGTTCATGCCACTAAAAATCCCACTGAGTAACCACACAGGGTTGTTTCCAAAACTTAAAGTCATCTTTTGATGTGAAAGGCATGTCAGGTTTCCATCTGCCCTTTCTGTATTGTCTCTTGGAGAAGTTGCCCCAGGCTGGACTGACCTCTTGTTTCAGTTGCTGCTTGAGAATAATACACATGCAGAGTTGATGACTAGGCTTTGTTGATGATAGAATCTAGCTCCTGATGGTGATTGCATAGGTGACTGTTTCTGTAGATGGTTTTGAGAGGAACCACAAGTTCACACTGGCTGCTTAAGAGCTTCCAAATACCACTATTGTAGCATTCCTATTAATCTATGGGATCACCTGGAGTCTCTTATTAATGTGCAAATATGTATTTAGGAAAGATATGTATTTATTACTCTCATAATCCTCATGCATACATTCCTAGAGAGAAGTTTATAAGGATATCCACTTGTTTTCTGTGGCCTGGGCTAGTGTTGGGGTAGAGGAGTATATCTCAGGGTCTCCTAATAGATGTCTCCACCTGCAGAGAGGTCACTGCTCTTTAATGATCACCAGACTATGTGCATATACAGCTGTGACCAGGATCATCTATACACATGTTTAATCTGATATTCACTGGCCACGTCATTTCAGCCCTCATGATAATTGCCTCAGGGCTTAAAGAGATAGATATGTATATTCTCTCCAGAACTCTTTTATGGCCCCAATCACCAAAAAACCAAAAACCAAAACCAAAAACAAAAAACCCACCAATTAAATATTAGAAGCCTTATCTTTGGGGTAAAATAAAAGCATGCATACCCAAGTGGGTGGTACTAGAAATAAGTAAGAATACAGCACAGAGACAAAGAGAATGGCAAAGTAAACTCAAAGTGGAATGGGAGAGAATGGATAGAGAAGACAATTGTTGGGGTAGCACAGAAGTACCAAATACAAAACCCCTTTCTACCAGGCTCATGGCTAAAGGTTCTCTTGGGGGAAGGAGTGGGCTGAACTTACATGGTTCAGTGAGCTTTGCTGTGGGCCCAGCAAAGCCATAATATTACTATCCTGCTCTCTAAATGATATTGAATTCTGTCCTGGAATGGTGGAGTAGCACAAATCTTTCAGGGTAGAAACTAAAACAACAACAACAAACATCAGTTAAGCTCTGAAACATGAATATGGCCTGAATTTTGTTTTCTTCTGCCAAGAGGTGTGTTTCAGTGATTACCTTAAGGCTCTGGCAGTTATCCTGGGATGACACCCATAGGGAGATGGCATGAGGAGGTGTGTACATAAGGAGTTGTACTCCT
The DNA here is from genome assembly GCF_022682495.2 of Desmodus rotundus. Lineage (NCBI taxonomy): Eukaryota > Metazoa > Chordata > Mammalia > Chiroptera > Phyllostomidae > Desmodus > Desmodus rotundus. The sequence continues at coordinate 55,088,672 of NC_071390.1, read as the reverse complement.
CCCAATCAGTGCAACCTCCGCTAATACAAAAATGTGACTGTTACATTTAGGTACAGGTTAGCAAGACCCAATGAACTTTTTTCTTCACCCTCATCAGATGTTGATCAGCAGGACTGTTAATGTTTCACTTTCTCTCTCTTTCAAACCCTGATATATGTCAGCCCCCCGGCTTGTTAACTGCTGATTTGGCAATCATTAGTTCCTGCTTCAGATGACTGCCCCATTTATCTTGGCTTAATACATTACCATGCCAACATATGATGGTCTATGGGTATTATTTTATTATGCTCAAGTAGCATATTGAAGCATGCTTCAATTTAAAGTGACACACAAATCTAACTTTCCTCATCTTTTCATTTGACTCAGTGGTAACACAATATGGGCATAACAGACAGTGTACAGTCTATTAGCAATTTTACAGTGAATCACTGTTAGGTACTGTCATCTTAGGATTTATGTAATTGCGTCTCATATGATCTAGTTGAGCATTTCCTCTATGCCTGCGTTTTGCTTCCTGACAATGTGTGTACACAGCACATCTAGTGTGGCATGTGGATATGTGTGTGTCTTCCCAATGGAGACGTTTATAAATATATGATGTTAAGACTGAAAAACAAACAAGGGTGACACAGTAGATTCTGCTCTAGTGTGCATAGCTATTATTGAATTTTTAGACTCATTAAAGGAAACAGTCTGAAGAAGGAGCTTTAAGAACTATAGACACTGCATCAGCTTTGCATTTCTGAGGCTCTTCCTCGAAGAGATAGGTGAGTTTTCAGTTAGCCACCTGTTAGCAAAAAAAATTCATTGACCTTTCTGTGATTGTGATGGGAACCTTTTCCCACTATTCACTGCTTTAGAAAAGGAGGGGAAAAAAGGACCTTTGAGAAAACTCAAATTTGTCTGCAAGCTCTACTAATTCAATCACAACATCAGTTAAATAGATCTGAAAAATAATAGTATATACACATACACACACATGTATGAGCATACATACATCCATGAAAGAATATAGTATAATTGCATGTGTGTGCATGTGTGTATACCAATGTATGTGTGTGTTTTATATATATAATTTGCTGTGTGAAGAAAAGTTATAGCTCATCTTCCATATTCTTTTTTAAAAACATATATTTATTGATTATGCTATTACAGTTCTATCATTTGCCCCCCCCTCACGCCACTCCATCCTGCCCAACCCCTCCCTCCCACATTCCCCCCTCCTATAGTTCACGTCCATGGGTCATACTTATAAGTTCTTTGGCTTCTGCATTTCCTACACTATTCTTACCCTCCCCCTGTCTATTTTCCACCTATCATTTATGCTACTTATTCTCTGTACCTTTCCCCCCACTCTTCCCCTCCCACTCCCCTATTGATAGCCCTCCATATGATCTCCATTTCTGTGGTTCTGTTCCTTTTATAGTTGTTTTGCTTAGTTTGCTTTTGTTTTTGTTTTAGGTGTGGTTGTTAGTAACTGTGAGTTTGCTGTCATTTTTACTGTTCATATTTTTTATCTTCTTTTTCTTAGGTAACTCCCTTTAACATTTCACATAATAAGGGCTTGGTGAGGATGAACTCCTTGAACTTGACCTTATCTGAGAAGCACTTTATCTTCCCTTCCATTCTAAATGATAGCTTTGCTGGATACAGTAATCTTGGATGTAGGCCCTTGCCTTTCATGACTTGGAATACTTCTTTCCAGCCCCTTCTTGCCTGTAAGGTCTCTTTGGAGAAATCAGCTGACAGTCTTATGGGAACTCTTTTTGTAGGTAACTGTGTTCTTTTCTCTTTCTGTTTCTAAGATTGTATCCTTCTGCTTAATCTTGGGGAATGTAATGATGATGTGCCTTGGTGTGTTCCTCCTTGGGTCCAGCTTCTTTGAGACTCTCTGAGCTTCCTGGACTTCCTGGAAGTCTATTTCCTTTGCCAGAGTAGGGAAGTTCTCCTTCATTATTTGTTCAAATAAGTTTTCAATTTTTTGTTCTTCCTCTTCTCCTTCTGGCACCCCTATAATTCGGATGTTGGAATGTTTCAAGATGTCCTGGAGGTTCCTAAGCCTCTCCTCATTTTTCCAAATTCTTGTTTCTTCATTCCTTTCTGGTTGGATGTTTCTTTCTTCCTTCTGGTCCACACCATTGATTTGAGTCCCAGTTTCCTTTGCCTCACTATTGGTTCCCTGTACATCTTCCTTTGTCTCTCTTAGCATAGCCTTCATTTTTTCATCTAGTTTTCAACCAAATTCAACCAATTCTGTGAGCATCCTAATTACCAGTGTTTTGAACTGTGCATCTGATAGGTTGGCTATCTGTTTGCTGCTTAGTTGAATTATTTCTGGAGCGTTGAAGTGTTCTGTCATTTGGGCCATTTTTTTTTCTTGGTGCTTCTGTTACTTAAAGGGGTGGAGCCTTAGGTGTTCCCTGGGGCGGGGTAACGCTGGTGGCTGTGCTGTGATGCTGTACATGGGGGAGGGGCCGAGAGGGAGCAATGGCGCCCGCTCCACTCTCCACCAGATTTCAATCACTCCCTCTGCTACCCACAATCAAATTGGGCCCCTCTGGTGCTGGTTCCTGAGTGGGTGGGCTTGTGCATGCTCTAGGCCCCTGTGGGTCTCTCCAAGGACCTCTCCTGTGAGGCTGGGAGTTTCTCCTGCTGCCGCCCCAACCCCCACAGGTGTTTTCACTCAGAGGTTTGAGGCTTTATTTCGTTGCACTGGAGCCCTGGGTTATGTGGTCTGCTTCGCTCCCTGACGTTTTTCCAGTTTATCTGTTCGGAATGTGGGGCCACGGGGTCTGCTACCCGCTGCTCTGCCTGCCCCTTTCTCCGCCACTCTGAGTCCGGTCCTCTCAGTTTGTCTGTGTGCGAATGTAGAGCCGCAGGGTCTGCTAGTGGTCAGACTGCCTGCCCTGTTTGTCCCACACTCCACCAGTCTGGGGCCCTCCACGGCAACACAATTCCTCTCTGCCCTGGCTGCCCGTCCCCGCCCCTCCTACCGGTCTGGATGAATGTTTCTTTTTTATCAACTTGGTGTCGGACTTCCTTGCCCTTCGTTTTTTCTGTCAGTTCTGGTTGTGTGAGGAGGCGCAGTGTGTCTACCTACGCCACCATCTTGGTTCTCCAAACAGCTTCTCATCTTCCATGTTCTTAAACTCAATTTTGAACCATTCTTCTTAGCTCATTCCCTATTTGTTCTTCAAACAGTCTTAAATAAAGGCCATATATTCCTTTAAACTTTTCAGCTGGCCATCTCATGGTTTATTTAGCAATGGTGCTTCATTCTTTTGCTTCACCTAGTTTGAAATGGGTTATAGAATACATAGCTTTAGACATTGCTGGATTCAGGTGCTCAAATGATGTTGTCAGGGTTCTGGCTATCTTGCCATATCTGGATTCACTTCCCATGGTGTGACTGTGTCATTCTCATACAAGCTCCGTGTGGTGAGGAAGATGGTTGCTGACATCCCCAGGCCTTTATACTAATTGCTCATGGTCTAAAACAAAGAGAAACCTTTTCTGCAGTTCCAGAATGCAGAATCTCAGGGAGGTCCCTGACTGGCCCTACTTGGATCACATCCCCAATTACTGGACTAATTACTGGACCTGTTTACACTTTGGATCTAGCCTGGTGACTCTAGTCCAGTTAGGGCCTGGGGACTAAATGGAGTTCTAATATTAGCAACCCCAGCAGAACTACAGGGAATAGTTTGTGTGTTAGGGATGGAGTAGGGGAGCAGCTCCCATAGAAAAGGTGAATTAGAAGTAGAAACTACCTCTTCTTACCTATCAGATGCCTTGACTCAGATGACCTCAGATAATCACCTCTCCCTTTTTTACCACCCTTGGGACTCTCTAATTCCTTACTCTCCATGCAGGCCTCAACTACTTTTTCCTAAGCATCCTCTAAATCACACCTGAAGTTGCCCAGGAAAGTCAGAAGTCAACAAGAGCCCAAGAGATAAAACACTTTTTTGGCCAATAAGCCTTAAAATAGGCAGTAAAATATGGGCAGATGGTCTCCATTCAAAAGTCTTGGAAAAGTAGCCAGATGTTCTGTACATGCTTAATAAACATCAAACAAATCACAGACACTCAGAAAGATGGGTTCTGTTCATGGCCACTGGTAGATCCCTGGAAGAAGAAAAAATATTCTCAATCACATTTCCTAGCCCAGTCCCTCTTTCCATCCCCAAATTATTGCTATCTTGCCATTGAATTTAAGCCTTCCCTAGAATGACTTGTGGTATAATACATGGTGCTACAATTCTAGAGTGAGATAGACTTGTGACAATGAGGGCAAATTACCTAGTTTCTGCAAGCTTGGCTTCTCTTTTATCTATACCCTGGGAATAAGAATATTTATTCCATGTGATAATTCAATCACTTAACCTCTTCAATTTCATCATCCATACAGTGGGCATATAGTAATACCTTGCTCACAGGATAAGTCAGAGTTGCCACACAATATTCACTCTGCTCTTCTTCCTTGGTAGCATAACTCCAGCTTTGGTAGGTGTGGCAATATGCCATGGTTTAAAAAAGACACAGCTTTCCTTCCAGATAGGGATGGTCAAGGAGTTATAAGTGAAAATTGTCAAGAGTGACACAGAGGAATCCTTTCAAAGGAGACTGAGTGCTATACTCTATTACCTTTACTTCTTCTTTTTATCTGCAATTAGGATGTGATGTCTTCAGATTCAGCAGCTATCTTGGGTCCATGAGGAAAAGACAAAGAATTGCTGAGACTTTGACAATCACACCCTTGAATTGCTGAAACAATGCTAGCAAACTCTTAATTTAGACTTCTCGTTATTTGACAAAAAAATAAATCCTTTTATGTTAGTCCTCTGCAAGTATGTCTATGCTACTTGTGGCTCAGTGCACTGTGCAATTGTACAAGATTTTTAAGGATTTAAGGAAGTAATCTGTACAAAGCATTCATTACAAAAATTTGCAATACAGAATCTAAGGCGCTCTGATGCTGTTTTGTTGTTGTTGTTGTTGTTTCGCTGATGAAATGCTTTCAACTATGTCAAAACTGTCACCTGGCTGGCAACATGTATACTGGGATTGATTTATAAGATGTACATGATTTCAGAAATGTTAAGATGGGCAAATTGTATATCATAGAATCAATGAAATATAATAATAATAATAACATTTACAGAGCAATTCTTATTCTAATTCATAAATGTAACAGTGCTAACACATTGCCAATTACATGGCAGGTGCTCAAATTGTTTCCTTTCCTTACATTTTTATCCCTTTTTTAAATGTAAGAGTGTGCCTGCTGAGGAAGAGTCAGCCTTTTTCAATAATATGTAAATGGTAATAATTTCCAGGTGTACTCAGGAGGTGATCACATTAAACAGAGCTTTCTTACTATTGAATACAAAGAAAACCCAAACATGAATTTTGGGGAAGTTAATGTGTTTTGTAACAAATTACCTTTACAGGGGACCTGACAAGGCAGATCCCTAATTCCGGTTGGCTCTTCAAAATAGGTCTGATTAATGGGCTGGAATAAGCACTATTGGGAAAGACCAGTTCATCGAAATATTTAGCCTCCTATCACCATCACCCTCGATCCAGGCCTAGTGGAGAGGCAGCCTCCACCATCAGTGTTTCCATGACGATGCAGTACATTTAGTCAGCAGCACCTCCTGAGTAAACAGTAATCCTTCAGAAAAACAAGAAGGTCATTACAGCAACTTGTCAAATCAATGCAGAGGGTGTCGAGGCCGATTAAGGCATCTTCTCTCGCAGCTGACACAGTGTCAATAGTACTGGGCCACTACTGCTCAGGCAGATGATTGAAGTGAAGTGCCCATCAGTCAGGGCGTTGAGGTGGACTAACGATTCCCCGCGCTGCCTATTAGAGCTACATGACAACTCAATCCCGCTTGCTGGCAAACCAAGAGAGGAAGAGAGTGAGAGAGAAGGAGAGAGAGAAAGAGAGAGGAAAAATAGTGACCTTGTTGGCTTTGTTTGAAGCAGAATTAAATTGACAAGAGCA